>NC_090440.1:1387334045-1387968275 GCF_031143425.1 Pleurodeles waltl | reverse complement strand
GGCAGAGATCGTTCGGGATTTCAGCAGTTGGAGTCCTGCTTGCTGCCCTGTTGGACGTTTCACCGAGAAGCTAATCAGAATAAAGAAGAAATGAGTTCCACCTGAGTTGGAGTCTCTCATTATTTCACTTTCTATGTACGCCAGGGCTTTAGGACCGACAGACTAAATCTCTGGATGAACATTGATTACTGCCTGGCAGAGCCTCGGCCCCGCCCATGTCACCTGTGGTGGGGCGCTGAAGTGCTTTCAGCACAATGTTTGTTGTGTGCCTAGAGCGGAGAAGCATAGTAGGTCAAAAAAAACACAGTGGAATGGAACGTGGCCCAGTGTAATTACCAGTGGCTTAGATTAATTCAAGTATTCCACACATCTTTTGTTTTTGTAGATAATCGTGTACAATGCTTCTTAACTTACCACCAGTGGATGTAAATTAACATTATTTTAACCTTGAGGGCTGCGCAGTGAGGTTTGGATTTAAAAGGTTTTTTTATCTACCAGATGCTAGCAACAGCTGTGCTGTATGGCCCCTGTGTGTGCGTGGTGCGTGTGTGCACATACGTTTCTGTGAAGTTGAGTGTCTGTGTGAGACATTTACCAGACTTTTTTTTGTGTGATTACTGTCGGTGGAAGAGTGCTGGTGTAGTTTTCCCTCACTGGTAAATCTTTTTACATTTACAAGTACAATTGATTGTTTTCTGGAAATCCCCCTCCAGTCCGTTCATCGTCAGCGCTGTTAATTTGCTGTTATCGGGCCGCGGCGAATCTTCTTGGAAATCCCAAATGTGTGTTTGACGGCGGCCTTGTTGGGAGCTACCTCCATGTTTTCAGGCTGTGTTTGCTAAAACAAAGTGGCCTTCCCAAGAGACACACGTGATCTCTCCAAGGCGCGATTGTTACTACTCTTGCCAGTCAACAAAACAAGGTTCTCGTCAGGCGCTAAGCTCGAGGGGACGGAGAAGATGCAGTAGACAAGCAGCAGGGATCTGGCAGGCCCCGCGAGCACTGGGGCAATTCTGGGAAAGCATCTTGGGGGCTCTCCTCACACGCAACAAGGGGGGGGGGAGGCAGCTAAGACAATGAAAGGCTATTAGTGAAGAACCATGACGTAGTTTGCGCATCGAGGTACGGTTCTGAAGAGACTCGACAGGTAGCAAAAACAGCACCACAGGAGACTTTAAGAGGCCAAAGCATAGTACAATGTGATTCATATGTTTTATTATTCACAAGCTTTAAAAAGTGTAAAGCTTTACAAACAATAAAATAAATAACACAGCGTCTTCAGCGGCCCTTCCCACTGAAGTGACGAGCTACACAAGGCAGTGGGTGGGTTATTGCACACTTTTCCAATTGCTATTAGTACTTTAGCATTCCTGCGTGTGACCCGAAGCAGCCACTTTTGTACCTGTGACGTGCCAATCAGTCCTTTGCTGCCCCATCACTTTAGTTGTCTCATTGCACCATAGCCTCATTCCGCACCTGAGCTTCCTCGACCTGGCCTTTGGTAGGCCACCACACCTCCCCAGCTGGGCCTTCGCTGCCCAGGGTTCCCCCAAGGGATCCCTATACCTGGACGTTCCATCCTGATCTAAAAGTCACAACAGCGTGGAGGCAAGGTGAGTGCTGACATAACCTAACAATATATCCAACTTCATATCTAAATGTCGGTACCTTAAGTGTAACATGTCACAAAATCACAATACACAATACAAAACCACACCAACGTGTTTGATGTATATTGAGACAAGCACAGGGTGAGGAAAGGTTGCAGAATTAACCTGCTCAAGGACACATCCACTGTGATAACCAGTAAAATGTCGGAAAATGGAAAAAAGTCAGTAAGGATAAAATGAACGAAAATGTACTACCTCATGCAAAGTCCATGGGATTGAGGAACTCAGTAACTCCAAGACAGAAATACGCAAAGCAAAACTTGGATCTATAATAATAAGGTGGCTATGGACATGTACACCCTGACTTTGTTAGCTTATGAACACCAGATCCGATCAAATCGTCGTCAACTTTATAAATTACCATAACACAATAATGAACAAAAAAACTGTTTCCGTGTAAGGGTCTTACGCAAATTATAAAAAAAAATCTTTGCAAGGTAGCTTACTTTTAAATTTGTTTTTAAAACTGTACCTGTAAATATTGATGTTAAAGAGAAATATTGAGAGGTACTATAATATTCCTCATAGACTGCAAACATTTTGTCAGACGGAAAAAGTGACTAAAAGATTCCCATCTTTGATGGGGTGGTTACAGGAAAGAAAACAGAAAGTGTGCAAACCTCCTCTTGTTCAATCCTTCTACAGTTGACTTAACCTTAACGAGTAAATGGTCTGTTTTAGACTGATAGCTGACTCTAAAAGGGTCCTAGGACTGACGCTGAGTTTGTCACGCTAGGGGAATTTACATATGTGATTCATTTTCACACAAAACAGCCCCTCCACTTTCCCTGGCGACTAAGGCAATGATGACAATGGCTCCGTATGAACAAATGATTTACAAACTAAATGATCAATTATTAATATTTCAGAATATCTGTGGCTCGTGTCTTTAATAGTCAAATATAGTAAGGGGGAAGCTTTACCTGAAAATAATTAATTGTTGTTAGCTGTATAGTGGATTGTAGCCACAAGTTGGGGAGAGCAGAGCCAAGTAGGTGCTGGAGAGGGTAGGGTCCCTCAACAAAGGTGGGCTACAGGGCCTACCCCCCTACTGCCCCTGTGGGGTCAGAGTATCCCAATTATTGGGGGGAAACCCAGATTGGCAAACTTTGACTGCTGCTGCATGTTTTGAGAGTCTTTGCATGCCACACAAAAACACGTGAAATACGTCACCAGGGGCAAACACAATAATATGTAACCCACCCTGACGAAACCTAGGACCTTTATAGGCCATTAGTGTAGGGTTGAAACATGTTGGTGTAATTAGTGAACTCAGGGTCAATGGACCATTAAGCTCTATAAAACCTCTGTTGTTACATAGTTTTTAACCATTCCTAGCCACCTCATTAATAAAGGGACACCTTGGGGGTGGATGAAGAATTTTTTATCTTAGAGTTAAGCCCCCTTGTTAACTTTCTTTGAAGAGCTCCCTGGAAGATGGTTGAGCCCACCCTGACCTTTAGAAGTCAGTTCTATAAAACAAAAGGAAAGGTTGCCCCTTGTGTACATCTCCTTTGGAGTAGTGTATTGTAGTGACAGGTGGCTTGACCCCTTGGTCATGGTGCATCTTTAGGAAAACATCAATTTAAACTTTTCTGCTTAATAACAGATTATAGTCCAGATGCTGTGTTTTTAACAGAAACTTGGCCAAATGAAGCCTCAGCACCAGACATAATAGCTGCTCTGCCTTTGGGGTATCAAATATTTAGGTTGGACCACCTCAATAAGAAACGAAGGGGGCATTTTGATGATTTGGAAAGTCCAATATGCCTGTAAAATAGTGACTCTCACCATTTCAGGATATGAAGCCTTTTTATTCTCTTTAACTATTTCAAATACTTTTACTATGTCAGGAGCCTTTATTTACGGACCCCCTGGCTCAGTAGGAAGCTGGAACTCCTTTTTAATCGAGGCTGTATCTCTGTATATTCTAAAGTATCCCAGTTTACCCTAATCAGAGATGTTAATATACACAATGACAATAATTCTTGTAAGACGGCCTTATCATTAATTGAGGATTTTATGGTCTTGAACATCCTGCTCATTAACAATGGCCCCACTCATGTGGCTGTCCATCTGCTTGATCCTATTTTTTCTAACGAGAAGAACTAGTAAATCGACCAGGCTTTATCTCCCCTGGTCCGACCATTATGCAGTCCCTTTTAATCTTTATGATTCCAGGTACAATTAAGCCTGGAATAGGTCAGTCCCCTACCAAGGGTAGGAACTGGTCAAAGTTGAACATGTCCAATCTGAATTCCATCCTAATGGCTACCTGCCCTGACTTGCATAACTCTGCTGACCAGGATGTGTCCTTAGTAGGTGAATGGTTGGGATCAGCACTGGGCACCCTGATTCCAGTTACATATAAAAAACATCACATAACCTAACCTCCTTGGTTTGATGAAACACCACTCAACAGCAAAAAGAATTGCAAATCATTAGAGATGGTATGGCGTAAATCTTATTGTACGACTGACAAAATGAAGTATAAGGTCTCCTTGAAAGACTATCATAAAAGCTGTTACACTGCAAGAGCCTCCTACTTTTCCAATAGATTCAGTGCGGCCCATAAGTTCCCAAAAAACCCTATTTCAAATCGTTAATACACTCTCCAATCCAATAAACTCAGTTCAGGCTGTTTCTCTTTTTTAATCACAGTGTGATGACTTATCTTCCTTTTGTAGAAAACGTTTCAGATATTTAAGCAACTCTTACTTCAGTACAAGACTAATTTCTAAGAGACACTGTTGACAATACTGTTTTCACAATGGAAGGTAATCTGACACACAGCCCTCGCAATGGGACTTGTTCACTTAGGTCCATTCAGCCATAGGACTTTGCAACTATTAAATCCCTACTTTCCTCTTAAGTCTGGCTCACCACTCAATCCTTGCCCCTCCTCCAGTACTGAGTTATTTGGAATCCTCCTCTCTGGATGTTCTTACATATTTGCTCAATAATTCACTTTTGGAGGGATCAGTTCCTAGGACATGGAAGCATGCCATGGTCAAGCCGCTGGATCTTTCCAGTTGGAATAATTATAGGCTTATCTCTCTTATGCCTATTTTGTCCAAGGCATAAGAGAAGCAAGTAAATAAGCAGCTTATGACCTATCTGGAAATTAATGGCCTCATTCATTCTCCACAATCTGGTTTCAGAGCGGATCATAGTACAGAATCCACACTTCTGGCTGTGATGAGTATATACGACAACTGCTTGACAACAGTGGCTCAGCTGCTCTGATTATGTTAGACCTCTGTTCAGCATTCAATACAGTGAACCACAGTACTCTTTTACAGAGATTTCAGTCCATGGAGGTGCAGGATCTGGCTTTCACCTGGCTGAGCTCCTTTCTTAAGGACAGTGTCTTTCAAGTGCATACACATCAACATCGCTCAGCATTGCAGGACTTACCATCTGGGGTTCCTCAGGGCACTACCCTGAGCACAATGCTTTTCAACGTGACTGTAAGGCCACTTGCAGATACTGTAGAAACTTATGGGCTCATTCTCTTCTTTTTATGCAGACGATACACAGATTGTGGTTTCCCTGTCCTCTCAGGAAAAGCATGGTGCAGAGGCCTTGAAGGACTGCCTTAATCAAGTGTCGAGTTGGAGGAACACAAATTTGCTGAAACTGAATGGAGAAAATACTTACGTTCTACTGTTTGGCAATGCCCACCATTTTTGGGGGCCCCATTTGTGCCCCGATGTAATGGGCACACTACCAATTCCAGTCCCAGCAGTGAAGAATCTTGGTGTCTGGATGGATGATAACTTATCTATGAGTCATCATAGATAAGTTATATTTCCTAAGTGTCAGATATCTGTTTTGGTATCTTGAAATGGCTCAGAAAGATCTTAGGCTGCCTCTCATTTTCTGCCCAGAGAACAGTTATTGAGGCCCTAGTTAAGTCAAGACTTGATTGCGGAAATATTCTCTATTTGGGAGCTCCAAGATATCTCCTTAGAAGACTCCAGGTAGAGCAAAATGTTGTCGCCAGACTCCTATTAAACCCCTCCATATTCCATCCTATGGCCTGCTTGTTGCGTGAGTTCCACTGGCTTCCTACTGAGTGTTGAGTGACTTTCAAAGCACTATGCTATGTACATAAATGTCTCTCAAATTCCGTTCCTCTCTATTTAAGATTTTTGGGGTCCTTTTATACACCTCGTGGATCTTTGCGTTCAAATAACGCAGACTTCGCTGTAGTTCCCAGAGAACTGGGCATGGTGGTTGTGCCTTTTATTTTATAGGTCCAAAATGGTGGAACTCTCTCCCCGTTGAGCTGAGAGTACGTAGATCTCCCCTGCTGATCCGTAAAAAGCTTAAAACCTGGCTGTTTCAACCTTTATCTTAGGGTCAACCACTGGGTGGTCTCCAAATACTAGTGCTGTGAAATAGCGCTGGAAAACCCTTGATTGGGTAACCATGCACTTTATAAGTACTTTATAAGTCCTAGCTAATAATAAATAATAATAATCTTGCCCATGAGAGATACTTGAGTAGTACCATTTGTTTTATAGAGGCAGGTTGTATCCCTCCACCTCTTTACTAAAGGCCTCACCACCCTTCAGGTTGGAGAGGTTCATGTAACCCTCCAGACCAAGTGTTGAGTCATTGATAATCTGAACAAATGCAATGTATAGGGCTGAAACTCATGATTTGTGGTGCTTTGATTATATAACTAGCAATGTAAATCGGAAAAAAGTATTGATTTATTTTAGATTTAAGAAACCCAACATTGCACTCATCCAGGAAGACCATATGGCCTAAATAGATGCTGGGACGCTAAAGCGGGAATGGACAGGAATAGCAATCACAGCCTCTAGAAATGATGACCATACCAACATGCTAGGCACCAGGATGTTGCCTGTGCATCATCTGCCCATTCTCATTCACAACTCACTTCTAGTAAAAGTGAGAAAATATGCAAAGGTCCCTTGGTGTTTACTAAATTATTCCTTCACAACTATGCCTTTGTGGTCTGCTCAATCTGTGTGTCCAGTACAACAAAGTCAAACTTTTTCGTTGAATAGAGACCTGTCCTTATTTATCTCTTCAATGATGTTGATTGGCAGAGACTGGAACTTTTACATTAATCGAGTCCTAGACCGCTCAACTCGCACAGACCCTAGGAATACGATTATGAAAGGAGTATTCCTAGAAATCTTATATCAGACCTTTTATCATCGATCCCTGGAGGCTTATTCATCCTGAACATAGGGAGTACACTTTCCTGTTGTGCGCCATCGCACTGACAGAAGAACTGATTATTTTCTGACACATAGATATACTCCGAAAAATTATTGAATGTGAGATTGGTGTCCGCTTCATCTCAGGTTATGCTTTGGTTGTCATATGCTTACATTTGCACCTTACAATACCCAGAGATAGAACTTGGAGACTCATGATAGGGCTCAGGGACAAGCTCAACAGCGAAATAACAGAAAAGGAAATATCATAAACATTCAAAACACATACCAGCTGGGAAGGCCGATATGATGGTGATTTCTTCTTGAATTATGTAAAATAATATCGAAATGTCCAGTGCTTCTATTTGGAAAATGTTCAGAGATGCTATGAAGAATGGATACTTGAGAGCTGGCTTTAACAGGGCATGCACCACCTTAATTCCAAAAGGACCTTTTATTCTATAGGAATTTCTGGCCAATGTCCATGATAAACAATGATATTAAAGCCTGACTTGGGTACTGTTACTTGGCCTTGAAAGGTTATTCCATTATTAGTGTAAAAGGACCAGATCAGATTTGCCCCTGAAAGCACTTCTTAAAGTCACATAAGCACCCTCCTATACTTGTGGTCATGTACAAGTAGTAGAGTTGGTAGTGATCCTCTCGCCTTAATTAGGACTTTAAAATGTTGCCAATGATTATCCAAAACAACGTGCTGGTGGTGAAAACCACTAACCAGCTTCCTGATGCAGTTTTACCGCAAACCCTTCCTCTCCCAGGCATGCTTCCCCGCTGCTCAAGCATGCAGGAAGCCCCCTCCCCGCTCTCAGGCCTCCATTGCAGATGGTGAGAGAGGCTTGCAGCTTGCACCCTCCCTGGAGTTTGCAGCAGATTTCTGTAAAACGTCGGCAACATTTAGATGCTGTGGATTTATCAGGATCAAACCAGAAACCCCGATGAGGGGGTCTATGACTCGAAATACATTGGGTTCAGATAATGGTGCTGTGATGACATTGGTCAAACACACTGAAAAATGCAGCCGTGCACAAGAGAAGTGTAAAATTCTACAATGCAAGTGAATTGTGAAAACGTCTTAAATCAATGAATAAACAGCAGTGGCAAAATACTGTGTTTATTAAATCATTTAAACATTGAGGAATGAATTACTACGGAGTGAACTCGCTGGTCTGCAGTAAACGTGCGTCAGGAAGTTGGTTAGTGGTTTTCACCACCGGCACCTTGTTTTGGTTTTGATAAGTGCATAATGAGATGCTGCATATTCCCTGACAGTACACGAAGATGTATCCAGATTGCAATGAGTTATTATCTGAGTACACGGAGAACAGATGGAACATAGTGTTGTTGCCTATTATTGTCTCCTATTCTCATCACACTCTAATTAAATATTATGTTTGGCCAGATAAGAGACCACATGTGCAACGGCCAAACTACTTGCAGAGACTTCTCCGGGCAGCCTACACCTCCTAGCATCAGAACTAATCCATGTTGCTCAACACTTGTCATAATATGCATTCCACTTTAATGCTGAATTGGAAACCCCAGATTGAGTGATTCTGGAAAACAAAATACAGGGAGAGTAAAAAGCCCAACAGGTGTGGCCTATACACAATATGTTACATTGATGCAAGAGATAATTCAATTATAGCAGGATCGATAAAAATATGGTCCTCTTGTCATAACATTTTCAAACACAATGGTTGCTTGTACCTATATGGAACAATGCTGAGATACGCATTTAGATCTCTAGGCTTAGTTGGAAAGTATGGCCATGGAAAGGTATCCTGAGAATCAGTCGTACTCTCAGGCGAGACTTTAACTTCTTTAATGATTAAAGCCTGGAATTTCAACCAGAACCCAAGCAGTAATTGCAATATTTACAAATTAAGGGCTGCCTTATGAGACTATCAAGAAGCCGGATATCTGATCCATGTAACATGCATGCATACCTAGTAGAATGGGACTGTTACTGAAAGTTGATTTCTGGCCTATCTGAAATGCTGCTGGGAAAACGTACTCCAAACGCGCAGCAAAATGTCTCTTAAGCAGATGGCAACCATACGTTAAAAAAGTGATACAGCTCAGAATGGTTAGATCTGTTCTCTGATCAGTATCACAGACTTCGAGAAGGAAGGATAAAACTTAGCTATTTTAATATCACCCAGGCCCGGCACTGGTCATCATATAAATTACACAGAATAAATACACACAGAAAATATGGTTGTGGACACAAGTTGCTCCAGATGTGTACAGGAGAGAGCATAAATAGTTCACATTTTGTGATGATATCTGACTACACAGAGCTTTTGAGTGTCTGGTGCCAGCTAAAAGCAGCAAGAATTGCTTATAGCCTGTAGCTGGCACTCGCGCTTCATTAGAACATGACACACATAGTATCCCTGAAATTATCAATCACAATAAAAATATGATATGTAGCTAGATTGGCCAAGGTTTGCATTTTGAGACATTAGAAGACAAAAATCCCTCAAGACTGGAGAAGTAGGCTAAGGCAATGATGGCAATGGCTTCGTATGAACAAATGATTTATAAACTAAATGATCAGTTACTAATATTGGAGGATATCTGGGGCTCGTGCCTTTAATAATCATGGAGACTAAGGAGGAATCTTTACCTGATAATCATTAATTGCTTTTAGATGTATCATAATTCTATTTTACAGCCTCAGAGAGAGATATCTGATGAACATTTACTTGTTTATAAATAGACTGTATTCATTTGAAGTGTTAGGGTTAAAATAGGAGATTAGACGTTGGATTTGCTACTATGTGATATTATTTTTGTCTCTTGGATTGTATTATTTGCACATTTTAATTTTTGTGTTTTCTTTCTATTTGTTGCATGCACCCACCGAGGAGTCTTATCATAGAAGGTTTAGCGTTATGTGCCTTTTCGACTATTGCATTAACTATAGATTCCTTTTTCTTCTTTTCTCAAAAATCTAATTATTAAGAAACACATGAAAGAAGCCCAATCAAACTATATATATATATCGCACATGCAAGGCAGAAATGCATTAATTTGTTAATTAGACCAGCTCGTGTTTTTGCAAGACTTGTGACTAATAGCTTACTTTCTGGGGTGCTTAATGGAGCATTGAGTGGTTCATGATTCCTTTCACTTACCTTAACAATGGTGACCTTTTAACTTTATTCCTATTATATTAACAATATACTTACTTATAGGGGCTTTCAGCTCGTCCTCTTCGTAAATTGATCAGTTATTGTTCATTCATATTTTCCTTGCCCACACTACAGCACACTGCATGACAGTGCATTAGTTCACTTCATCCGTTAGCTACCGTCTATGTGATTTACTGCATTCTTCCCTTTCACATAGGGCACATCCAAAGCAGTTTCTTTAGTCTTCTATGTCTACATGTGCTTCTTGAGACAAAAAAAAATATTGCTTTTTGGCTTTTTTTAATAGAATGAAATGACCCAGCAGCTACCCCAACAATAACATTTTACAAAACCAAAACAAGTACTGACAAAAAAAGAACTGGCTGGCAAAGCCAGTGCTTGTTTATTACGTCTTCATACTAAATTTCTTCCACCTAAATACCTTTTCGATTTATGGATGTTCATTTGACAATTAAATGAATATTGGTCATAATTACATTATAAAAGAACAGTATCTGAACTTTCTAATCTTTAAATTGTAAAGTGTAATTACGATCACACATCAAATACGAGTGAAGTTGAAAGTATTAATTGATGACCTTAAACCAACACAACAACACTATAAACGGATAAGCAGAAAAGGAAATAGAAAGAAGGGAAACAATATTAAGTAGAGGGGACATGGCAGACAAAAGAGAAATACAATTTGTTCTGTAGAGCATGCTCCAGATTCCAGAGAATAAATCCTTCTGGCCTCTTTAATTGAAAGGCATACACCTCCTCATTGCTACCTTGGACAGTCTTCAATATTAACCCTTGCATATGGCTTCCAGTACTTTTTTTTTTTTTTAGAAGGAATACCTTTTCATTGCTGTTTTTTTGGAGGTCTGGTTGTGTCCTCTTTTTAGCTCCTGCAGTGTCTGGCGGACAGGAATTCTCCTAGCGAGCTCGAATCGGCCATTATAATTAATTATGAAGAACAAGCCTCTTTTCGGTGCGTTGTAATGGCTGCCGAGCCCGGGCAGTCATGCATTATGGAGGAGCTGGTAGATGAAAAGGTTTTACGTATCGAACACCGATGCTGCAGATACATTAGCTGCTGAGCACTTCTGTGACAGGCCTATTTAGAGCCTCCCCCTCACATATGGGCTCCACACACTTTGGCCCTCATTAGACCATGTTGCTCATCAGTCAGAAAGTGCTCTAATTGAGCTAAATGGGTCTCCCGACATTACCCCTTTCCCCCAAAGACGGCAGTAACAAAGTCATAAATATCAACAGCAGAAGCCAGGTCTGTAATTATAAAGGAATGTATGTAAGCTCCTTGTAATAAGTTTTTATGGGCACCTCTAATGCGTTAAGGCCAGAATAAATGTAACGCTCTGAACTAAGCAAATGGAGTAACAACTATAGACGTTAGAATCGGTCTGGGTCTAGCTAATCTGGTAAACCTAGCTTCTCCAAAGGAGTGCCCGGGCTGTCCTGTCTGGACCAGCCTATTCACAGCTGGACAGACCCGTGTGTGTGTGTGTGTGTGTGTGTGTGTGTGTGTGTGTGTGTGTGTGTGTGTGTGTGTGTGTGTGTGTGTGTGTGTGTGTGTGTGTGTGTGTGTGTGTGTGTGTGTGTGTGTGTGTGTGTGTGTGTGTGTGTGTGTGTGTGTGTGTGTGTGTGTGTGTGTGTGTGTGTGTGTGTGTGTGTGTTTGTGTGTGTGTGTGTGTGTGTACACACATACACATTAATACTTCCAATGGTCCCATGGCCCTCTCTCTCTCTGCCTATTCACCATACTAGCCAGCAATGACTGGGACTACCTTAAGCTTCTGATGTGGAGTCAGAGGGATGGAAAGCTCTATGAAATCCTCCCTCATCCGTGCAAAACGATAATGGATCCTGTAGCACATCACCTATAACAAAAACAATCATTGACAAAGGCAGGAGGCCTGACATTGATTGCCAGACATTTAGCTTCGTCAATTGATGTATTTTCCTAGTAGTCCTTGGCAATGAAGGGGACTACTTTGTGTGGGGATGTGCTCCTTGTGAGAGACAACGATACTGTCACTTACAGTGAATTTCGCTAATTGCTGAAATAGGCTGAACATTTGCTTCATGCTTTATGCTGCAGTTTACTAAAATGGGGGGAAGGGCACAGCAGAATTCCAATGGAAGAAAAGGAATGGGTGAAAGTCCCTATAACTGAATATATTGCATAGCTGCTTTATAATTTATCTGTACATAAATATATTCTTTCACCAGATAACTTCCCACTTACCTGTTGTGTCTATTGCAGTGGTCTTGTGCCCAGCCTCCATACCACAAAGCTGACTGTCCATGTATTACACTGTATGTGCAGGCTTGGCCCTTGGCCAAATAAAATGAAGAGGTCTTGGCCAACAATAGACATTAAAATACAATGCAAGCTCCAGTCACAGAGAAATTAATAAATAAAGAGTTTTATGTGGCCGAATCCAGGGTCAGACTGACCATGAACGCCACATGGGCCTACTTGCATTAGAGGCTTTGGAGTCACTTTCATCCAGTTGAGGGCCTCTTCAATGGGGGTGTTTAATGTCCTCCTTGATTTAATATCTAATGTAGAAATGTTTGTAAGCCGTCTACAGCTGGACACGCTCTGTAGGCCACCTTGTAAAAACAAATCCCTTCAAAGACACCTTTTCGTACTTCTGCTCACGATATGAAGGGCACCTCAGCAGCGTTGTGGTTAGTCTGGACACACTGCTTCGGTGCTCAGACAGGGAGTAGAACCCTGTGCACTTTCTCCTCCCAGCTGTCCAGTACAGCCGGGTGGAGAAATGCAAAGTGCGCATGACTGTTTGGCTGGCCCTACACAGCCGGCCAAAGCATCATGCGCACTTATGTGCACATAGCCCTCCTCAAGCCCAGCCCAGCCCCGCCCTAACCCTGGTACTTAGGAAAAATAAATGATAATAACTTTACGTTATTATCGTTTTATTTCTCCCTTTCCTCCACTACGTGAAGCAGTGGGGCGACGCTCCTCCACCTTAGCGGAGGAGCTGCCGCTGATCACATCCTCCAAAACCTCTCATGTCCATGATGATTGAAGATAACTGTTTGCGATCTTACCTTTACTTACTATGTTTTTTCAGTATTGTAAGAGGTGTCCTTGCTTAATTCTTCGCCTCACTTAGGTTATTGTTGGATGGTCCACCAGGAGCCTTTTGTAAAGGGGGTCAATATGATTCCTTCCACATATGTCTGTGGTTTCTTGAAGTTCATGCTCGTAAATGCGATGACATTTAAATTTGACTGCCCTCAGGTTCAAGGTCGCCCCGGGAGTACATACAGACTATGCTGTTATTCTTAGTTCATAACAGCATGTTTGGTGGTCGCTACTCCCTAGGTGTTTCTGTTGCTGACCTCAGCTTTGAGGTTTGCTGATTTCCACAGTCGCTCCCCAGTGGGTAATTGATGGGGAATAAAGAGCCCATCGTACTCGTCCCTTGCGGGCACAGAGCTAAGTGCAGACTGGCTTTTAGCCTTTCCATCACTGGCCTTTGAACAACCGTCGATTCTCACAGTAAAAACTACAGACACCACAGGGTATTCTAAAAATATATGTTTATTTACAGTGGGAATATACACTTTATACATTAAATCTTAAAAAATACATAACTAAAGTAAGTAGGATTTATAGTATCCTTGCACCACTTCAGGGTGGTATTTAAATCCTGGTTTCTTTTTGCATCTACATTCCGAGATGGAAACTGAAGTAGCGTTTAGATTCAGCTAGTTTCACTTATGAATTAAGAAGGGCGGTGGCCCTTGACCCTTGTCATTAAAACAAGGATGATCAGTTGATTTCGGAGAGATTGATATGTCAGATGTGAGCTACAGAGGAATCTGCTCCTTTTTTAATAAGTCAGCTGAGGAGCGAATTTTACGAGGTAAAACAATCAAATCCTTTCCATAGCTGGAGTAGAATGCAGGCATTGGCAAAGCATAGGTCTCACCTATGTAAGAGCTATTGGCTTTGCCAATGTGTTTTACCCATGTGGCACACCAGCGTGGCCGATGTTCAGCATGGCTAACAGTTCGCAGGGTAGAGGATAGTGGTGTGAAGGTCATAGAGTAGAGTGTCGTATATTGAGTGGCATATAATCGAGTTTCGTAGAGTGGCGTGGAGTAGAGTGAAGTGGTGTAGAGTGCATTGGCATAGAGTGTTACAGAGTATAGTGGCGTAGAGAGGATAAGCATAGAAATCAGTAGCGTACGGTGCAGCATTGTAGAATGCAGTGGTATGGATTAGAGTCATCCATAGTAGATTGCAGTGGTGCAGAGTAAGGCGGCATAGAGTGCATTGGTGTAGAATACAGTGGTATAGAGTGCAATGGTACAGAGCAGAGTGGCATAGAGTAGAACGGCAAAGAGTGCAGGGGCAGAAAGAGGTGCACAGTACAGTGACATAGAATGCAGTGGTGTAAAGTAAAGGCAGTTCGGGCTGGACTGTTCCCATGAGGAACAGGGTCAAGACTGATTTGCATATGGCTGGGTCCAAACTGGGGTGGCATGGTGAGCAAAAAAACGATGGATTAAACCCAGATCTGTGACTGGGGGTGAGTGTTTGCATTGTCAGTACTCCGTCCGTCATCTTTTTGTATTGCTAAAGTTGCCCTAAGTGGGAAGGGTATGCCCAGACGTGGGTCCCTTGCTCACTGTGCCACTGGAATCAAGCTAGCCTGGCTGAAGAAGGGTGATACCCTGAAACCGGTCCCAGGATGCTTGTTTCCGGTCCAGGGAGGACCTGGCCTGGCAGTTCGGGCTGGACTGTTCCCATGAGGAACAGGGTTAAGACTGATTTGCATATGGCTGGGACCAAACTGGGGTGGCATGGCAAGCAAAAAAACGATGGATTAAACCCAGATCTGTGACTGGGGGTGAGTGTTTGCATTGTCAGCACTATGCCCAGACGTGGGTCCCTTGCTCACTGTGGCACTGGACTCAAGCTAGCCTGGCTGAAGAAGGGTGATACCCTGAAACTGGTCCCAGGATGCTTGTTTCCGGTCCAGGGAGGACCTAGCCTGGCAGTTCGGGCTGGACTGTTCCCATGAGAAACAGGGTCAAGACTGATTTGCATATGGCTGGGTCCAAACTGGGGTGGCATGGTGAGAAAAAAAACGATGGATTAAACCCAGATCTGTGACTGGGGGTGAGTGTTTGCATTGTCAGCACTCCGTCCATCATCTTTTTCCATTGCTAAAGTTGCCCTAAGTGGGAAGGGTATGCCCAGACTTGGGTCCCTTGCTCACTGTGCCACTGGAATCAAGCTAGCCTGGCTGAAGAAGAGTGATACCCTGAAACCGGTCCCAGGATGCTTGTTTCCGGTCCAGGGAGGACCTGGCATGGCAGTTCGGGCTGGACTGTTCCCATGAGGAACAGGGTCAAGACTGATTTGCATATGGCTGGGTCCAAACTGGGGTGGCATGGTGAGCAAAAAAACAATGGATTAAACCCAGATCTGTGACTGGGAGTGAGTGTTTGCATTGCCAGCACTCCGTCCATCATCTTTTTGTATTGCTATAGTGTAAAGTAAAGTGACAGAGTGGAGTGGTGTAGAGTGCAGTGGTGTAGAGTGGAGTGCTGCGGAGTGCAGTGGCATAGAGTGTAGAGTTTATTGGTGGAGAGCACAGTGATGCAGAGTAGAGTGTTGAAGAGTGCAGTGGCATACACTACAGTGGTGCAGAGTAGAGTGCATTGGGGTAGAGTGCAGTGATGTACATTGCAGTAGTTTTGAGTAGAGTGCAGTGGCAGAGTGGAGCGGCATAGAGTATATTGTTTCAAAGTAGAATGAAGTGGCGTAGATTGCAGAGGTGCAGGGTAGAGTGAAGTGGCATAGAGTGGAGTGGCGCAGGGTAGAATGCAGTTGCATAGGTAGAGTGGCATACAGTAATAGCGTAAAGCGATGGAGAGTGCAGTGGCTTAGAGTGCAGTGGTGCAGAGTAGATTAGAGTGGCATACAGCATAGAGGGCAGGGGCGTATTGTGGACTCGTACAGAGTAAAATGTATTGGCATAGAGTTCGGTGGCATAAAGTGCAGCGCTGCATATTGGCGCAGACAGGAGTTGTACAGAGTAATAGGGAGTTATCTAGACTAGAGTGTTATAGAGTAGAGTGGTGTAGAGTGCATTGGCATAGAGTAGTATGATGTAGTCAGAGTGAAGTGGAATAGAGTGGAGTGGTGCAGAATGTAGTAGAGTGCAGTGATGTGGTGTAAAGTGGAGTGGTACAGAGTGGATTGCAGTGGCATTGGGTGGTGTAGAGTGGATTATGCATGGTGTGGTAGCACACTGCCATTACAGACAACACATTTTCTATTGAAATGGCCATTACATTTCCACAGAAATACAGTTATATTGATAAAAGTATACAGTGCACACAATAATGTGTGGAAATGGTATCACCTAGTGTACTGATTTGCTTATACCATATCAAAGTATTTTTTGTTTCCAATACACTTCAGAATTAACAAAAAACATGCTTCATTTGTGTTTTGCTAATTCTGATATATTCTGAAGTGCTTTCACAGTTCATTTAAATGTTGTTGTGTACTAGAAAAAAAACATTTCCCCTTCCCCCCCTGTGTGCAGCAAAATTGTCACAAGAAAAACACCAACCTCCCTGGAAGACAGAATCTGACATTTAACCTCTGTCTTTCAATGCTCAGCAAATGTGACAAGATAAGAACAAGATTGACAGGCCTGTTTACAGAAAGGAGCACTTGTGGAAGAAGACAAGGAGAGGTAGTGTGAAAAGACTTCGCTCCTTGGAAGGACGAACACAACATGGAAAGCCTAAAACAAATAAAGCCAGCAAACAGAAAGCCAGAAAATGTGAGTTACAAAGCCAGTGGTAAGCAATGGGTAGAATGCATTCCTGGGGAAGGTTTCTGATAGTCACCAAGATGGCTTTAGCAGGTAGGCTCTGACCTATAAAGTGCAGATTTGGGCACATCAACAAAGAAAAACTCTTACTTCAGACTGACTGTGCTTTCTTGGAGCTTAAAATAGTCCATGGCTATGAAGGCTACTGATAGATATTTTGGCACTCTACTCTAACGTTGTAGCTCACAGACCTCATAAGGATTTTTAAAAAGGCTAGTGAATTTGCTAGTGCTCTTATTTGCAGATTTTAACCAGACAAGCTATAAACTATGTATGCTCGGGCAAAGATTGGTGGGGGAAAAAGGAATTTTGAGGCCTCGGCTCCTTGTGGGAGAGGGGCACATTCTACTGTATTACTGACATATTCCTCTATTCTATTCTAGGACACATCTAAGTTAAAATCAGTTCCTTTGCTTATGTGTGCACATCCACCATGGTATGTGTTTTTTTTTAAATAATTGTCAGACCCTGTTAGTAATAAGTTTTCTGGTTGGCAGAGGTATGCACCCTGTCCAAGGAGGAACCACAGTAGTTGTCAGGGTAAGTCAGATACACACTAAAGGTTGTGTTCACCCTTTGGTAGCTTGGCCTGGAGCGGTCAGGCTTATCGTAAGAGGCAATGTGTAATGTATTCGTGCAACACTTCATACAATAAAACAGTGAAAACATCACACAAAAAGACACCATTCCTGGTTAGAAACATAGAGCTTAATTTCGTGACAAGACCAAAATGACAAAAATCCAATAAGTGGAAGTCAAGATATTAATTTTTAAAGAGTAAAATGCAATACAGTGCCTAAAAGCGTAAAGCACCACCCTGAGCTATCTTATCGTACTAGACTGAGGTAAATCCAAAAGTTCAGGCTGACCACGATGGAAAGCGGATCAGATACAGTCCCAGGCAAGTCCAGCTGAAGTTTTCCCTTCTCAGTATTAAGCCAAGAGTCCCGCTCGCAGGGAAAAATGTTGCCGGGTGCAAGGAGAGTCAGGTGGGTGTCGCAGACAGGTGGATAACAACCTGCTGTGCCAAGAGACAAACTTGGAGTGGCTCATGCTGATTCTTTTTGCGAGCAGCATGGTTCCAGTGCAAGCAAGCCCATTCGCAGGCAAGAAGAGACCTGAAGCTTGATTTCAGAAGCCACAAAACTACTTTCAAGGTCCTAGGACTGGAGTGGTTCCTCTTGAGGGTCACAATCTGGTTGAAGACTGGTCCAAGAGCTGCAGCAGGTGGGTATGAAGTCTTTTGTGTCCCTGAAACTTAAAACAACAGGCGGCAAGTTCTTGGATGCACTTTTGTTCTGGGACGGAGTGGTGTAGGTCCCATCCTTTTCACTCCCCGGCTGGAGGTCAGCAGGCAGCAGTTCAAAACAGCAAAGCAGGAGTCCAGCAGAGTAGCAGCTCAGCAGAGTGGCAGTCCTTATAGCAGCACGGCAGTCCTTCTTCCTGGTAGAGAATCCACAGGTCCAGAAGTGTACTGAATTGGTGGCGTGAGAGGTCCGGTACTTATACCAAGTTGTGCCTTTGAAGTGGGGGAGACTTCACATAAGGGTCTTTGAAGTGCACAGAGTCTCTCCCTTCCTCCCCTGGCTCCAGACTCACTACACGGGGGTATGCAGCTCTTTGTGTGTGGCAGAACACTGCCCTTTCGGGTTTGTCAGCCTCTGCCACCCATCCTGCCCAGGATGGCCTACCAAGATGTTAATGGCTTATCAGTCGCACTTAAGCTTCCTTTGTGTGTGGCTGTCCAAAGGGAATGCACAAGCCCAGCTGTCACCCTATCGCAGACAGGCATCAGGCACCAAATGGCCAACTTTGTAAAAGAGACATTTTCAGATCTGCGATTTGAAATCAGACTTCATCATAAGTTGTGATTTTAAATTGTGAGTTCAGAGACACCTAACTTGACAAACTTCTCTGTTCCAGATTGGGAATTATATTTATAAGATGTAATAAGCTAATCCCAATGATGGAGGACCCTGCCCTCTTTTTGCAGAGTCTCCCCATACCTCTTTTGGACCCTGGAGCTCTCCCATCGGTCCGCTTCCTGGGCAGGCTTCCTGGGGTCAGTCAGCTTGCTATCAATCTGGTGCTGGCGCAGCTTTGGAAAACAAAGACTATACAAGTGCTCCCATGCAATCAAGTTATAGAGTCCCTCATAAGTTGTTACCTTGATGTCCTTCACCTATCCATCCAGTGCCCTGAAAAAAGAATCAACACATTCCAAACAAGTTTTGGAATTCCCCTTCTTGTAAGATCTGAATCTCTCCTTGTACTGTTGTGGAGTGAGACTATACCTAGTGAGGAGGGCATCCTTCATGGTAGAGTGGATGTGTCCCAGAGGATCACCTAGGGCTGTCAAGGTATCCCTCTCTTCTACCTCAAAGTGCTGCCACATACCCGCCCTCCGGTGTATCTCAGAGACCAGGTTCATGTGAAGAGCTGACTCCTACCTCTTAAACCACAAGTGTATGTCATCCTCCCTCTTATAATACTTTACCAGATATTTGGAAATTTGCACTATTCTCCCAGGTTGCACTGGGATACTGCTGCCATCATCTCTGCTGGACCTGCCCTTCAGATCCAGCTCCTTTACGCTCAGCTCATGAGATAACAACATTTTACTCTCCTCCATGGCCATTGCCATTTTCTTTGCTTCTGCCTCTCTGTCCAGTCTATCCAATTCCACCCTGATCTTCTCAAGCTCCAAAAGATGCTTTCTCTCTGCTTGTCTGTCCCTCAGTTTCTCTGTGGTCAGACCTTCAGAAGAGAAACACTGCTGCCTGCCCTAAAGGCCCTTTCTCCAGGCAGGTCCACGTTATCTACCAAATCACCATGCATGCTCTGCACCTCCTCACCCACAGCCATATTCTCCTCTGCTGTGTACCACTAAACATCTTTTACTGCCAACCAGGCCGTCAGCGCCTTTTGCAGGTCATCCTTCTTCTTGGTGTAGCTTTTGATTGGGCATTGGAAGTCTTTACAAAATAGCTTGAGCTGGGCCACTGTGTAACTCTCTAATTTCTGCAGCTCAAACACTACTTTTGCAATAACTGATGATGGCTCCCCAGACTGAGACATCTTTGTGACAAGGTTCAATACAGGTGCAAAGTCTCAAAGGGCAGAGAGATCCCAAAAAGGACAAAAAAGAAAAGCAAAAGAAATCCAAAAGAAGAAACAGTATGTGGTTGTGTAATGGTCTGCAATAAAACAGTAGTGTACACCAATCAGTGCATATCAAGTACAGATACAAGTCCTATCCTCACCGCTGAGCACCAGTGTTAGAAATGGGGTCTCTAGTTGGCAGCCAGTTTATACCCTATCTAAGTAGGGACCCTTACTCTATTCAGGGTAATAGAGATACACACTTAGGATAACCCCTGCTCACCCCCATGGTAGCTTGGCACAATTAGTCAGGCTTATCTCAGAGGCAATGTGTAAGTATGTGTGTCAACACACACAGTAACACAGTGAAAACACCACAAAAGTACTCAACACCAGTTTAGAAAAATAGCCAATATTTATCTGAGTAAAACAAGACCAATACGACAAAAATCCAACATACACAAGCAAAGATACAAATTTTCAAAGATTAAACTTCAATATAGTGCTTAGAAACACATTAGCTCTAACTTGAGCTATGGCAATGCCGTTGAGGGAGTAGTTCCCAACAATCTGACGTTATGTGAGAGGAGGGCGGCACTGGTCACAGAGTTGCATGGACCCCCAGGTATCGTACCTTTGGTAAACGAGTAAGCAAGCCGGAGCACGGAGTCAGGGAAGTGAGACGTCGCTGGGCCGGTGTGGTGTTGGTTCCTTACTGCAGAGAAGGGGAGGTGATGTGGCATCGGTACAAGGCGTTGGTTCCGGACGATCTGGCAGGGTTGATGAATCCGGCAGGTCAAGACATGTTGGGCGACCTCACGGGGTCGTGGTCACACCACAGGGCTACAGGAGGCGCAGCAGAGTCGAATGTCATGGATATCAGTGACACGGCACTCAGGACTCATGGAGTCGCAGGGTGTCAGCGAGGCTGCAGTGGCATCGGGCCTGCGGTGTCAGTTGCGGTTGTCTCACTCCAGCAGGGACTATGGCTTTGGTTGCAGGCGGCGTTGCGGATTCAGGAAGCGTGTTGGTCCTTGAGTCGTCCAGTCAGTGCACCTGGTTCTTGTTTTTAGGCCAACTTTCACTGTAAAGGGCCCAGAAACTCGAATAAGCACCACCTTGGTAGTTAGGGTCCACAGCAAGCAAACCCAGTAGCTGGTAGGTGAAGCCGTTGATCTCTCTGAGACTTCTTAACAGGAGGCAAGGTCAATCCAAGCCTTTGGAGAAACTTCCCAAGCAGGATACACAGCTTAGTCCAGTATTTATCCTCTTTAAGGCAAAAGCACCAACTGCAGGCCAACCGAGCAAAGCACACACAGCAAAGGGGTCGTACTCCTTCTCCAGCTCTTCTCCTTGGCAGAGGTTCTTCCTGATCCAGAAGTGTTCTAAAAATCTGGGGTTTTGAGTCCACTACTTATACTCACTTCTACCTTTAAAGTAGGCAAACTTCAAAGAAAAGTCCCTGTAGTTCCTGCCTTGCCCAGGCCTGGCCCCAGACACACACCAGGGGGCTAGAGACTTCAATGTGTGAGGACAGGCACAGCCATTTCAGGTGCAGGTGTCATCTCCTCCCTCCCCACTCTAGCTCAGGAGGCTCATCAGGATATGTAGGAATCTCCTCAGCTCCCTTTGTGACATCTGTGTGAGTTCACAAACAGCCCAACTGTCAGTCTGACCCAGATGTGGATTTCACAAGCAGGCCAAAGCACAAAATGGTTAAGCAAGAAAATGCCTACTTTCTAAAAGTGGTATTTTCACACAGACAATCTAAATACTAACTCTACCAAAAGATGTATTTTTCAATTGTGAGTTCAGAGACCCCAAACTCCACATCTTTATCTGCTCCCAATGGAAAACTGCACTTAAAAGATATTTAAAGGCAGTTGTATGTTAACCTATGGGAGAGATAGGCTTTGCAATAGTGAAAAACTAATTTGGCAGTATTCCACTATCAGGACATGCAAACCACACCAGTACATGTCCTACCTTTCAAATAAACTGCACCCTTTCCATGGGACTACCTAGGGCCTACCTTAGAGGTGACTTACATGTAGCAAAAGGGAACGTTTGGGCCTAGCAAGTGGACACACCTGCCAGGTCGAATTGGCAGTGCAAAACTGCACACACAGACACTGCAGTGGCAGGTCTGAGACATATTTAAAGGGCTACTTCGGTGGGTGGCACGGTCAGTGCTGAAGGCCCACTAGTAGCATTTGATTTACAGGCCATGGGCACCTCTAGTGCACCTTGCAAGGGACTTACTAGTCAAACAAATATGCTGGGGTTAACCAAACATAACCACGATTTATACAGGGAGCACTTGCTCTTGAGCCATAGTCAGTAGTGGTAAAGTTTCCAAAGTACCAAAAACCAGCACAAACGAAGTCCAGTATACAGTCAAAAATACAGGAAGCAGAGGCAAAAAGACAGGGGAAACCATGCCAAGGATGTCAGGTCTAACAGGCGTGTGCTTGGAAGGAGATTGTCTATGTTTAGATCCTATGTGGAAAGTGTTTCCATGTCGTGCATGACGACTGAAGTCCGGCTATCATGTTTCAGGACGCAGCTCATAACAGTGTTTTGGATGATGAAGTGTGAGAAACAGGTGCATAGTTTTGTGTTTTTCAGTTTGCATGTAGCTTTATATAGCAAGTCCCTTTATGATATTTCATATGAGTCAGTCTGCTCAACTGGTTACTCGCCATGGTTGTCTAATCTGAGATCTTGTGTGTAGTTGCGTTTTGGGGGTGGGCAGAATTTTTAACTCCGCTGGCGGTATTGGAGGAATTTAGTGAATTTGCATTGGTTTTGTAACCAGGAATTACTAATAAATTCCGCCTCTCCTCTGAATGATAACCAGCTTAATTACAAATTCACAGCGTCTCAACTAAATGGAGCTCACATTTCTGATAGTACTCAAATTACATTGTAGTTTTTCACAATCTTGTGGTCTGCGCTCTCTTTCAATGATCTTTACATGACCAGGGTGTGGGTGCTGTTCTCTCTAAGACTTAGCGCTAGTCCTTTGTCTCTGCCAATGACCCAAACTGGACTAGAAGCTTTGTCTGTCTTCTCTGATACTTACTGCCTGCACCACTGTCTGTCCTCTCTGTCTACATATTGAGTGTTTGGCGGGAGCGGGAACTGCAGGGAGTGGGGCCACAAGACTGTGAAGGGAAGACGGGAGAAGAGGCTTGGTTTCATAGACAAGGACAGGCCTAGCAGCAAATACACTAACCTTCAAGGGATCAGACATGGCAGGGACAAGGCTCAGCGAAGGCTGCATTGTGGTGAGAGGGGCTCAGTAAAGATTAAATATGTTTCATTAGTATTCATGGGTGAATGCAGAATTATAATACAGAATTAAAATACAGGTGGCATCACATAGTACAGCGCTGCTAGTAGTGTGATTTACGTAAAAAAAGTATTAAGCATAGCTTTTGCTTTCTCGATTAAAGAAGTGCACGTTTTATAGATGTTTTATAGATGTTTTATAGATTGTTAATATGTGTAGACAAAGTAGCACACTTAAGCTGACAATGCATAGCACACCACTTTTTTATATTGCGGTTGACTCAACTCACAGAGGTGGGTCTTGGTACATGAGTGTAAATGTTTACATTGGCTGCGGAGTGCTTAGGAGAACCTGCACTTCTTTAGTTTAGAAAGACCAGCACATCACCAGATAATTACATTTTCGAGTCCATGAGCATCACTGGTCTAGAGTGCGGAATGCTGGAATATGGAAAGCAACTGATAGGAAATGATCTTCTCATCTGATGCTAAAGTGGATGGAAACTCCCAGTTTGTTTGGCTACACAGTGCTGGCGATGGACAACCCTCATTGCAGATATGTCTTATGTGAATTTAAGAGGTATAAGTTATAATTTGTTACACCTGCTGCGTTGATGTTAGTGTGTACTGTGGGTATGGTATGGCCTGTCATATAGTTTGGTGTGGTATGACCTGTCGTATAGTATTGTTTGGTATGGTATAAAATGTCATTGTATAGTATAGCATTGTATTTTATAGCCTGAAATTGTATATCATGTCATGCTATTGTATAGTATGCATGGTATGGCCTGTCATGGTTTAGTATAGTATGGTATGGCCTGTCACTGCATAGTATAATATAGTGACTATGGTATGGCCTGTCATTGTATGTCATAGTATGGTCTGGCCTGTCATTGTATAGTATGGAATGGTCTGTTATAGCCTCTGATGACATGATATGGTATGGCAGAGGTCTCCAAACTTTTTTATGCCGTGCCCCCCCCCAGCTGAAAAATAAAAATAATTGGGACCCCTCCTCAGAATTTTTCACAATTATTGTATAAAGATGTCAATGTTTAAATATGCCTAGACCTATTTAAACATTGCAGTTAAGTATTGTTACCTTTTTAAAGATGCAATAACATGCTTCTGTTTAAAACAAAGGCCTGTTATCTGTGTAATACTTCTTTTGGCCAGAGTCTGGCGCCTGTGTCTGCCGCCCCCCAGTTTGAAGACCTCTGTGGTATGGTATGTCATTGTATAGTATGGTTTGGTTTGGTATGGTATGGTATGGTATTGTATGGCCTCATACAGTATGAAATGGCATGGTATGATATGGGGCGGTCATCACTGTATGTGGCATGGTTTGGTATGGTATGGCCTGTCATGTCATGGTATGGTATGGTCTGGCATGGCCTGTCATTGTATAGAATGGTATGGTATGGCTTTGTATTGTATGGTATTATATGGCTTGTCATTATATAGTGTGGGATAGGATGATATGGTATGGCATGTCATTGTATAATATGGTATAGTATAGTTTGGTATAGTATAGAATGTCATTGTATACTATGGTGTGGTATGGTATTGCCTATCAATGTATAGTATATTATAGTATGAATTGGTATGGCATGGTATGGCCTTTCATTGTATAGTATGGCATGGCCTGTCATTACATGGTATTTTAAGGTATGGCCTTTCCTTTTATGGTATGGTATGTAATGGCATATCCTAATGTACATGGTATGGTGTGGTCTGTCATGGTATGGCCTGTCACAGTATGGTATGATATGCTATGGTATTCCCTGTCCCATATGGTTCGGCTTCTCATTGTATTGTATGGTGTGGCTTACATTATATAGTATGGTATAGTGTGGCCTGTCATTGTATGGCTTGTCATTCATTGTTTGCCATGGTATGATTTGTCATTGTATAGTATGGTATGGTATGGTTTGTCATTGTATGGTATGGTATGGTTTGTCATTGTATGGTATGGTAATCTTTGTCACACTGTACTGATGAAGCTATGTGAGGGGTTGCCAAATATGCAAGAAAGCGCTTTACAATATAATGTGATTTTCACGCTACAATGTTCAATCCAACTCGTAAA
Source organism: Pleurodeles waltl (assembly GCF_031143425.1). Classification (NCBI taxonomy): domain Eukaryota; kingdom Metazoa; phylum Chordata; class Amphibia; order Caudata; family Salamandridae; genus Pleurodeles; species Pleurodeles waltl. The sequence goes on along the minus strand of NC_090440.1, from coordinate 1,387,942,844 downwards.
TGTGCAAACATAAACTGATTTATAACTCACTGGGGGTTATTACAACTTTGGAGGAGGTGTTAATCCATCCCAAATGTGACGGATATACCACCAGCCGTATTACTAGTTCCATAGGATATAATGGACTCGTAATACAGCTGGTGGTATATCCGTCACTTAACCGTCACTTTTGGGACGGATTAACAACTCCTCAAAAGTTGTAATAACCCCCACTGTCTTTTGCATAAAACATTTTAACCATGCCTAAAACATTATATAAATCATTTAACGCATACCAAAAAAGCACTTTGTTACAAACTAAATGAGTGATTACTCAACAGCTATAGCGCAAAGTAATTAACATATTGTGAAATCACTGTTACAAATGGCACTAACAACTTGTGGCCATCTAGTGTTATGCTGCACCAAAGAGTGGAATGGGAGAGGGTTAAAGGAAAAGGGGAGGAAAACTGGAAACAAGCGGCGAAAGCTCAGTGATGGATAAAACAGCCTTAAAACACATGAACTCTTACCAAGTGCTACAAGTCAAAGGAACAAAACATAGGGCGAGACAGAAAGTGCAAGCAGTTGAAGGACACTCCCAGCAAAAGGGGGCAATAACTGATCCATTCACCAGGGACGAGGGAAACACGTGAAAAGATAAAGACCAAACAGGAGCCAGCAAATAAGACTGCCAGAGAAGCCAAGTGAGTATTAGGTAATGGGCGGGCTCGAAGGCCCTGCATGTAAACAGCATGTTTCGTCAGCAACAGTACATGTGCTGTCTCAGTTAAGACATGAAAAACAAAATACCAGATACAGGGATTTGTGCACGCAGACTAGGAGAGCTCGACCATACATAATGCATGGTACGTAACACAATGGCATTTTGAACTGCATGACCAGAGTTTGTCCAGTGAAGAATAAAACTGCCTTTTGTAAAAGCGGACTGAGCCAGAGATGGTCTCCATATAAAGGGCATACATTCAGTGGTGAGGGGTAAAATTGTTGAAATTGAGTTACCTCGGACTGAGTCGACCTCTGAGTGGAGGACTAACGTCAGCCTAATATATGACTAACATTAATGTTATGTCTTATTTATAATTTCTATATCAAGTGGATGAAAACCCATTCCCAGTCACCTTTCCATGGTACAAGAACCACTCTTGCACTGCTGTTGTGGAAGGAAAGTCCCGGGATGGGAGATGGGTGGTAAAAAAAGGGACATCTGAGCCCCACGAGTGATGAAAATGGAAAATGTTCATTTAGAAGAAAACGTAGGCAGGGAAGGCCGGTGGCTAAGCATATACACACAATGGAAAATCCTGACTGTGCGATTAGTGGTACTCAGGATCACTGCAATTCACCAACAGCTATGTATGTAAATAGCTGCTGAAAAAATCTTAAGTACAGATAAACTATAAACCATATACTTCAGAATAAAAACACTCCAGTGCGCACCTATCCAGGTCCTGATTCATTCTTTGGGGTACATTGGGAGAAGTAGTATTTCCAGCTGTTTTCTGAATTTTTGAACAATAGTTGAAAGTCAAATTCCTATTAGAAGAGCCCTGTAGTTCTTTCAGACAAATCAGGAGAAAACCTAGGGCAAACGAGTTTTCAGGAGTGAAGCCATCTTATCCTGTGAAGCCCGGGATCTCCAAGAAGTATTCACGTTGCCTGTCAAGTAGATGGTGTATCCATAATGTGGGATAATGCGATAAAGCAGGCAGAGTTTGCATTTACAAGTAGTGCTATCTATGGGAGGGTTGGGTCACACCATATACGACTTTGCTGTTGAAAGCCTACAACCTCCTTCCTTCAGTGTTGCACATGAACTTGAATACTAAGTTCCCTTACGCCCCGGTGTACCAATCCAGTCTGTTGAAGATATTGTGGGACACCATTGTGAATTAAATCTTTGAGCCGTCGCTGATCGAAAAAAATGCAGTGTGTGTCAGGGTAAAGCATACAAAGTAACAGTTCTCTCGGTCTGTACCACATATGTACCTTTATCAGCTGTGTAAACATTATGACTTAGTAACTTTACTAATTGTAAACATGAATGTATAGAATGTAACTGTACCTTGCCTCTACTCTATGTAACCGTGCTAAGTATGTCATGGATCATCACTAACTAAACTGTGCAACTAAGTAATAGGTATGACTTTAGAACTGCAACCAGATTGTCTGTATTAAGTTTGCCAAATATGTAACTGTGTCCAGTATGTCACTGTGTTAAATATTAGACTGTACTAAATATACTATGTAACTATACAGATATGTAACTATACTGTGGACCTACACACACCATGTAACTATATTCTCTGAGAACACTCGACATCTCTGCGTCAGTCGCATTCACGACCCATCTACAATGAAGCTGAACATGGGCTAAGACATATTAAGTGGTGTTTCTGGTTTAAGCAAACTGCATAATGTGCCAAACTGGGCGCATATTACTCTGAAGTCACCAGGACACATGTCTGGCACTGAATACAGATAATTTATCAATATTTGCTTGCCAGAGAGCCTGGCAGTTACCTATTCACAAGAATCTGTCTAACATCTCGGTGTGACTGCGGTAGCCATCTTGTTTGTGTAGCCAGATCAAGCACAGCACTTCATTGTGAATCTTATGCCTGAGGTACAAATGGATCTGGAAAAGTGTCTGTGGATACCGATCGGCCCAACGCTTACTCCAAATTGTCATTTTCAAGCAGTTCATCATTAAAATTATTCTGGCGACTTGAGCTCTTTTGGAAGGCTCCTAAATCCATCAAGAGCACTGGGTCTAATGAGGCAAAATATTATGCCAGACTGCACAGCACGGTGTGTTTCTTGCAGAGTCTTCGAACACGAAATGTCACTTGTCAGTTTTTTGTTTTTTGAATCAGCTGACAAAACAAACTTTAATTGCTGAAAAAGTTTAGTACAAAAAGTAGTCGCGTTGGCTCGTCCTTGACTATGGTCACACATCTAAATTGCAGGACTTAATGTGCTATAAAATCTCTGCATCTGGCATTAGAATATACTTTGTATAGTCATTTTACTTAATGTGAGGGACTTCCTCTTTCAAGTAGTGGTATACGGAAATAGGAAACATGGTTGCTAAATGTCAAAAGAGTGGGGCAGGCTTGGACAGACCACAGTGGCGTCGCTTGAGGGGGACTGATGTAGTCCATGTCCCAGCTCTCCTTTTTTTGGCTTCCTACTAGGCCCCACCACTGCAGCTCCTGAATGTGCCAAGGTAGGCAGTGCACGAAACAAGTATTGGCAAAGCTAATAGGTTTCACTTATACAATATCTATTTGTTTTGTCAATGTTTTTTAGACATATTGTACATCAGCGTGAGCTGCTGTGCACAATTGCTTAAAGTAAAGAGAAAAAAGCAACATTATGCAGCCAGGGATGACCTTGTCAGTACTTTTTTCTCTTTAAACCATGTTCCACAGCATTTAAAAAAAATCCTTGACAAAGCCAAAACACTTTCACATATTAAGGTACTATTTGGCATTGTTAATGTTTCTTGGAGGCAGCAGACAGGAGGGCTGAAGGTGGCAGGAGAAACCGTGGTTATATGACAGCAACATAACGTAGACCAAGCAGTATAATGGAGGTGTGAGGGAGGAGACAGAAAGCAGCAAATCAACAGACAGAGGGAGGAGGGCAGGATAGCAAGCAATGCAAGGGAGGTGCTGAGGTGGAGCAGAGAAGTAGCAACAACACAACAGACAGCAGAATGAGGGTGGAAGAGGCATGGAACAAGTACGAGGACCAGGTGAGGAGGGCGAGAGCAGTAACACAACTGAGAGTGGGAGAAGGGGGCGAAGAATGGAAAAGATGTGCATAGGAGGAGGGTAGTAGCAGCAACACAACGAACAGTGGGAGAATTGGCAGGCAACATGAGAGAGGGTAATGGGAGTGAGGCTGTGGCAAGAGCACAGACAGTGGAAGGAAGGAGGCTGAAGGGAAGGATCAAGCAAAATAATGGATAGCAGGGATTGGGAGGAATGATTGCAGACACGTGGACTCCACAGTGTGCATAAAAAAGGGGAAATAAAGTACCTATAGGAGTGTGCGGCCAGTGAGTGTAAGCAGGAAGCTGTACTTGGTCCATGCACCATGGCAGGGACAAGCACTTGAAGCCCCAGGAGGAAGCAGGAGATGCTGACCAATAAGAAGCACGGAAACAAGTGCTTTAGAAGCCAACTAATGGTAAGTAACTTTAATAAGCGCGCTCTTAGCCCCTTTTAACCTTCTTTTTTTTGTTTACAAAAGATTTTGCAGGCAGCACACATGCTGTCTCAGGCAAAACATAAAACAGACACTAAAACTTGCCATACCTATATTTATCCAGAAATCTTTCACTACAAAGAAGTATTTGAGGCCATTCACAAGACTCCATATTTTCATAAAATCTATAAAGCTAACTACATGTGTCTGTATGTGTATCTATCCATAGATATATAAATAAATATACAAGATACTCAGATTTAAATATTGTAAGTGAACATTCATACGTATGTATGCATATATATATATATATATAAATATATATATATATTTGTGTGTGTGTGTGTGTATTAACCAGTGGCGCTTGCCACAGGGCTAGTCATAGTTAGAACCATGATTCCGTAGGATATGGATTTTTTGATTTACTGATAACTTTGGGGCCATTTCACGAATGTTCACAGAACTTTTCAAAACAGAATGTGAGGGACAACAAAATTGGGTTGGGGGCTAAAATGCATTTTTCACATGGAAAGTTCCATCGGATACTGTAAAATCGTTTGAATGCAATTACACCAACTTTGGCAGATTTGGTGTAAATTTATTCAGTAGTTTTTGAGAAATGAAGGTTCAACATGCACATATTTATAGTGATGCTGTATGGCCACAGATCCAAAAGATATGATCTGATTGGCTGCCACCACAATAACAAAGATTTGGCGGCAGACATTTTAAGACTCACAGACTCAATCCACAGCTCTTGAAAAAGGTCCAAAAAACATATAGTGGGGGCAGGGTAGGGAGACGTCCCAGAGCCATTTTTAGACAAGAATACCCTAACCCCGAGCTGATATGCTAATATATGAGAGGGGGCATACAGCCCTACCCCCACCAAGCCATGTTTAAGCTTGGGGACCCCATTCCCCGGTTCTGATATCTTGTATATGTGGAGGGGGTTTGCACCCCCCTTCCAATCTGTAGAACATCCCTGGGGGCCCCCTTACCTGGAGCCACAATGAATAATGCTATGGGAGCCCTGGACCCCTCTCAGCTGCTGCCCAAGCCGGATCCATTGGTTTGCTCTCACCCGGCATGAGCGGGTTTTCTCTGCGCGCACTTTTCAGGAGCAAACCTTTCTTCTGTGCTCCCAAGAGCACTGACAGGGAGTTGAATTTCTCCCAGCCTGTGCTGTTGCAGACAGGAAACTGCAGGGTCCAGGGGGGATGTGGTCCATGGGATACTGCTGCCATTTGGCCCCCTTAGAATAGGGTTCTGGGGTGACTAACTTGCTCAGGGAGGAGGGACCCACAACCCCATTACCACAAAAAGTAACTTGACCTTGAAGAATGGGACCTCCAGGGACTTTAGAAGGCTTAATGAGGGGGGGGGGCACACACCCCTTCTCAAAAAATAAACTTTGGCCGAAGGGGTTGCAGCTCCCAGGGCTTTTTGTGGACCAGGAAGGCCTCACAATCCCCTCCTGTTAAAAATAATTCTGCTCTGGGAGATGGAGTCTTTGGGGCCTTAGAAAGGCTCTGGTAGGGGGTTGGATGCACAGGGTTGGTTCTTCCTAAGGAGCGGAGGAGTGTCGCCCCGCCTGCTGCAAGCGCAGCATGCAAGCAAATAAATAAAATGGCATTATTATGCCATTATAATGCCATTTTATTTTGCCCTCATGCTCACGCTGTGTACAGATTTAGCAGGAGGGCAGGGCTGCAGTTACAAAACGACTGCTGCCCCTAACAGTGCACATTGTATGTTGGCCATCTGTCTAGCTAGGGCCAGCCTGACATGCGCACTGTACACCCAGCAATCCCAGGACTGTCAAATAGTCGGGGATTGCTGGCATAGGCCCCCAGACTCAAAATGAGCGCCAGATTAGCTTGCTCTCACCGATCCTGGAGTTGCATGGGAGCAGCTCCAGGAGTGGTTGGCATCCCTTTCCACTGAGGAGGAGGGAAGTCCTTCAAATTCTCCTTGTGGGCACCGTGGGGACGCATAAATGGTGAGTTTGCAGACTAAGTTTAAGAGCTGCAGGCTGCTGCTGCATAAGCATCTCTCCCCAAATAAAAATAAAAGTGATTAGCCATGGGGGATAGGGTCCTTGGGCCATGAAATTTCTCGGGGAGGGAGGCCCCGTATCCTGTCCCCAAATGTAAAAAACAAATACTCCACGCATTTCACTTTCACTGCTCCAACTAGGGGGAACCCCGTAATGCTCTGCAAGGACATTAACATTTTTTTTATGCTGGTGGCGCCCATAGAAGGGTCAGGGGCAACAGCCTACCAACAACATTTAAAAAAATTGAAATAAGCCTCCTTGGTCAATGAATCCATGACCAACAGAGAGATTATCAAACATTTTATGTACTCCGAGTTGCTTTTCAGCCGGAGTACTGGACCTCCTGTTGTTGGTTCTATGGCTGCATTTTGTGGCCTGGAAATGTTAAAAAAAGACTCAATCACATGGTAATGTTTTTTTAAATGCTCGATTGGTCATATTTTGTGACATATTTTTTGACCATCACAATTAAACATTGCAATGTGTGAATTTATAAAATATACATTTGATTACTGATGCTTTTTGACAAAGACAATAGGTCTCCTATATATATGTGGATGTGTCAACCCCATGATGAGCCAATATGGCAATGTTTTCATATTTTGATGTTCAGACCCTTTGACAAAGTCAGTAGATCTTTGTTACTTAAAATTACACCTTTTATAATGTTTCATGGCACTGTCAGCCGTTGGCAGCGGGGTTGGGTGCAGAGCCATATGTGGCATTGGGCACTCATGGGATAGGGTGCAGGGCCTCGCTGAAACTCCATGCCGTGCACAACAATGAACATCTTACTTTATGCTAAAAATTTAAATGAAAGTTCTCTGCAAAAAACAAAGGTCAAAGTGATGTTATAGTTAGATCTTGTAGTTTTGCCTTACACATTATATCACTGCAGCATCTGTCTGTCCTCTCTGTTAGATTGATATGCAATATACGAGTGGTGCACAAGATAAGAGTCATGTTTTGTACTCTGTCCCCTGCTCGATAATGCACAGATAGAGTTCCTCATGAATACATTTATTCGTAACAAAATGAGAATTGCAAAAGAAGGTTTGGACATCATTATGGCTCCATGTACTTCTGCTGAGTGATACCATTTTTTAAAATTGTTTAGGCCATTTTTATATTTATATTAACTATTTCTTACTGTTGTACTGTTAGCACGTCTGCTGTGGTGTTTGTTGACCTTCAGTGGAGGTCTTGAACATAGAATGCATTTGCTTATGTACATTTGTCTTATGTGGATGTTCTTAATATCTGTCATGGATATTTCCTGCCTGGACTTATATTGGGTATACCTGACCTGGTGGTTGCTCCCTTTAGTTAGCATGAGAGGTTCGGATAGACTCAGCTACTTAAGTGGACCAATAAGTAAGCTAGAGTGCAGATGTGGATTAATATTTTATAAATCTGTCTCTTTTAGTAATCTACGCTTGCTACTGGACCCTAGGCAACAAACCTTTGAGGTAAGTACGAAGTGAAGAGCTGCAAATCCAAAAACATCAAATATCCTCACTTTCACAATTACATTTTCTTTTGATTCTATTTAAATCGTTTTTATTAAATCATTAGTTTGTCAATATCTTTATTAGCAAATCAATTTAAATCAATACAGTTACAAAACAATGCATATGGGTATCGTATAAAAAACTAATCCCTATTCTAATCAAGTTTTCAGCAAACTATATTTCATTAGAACTCTTAAAGAGTTTCTGCTTGTATGCGAAAGCAAAACATTTTAGTTGCTGTACCTCTCTGAGAATTCCATTAAAATCTCTCATAATGAGTTTAAGCCGGGTTAATTTCAGTCTCAGAATGAATCCAAGACATCAATTAATAGAAGAAGCAAAAAGCATCTGTTGGTGCAAGGAATTTGGGAAAAGTGAGCCTGCAAGTAGGGTCCATCTACGTGAGCCTTCTAATAAGCACCATTCTGTTCTCTTTACTGTTTGGTCTGCCCTCTCGCTCTCTTTACATTAGTCTGGGAGCACACCTATATAATATTCCACAGAGAAACATGTTGAAAAGTATTTGTAGATAATCTTCGATTCTAGCCAATCATCTTTTGAGTCTTCATGTGAACAGGACATCTTCCGTTAATACGGCAAGTTTTTTCAAAGAACATTATAAATATGCAATACATCAAAATATTTTCTAATCAGCAATGAAACATTCAGGCGTCTTCCTACTGTTGAGCGTCTATGGGATAAAGAACAGTATAGTAGATAGAAAAGTTTTTTTTAAATTTCAAAATAATCTTTATTAATGTTTTTAAACAAAACAATGGCCCAATAAGACTGGAATGAAGAGAAGGGACAAATAAGGTATGATTGTTAAAATAATTACACATAGAGATAAACATGGGGTAGCCACTATAATCATACAAGGGCCACAATGTCAATTGAGGAAGAAAGATGCATTATTACAGACAAATATGAAAAACATTCAATACATATTCACAAAACTGAATCCTTAAAATCAAAACTAAGAAAGAAAACTACAAAATGAAGAAGCCCAAGGAGGCAGTAGAAAGGTAAGAAGGTCAGTTGTCTCTCTCGAACCTTATGCAGGATTTGCATTGACGCAAATAAAAAGTCTGCCATGCCAGTCTCTAAAGTGTGATCCTAACACTACTAGCTCCAGAGGTTTTGGTGGAAGCAAATAAGTTATCTAAGGATTTCTATATAGGTTTGGGTCGTGTTTTCCTCCGAGAGTGTTGCAGAGCAACATTATCAGCCACTCTGGTGTATGATACCCAGTTTAACCAGGCTGTAAATGAAGCTTTGTGTGTCGTTTTCCAGTTAGGGGTAATCGTTTGGAGTGCTGCCAACAACAAAAGATCAAATAGCAGGTGATCAGCAGGGCATCTAATATGAGGGTCAAGGAAGCTCTTGATAAGAAATGAGTATTTCTTTTTGGGGCATACTTTAAAATGTTTGGTGAAAAAGGAGAAGACATTGTCCTAGAAAGATCCCACTAATTTGTAGTTAGAAATTAGGTGGGCAAGGTCTCCTGTTTCCTCCTTACAGTTCCAACATTTGGGATTTTCCAAGATTTTCAGGGTGTGTAGACAGGAAAGATTCCAGGAGGCTTTCTGGATTATCCAATATTTAGCTTGGGAGAGTACTGGTGATATTTTCTGTGAGGTGAGTGATTTTCAAATGGCGTTCCAATTGTTCTCCGACGTGCGGTTGGAAGAGTGGCTATCCCAGTTTTACATTACTTTACCTGTTTGCCTTCCATGTTTTAGGTTGCAGTAACTGATGAAATATGGAGTCATTTTGGCCCAACTTGTTGAGCTTAGAAACGAGCGATGTGTGGGATGGTTCTCTGTAGTGACCTCTGGATTTGGCGATGGGCATCTTAATTTTAAGGAAGTTATAGAATTCCCGGTCATCTTAATAGTATTTTGTGCGCAAAACATTTTCAAGATAATATTATTTCCACTCACACAACTTTATTGCAAAGCTTTATGCATAAAGAAACCGTTTTAAGCACTACTAGTCTCTCTATTCAGTTGTTTGTTACTATAGGGCATTTGCGTCATGAAATCTTATACTTATTACCATGACACAGGTCAAAATTAAAGGGGAAAGAACAAGTAAAAAGAAACAGGAATTCATCCTTGCTATTTGCTGTAGTGAAGTACATGTTGCAGTGCAGGCTTCAAGTTCAAAACACATTTTGAAATGCAGTGTTTCGTTAAGGCCTACAAAATCCTTTCATACAGGTTAATTAAAAAAATGTCTTTAATCTTAGAAAATAATCTCTCTCAGTTCCTCCATCTGAGGGATGGAATCATCACAAAATCACATTCACAGATGTGTTCAGAATTAATCTTCTGCTGAATTTCTCCTTGTTCTTTTCAGATTTTCTCCTTCTTTTAATCTGTTATATTCTTTGTTAATACGCTCACTTAATTCTAAATCCTTCTTCATTCTTTTATTCATTGCTCTGCTTCTTTTTTTATCAACACCATCTTCATTGTCTTGTAAAATCACTTCTGTAAATAGAAAAAAAACAACTATTAAATTATGAAGGAACTAAGATAGCCTTGAGGATTTCTACTTCTGATGCTTTTATCAAGTTACCTAGTGAAGAAATTCCCTTAGTACAGCTTGCTTCTATGTAAGTAGTTTCTAAAGGTTCTAAATCACGCTTTAAGTCACAAATATTCTTTGCATAGCCTATAATTTACTTACTTTCGACTGATATATAAGTACAACAGTTTTCAATTTTCAGCATCTTACAAACTCCGCCTTTTTCTGAAAGTAAATGTCTAATGCATAGCAGTTTTGAAATACCATTGATCTAATTGCTACTAATTCTTGGTTTTCAACTAATAAAGCTCGGAGTGGACTAGGTGCTGATTTGTCTACTACTGTTGAAAGCTTTCTAATCATCTGATCATTTAATACTACTTCTACTGCTGGTATGGTCGCTCCAAATATGCCTCCCACTAATTTTATTCCCTCATTTAGACAACGTGAATACCTATGTGCAGGTGTCATTGGTAAAGAATCTAAACTCTGTATCTGATCCATCTTTTGGAAAAGCAAACCTAAGTAGCAAATATCCTTTCTAGTCAGTTGGTAATCTGAAATAAGCATTCTCTCCATATACCTGGATCATTCCCTACAAAATTTGACATGTTCCCCCCTGTTAACTCAAAACATGTTCACAATGACTATTTTCTACTGGTGTCTTTCTCCCATGAATTCATCTTTTAAATGTACATACTTTTAATTTTGTGTCCCTTATCTAATTTTAATTTCGGAACATGCATTTTCTTTCTAAACTCATTCTCTATTCCTTTCCATACATTCTTTAAAATGTCTTCCCTTTTTATATGCATTTCTTGAAAACTTTTTCTGCTGCGTTTATTAGGCAAGTTAAGTTAAAATGAATGTTGACAAAAGGTACAGAAAAAAAGGTCTAAAATAATACCAAACTGTCTCCATCTCCTTAGCTTGTGGATGTAGGTTAATGTTCCTCATTAGTGTAACTTTTAAAAGAACCATGTCAAAATTAGAGAAATAGTATTCAAAGTGCCTTTGTCTATATATTAAACTAACCAATATGATGCATGATATAGCATAGAAAAGAGGAATATGATGATAAACTACTTGTTTATCAGCAGAAGGCATTTGAAGAAGAATAAGGCATGTGTGCACATATACAACAGTCCTTTTCTTTAATGGTTTTGTTTGTTCTTGGATTAATCTAGAATACACATTTGTTGAATAATCTGCATTCATGTTGTCCATGAAAGAAGCCTTAAACTCATCTTCAGCAATACTTGGTCTAGATGTTATGTTAGTGAATGTATCTACAGATTTCTCTGTCTCTGGTGTAAAACATGTTAGCAATAAAATGGCAGCTGCCAACAGGACTATTAGGAAAAATAAAATGCCCATAATAATCTTGCATCTGTTTCTGGTTAAGGTACACATGTTTATCCAAAGTCATATGTTATGAAGCAATATGTGTGTTACAGCAAACTTAATGTCTTTATATCAGCCTGCAACTTTCCTGATTATTTTCTTTTTGTTAGTTTCTTGTAGCTTTATTTACAGCAATCATTGTATAGTCTTCCTTATTCCTACTCTTTTTTATCTTATTTTAGTAACGTTATGAAAGTTTTTAGTTTAAACAGTTCATTTAATGGATTTGATCACAACTGAATTTCTTTTGAATAATTTCAAGGAGGTTCAGGCAATTCTCTATTCCAGTCAAGAAAGTCTGAGATTTGGATGTTTAACACTTGGCACACATAATATGTCCATTCAGGTGTTGAATATCTTCAACAGGGTACTCTAGCTCTTTTGGATCTTCTGAGTACTTGTTGATGTCCTTCTATGTCACTTATACCACTTGAATCTGTTTCTTTATCAATTATCGGTAGAATAGATCCAACTGATACACTTGATTTAAACTTTTGTTTATTGTTAGCGTTTGGCCATTTATTTGGGCCATCTTTAGTTGTTCTTGACCCAGAACTTGTTCCTTCTCCTGGATCTTTTTATTGTTCTTCGGGTATTTTGACTGTCACGTCAACTTGAGTTTCTGTTTCTCCAATTTCTTTGTCAAGTGCTCCAATGCCACTTTGCGAGATATCCAATATCTGGATTTCTTCACCTGTCTGCAGATCTTCGCCCGTTTCTTCTTGCTGACTCTGATCAAAAACTCTTCTTTTCTTTACTCAAGCCACTACAACTTGTGCTGGTACATTCATCAGTGTTCTCGGTTCTGGCTCATACAACACTCTTCCTATCTGGGAATGAGAAGCATGTACCCAGTTTGGTACTCCGGCACACCTGACAGCTATATTCGTGATCAGAATTACCTGATGGGGCCTCTCTGCTTTGGCTCCAGACAGGACTTTTTTGCATGTTTCTTGATCAGGACCCAGTCACCTGGTGTGGTGCTATCTGTATTTAACCACCGACTCCATTGTGACCATTGACTCCATTTTGTGCTTCGCGTCAAATGCCACATTGGTGGCAAAGGTATTTTTCCACGCACAGCTTATTTATTCATTGAACGTGTTTTTGGTCTTCTCACCAGAGCAAGGAACATATCGTGGGGGATGCGGAGGTGACAAGACTGTACCAGGATGAGACTGTTTATAGCAGAGAAAGATATGGATCTGTCTTGGGAATGCGCTTTGGGACCTGGCCAGTTCTTTTGTGTGTTTTCAATACAGACAAAGCACAGCCAGCGCTTGAATTTCACAACTTATTCGAAGGGAGGGGGAAGGTTACCAAATCTTCCTTTTGGATTTTTTTAAAGGTATGTAAAGTGGGGAAGCTTGGCTCTGAGGCGGAAGGAACTCACTTTTGAGGGTGGATGCACTGCTGTAAAAACCAAGTCCCATTGGGGGATGTTTCTCCTGTCTCAGCTGTCCAGGGTCCCCCCTGCTTGACGTGGGCATGGACAAGGATGATGTTAGATTCGATCGCCATGGTGATGCATTTTTAATTCTTAATTATCTAGCTTTGCTGTTTGCATGCATAAATATATATATATATATATATATATACATATATATATATATATATATATATATATGAGCCCAGCATTTTCCCTGTGCCCTAATACAGCCCAGTGATCAAGGATTCCTAAAAGAACTAGGTAAGGAGCCCCAGACTTTTCTGGGAAATCTTATTATTTCTTATAGCTTGGCCTTTTGAAGAGGTGTTTTTTTAGTTTTTTTTAGCCATGACTCTGTGAAATTTCCCATCTCTCCCTTGCCTGGGAAGTAGACTCTGCTAGCTTGGAAGTGTGGATTCAGCCTATCTGTATCCAAGGAGATACTGAATAGATCAGCAGCTGCCTCCTCCCTTCCCACAGGGACTGGGCTTCAGTTTACTCAGCCCTTATATAAGTTTATATTGGTTGTTGCATACGGTGTTGTGATAGGTTGTTGGGGGCTGGTCTTTCTGTTGGCTTAGGGACTAGAGCTGGGCTTGTGATTGGTAGTAGGGCTGAGAATCTGATTGGTTCCTGGTTCTTAGGGCTACGCTTGTGGTTGGTAGTAGGGCTGAGATTCTGATTAGTTCCTGGTTTTTAGGGCTGTGCTTGTGATTGAAAGTAGGGCTGAGATTCCGATTGGTGCTTGGTTTTTAGGGCTGGGCTTGTGATTGGTAGTAGGGCAGTGATTCTGATTGGTTCTTGGTTTTTAGGGCTCAGCTTGTGATTGGTAGTAGGGCTGAGTATCTGATTGGTTCCTGGTTCTAGGGGTGGGGGTTGTGATTGGTTGTCAGGATTAGCGGTATGATTGGTGAGTAGGGCTGGGTCTCCCATTGTTTGTTTGAAATAGGGTTACAAATCTGATTGGTTAGGTTTAAGACTAGGTTTCTATTGGCCAATAGGGCTATTTAAGCTTAGGGCTCAGGGCGTCTTCAGCCCGGGCATCGAGGCTAAGGGTGGAGAGGTCAAGGGCAGTTGCCTTTTTGGGCCTGGTCGGGACTGGTAGGGCATAGGGCCAGATATGCTGCCCAATTATTCATTTACCAAAAAGGACTTTACACCCTGCACATCCATCAACATGCAAACACACTATCTGCAAAGACAACTCCTGCATCACAAACTGACCACATACAGATTGCAATGTCCCATCATCCAACACAATACCCCATTTACAACACCTATACACATATCCACCACAACTACAACAGTATAACACCTTCATTTTCACAGCAAACACTTCTCTGTCCACTCCCACTAATACAACCTGCCATCACCCACACAACACAAAACCACACTATACATTACTTTCAGCCTTCCAGATACACACTCCAAGTTCATACAAACCAACAACACTATCCTCTATTTGCTCCACACAGACCACCTTTCTTCATGACAATTCCTAAACCCAGCCTTCCAACACACCATCTACAAACGCCCTTCCCCTCTCTTCACCAATTACGCTCAACCATACTATCCTCACACACCACTTGACCACACATATTACCTCGTACAGTCATCTCAACTAACACAAACTCCCCTGACACACATCCATCCCCTCTTACACACCTCATACATTCATCCCAGAACACATCAACACCCCCTGTAATACTCTAATTCCACTCACCAGCACTAACTCACATACAAAACCCTCACCGACAACAACTACATCAATATACCCTCTCACTATTCCTCAAAAACACTACAGACCACACACATCAGCACATCCAGTCAACACAAACTTTAATTATACTTTTCGTCACACCCACTCCCACCCTCATGACTACACAAAGAATACAAATCCCATCCAATCTTTACCCCACATTTTCACTCTTCACAAACATCTACCGCAATCACCCCTACCCAGCAACTTTCATTCACCCGCCTCTCCTCCATTGCACAATTTAGAGCCTTACATCATGATCCACATGCTCTTCCACCACCCCTAACCCATACTCCATCCACACTAAACAGACGCAAGCAAAATAAACAATATGCCACTCTTAACAACTTTGCATCCCCTTGTCTATTACATAATAAGGCTACATAATAAGGCTACCCTACAAAAAACAGTACACTCTTCATGTCTCTCTCAGCCACCAAGTCCACCACCCACACACACAGACCCAACAAAATGCCTCCTAAATCTGCTGGAAGAGGAACACTGTATTAAAAAACAAGACTATTGTGACCCTCACACAGTTATCACAACTAACAACACACCTGCTACAAGCTCAAAATACACTGCTTACCATTCTCTCTGCTCACAGACACACAACCTGACTTATAATTCATAACAGAATCATGGTTGGGAGATGACATGGCCCCAGTGTTGCATGAAGCCCTTCCTCCGGACTATCAAACCATCACACAAAACCGTATAGGCAAGAGAGGAGGTGGACTAGCTATTATATTCAAATAGGCAATAAATCTCAGTAAAACAGACAACATTTCCATACAAGGTTGTGAAGCCCTCCTCACCAGATGCCACCCTACTACAACTTCCTCCTGTAACTTTCTCCTCCTTTACAGACCTCCACCTAACAACTCCACATTCCCAGGCGCTTTTCTAGATACAGTCTCAAACCTCATTACATTATACTCAAACCTATACATTCTTGGGACCTAAACATTTGGCTTGACAAACCCAATATGCCGCATCCAAAAGCTGTCACTGGCCTAGTCGCATTGAACCTACATCAGATTGTACACAATCCCACACACATCACTGGACACATCCTAGATGTCATTTTTGCTAAGCCTGAACTAGTTATCATTCATAGCCAATCACATGGTCAGACCACCATTTGATAACTTTCCAACATAAAACTCCACAAATCAACACACCCCACAACTACTTACATACATGCACCTATAAACCTTACAGCAAACTCAATTTTGATGACTTAGAAACACCACTGACAGCCAGCACTGATCTAAATACAATTAATTCTGTTCCAAAACTTTGAGTGGCTACAGGAAGCTTTTGATATCCTAATATCACTCAGAAAAACTAAACAGGACAAAAGAAAACCAACACCTTGGAGAAACACAGAACTTAAAAAAATAATGCAAGAAATCAGAAAGTTGCAGCGGACGTGGCTCAAAACGAGCAACAGTCAAGACAAACTGCAGCTACCCAAATTTAACAGAATATACAAATCATCAATCAAAAAAGCTAAAAAAAAGGTACTACTCAGACAGAATTCAAAATGCTAAATCTGCAACCAAAGAATTTTTATAAAATTCTCAATCAATTTCGAAAACCTACATGCATGGAAGGAAGTCATCCCACTACTCAAGATTTCACAAACAAATTGGCAACTCATTACACAACTAAGGCAAACACATTAGTCTCCTCTTTAAAACAGAAGAAAACCATCAACACCAACCCCTTTCCTAAAATACTCTCTAAGAATAAACCAACCCATCCTCTACAGTCCTTTAAAGAAATATCACAAGGTGAATTTATGGATTTGGTCAAAGCAAGCAGACCTTCCGGTCGCCCTTCTGACCCTTGCCCACCACACATCTTCAAGAACATTCTTTTATCTTCTTCTGTTGCCACACCTGTAAGAAGAATCATCAACAACTTTTTAACTACAGGAACGTTTCCTGAAAACCTGAAAAAAGGCATACATACAACCGTTATTAAAGAAAACCAACCTAGACCAGCAAGAAACCAATCACAAATTGACCTTTCCAGGGCAAACTGATAGAAAGAGCAGCATTCACCCAGATGTCACAGTTCATTGAAGACAATTCCATACTTTCAGAATTCCGAACTGGATTCCACCCTGGAAGAGGCACTGGATCGGCACTCATAGCAATCTGGGATGATCTTAAAAACACAGTTGACCACAATGGAGTTGCTGCACTACTTCTCTTGGAACTCTCGGCTGCCTTTAATACGGTTGACCATGACACCCTAATTCAAAGACTCCACGAAGCCGGCATAGAAGGGACTGCTCTTGACTGGATTACATCTTACCTTCAAAATAGAACTAATATCCTCTATTCGCCCCCCTTCTTGTCCAAACCCTACCTCAAAAAAGGAGGGGTTCCCCAAGGATCAATCATCTCACCTTTGCTTTTCAACATCCTCATGATATAATTACCAGAACTGATCAATGTTTTTTATCTCACATGCTACAACTATGCAGATGACACACAAATACCCCCAAAACATTGAAAACTCACTAATCTTCAGTTGCCTGAGAGCAGTGGATCAGTGGATGACTTGGAGCCATCTCAAACTAAATGCCTCCAAAACATAAAAACTCATATGTGGTGACTGGAAATATTATGACCCACTGTGAGTCTGGCCTGACGATCTCGTACCACCTCCTCAATTATCCAAGGAAGTTAAAAACCTAGGAATCACCATGGACTCCAAGTTAACAATGAATGCCCAAGTGGACAAATTAGCACAAACAAGCTTCATCACCTTGAGGACTCTACGACGCATCTTCCCCCACCTCGAATTTCCACACAAGGTGCAAGCTACTATCTCGCTTGTACTATCCAAACTGGATTATGCCAATGGCCTCTACCATGGATCATCTCTATCTATTATGAAAAAAACTACAGCGTATTCAGAACTCCGCAGCCAGGCTACTATTACATGTAAAGCCACAAGCCCACATCTCCCCTGCCTTGAGAGCACTACACTGGTTACCCGTTGCCAGAAGATGTACCTTCAAGCTGCTTTGTATCACCCACAAAGCTATACATGGAACAGGACCGCTCTTTATCACAAACAAAATAACCAAATACATTCAACAAAGAAACCTACGCTCAAGATTGGCACCCCGCCTTAGAACACCACCTTACAAAAAAAAGACTATATATGGTACATCCTTCTCCGTTCAAGCAGCCAAACTATGGAATTCATTACCCCCAACTATAAGAGCCACAGATAACTATCTTGTCTTTAGAAAACTACTGAAGAGTTGTCTTTTCCTTCATAACCACCATATTCAAACAGATATGGACTGCATATGCCTACGTTGATAAATATGTTTTATCTGTTTATGTGTATATTCTAGTTATATATAGTTCTTTAGAAAATATGTGTCGCTACTATGTCATAACAATAAACTACACACATACTCTTCAAACCTGTTTAACTAATGTATATTTACTCATGGTTCAAATATGTATATGTATGTACACATATGTGTGTGAATTCATGTGTGTGTGTATATATATATATGTATATATATATGTGTGTATATATATATATATATAGAGAGAGAAGTGTATGTTCTTTTATGCTTAACATGTTCATAGGCCATTGCATAACTCCTAGATAAGTTGTTATATTAGACACTTATGAATCCCTGCTCTCATTTTTATATCACACTTTGTCTACCCATCACCATATGCCATGTCTCTATCAATCTATCCTCCATTCCCACTCTGACTCATCCCAAATCCATTCTACTACTTTCATCTCCTAAATAACCCTGCCTAAGCTCTTTTCTCCTCTTCCACATCTAACTCACCCAAAACCTCACTTTACTACCACGATCTCCCAAACAACCCTACTAAATTCTCCCTCATTTTTCTCATCCTGCTACTATGATCTCCCTAACCCTTTACACAGACTCTTCCCTCCTCCATTCCCCCTTTACTCATCCCAAGCCTAAATCCTATTACCATAAACTCCCAATTAACACTTCTGGATTCTTCCCTCCCCCACCCCTCCATTGCTCCAGTCAATCCAACTAACAAACTCATGCTTCAGTTCGATAACTGCAGTGTATCTTCTGTTCAATTTTCAGTGCTGCACACAGCATCTTAATGATCTCCCTGTTAAAGGGAGTCCCTCGATCTGACGCCAAAGAAACAGGCAATAGCGTACTTTGGGTCCAAATCCGTCAACAGTAGTTTGGCTGCAGTGAGTCTGTTATTTATCCTTGTTGGGTAGGCTTCCACCCATCTAGTTAAAATGTGTAGGACATATCTCAATAAATTTGATCTGCATTCTGTTGAAAGGCCCTCCTGATCTTCCTGCGTGGCTCATTGTAACTGGTGATCATTTCATTTTGTAGACATGTTACATGTCAGTGACACAACTCTTCTGCGTGGGCTCTAAATCTTGGATCAAACCAATTATATTGAAATTATCTGACCATAGCATCCCTGCCTAAATGTGTAGGTCTATGGAAATATCCTGTCATCGGGGATAACAGACTCTCTAGTAACCCTGTCTTTTCTTCTAGTGAAACCCAAATGTCATTTTCATCCTTTCTACATCCTGCTCTAATCCAACTCTGTTGTACAGTTTAAGACACATTTTCCTGCATGGCTTTCAAATCCTTCCTAGTGTCAGCTATTTTTCATCAGCATAGAATAAATAGACTGTAACCTCTGGGAATCCATTTGTGAATGTTCCATTAAATTACAGGTCACAATTGCACAATAGCATGCCCTCTGTTTGCAGATCCATTGCTGACACTGACATAACCATTGTCGCTCCTGTTTGCTGCACATTTAAC
Source organism: Pleurodeles waltl (assembly GCF_031143425.1). Classification (NCBI taxonomy): domain Eukaryota; kingdom Metazoa; phylum Chordata; class Amphibia; order Caudata; family Salamandridae; genus Pleurodeles; species Pleurodeles waltl. The sequence continues at coordinate 1,387,923,095 of NC_090440.1, read as the reverse complement.
GACTGCAGTTTCAGTTGGAAGCTTTAAAGCTTCAAGCAGCCATCTCACCTGCTCCCAGTTCCTTATTGGGGACCCTGACAAGGTCATGAAACCTCTTTGTGAACATAGCTGTCCAAAATCATGGACCATGCAAAACCCATACTGACTGTCTGTAAATATAGTTACTTATTTGGGCTGTTAAGCTGTTAGCTCTAGAAAGAGCAATATATTCAGCAACTTGTGCTGAGGGAACTCCTTGAAGCCATGGAGCCTCTGGTATTTCTTGAATTGAACAAACAGGTTATGCCTTTGTTTTTTTCTTAAACACGAGCCATCTACAAAGAGGACATAATCAGGACTTATGAATGGCTCATTCTTTTTATCATGTCCTTGCTTGGTACATAAATCTGTGATATCCAGACAGTCATGCTCAAATTGATATGACACCACACCCTCAGGCAGAGGCATAAATGGGCTTGGATTTATAATCTGACAACGTCTCATGGTAATATTGTCACAAGCAAGAATCTGCTGCTCATTCTTTGTCAATCTTGTACTGGTCATCTGCTGTTTTGTTGGTTCTTGTAAATAAAACCTCAACAGAATTAGGCACCATAACAGCTAAAGTGTGTCCTATTACTATGCTTTCACCTCTCCCTCGAGATTAGCACTGACAGCTGCCACTAGTTACGACAGCCAGGCAGTGGGGCAGCTACAGGAATTAAGTGTGACCAAAAAAATAGGCCACTTGCCTTCTGGCTTCACCATACATCTGTGTAAGCACTGTGAGAGTGTAGTCCTCCCTCTCACTGCAAAATAATGTACATTTATTTGAATAATCAGCATTCCCAGTACCAGGGTATGACAAAGACTTTCAGCTCTAGGAAATCTTTCATTCATTTGTTGTCCCTTGGAATCGGATCAGACACATCTCCACCTTGCCACCAAGGAAAAGTTGGGTATCCACTGACTAGTCCTGAAAACATTCTGACTTCTGTTTGCGTCTTTGGAAGACTCCTCGGCAAAATTGTATCCACTCTTTCTTTTGACACTTTACTTGCTCCTTTTTTATTATATTTCCCAAATATTGGATTTCTTTTTGACAGTATTTGTGACGTTATGCCCATCCTCAACCAAGTAATTTAACAATGCAATGGTGTCTTGTTTGCAAGAGTACTTTGTCTCTGATGCCACTAATAGGTCCTCAATGTACTGGACAAGAACTGAGTTGCAGGGCATGGTCAATGTCTCCAAACTTTCCTTTTAAATCTGGGTAAAAAAGAGGGACTCTCAGTATAGCCTTAAAGGACTTGACACCATGCTAATACTTTCTCTTGAAACTCGAAGGAGAATAGGTACTGGCTGTTCTCATGTAATGGAATCAAGCAGAAAGCTTGGCAAAGATGTATAGCAGTGGAAAATTCTGCTGTACATGGAGCTAATAATGTATGGTGGCTGGATTTGGTGCCACAGGACAACATGGATTTCAGAATTGGTAACCTTTTTCTGGTCTTTTACAATCCTAAACTTACCATTGGGCTTTTGTAATCCCATAATCGATGAGTTGCATGGCCTCCCAATTATCTCTTTTAAAATGCCTTTTTGTATCATGTCCTCAATTATTGGTGTTAACCTTGCTATTTATCTCTGAAGTCATTTGATAAGGTGGTGTTCTTGGAAAGATGGCTTTCGGTTTGACATTTGTTCAGACTGGTTCTACTTCTTTATTAGACCAATATCTTTCCATTTGAAATCCTATATTTCTGGATTCAGTGTCTCTTTTAAATCTTATGGTAAATCTTCTACAGTCCGCATTGGTCATAGCCCTACTGTTTCTTGTTGAGACAATTTAAACTCAACGTTTGACATTCAACCCCATTTGGTGTGTAATAAATTGTACAATTTAATTTGCACAATAGGTCTCTTCCCAATAGATTTACACGACTTAAATCACAAACAAGAAACTGATGATTTTCTTCAAATGAACCTATTTTTGCAGGAACTTCTTTTATGATTGGATTCATAATTTGTTTATTTGTAACACCTAAAACTTGAATCTTTTCCAAGAAAGATTGGTCTGGGGCTTTCGCTATTGTAACAATAGAACGGGTACTTCCAGTGTCAATCAGGAATGACACTTCGTCACCTATTTACATCACCTTCTACGAATGGTCAACTCTGATCTACCTTTAAGACTACGCAATCACGCAGTCTGCCTCTCCTCTCAGGCACCATCATCTCCAAGCTCGCATAATTAAACATGGGAATTGCTAAAGCGCATTTTGGTTTTGCATCTGCATTGTATTTCAATTTATTCTGGGCAATTGATTTAGATTCAATCTAGTTTTACCCACAATCTGTTGAATCATAGGGGCTTGCGGATCTACCATCATTTGAACCTGATTCTGCATTGGCAATTGCACCTGTAGTGCAGGCACATTTTGCATTTGCATTTGATTTCCTCCCTGCATTTCAGTGACCCACCCTGTTACAAAGATGACAAAATCAACACCTGTATTCAAATCAATTGGAACTCCTCGCCCTATCTCCTGCATGACAATCATTGCTCCTTGAACGTCTTGCATTCCTGCTTGAAATCCAACTCCTTGTGTACCGCATTCAACACCAAGTGCATTACACCACTATTTACTGAAAACAACTGATTCTGAAAACCTCTCTGTGCCAGCTTCATATGATCTTCTTCTTGAGCCAGTAACATATTGAAATTTGAGGGAGCCCCCCTGCAAAGTAGATGGAAGGGGCTCCAAATGAACCCATTCAGGAGCTCTCAGGCCAGGGGCTGAGGGGACCCCTTGGAGCTCAGGGGTCCCCTTTCAATGTGAGGTCTGAGAGGGGGGGTAATGTTATATTGCTGCTTTGAGGCTCCTTTGTTTCATTTCCTGCTCATCACTACACAATTTGCTTATTTCAGGACTTCATGGAAAGACTTAGGGGGTCATTCCGACTTTGGCAGTCTTTTGCTTAGACCACCGAAGTCGCTGGTGCCAGAGGACCGACCGCCGTATTCCGAGTACTGAAAGATTTCCGCCACAATTTGGGCAGAAATCCTCGAGCAGTTGTGCTGGTGGTCGGCGGTGCAGAGGCGGTTCCACCGCCGGCCCCACCCCGCCCCCACCCCGCCATAAGGACTCCACCAGCCGTATTACGACCTGTATTACGGCCTGGCGGTGACCTGATGGCAGGGCGAGGCCCGCAGTGGGAGAGCCGGGTCCCGTCCTCTCAGGGAGAAGCACCTTGTCGGACGAGATAAGTGTCCTCCACAAGGGGAGGGGGATGTGGTGTGTGTGAGTGTGTGTGTATGCGTGTCATGAAAGGGGGGTTGGTAGAGGAGTGTTTGTGTGTGTGTCTGTGTGTAAATGTGGTGATGCATGTGTGTGCACGTGAGTGTAAGGGTGTTGTGAGTGTGTGCCAGGGTGTGCGTGTCCGTGGGTGCGTTTGTGTATGCGGGGGCGGGGTTAGGTATGGAGAGTGGGGGGGTGGGTGGTGTCACTACTAGAAGTGGGGGAAGTGGGAGGTCACTACTGGGAGTGAGGGGGGTGCAGGGGGCATCTACCGGCAACAACAATGCAAATTCCTTTTGTGGTAGCCTTTGCGCCAGGCATCTCCTGGCGGTGCTACTGCCACAGAATCTCTTGCGGAAAGGGGACTCGGAATACCAGCGGCGGTATTGGGTGGCCCGTTGGGTCAGAGATGCTCGTCTCTGGCGGGTCTAACCGCCCTGGTGGTAGGAATAGGGAAATGGCAGTTTGGCACAGGCCAGACTGCCACACTCGTTATATGGCGGTCTGCACCACCTTAGTTTGCACACAAATCACATTTTGCTGTATGTGCTGGCTAATCTGAGGTCTCAAATCAATCACAAACTGTGAAATGAAGAATCCCATATCTGTTGGCTCTAAATGTGTTTGACCTGAATGCTGCTGAAATGCTTTTAACAACCTCTCATAATACTCATGTATTGATTCTTTCACTTCCAGCTGAATTTGATTCAGTCTCACATAATCCAAATACTTCGGTGAAATGCTGCCTATCAGAAAAGTTATCACCTCATTATACTTACTATAAGAGGTGAGGGTTCATTTCTGTGAGGATCTCTTGTTGGCTTTGTGTCTGGCCACTGAACAGCAATCTTACGTTCAGCCCACAAATCATTTGGAACAACAATGTCAAAAAACATATTCAAATAATTCCACAACACAGTTAAAATTTTAACAAACCTTTCCACTTGTATATACTATTGCATAGAATTTTCTCTCAATTTTGGAAAATTCTTCGTAAATGATGCAAGGTCTCTCCTACTTCAAGGCATATGCACATACCCGCACCGTGGTATTTTGCTTAAAGAGTAAGCTGTAGTTTCCTCATCATCTGGGTGATCTGGGGGTATTTTTTGTTTTGACAATGTGCATTTGCATTCCTGAAGATCACATGCTTTCAATTGAATCATCATCTAAATGTACTCTGAAACATTTCTTCAATAGGATGCTTTTTGAAATGTCACCATCATATTTATCAGCTAATTCCAAATTCCATTAATTTGTCATGACCTGTTGCTGCTCTTCTTGAAATTTCTTTGCAAAAGTAAATCAACTCTTTTTCTTGATAATGATTATCATTATCAAGATCCAGACAACCTCTAATTCTTACTTCTAATTCTAATTTAATTTTGAATCTTGGCACGTTTATTGGTCTTTCTATCACGGAACCTGAACCAGCACTTGGACTCAAACTAGTACTCGGACTCTCTGCATGTTGAACATTTATACAATTCCTGGCAGCTTCTTCAAGCCACAGGGAAAATATCTCCTAAAAGATATATTTTGCCTGGTGCTATTTGTGTTTTGAAAACAATTTGCTCCACTTCTCCTAATGTTTGAATAGTTTGTGGTGGTGCCACATTACTAAATGAGAATTTTTTGAAGTCGGAACGTATCTGATTACAGGAGCATTTCCAACAGCTCCTTGAGCTACTGTATTTGGGACGCAAGCAATCTGGGCAGGTACTAGCTGAATTACAATCAGTCTTGTAAAATGTGCTACTGTCTTTATTACAGAAGCCGTATCCCCTGTAGGCATCACAGTTTGGACAGTTCTTACTTGTACATTATTAGGAATCACTTGTTGAACAACAGGCTGTGTTGTAACAGACTGTGCCACAATAGGCCCAGGTATAACTGACTGTGCTATAGTTGTTTGTGTCAACACAGGTTGTGTAACAACAGGATGTATTGCTTGTAATTGTCCAGTAATCGGATATGCATTTGGATCAACAGGAACAGTAGCTACTGTTACACTATTATTTACTGGTATATCAGCACTTGCTTCACATTCCACATATAGCAGTGGACGTCCAACTAATAATACTTCCAAAATATAATCTTCCAATTCTGCTTCAGAATCTGTTTTAGGTTCAGCCTTAATTTCTAGTTCCCCTTTAATCTTTTTCATTTTAGGTTTCTTGTGTTTTTCTGACTGCTCATTTTTGTCTTTCTTATGGCAGGATATAATCAAGTTTCCTCTACTATGTGCTTCCTCCATCTGTGCTTATGTTCATCCCAAACTGTATTTGCATAACATCACAAAGCTCTTTTTGTTTGCCTCTGATACTTGTTTCTATCCCTATCTCTTGCCATCTTTGCCCATGCGCCTAAGGCTCAAAATTGTGAGGGTCTGGGAGGTGGCTTTGTTTCACAAAATAAATTCTCGGAAACTGTCTATAATCCTCAAATGAAATGACCCCTATCTAGAAATGTTTAGTCAACCCTCTTTTTCAGTGATCTTGCACCACTGATATAGTCATACACACATATATGACCTTTTCTCAATCATCATATGCCATGCAGGCATACTCCCAGGATGTGCCTCTTCACCCTCTGAACATCAATAGTCATATCAGTTCCTATCAAATTCAATGTCAGGACTAGAGGCGAGGATTATGCTCTCTTCTTTCTTTTATTTTACTTGCAGCAGATTCAACAACAACAAAAACTATCTTTCCCATCAAGCCACAGGAAAGAACTACAATAATACAGCCAATCAGAGTCCATCCATCTTCAGATAACCCTGCGTTCCTCCAACATCTTCCTCTTTCTTGAGTGCAGCCTAAGATCCTCCCCTTCCTTTGCGTTATTCACCTTTGGTCCCGTCTGAACCTATTAAAAAAATATATCCAAATGACATAACTGAGACAAACCGCCCCTAATTTCCTTAACACAACCTAAGGAAGAAGAAAGAGAATAACAAGAACAATCCATAACGGTTATTAAATCAAGGCATTGATCTTTTAAGTATAACCATCTCTAATATTACACTACTTAGACCTTACCAAGACGCACCCTGTAAGGAAAAAAGGATCTGGGCCTGGAAAAAATTAGGGATAAGGAGAAAAAACTAATCAGAAACCTGGTGGGAATAATCCTTGCCTCTGTGTCCTTAAAAGAATTGAAACTTTCCTTCAGGTTCACAAGGACATTTTTCATTATATGTACCTCACTGAGACTTTCAGTAGAGACTCTCAGTAATGAGTTTAAGCAGGGTTAAGTTCAGTCTCAATATAAATGCAAAACATCTTTAAATAGAATAAGCAAAAAGCATCTGCAAGTGCAAAGAATTTGATAAGAGTGAGCCTGCAAGTAGGGTTGTCTATGCAAGCTTTCTAATAAGCATTACACCGCTCTCTGGGCTGCTGGCTCTTCCCTCTCTCTCTCTCGCTTTATCATACTCTGGGAGCACACTTTTACAATATTTTATGAAGAAACAGGTTGCAAAGGATTTGTAGATAATCTTCGGCGCTAGCCAGTCATCTTTTGGAGTCTTTATGTGAAGACGACAGCGTCTATCCATCGATATGGCAAGTTTTAACAAAGAACATTCTTAATATGTGATACCGTTAAATATTTTCTAATCGGCAATAAAACATCCAGGCTTCTTCCCATTGTTAAACATCTATGGGATAAAGAACAGTTTAGTACACACAAATCATCTTTAAGATTATATAATTTCCACCCTCACATATCATTCTAACAGCGCTTTATTCAGGAAACAGTTTTAAGATTAATCTAACATTGCAGTAATATTGTTCATTAGTTAAATGGTCATGAAACAAAGCACTAATATTCTCTCAATTCAGTTGTTACCATAGGGAATTTGCATCATGAAATGTTATACAAATGGCCATGACACAGGTCAAAATTACCAAAGGGTAAAGAAGAAGTAAAAAGAAACAGGACTTCGACCTTGCTTTTAGCTTTAGCCAAAAACATGTCATGCAGGCTTCATGTGCAAAAAACACATTTAGGTTCAGCTGTTTGGGTAAGGCCTACAAAATCCTTTTGTATAGGTTAATTAATAAAACATCTTTAATCTTAGAAAACAATCTCAATTATAAGATAAAAGAGGTGTTTTCTTTCATCAGTCTTGCTCTATTAATAATCACCAACGCTTGGCGTTCTAGAATATTGTTTTCCCCAGTGATGCCTATGTAAGCTTTTAGATGTATTTTGACTTCACTCAGGTGGGGCCCATTAATTGCTACATTCTTCTTTTTGCACATAAAACCTCCTTCCAGACACGTGGAATTACACCAGTTAATCAAAAATGCTTCTGGAGCTTAGTAGAAGAACTCCTCTATGATATACTCACGTGTGTAACCTGCATATCACAGATTTCAATCTAAGGAGCCTATCTCAGACTTTAATTTGTCTGCGGTTTATGAAATGAGTATCAGTAAATTGGGGATCATAATCCTCGTTATTTGTGTTGAAAAGAAACTACAGAGTGGCGTGAGAAAGTGCCTTATAAAACCTTTGGTGCTATTGCAATACATCAGAAAGTTCTGTCAGAGCAACTAATGTGGGACAGAGTGACTAACTAAGCCAATACTTCCCAAAGCACATTTCTGGACCCTATTTCTGCATTTTATACCCTGTTGTCAGCACCACCAGCAACATCTGAGTCAAATAGTTCACACCATTTTCCTGGACAGCCCACACCCTCATTAAGATCAGCATCCACTTTTCGGTCCACTATATATGCACCTTCTTCCAGACCAGCTGCCTAAACTGGAGTAGCATCATTGACAAGGACTGGAACACCGCTCTCAATACCCACTGACCCGAACACAGCAAGAGCCTTCCCAGAGCCGTCAAGAATTTCGACAATTGGATCACCTCCTGCACCAACTCCCTGGCTTTCCCATTTAATCGCTGCAGACTTAGACCCCTGGCCGGTTTGTAGACGAAGGAACTCAGACTGATAAAATGCCACTGTGAACAACTGGAATGCAAATGGAAAGTGAGTCAGGCAATTGTAAACAAGAGCATTTTCATTTCTGCCTTGAGTCGCTACTGCTAAATGACCACCAAACATGCTGCTCTGGCAGACTGCATTGATCCCAACACCAACAGAACCAAGTAAATATTCACAATTGTGAAAGATTTTCCCTCACCAGTGGCACCCTCCAACTCAGTCACCTCCTCGCAGGACCTCGTCAACAATCTTTCTCTGTTCTGAAGCAACAAAATCAATGCTGTTTACAGTGACTTTCACCCACAGCTGGCCCCAACAGACCTCGCCACGCTCCCACCATGACTTTCCTCCACTCAGGGGTCCCATGGATACCCTACCTCAACTAAGCCTACTCCAGAGGACTGGAACCAATCAGCATCATGCTTACACCCATTCTGAATGCCTCCACCTCTTCCATGACCTTCCAAGATGCTTAGAAAAATTCAACTGTCCTCCTATTGCTGAAGAATCCCTCCACAGTCTAGGCAAAGCTCAACAGCTACAGAATGATATCCCTGCTGTGATGATTCCCAGCCACAGTCTTAAAGAAAATCATCAACAGGTGCCTTATCTAATAGCTTAGCTTCTTGATGTCACTCAGTCTGGGTTCAGACCCAACTACAGTACGGAAAATGCCCTCGTTGCTGCCACAGAAGACATACACATGACTCTGAATGGAGGCGACACAGCAACCCTCATCCTCCTGAACCTTTCCCCATCTTTTGACATGGTCTCCCGCCACATCCTCATCCAGCGCCTACAGGAAATTGGAATCAAAAGACATGCACTCTGATGGATTAGGCCCTTCCTGACTGGAAGGACCCAGTTAGTTAGCCTAGCACCATACACCTCAGCCACCCACAACCTCATCTGCGGAGTTCCATAAGGACCCTCCCTGAACCAGTCCCTTTTCAATGCATTCGTAGTTCCTCTGGCCAGCATCACTCACTTTCTCAACATCAACATACACTTTTATGCCAATGATGAACAGCTCTATCTCTCCTTTACAGACAAGATGCTCAGTATCCAGACCAAATAAAATGCCTGCATGACTGAAATCACTCACTGGGTGAGTACCAACTTTCTTGGGCTGAACACTGACAAGACTGAAACATAATCTTTAGGAAGAGCACTTCACATTAGGACTCCACTTGTTGGGCAACATAGCTAAGACCAACACTTTCCTCCACCACCCATGCCAATCACCTCAGGATAATCATTGATGCCAAAAAGCAGCATGGCCACCCATATCAACATCATTACCACCTCATGCTTCAATACCCTGAAGATGTTTATGAAGATTTTCAAATGGCTCAACAAAAAACACACCTGAAGGCTGCAGACCATTCCGAACTCATAAGCCAGAATCACTCTCAACCTCGCACACTGCAATCACTTCACATCACAGCTGAAAGAGCTCCATTGGCTCCCCATACAAAAATGAGTACAAATTAATTTAAACTCCTCACCCACACTTTCAAGGCACTACATAGCACTGGCCCAGCATATCTCAACAATCACATCTGCTCTCATAAACCTTCCAGACACCTCTGCATGTCTGGACTCCTATTTATACATGCCCCATGCATACAGAAAACCTGGCAGTTGAGCCTTCTCCTACATCACCCCTAAAGCGTGGAACGATCTGCCACTACATTCAAGAGCCTCCTCCTCACTTCCTGAATTCTGCAAGATGCTGAGGACCTGGCATTCAAGTGATCTGACTAGGCCATAGGTTTGGTTAGACTTACACCTGCTCAGTGTTAGGATATCCTCTGGGATGATGGTGGGCTCTCCAAATGTGCATAATATAGCATTCAATATCTGTAACTTTCAATGGGCTAGATGGTGCACGTTGTTTGTGTGCTGAACAGTTGTTCAAATTCGATGGCGATTTATGGTCAGTTTCAAGTCAGAGAGAAAGCTATAAGGTAAGTCTGAGAGAACCTGTTCTCCCTATTTTAGTGATCAAGTCTCACTTACGTAAACTCACAAAATATTGGGATCAAACCCCAGTTGATGGTAAGCCTGCATCATTACTATTGGTGAAAAAATATTGATAGCTATTGGTAGGCCCATCCCCACTATCTTACACTTATACTTTCTCCGCACTCTGTATGTGTGACACAGAAACATATCATGGCTGTGAGGATCTCTTGTTACAAATGCAGATTGTTTTCCACACCTACCTTCAATAAATGGACCAGGTCAATGTTGCCTACATCAAACCGGTTATAAGTTCTGAGATTTGGAGCATCTGTGTAAAGTCTGTGCCATGATGAAGGTGCAGGTTGGATGTTCCTAAAAAGATCTGTGTGATCCCAAGTTAGTGTGCAGAAGTCTAGGTTGATGAAGGCCTCTAAGGCACTCTATTTTTTAACAGTAAATACAGAGACAATAAGGGAGAACCAGAAGCAGGCTGTGCATCCTACTCCAGTGGCTACTTGGAGGGAAAATAAGATGGTTGTATCATTTCTCTACTGCATGAACATCATCTCTGGGAGTAGGGGCTAGGAGGAATGGAATTATTATGTTACACTCTGACTTGGGCTCACTAAAGCAGGTTTATCTCAGAGGACATGCAATGAGTGTCATGCAAATGTAACTGTGTGTAGTTCTCTCACACTCAATGGATTTGTAAAAGTTTATTTCCTAACTAGTAAGCACCTTATATAGTGGCAGACCTGGCAATACTTGCTGCGCTGCAGAACTCCTCACTCAAAGTTCAGTGGGGTCATGCAGCCACCTCTTGCCATTCCTTAGATCCCTAAAGGACCTTGAGAATACAATACGAATTGCACTCATCAACCAAGAATGCATTCTCCCCTTCTTGCATGTTGTTTTCAAGGCAGCTTGTTCAAGAAAGATGACGACTTCATCTCCTCAGACAATAGTTGGAAACCATTATCAGTAAATATTTCCACAGAGACCCCTCCTCTCTCAAAGAGATCATTCAGATTTTTAATAACCACCTATTTTTCCAAATGTGTTGCAAATCTAATTTATTGCCAGCAAGAAAAATAATCCACGACAACCAGTTTGTTTACTGCATCGTTATTCTTTGGGATTTACCACTCCAGAGACATACCATACAGTCTCTCACTATGTGTTCTACATATTTATCTAGTCAAACCACCAATAATCAGCTCTTATGTGCTTTTCTATGGTGCACATGGCACTGTGCCTTATCTTACACCTCTAACATTTTCAGTTCTACCTGCACCAGCAATAATTCCTTTCTGCTCTTCACCCTCACCTACCTCATCAGATCAAGGGCCACATTCCAAACCATCTTCTCACTATCAGTCAGTTGATTCTTCATGGACGTTACTCGCCAGTGCAATTGTAAAAATGTTTTCCACACTCCACACAACACGTTGTCATCCTCCATGGCTTTTACCCACTCTTCATGTGAACACTCTGTCACATGGTACAGTCCTGCCACCACACACTAATTGTCCTCTCACTCCTGATTGTATGGTAACCACAGTACTCATCTGCCATGAAGTGTTTGGCCTAACGAAAATATTTTAACATTAAAGAAATACTCCTGCTGTCCGAAATCCATTTAGCAACATGGGGTGTCGGGTGCGTGAATTTGCCTTATCTGCCCCCATAAGTGATCAACAAATCTATGAGTGGCCTATGGTTAATCCTCCAGAATAAATCTAAGCCCGTGTATATTGCCTAAAGTGATTGATGCTACAGCCTCTGGCCGATGCTTCCTTCTTCATTGGTGGAATACTAAAACACTGTGCTTTTCAAAACCAAAGATGCATATGCTACAGTATGCATGAGCAGATCATACTTACATCTGTAACTACAATAGATTTGCAGTCTGTGTCATTTGTCTTTAACAATTTCCACGAGGAACTGGTCTTATCAACAGAGTTAGCCATGAACTTTGAATAGTACTCTGCAAGACACAGAAATGAACGCTGTTGTTCTTTATTGATTGGACTAGGCAAATCTTTCATGCTCTCAAAAAGCATTCCTTCTGCTTAATTCGATTGCTGTTTATAAAATAACCTACATAATCTATAAAGCGCAGCCCCACTCTACATTTCTCACCCTTAGTCACTGATCATTTTTCTTAAATATATTTACTACCTGTCCAATTGTCAAATCATGCTCCTTCAGGTTTCTCTCATATACCAATATGTCATCAAGAAAATGTATGATATTTTTAACATTCTTAAAAGAGAGATGCATTACCCCCTAGAAATGGCATGTGTCATAAACTGAAAACTCCTTTGGGTGTTGTAAATGATTCCCACGGCTTAGAACCTACATCCAGGGCAATATGACTATATGCTAAAAAGATGTCTCATGTGGAAAAAAGTGAGGCAACCTTCAAGATACATACCATCTCATTGACATTGTGGACTGGATGCCAATCTATCGACATGCATCTGTTTAGATTTCTTGGGTCTACATACATCCTTATCTTGCCAACATCTTTCGGGGTAAAGCAATCAGAGACCCCCACTCCGGCATCTTGATGCCTTCAATCAAACCCTGGTCACACAATGTTTCCGTTTCTAATGTCTACTCCACTCTCAATGCCAATAGCACCAAACCCACTTGTGGACCTTGGGTGCGGCTCCTGCCTTAAGAATAATCTTGTGTTTGAACCCTGTTAAGAGATCCACATTTTCATGAAACACTTCTATATATTTCTTGTTTACATACACCAGTCATTCTTCTATTCCCCACAAAAATACCTGAGCAGATGATTGTGATCCAGAACTTTGATGAGATCACACTGTTGAGGCAACCCCAGTAAGTGCTAACCATCTTTAGCTAATACTTACAAAGCAAATACTTACAAATATACACATACAACCACTTTAGTTTGTATAAGACTACCGTTAAATTCTGTCACTGCATCAAAATATCCTACTAACTTGACTCTTTTCGATTCATAAACCATTAACTTTATATCTGACTGTTTTCTCAACCTGTTATATCATATTTTCTCAGGCAAGGTGTATGTAAGTGGTACCCAAATCAGTCATAACCCTCCCAAATTGTCCTTTATCATGATCTCACAAAAGGACACGTCTTGTTCCCTCCTACCCTGCATATATGAAGAAAAAATCCCTCATCCAAATCATTTCCATCAACTTCCTTTACTTCATTATTGTCTGAGCATACATTTTTTAAACCAGCATACGAGCTGTGACTCTTAATCATTTTGCCTTTGTAAATGTGTGCATAATGTTCCTTTTGATTGCATTGTCTGCATATTTGCCTGACTGTTGAACTTATCTTATTGGTATTGAAATGCCCATTGAACCTCAACTATAACATTGCACTTCCTTACAACACCTACCCTCTTCTCTTATTTTTCTGTTTGCCCTCAAGGAGCATCATGCGATACCTTCCTATGAAATATACATGTCATTGTCTGTCTTAACATATTGCACATTGCTTTTTTCTTTCTCATCTATTTCAAACTGCTAAAGACTAGGAATATTTATCAATCTGTGCAGCAATTCTAATATATTTTTCTAATGGCAAACGCTTTGTCAGCCATACTTTTTCCTATATTTTCTTATTGTTACTGTTTTACACATATATTCTCTCACCATTTCACCACATATGACCACGTATTGTAGATGAGAGTCAACATTCACACTACCGTTATAAAGTCTTCCGTTGGTTCTCTAGGCTTCTTTCCTTTGCTCAGAAATGTGAACCATTCCACAACTTAATTCCTTCCCTTTTTATACTTTGTGTCTAGAATTCTTATTGTTGAAGCACATTCGCCTAACACCTCCTCTTTCTTTTTGACCAATGTGTAGTCAGTAGACACTCAAAAGCCTATTGAGAAGTAGTAGAAGGTCGGTGCACCTTTGATTACCATATATTGTCCCAGAACCTCTATATTTCAAGAATAATAGCTGTGTCTCTGGTCATAGCAAAATATAACATCAGCTGCCCCAATCTATTAGGCGAACAGACATTATCTTAGTATAGATGTTATTTAAAAAAAGTGTAATTCGATGGTTTTACTGCCGAGTTTTAGACTATATCTCATAGGCTTTGAACTTTAATCCAAAATATTGGTATGTCTGAACTTGCTCCAGTGGTTCTTTATTATTGTGCAAGATTTAGGCGTCCTGGAAATACAAGTGACTCTCACAAGTTCATACTGCAGATCAAAGAAGAGGATTCGAAGCTTGTTCTTAAGTTTAGTGTTTCAGGGCCCTCTCCCACATCTTGGTGGCAGACTCTTTTTCGTTGTTTATGGGCTGTTAGCCTCGAGCCCCTCAGATAATGGGAAACTCTTTACAACTCTGCTTTTTCGTGTACATGTTATCTAAAATCAGCCAACATCTTGGCAACTTGTCCAGTACTGTAAATCTAAATACATGTTTTCAAGTCACCCTATTTGGAAGGATAAGCAGCGTCATGCTGCCATCCCTTGGTGTTGCCCGACAAGAAACCTTTGATCAAATGAGGCAATGCATAACAGCAAACTCTGGGTTTCAGTAATATTGATGATATTACTAAGGCCAGATTTCACATGCTCCCTGCCTTGCCTGATCACTTTACAGAAGGAATCAGTATCCACTTATGGGGTCCAAGGAGCTTCACTTTTTGGGGCGTTTGGGAGGCTCATGTGCGAGGCATGAAGACATGCTTGCAATGGAGGGGATATCTGGATCTTGCATACACTGCAGCAGAAACATGGTCTTTAAGTGACACAGAAAACTGACTGGCAGCTGGGCTTATGAACTCCATTCCAGTTCATGGCCGAGAAGTGACACACCAACAGCTTAGTGTCAAATCACAACAGCCTCCAGGGTTCGGAGTAGCAAACACAGTGACGAATAGTGACTCAGGCTTCATTATGGGCTGGGTGGCAGTGCACCAGCACAGAGAGACTTGCAGAGGCATGTGCCCAACTCCTGGGATTGGCAACATAGAAGTGGGAATAGTTATGACTTTGTCATTGTTTAGTGATGCGGTGTTCAGGAATGTAGCCTGAGGGTGATATTTAACCACCCTTTTTAAGTTAGAAAAGTAAGGGCTTGTTTGTGTTTGGGAGTTCACCTAAGCCGGAGTTTAGTGGCTGTCTGGAAAGAGCACTGCCATTCTTTTCTACAGTCTCAGCTGCCCCGACATTGTACAGAACGTGAACATATGGATATTGTTTTCTAAAGATGTCTTACTATTAGGAGATACTTCTTTGACTTATGGTAAATATTTTAATTATTCGATTTTCTCATAATCCTTTTGCATTTATCATTATTAGTTTTTTGCTTATCTTATTTGTATGTATTCAAAATTAAGTTCCAGCTAGTATAAAATTAAATCGACTAATAAATGCATTCTCGCTCTACATGTCTACATGTTTTGAGAGAATCGAGACTTCATGTTTTTTAACTTTCCAGCTGTCACTTTGCACAGCTATTAGCCTGACAGGACGGGGAGACACTCCATAGAGGATATGGGGCCACATGTACAAAGATCCCGTTTTGTGACTCGCAAACTGAGAGTCCCAAAAGCAGATGTACAACAGTGACAATGACACTGTCTGCGATTCGCAATGGGGTTGCAAATGACCTACCTCATGAATATTCATGAGGTAGGTCGCAATTTGTGACCCCATTGGGAATAGCCACCCTCATAGGGATGGTGGCATGCTGGAGACAGCAGGCCACCATGTCTGTGACTGCTTTTTTTTAAATGCAGCCCGTTTTCCTTAAAGGAAAATGAAATGCATTTTGAAAACAAAAATGAAAAGTGGGACCACTGCCTGCTCTGAAAAAAAAAATCTGCATGCATTCACAAAGGGGAAGGGGCCCCCTGGGGACCCCTTCCCTTTTTGCGAATGGGTTAGCGCCAATTTGAAATTGGTGCTAACTGAAATTGTTTTGAGACTGCATTCGCAGTCACAAAACAATCATACATACCATTTGGATTCGGTGTAAGGAAGGGATGCCCTTGACACACCCCTTCCTAATACCGAATCGCAAAACCCAAACTGCGATTCGGTAACGAGATACTGAATAGCAGTTTGGGCTTTGTACATCCCAAAAAGCATTTTTCAAGTCGCAAAAGGGCCGATTCTGTGAATCGGCCCCTTTGCGACTAGAAAAATGCTTCGTACTTCTGGCACCTAATTTCTCTAGGTTTCCGTTTTCAAACATATCTAAAGACAAGGGAAATATTGTTTTCTCTCTGTATTTATGTAAAAATCAGCAGTAACAGAAAGAGAAGAAGGTGATCGAGACTTCAGCGAGGACCAGGACACATCACATTTCTAGAACAACGAGAGCTACCAAGGAGACAAGGTGCATCTGAGTCCCAGAGACTGCCAGAAGAACCATGGACCAACTACATTCATGGTTTGACAAAAGAAAGAAAAAGGTAGTGGTGGTCTAATGTGTACAGCGCTTCCCTTAAGTAGATACATTGAGTTTAAATTTGTAAAGACAAACTGCTCAACCGGTGAGAAGCACTATGATACCAAAATAGTGCCATTAAGTGTGAGAGAAAAAAATCCCACATCTAACATGAGCATAAAGTGCACCCAGAGCAGTTAGAAATAGTCCCACATTAGTAAAGGACCATCCAGTGAGCCTCGCTTCGACTTTGATTATTTTGACTGCGCTACCTGAATTCTACATTTGCAATATAATTAGAATCAACATAGACACACTAGAAACTCCTCTCCGTGTTCTGTCGTTGGAGGCCCATATTTATACTTTTTGCCGCAAACCAGCGCCGCCGCTGGTTTGCGTCAAAAAGTTTACCACCGGCTAACGCCAGTCCTACGCACCATGCAGGAGCCTTATTTAAGGAATGACGTTAGCTGGCGCTGCGGACTGGTCTGAATAAAAAACAAATGACTCAGACCAGGCAGCACCGGCGTTGGGGAAAATAGGGCTTGTGCGTCAAAAAATGGTGCAAGTCAGGCTTGACTCAAAAATCATGCCTCAAACCGGACTTGCGCCATTGTTTGATGCACAACCCCCATTGAAATGAATCCTGTCTTAGCAAAGACAGGAGTCATGCCCCCTTGCCCAATGGCCATGCCCAGGGGACTTCTGTCCCCTGGGCATGGTCATTGGGCACAGTGGCATGTAGGGGGTGGGGGCATATTAGCCCCCCCATGCCACTTTAAAAAAATAAAATAAAATACTTACCTCAACTTACCTGTACTTACGTGGGATGGGTCCCCCCATCCACGGGTGTCCTCCAGGGGTGGGTGAGGGTAGCAGGGGGTGTCCCTGGGGGCAGGGAAGGGCACCTCTGGACTACCATGGAAGTGAGCCCACAGGTCCCTTAACGCCTGCCCTGAACCAGACTGTGCACCGTTTTTTAAGGCTTGCCCCCTCCTGTGCGTCAAAATGACGCAGGAGTATAAATAAGGCGCACAGGCCTTAAAGTCATTTTTTGGGCAGGAACGCCTACCTTGCTTGTCATTAACGCAAGGCAGTTTCCCGCATCCAAAAAATGACGCACAGGGAGGAATTTTGACGTCCACGGGTGTCAAACTTTAATTATGGTGCACGGTTTGCGCCGAATATGCGTCAAAATATTTGACGCACATTCAGCGCAACAGAGTATAAATATGCCCCTAAATACCAACATTAAAATAGAGCGCCTTGCCTTCTCTCAGTTTAACTTAGTAGTTTTCACTTAACTTTGTATTTTTTCTATAGACTTGTTCTTTCAATTTGATTTAACATATAGCATGTATTTAACAGTGTGTACTGGTGGAGCTCCTCAAAGCCTTAAATGCAAAGCAGTGAGGTGTGTCACTTAGTGTGTCTGCGTATACTTATATCTCAGGGTCTCAGACCATTTGGGCAGACAGATACTAAGTAGGATGGGAGTTAATGAAAATCTATGTTAGTGTGTTAAGCTGCTCACATTCTCTTCCCACTATTGACAGCTCTAGTTCTTTATAAGATGGGATGTAGCACTTTGCAAACCAAGAAACAAACAAACAAAAACAAAGATGCTGAGGTTCCAATTAATACTACCCTTTTGGCATCCTCAGAGCTCCGGTGTGATGCGGTTCTCTGTCAGGATGCTTAGTGACTTGTCACTTCTAAACTTTGGGTTTTGACATCAGGTACCATTCAGGAAATCTTTCCTTGAACAGAATACCACATGGACTATGCAGATGCAGTACTTCTACTGGTCTGGCAAAGCTCTTGTGACCCAGGAGCAGACCAAGATGAAGCAATCTAGCTAATGTAGCAAAGAGTTTGTGAATGGATGAGATCTTCAAGGTTTGGGGTGGACTGTTTCCATGAGGAGTCTGTACTACTTTGTATTAGGTGGGCCTCTCGAGCTAGTTTAGAGTTTGGAGGACAGGGTTCTTTGTCTCAAGAGCAATGGAGTATCCTGTGTGCCAAACTCAAGGTCCATTTGCCCAATTCTGAGTTGGGTGTACCTCAAATTTAATCGATGTAAAACTTCCTCCAGTGACCTGGCCTAGTAGGACCCATCAGAGGTAAGCCATCAGACTAGCTTTCCTATTTAGAGAGGAGAGTTGGATTGTTTTTTTTAACTGTCAATGCCAGGTATAGCCTTCCATTTAGGGACAGTATTAATAAGAAAAAGAAAAATACTCTGGCACAATGGGAGAAAACTCCCATGGTTTGGGTGGTCATTAGTATTTTTTTTTATTTGTCAAAAACAGGCTCCTGCTTATCTATTTTGTTTTTGAAAATAAAAATCTTTGGAAAAGATTTATGGCTGACCATCAAATTTGATGGAGCAGTCGGTCAAGCTTTACCTACATTGACAGGAACTTCCATGATGGTGGTTCCTGCCAATTTGTAGAGATGTTGGTGTGCATCTCTAAATTTAACAGGTGGATTAAAACTTGAGTAGCTGACGTAAAGTCCTCCACACCCTCTCTGCTTTTACTCTGTCCACCAACTCTAAAGTAGGCCCTCCATTTAGAGTGGTACAATGGCACAGAAATGGTAGGATCGATTGACTGCTACCCTGAGATATTGCCAGAGGCTAGACCATTTGAAAGCATTTGTCGCACCACCCTTTGTATGTTTGTTTGGCAGTAGCATTCCTGGATATCTGAGATTTGGGCAAGTTTCCAGCCCTACTACTGCCAACGTTGATGAACTAAAAAAAAAGTGGTGAGTCTGCATCCATTCAAGACCTTTTATGGATGCAAATGGACCTTTTTTAGTTCTTGATTGAAAAAATGAACAAGTTCAAACAGGAGGACGAGAAAAATTGATACAGAAATAGCAGACCCGACTCAGGCCCCAAGACTCAACTACCAAGCCTAGCATGCATTTATTTGGGTGGTGTCACTCCCTGAAAATCCCCCACGCCCATAGCTGTTCCGCTGATTTAAAGCACTGAACTTAATCACTTTGCTTGGTACCCTTTCTTGTTAGACTGTGCTTAAGAAGGGCTTTTGTCAGAAGGTTGGTTAAAATAGCTAGAGTTATGTTTTGATGAAAATATCCTGTGAGGAAAAGAAGTTTGGTACATAAATATTTTGCTGTTGAGTGTAAACAATTTGAAAAAGCATCTGTAGAGCACAGAAAGCTTGAAAGCGTTACTGTAATGCTTTACTGTGGTGTGCGTTCTTTCCGCAGACAGTCTTCCTGCCCAGCAGAAGGGCTGAAGGTGTAAGACTATCTGCTTTGGAACTACGTTAACAAGTCCTCCTTGACACGTTGTCATGATTAAATTTGTTACCTTTTACATTGAGAAAATGAGCTGTTAAGTTAAGTGCGTATGAAATATCCAATTGAATTACTTAGCAGACTCCCGTCGTGGCCCCGGTATGTGCGTGGCAACACACCTCAGCTTTTGAGAAGAATTGTTGCTGCTCTGGTTGGATGCTGCTCACAGCCAATGATCAATAATTCAATCTCCGAGACTAACCTCATTTCTTGCCCATCTGCTTCCCTCGGTGCTCCCCTGAGAGTCTGCGCGTGGTGGAAAGCAGACTGAAAGCTCGTGGGCCGGTGGGGAGATTATTTTTGGGCCATTCAAACCCGACATCTGTGCGGGCAGCAGCCACGTGGTGCCTTGCCCAACATCAGTGATGCAGGGAGAAGAGCTGAAAACCGGATAAAATGAAAATATTGCAGAGTTTTTTAGACGGGTGCGCAATTAGGACATCTGCTTTTCTACTTGGAGTTGATATAGAAGGTGGGTTATTGCTTGTGGCGTTTTTACATAGAAGTGAAACTTTAAGAACAATAGTGAGTAGTACGTTTATGCACCACAGCAACTCCACAAAACTGTAGACCTTTAAGTTAGAAAAGTTATGAACATACATTCATAAGTCTGTTTCCAATTTTGAGACTTTCAGAGTACTCCATATAAGGGATTTAAGCATGCCATGTGCTGTATAGTAGATGTGCCTCATCTCAAAGATCCTCTCTTAGAACTCATGTTATTTATATATTTTTTTATTTATTTCTAGTTTCAGTAATCGTGCTGCACCTCACAACAGTTTACAGTTGCTTGCAGGATCCTTGTTTTGGTCTGGAAGTCCTTATGTCATCATTCTTTAAAAATCTACCATAAACAACCATGATCTACCATATAAAGGGACAGAGCAGGCTTGGGCCACCTTTGACAGCCATTGGCAGGCATGTGTTTTTCATTCTTTACCACTGCTTTGAATGACTGATCATCAATGCCACCTCTTTTCATGGGTGGTCGTCCCATTCGTGTTCTCATTAGGTTTGATGATGTGGCATCCTATTGGCATGTTGTACGCCTGGATGATATTTAAATTACACCAGCGTAATTTGTGTAAATCTGAGAATTTTACTGTTATGCAAAATTCCCAAAATTACTGTTATACCATAGTTACCTAACAATTGCTATAAAAGTTTACAGCAGAATCATCATTTGTGGTAATAGTTAAACACAAACTCACAGAAACAACAGAACACGAGCACCTGTATTTTTCAGTGGTTTGTCTTTGCCCCTTTTTGGAGCTCAAAATGTGTCCTGACACGAAGAATTGACACAACAACACGTTTTGCTCTGAAATATTGTGAGAAATTATGGATTTGCTTTTCTCATAATTGCGTGTAATGTTGCCCAAATTTCACATAATTAATCAAAGGCAAGTTACCTCTGTATTTTTGGTTTATTTGGTTTGCTGACATTTTAGTTGCCTGACTGATTTATGAAATTAGGTTTTTATTTAGTCATGAAGAAACCTTGTTATTCCTTAATAACCCTTGTTAGTTTCATTTGTTTTAGTTTGTGGTCATGACAGCATGTTGTTGCGTTTACAGCTTTTTTGGTTAACAAAGTAAAGAAGTGTGCATGCATAGACTTTCTTACAAATGCAAGAAATAATGCCCCTTTGCCATTAGCATCTGTTTTACAATATTCTGCTAAGTATGCCTTTAAATTCACCACTTGCAACATAAACCTCATCTTCAAACTCCTTTCATAACACTTTTCCTTGAGGGCACAGCTTAAGTCTGCTAATGCATCCTGTTCAGTTACGGCATCCTACTCTCAGTGCCAATATTGTTACAGCCAAAGCTATTGCATCAGTATAGTTTTTTTTGGGAGAACAGAAGGGCCAAGATGCACTGAGTTGTTCAACTGGTGCCTATGCTTCCCCTTAGAAAACGCTATACATATTAGCTTTGCCACTGCTTGTTACGTATGCTGAGCTGTGAAGTTACTTGTAATAAGCTTTCTTTTCACACTGGATGCTGTTTTATCCATTATACTTCCAAATATATTTATTTTAACACCATCTCCAGCTAGTAGAATTGGCTCCGCATAAACAGTTCCTTCTATATAGGGCCATCGTAAGGATTTTTGGGGCCCATGGCAAGATATATTTTGTGACCCCTTTTAGGAAAATCTTTAAATGTATTACCCAATTTCAGCCAATCAAGCACACATGATTGCAGACAATAGTGAATTACACATCAAAGTTTGAGAAAAGAGGCACGCAGAAACAGACAAAAGCTCAGTCTGCATGATGTCTGCCAGCCACATAGAACCAAGAGAAAGCAGGAACAAGCATCAGAAATAGTCATTTCGTTTTTACACTCATATCTAGATTTTTTGTCTTGTAACACTGTTTTACATGGAACTCAATCTCTTACCAGCTTGGTGTTCCCATTGTAGGAAAGACATGAGTGGCGGGGTGCTGAGAAGGTCAGTGTAGTGGACTAATGCATAATATTAAAATGCGACAGATGCACATAGCTTTAATTGCTGAATAGTCGTGATCACTCATTAATATTCCATTACAACTGCCATTCTTGCTGTAATAGAAAGTTAAAGCACTGCTCTTCAGATTTTCTTTATTGCATTAGGTGAAATCTGATAATAGCCTACATAATTCTCTGCCTTCTTTCCCTGCCCAGGGTTCTATGTCTCTGGCTAGACAGAGACCTTGGGATACACAGAAAAGAAATTCGAGTGGGACAGGAGACAGAGAGAGAGAGGATGAAGTAGATAGAGTTATGAGGCAAAGAGATGATGTTGATAGAGAGAGGGAGGAGGTGGAGCCAGAGGTGCAACACAGAGAGGCAGAGCAATGACGAGTAAAGAGGGACAAGGTAGACAGGAGGAGATGTAGAAGTAGGCACAAAGTGATGGACACTTCAGAATGTGAGAGACAGGTATAGAGAGGTCAGTGTACTCGGGGAGAGAGGAGGTAGACAGAGAGGAGGTAGAAAGACTAGAGAGAGGGCTAGGGTGGGTGGATATAGATGTAGAGATGACGGGAGGTGTAAAAAAGAGAGGAGTGACAGAAGAGGCCAGGTGAAGTAAGGCGAGTGATAGGACAGAAGCATATGTAAGGCAGAGAGAGGCAGGGGGTGGCAGAGAGAAGTAAAATAGAAGTAGTCATGGGGGGGGAGTAGAGAATTGAGGTAGAGAGAAGGACGCAGCATTAGTACTCAGTGAAGTAAAAGAGATGAGGTACAACAATGCAGGACTGTAGCAAAGAGGGCATAGGCAGAGTAAGCTATTGCATGTGAGAGGTAGAAAGAGGCAAGATACGCAGACGGTTGTGAGAGTAAGTTAGGTGGAGGAAGACCAAAATAGAGTGAGAGAGACAGACAAACAGAGCGGAGTAAAGTAGGGTAAACAAGAGAGAGAGGTGAAATAGAGAAAGGGATGTGGACCAAAGAGTAGGGTGCTGAGGTAGCAATAGTCAAAGAGAGGGAGAGAAGTTGAGTAAAAGGGAGAGGCGCCAGAGTATTCTTACTGCTAAATCATTTTTGGTTGGGGGCCCTGGGCAGTTGATCTCGTTGACCTTGATTTACGGGGTCTGTGCAGAGGCCCCTCTTATTTATACATTGAAAGTAACCCATTTAATCTGAACGTCCAGACTTGAATGCTGCACTTTAATTTGCTGACTTTCAGTTAAAAAGTTCTCTGCTCCTCTCTAACCTTGCAGATCTTACAGGCGAATAAAAAGACAAAAAAAGACACAGAGCCGAGCCATCTGCTCTCAAAGGGAATCTACACTTAATACTTTTTAAAGGCAGCCCCCATTTTAACCTATGAGAGGGATAGGCCTTATACAGTGAAAACCGAATTTGGCAGTATTTCACTGTCAGGACATGTAAAACACATCAGTACATGTCCCACCTTTAACATACACTGCACCCTGCCCATGGGGCTACCTAGGGCCTACCTTAGGGGTGCCTCACATTTATAAAAAGGGAAGGTTTAGGCCTGGCAAGTAGGTACAATTACCAAGTCGAATTAACAGTTAAAACCTGCATACACAGACACTGCAGTGGCAGGTCTGAGCCATGTTTACAGGGCTACTAATGTGGGTGGCACAACCAGTGCTGCAGGCCCACTAGTAGCATTTGATTTACAGGCCCTAGACACCTCTAGTGCATGGTACTAGGGACATACTAGTAAATCAAATATGCCAATCATGGATAAACCAATCAACAGTCCGATTTACACAGAGAGCAAATGCACTTTAGCAGTTGTTAGCAGTGGTAAAAAGCCCAGAGTCCTAAAGCCAACAACAACAGGTCAGAAAAAATAGGAGGACGGAGGCAGAAAGATTGGGGATGACCCTGCAAAAACGGCCAAGGCCAACAATTAGTAACTTAGTTCCTGCAATAATTAAACACAAAATTGTCCTTTGGTGTGAAGCAGGAGCAATATGGAGAAATCCAGGTAATGGCTGTAGGAAAGTACCCCTTTTGACATGGTTACCCCCCACTTTTTTGCCTGATATCTGATGCTAACTTGACTGAGTGTGTGCTGGGATCCTGCTAACCAGGCCCCAGCACCTGAGTTCCTTCTCTAATCTGTACCATTGCTTCCACAATTGGCACACCTCTGGCACACAGCTAAGACCCTTGTAAAAGGTACCAGTGGTACCAAGGGCCCTGTGGTCAGAGGGTGTCCCCCAGGGCTGCAGCATGTATTATGCCACCCTCGGGGACCCCTCACCAAACACATTCACGCCGCCATTGCAGATTGTGTGTGTTGGTGGGGAGAAAAAGGTAATGTCGATATGTTATCCCCACAAACCACTTACTGTTACATAGGTAAGTCACCCCTTTAGTAGGCCTTTCAGCCCTAAGGCAGGGTCCAGTTTACGACAGATGAGGCCTTAGCTGCATGAGCAATATGCCCCATACAATGTCAAAGTCCATTCATAGACCTTGTAAGTGCAGTGTGGCCATATCGAGTACATGGGTTGGGAGTTGGTCATTACAAATTCCACAGCTCCATGCTGGCTTCACTAAATGCTTGGAAGTTTGGTATCAAACTTCTCATCTCAGAAAGCCCACACTGACACCATTGTTGGATTTATTGTAAAATACACACAGAGGGCATCTGAAAGATGCCCCCTGTAATTTACCAACTCTCTACTGTTTGGCTGACTGCTCTATGCCAGCCTGCCACTACCAGACGAGTTTCTGGCCCATGGGGTGAGAGCCTTTATGCTCCTAGGAGTCAGGGACAAAGCTTGCTCTGGGTGGAGGTTCTTCACCCCTCCCCCTGCAGGGCCAGCAACACTTGGCGGTGAGCCTCAAAAGCTCCTGGTCGTTGTTTTACTGCCTCAAGGCACTCCAACTAGTGGAGATGACCACCCCCCCCTGCCCCACCCCCCCCAGACCAGGCCCCACTTTTGTGGGCAGATCCAGCGGGAAAATTAGTAAACACCAGGGAGAGTGTCCACCCCAGCTGGGCCCACCCCTAGGGTGCCCAGAGCATTGATAAACCCCTCCTGGAAGAATCCACTATCTTGCTTTGGAGGATGATAGGCAAAAGTGTTAGGAATGTGCCCTCCTTCCAAAAGGGAGTGGGCACAGGAAGTGTGTAGCTACCCTCAGGGACAGTAGCCATTGGCCACTGCCCTCTGACCTCTGTAACACCCCTAAAACTAGTATTTAGGGGCACCATTGAACCCTGCTCTTCAGATTCCTGGTGACATAAAGAAGAAGAAGGGCTGAAGAGCAGCAGCAGCAGTGAAGACTCCAGGCTCCAGCCCTACCGGCCTGTCTGCAGCTTTAAGAAGACTCCTGCTACAAGAAGACGACTTGTCCTGCAGTACCAGTGACCTCTCCAAACCCCAGGAGGACTGCCTGCCTTCCATAAAGACCAAGATCTCCAGAGGACAGCTGACCTGTCCACTAAGAAACCTCCAACCAGGACTCCAGAACCGTCTGGATCCGCAATTCCTGCCCAACGCCCACGGCCCGGGTCCAGGTGGCCCACCTGACCAGAGAGACTCCCCAGGAGAATACCGACCTTGAGTCCACCTCGGGTTGACCACTCCTGGCCACCACAAAGACGCCTGAATCCAGAGGACCCCCCCTGACTACAACCGGATCCGGTAAACATATCCAAAGCCAAAGGTACCCCTGCACCCGAAGTTCCCTGGTCTTGGGGAACCCAACCGATGGTCCATCAACGTCAAGGGGAGCCTTAACTTACCTATCCAGCTGTTGGTCTTCTTCAGCCAACCCCCTGGACTAAGCCTACAGCTTCTTTGTGAACCCAGAGATTTCCATTGAACACCATTGGGCGACCACGCTGTGTTTGCACCCTACACCCGGCCGCCCCTGTGCCACTGAAGGTGTGTGTTTGGTGCTGACCTGTGGCCCCCACCCTGTAGCTGATCTAAATCTGCCAGGTCTGTGCCCTGAAGTCACAGGTACTTACCTGCAAACTGTTTCTTTCTAAGTGCCCCCAATCTCCATAGGATTCCATTGGGTGCCAACACCAACTTTGACCTCCGCACCCGGCCGGCCCGTGTTGCTGGTGGTGCACCCTTCATGTCATGTAAACTTTGCCCTGTGGACAGCCTAACCCCTGAAGACTGGGACTGTAAATCAAGTACTGTGCAAACTATGTTGTTACTTTTCCTGCCCTAGGACTGCATTGCTTTCTTTGAGAAATTGCTTTCTGTCTACTTTTGAAATTGAAAAGTATTACTCACCTGAAATCTGTTTTACCAGTGAATTCTAAACAAAGTTCATTTGATACTTGAAAGTCATACATTCTCGAAACTGTACTTTCCTGCAACAAAGATACTTTTTGTTCTAGAAATAAAGTAACAAAGTATATTGTTTGAATCATAAACATCAGCATGGAGTTAGTCATTGAGTGTGTTCCTAATTTCTTGACTGTGTGTGTAGACCAGATGCTTAGCAGTACCCTCTGATAAGTCTAACTGCTCTTCCACAGTACAACAAAGTTGACCTTTGGTATTATCTACTCTATACCTTACTTTGGTATAGGAAATACAGTCAGCTTCCTACAATGGCTTCACATCAACTACCCGAATCCTGACGCCCTTTACACCCACCAGCTTTCCTTCCCTCCTCTGCTTTGTGAGCAGAGACCAGGATTAGTAACTGCTATGCAATGCTTACCTTTGTTGAAGTTTGACTTGCTTGCTGCTACAAAACCACTAAGGAACGCACTGCAATCAGGGTGTCTGCATACCAGGACAGAATGCTCCCTATAGTAGGAGGTGTTGTAATCTGCATACAGTTCTAATGTAGTACTGTGCTTCGGCTGAAGGATGTACATTGTTTGCTTTGCTGTTGGATATTTGTGCTTTACAAGCAGAAGCTTACTATGAATACCCTGCCTCACAGCGTCACAATGTATTAATCATTAAGCTGCTGAGTTGGTTAGAGGTGTTGGCAAAGGAATGAAGAACATATGTTCAAGCACACAGTCTGTTAAAGGTGGGACTTTAGTCTTTCTACTCCTGATCATTTTATGAGGGGCTTAACAAATATCTTGTAAGAATATCACAAACTTTGGATTCCACTAGAGTAGGATCCTTACTTAACAGGAAACTAACCTCCCATTACAGCTTAAATAGGCCACGGAGAGAGTCCCAGGGGCATTGCTGGCTCCTTGCATCCACCCATCTTGGGTACATGTGGAGCTAGCATTACTCCCGCTTGGCAGTAGCCTGCTCCTGCCAGACAGAAGCAATCTGAGTCTCCCTGCCTGCAAGAGTGTGTGCAGGGTAACAAATATGTACACCCACCCAGCAGGAGCATTTTTAAAGCTCCGGCTGTGTGGGAGAAGACAAGTGTTCCCTGCCTGTGCTCTTGCAGGCTGGGAAATGGTGTCCCATGGGTGGGCTTCCCAGGACACCAGAGTACAGCAAGCCCCAGGGGATGGGGTACTGTGTCCTTCAGAGGCTCCGGGAGGGGACTACATGCTCTCCTCCCCTTTAATATTGATACCGGTCCCAGGGAATGGGGTCTCTGGGGCTTTTTCCATGTGCATGGGAGGGAGGCCGTGCACCCTCTTCCTCTTTAATATTTATGCCGTCCCCAGAAGAAGTCGTCTCAGGGGCCTTTGTTGGCTTGAGGATGGGAGTTGTGCACCCCTCCCCTTATTTTCAAGTTTTGGTCCTAGGGGAATGGGTCACTGGGTTCATTACAGGCCCTGGGAGGGTGACTGGGAACCCTTGCTCCGCTTTGATTTAAACTGTGAGCTCTGGGACCAAAATCAGCTTGATAATGGAGGCCCCCCAAATGACCCATCCCCAAATAATGCATTATATTGATTCCCTGAACCTAGCTCAACCTGGCAGATACCATTTTTTTGCTGAAGTACTGCTGCTGAAGTACCATGGAAAAGCTGCAAAAAAATGTTTTTTTCAAAGAAAAAATTGGCCCCAGGGGAATCCCTCAGGGAGACACGACTTGAGGTGGGAGGGTATTTCTACCCTGCCCCTTATAATTTTTTTAAGCATTTTTAGGACAGGGGAATAAGTCCTCTGTGTCCTGTAATGACTGCCACTACATTTGTTTTTCATGTTACGGCCAACCAACAAAATTGCTCTCTCCTGTGGGAATCGGAACGAGGAGGCCTATTGGGGAAAAAGGCCACCTCAACCAATCAGAATGGTCTATTTTTTTAAGTTATGTTCAAAGGACTCTCATGAGTGACCCTCAAACCTAACCTTTCAGATATACAAATATTTTTGATCCTTAATTTCTTGAAACTACTGAACGAATTTACACCAAATCACAAAAAGCACACTTTCTGGACCCAGATCTAGCTTTCTGCTAAATTTGGTGTAATTCCAATGAGCAGTTTTTGCTGTAGTGCTGTTCAAAAAAGTCTATAGAAAATGCATAGTGATTTTGTGTTTTGGCACCCTCCATTTTTCTCAGCCCCTGCTTCAGGTATCACCCTGAAATTTTCATGCACAAACTAGGCAAAAAGAGAACCTTTTTGGAATGTTTTGTTGAAATTTGTCAAATAGCACCAAAGTTATTAGCAAAACAAAAAGGCATTTTTCTGTATATAAAACAATGTCTTAAATTTCAAGTAGTATATGAAAAAAGATGGCTAGAAGAGAGGTAGCACCAACCAGGAGGCATCCACATCAAGCAACTAGGATAATAGTTTTTGCTGGAGTTGTGACACACTGATTCGCAAGGTTGAGGTGTTTTTATAGGTTAGGTATTCGAAATCAAGAAGTCAAATCTAT
This sequence comes from Pleurodeles waltl, assembly GCF_031143425.1. Taxonomy (NCBI): domain Eukaryota; kingdom Metazoa; phylum Chordata; class Amphibia; order Caudata; family Salamandridae; genus Pleurodeles; species Pleurodeles waltl. The sequence continues at coordinate 1,387,893,853 of NC_090440.1, read as the reverse complement.
CAATCTTGGAAAGACATCATGCCAAAGAATAGAATAAAATATAAAGAAAACAGCCCACTGTATTAGATTGTCATCTGATTGTCAGCTGATCTGAATTTGACAGAAGGCGGTGTGGCGGTTAGGGAAAATTGTAAAATACAGCTCTCTCCATTAAGCTAATAGAAGCAGGTGAATTATGCAATCATTATACTACGATGCAAGCTGTACATTTCCGGAGTGGGCACTATTTGAGCGTAAGTGGAGTACAATGCTGAAAACCACCACCATGTGGCTCCTTTTCTGAAGGTCGATGCATGAAGTAAAAAAAAGATCAAGGCATGGAAGTGCAGGGCTTGCAAACACTCACTGCACCATCATGAAGGGCCTCCACTGAACCAGCTGAGAGATGTCAGCAGCTATTCAAGATAAATCTGCAAATCCAGACTTAGGCCTTCTCCAAGAAGGGGAATTAAGGGATTGTGACTGGAAGACTGCAGAGCCTTTACCGCAGTACTGAAGATGGAGCAAATCCGACTCCTTTAAATCATAGTATTGTAAAAAGCACAACAGATAATATTGTAAGGGACAGAGACATTCAGAGCTCTTTCTGAATTTACCCCAATACGGTTGTGTAAAGAAAGCAAAGGTGTCTACACAAACCTAGTAAGAACATAATGCTCTTCAAGGTAGTGAATTTTGAATGTCATAGAATATGCCCACACTATGTTTCAGAATCATTTAACAATCATTGGAGACTCGCATAAAGAGCTGAGTAAACTACACTTTATGTTAAATTATAGTTTATGCAGAAAATTATCTAAACTTTAGTGATCTGAGCATTCAGTCCAAACAGAGAACTTTAGTTGACACTCTGTTTACATACATTCGGGAGACATGCATTTTTTTAAAGAATGGAACGAAGCAGGAGTTCTGCCTATAAACCTCAAATACACAAAGCTTGAATGTCTTAACCACAAATACTATAAAAAATAAGTTAGTAAACGAACAGTGATTGGTAAACAATGTTAAGCCCTAAATTATTATTTCCCTTTAGAGGACCTAGACTCTATCATCTGGTATCAGCATGGAATACCCCCAGTTACCACACCACATGGTTAGTATGCTGTTTTTAAAGTAAATTTCCTACAGAGAGGATGGCCCCATTAATAGGACAATTCATAGCCCTCTAATAAGTAGCAACCTGAGAAAAGTCGCAGAACTGGCTGCAGCTTGAACCCATTTCCAACTGCTCTGCTCATGTTCCCATGTCCTGCTTCAATTGCGTCTTCTTTCTGTCCTAGAGTGGCTCATGCCTCATCATCATTCTACAGTGCGATCCAGCATCTCTAAACCACCCCCACATGATGTCAATATCCTTGCCCACTCTCTATACTCCTTGCCCATGCTAGCCCTCTGTCTGTGTTTTTCAACTTCAGAGTGTTTCATTACTGTGCTGTCTGATGGGCTTTACATCTACAGGCCCTTTAATGGTGCTTCTTATCTTCAACTACAGACAATGGAAATATGGCCAGCAGTACTTCATGCAGCTCTCAGAAATCACTAAGCTTGTGCTGTGGCTGCAAAGGGAGTAGTACGGAAGGGTTAATGGTGTAAGAGAGGAAATAGAAACACCGGACTACCACTCTGTTTAACATTGGCATCTGCAGATGCGAAGGGATAGCTGAAAGCAAACACGATCCCTAATAATCTTACACGAAAGTTCGGCATCTCACTTTAACTGGGAAAGAATATAGCTTCTATGTATCTCTGTGTAACTAACTCTGTGTTTTTTGCATAATCATGACTTTCCTGAAACTGAAATGTAGCAATATATAAGGGTTCTCTGTGATGCTTAATGATCTTGTCCCCAGGCATGTCAGATCTTTGTGTCAGGCCGGAGACCAGAACATTTAGAGCCCCTTATTGGTTTTCTGTCCAAGTTACAGTTTGTAATTAAGGAAAGAAGAATGCTGGGGCAACGGCAAACACGGCATTTAGTGCCACTTAGTGGTATTGTACTATTAGCTGCATCAAGAAGAACCAGGCCAAGCCTACTTGTTGTTATGTAGATGCCTGTTTTAACACCGGTGGAGGGGAGCGGGCCTGAGCGCCAGCTGCCATCCCCTTGTGGTGAACCTGTCTTTTCCGAAGGCAAAAAAAACTATCTTAATCATAAGCTTTCTAATATTGATTGGCTGAGGTTCCGATTTGTCTTCAGTGCAATTAGAAAATAACATTCAGTAGAATCCTTTGTTACTTTAAAAAATAATTCAAAGTCTAAATCTTTGACTGTAAAGTTGGAGTTCAAATAACAGTTCAAAATGTGTTTTCCCACGTGAAAAGATGATAATTTGCTCTCCTAATTTGCGTTGGTCCGCAGAAGAAAAGTTCAATAACATGCAAATCAATATTTCCCAGGTTACCCCCCCTTCCTCAGTTCAACAAGGTGACCAGCTTCATCATAGATATTGACATCTCTTAGTGCTTGTTGCCACTGGGTGTCCTGAGTGTTAGCATGGTTTGGATGGCCAATGACTGGCGAGACGGTCACTGAACTGAACCCTCTAGGTGACTGTCAGGACATGGTAGGGATATCGACCCATAGCCCCAAAGGTTCTTGCATCTGTAGCAGCATCGGATGGTGACCACAGCCTTTCTGGGTTTGGTCACCGACGAGTCATCTTTCGCCCTCATCTCCGCCACCCATACATCCCAAGCCTATGCAGCTTCTAGAGATCATCTGCCTTTCCCGCTTCCCTAAAAACGGTTCCTCTCTCATATTCAGCCCATCTGATAGACTCCTTTTTCCACCTTTCTACCTGTGGATTCCCTGTCAATTTTAATTTGAGATAAATGTTTTGTTTGGCCAAAATCAGGGCTAAATCAGTTAATTGGGACATACGTTTATGTTTGCCTGGGCACGGGTACAGCCCCAGCAAACACATCTTGGGGGACAATGCAGTGTTGCGGTCCGTGGTGTCAATAATAAAGTCAAAAATGTATTTTCAGTATGCGGAAAGGTGTATACAGTCCCAAACAATGTGAAACATCTCTGCCCCAACAGTGCCACATCTGGGACAGGTAGCTTAGGTGTGTGAGAAGAATTTATTGATCTTGCCCGGTATAAGATATGTCCTGTCGATAAAACAGAAGTTGATCAACTTAAAATACGTGTTCCTGGAGATTCTCTGGACCTCATCCAGCAACTTAAGGTAGTCTCTGCCCACATTAGGTGCTTCCACATCCTCTGCCCATTTGCCTTTGAATGTGTTCAAGGGAGCAATCGTGTCAGCTCTCAGAGCCCGATATAGGCCTGAGATGGCTTTGTATTTGCCTGTGGTACAACATTTAATATGGCATCCTTGCTGTAGATTGGGTTCACCCAGTCCTGCCCTCCATATCTTCTTCAGTGCAGCCTCTATCCCTCCATCGAACAAGAAATGCCCTACTGGGTGGTCAAAGTCTTATCATAAATCCTCAAAGAGTAACAGTTTGCTGGCTCTGAATAGGTTGTCTTGTTTCTCAAAGCCTGGTCCTATCCAGTGTGATGACTTACTCTAGTTGGCTTTGTGTGGGAGTACAGACAAATTATGCAAGGGACTGTCTGGGGATTAGAGTGCCTCTGAGTAATGCCAGCAAACCACAGTGATCCACCTTAGTTTGTTTAGGCTCTACTACTAACTGCATCATCAGTGCTTAATTTGATCCAGTGGGGCAATGTCATTAATTTTTGGGGACCAGCACTTATCCGATATTTTGCAAGAGAGAGAAAACCCGCAAAGGGAGAAGAAGTAGGAAGAAAAAAAACAGAAAGCCCATCTCAAAAGCAGATGGCGGGAACCCAAATAAGGGAGATACAATGGCCAGGGGTGTCTGGAAGAGAATGAGAGAAACAAAGTGGAATGAAGACTGCGCAGCCTTAGTAATTGGCACACTTTACATTTAATTGCAGTGGCCATGGGCTTCCGACCCGTGCTTTGGGCACTGGCACTTATTCTTTTACCAACCAACCAGTGTGCAGCAACCTCCAAAGTGGTGGGATAGTGGCCTCCACTAGTGTCTTACCATTCTTCCTAGTATAAACCATTGCATTTGTGCTGTCAGATAATTTATCTCAAAATTCGGGGCCACCAGTCCTCTGTCTGTCACCAGTCATTGGAGTTTTGATAGCGTTACTTGCCGTCTGCCACTGCCCCATATTATTCAGTGACTAAAGAGTAAAGTGTCTAATTCTTGGATTTTACCTCTGGGGATTATCACTGGTAACGTAGCAAAATAATACAGGAGTCAAGGTAGCTCCAGGAAGAATATAGTTATACAAGCAATTATCAGAAATCCATGTAGTGGAAGGCAGGCTACAGCAACATATTATCTCAATTACCCTGCAACGAAGAGTGAAACATTAGGAAAGATGCAATGTTCAATTCAAGATGACCGCCACCAGGTCCAACCATTGCGAGAATCCAGAGAGTTCTCGCAACTGAAGTTTGCCGATGGATAGAGTCACACGGAGTGACTTTCACAAGCATGAAGTCTTCCATTAAGCCACGCTGACACTCGATTCATCAGCTTGCCTTCACGTCCTCAAAATGCACACTGCGTGGCAGGTTTGGAATATGGCACCTCCTTGTTGCTAGCAGTAAGCCCTACCTCCTAGCAGCATTGTATCAGCCAGCTTTTCCACTTCTGCTGCTACCCTTTAAGCTCTTCTTGACGAATTCATAATAGTACAGATGAACATTGCAAGGGGAATTTGTCCCTCGGAAATTTAGAAAAACATTTACCAGAGTTTCAGATTCTGAAACTCATTTGCGACCTGCAGGGGAGGGTGGGGGCTAGGTCACAGTCAGAACACTTGCCTTTCTTGGATAGCCCTCGTCACATGGCAAGGAAGTGAGAATGTACCTCAGACAGGTATTGGCATTGACTCCCATGAGTGGCCCAGGAGGACGCACAGTTGCTGTTGTCACATACGGCTCTAAGTAACCAGACGTATGAATGTCTTGAATTGCATGCATTTCTATACTCCACATGTCCTTGTCCATATTTGTTTTGCATTTTCCCCTTCTCCCTAAGCAGGTTGGAGAAGGGAGAGGCAGTGCTTAATGTGTGTCGGTTTTTGTTGCTACTTGGCACCAACACTTATTCCTAAACATCAACACGTATTTATGCCATTCCACTATACCGTGGCACTCTCTGTGTTTGCTCATCAGTGAGGTGTGCAGTATACTCTGAAACAAAATAATAAAAAACAGTGCATACAGGCCATTCTTACAGCTTGAGGTGACCTGGAATGGTCCCAGACGTCGCCCTTGTAGTGTGTGATGGTTAGCATTTGGCAGTGCTGGCAAAGTCAGTGGGTGGTGCCAACCACATTAGCCTCCTAAAATATACCTCGGGCACTGGCATGTAGACGGTTTACAGATTAAGCAGTGGGGAAAAGGACATGCCTATGGTATACACCCTGTTGCATTGAACGTGAATCAGGGATGAGGTAAGGTCTACATGTGCCCAATCTATACCCTCAAGCGTTCATTTTGCAATGAAGGTAAAAGCAAGACAAAATGCAAATTATCGACCAGCAGAGCAATCTGTACTAGTGCACACCTGCCTTATATTTTTGTGCGTACACAAAATGGCCCCGTTCCCCATATATCTTCTGGCACAGTGAAGCTCCGTCTGTCTGTTTTTAACAAAGTCCTAAATGGAGAGTTTTTATTTACGGAGAATATTCTTTCAGGACTTCATAATCACTGGCACTCATTATTTCAGTCGCTAATAGTGTTTAACTCATTTTCTCTGTATCTCGAGATTTTGACACTCTGACTTATGACTCTGGCAAGAGGGCTATCTGCATTTATACAGTAGCCGCTCTTCCTTTAGGGCTGCATGGCTATGCACCCTAGTTTGTGGCCCAGTTTTTTTATTATACCAAGAGTAAATAATGCACCATTATCCACACTTTACAAGACCCCAGACCAGGACTCAATTCCTTAGCACACCTCAGTGCCTCTGCATCTGTGATGTGGTAAAGCATCACAATTAAAGGTAGCCAGGGGCGCTGCAGGCTTAAGTTCTGCAGTGCCTGTGGCTACATGCCAATCAGCCAGTCAACCACCACTTTCTCAACCCGGCACAGAGTTGGGAAAGGGTGGGTGAAAGAGTAGAAACTAAAACCTCAAATCTACGAATGCGCACGTTCAAAGTTTCAGTTTTCATGCGCTGTAAGCAAAAAGAAGCAGCAGGATTCCAAATGGGACCTGCACAGGCAGCAAGGTAAGTAATACATGTTTTTAAATGCTGTGTGGATATGGGTGAGAGTGTGTGTCTATGAGAGGGCATGTGTATATGTGAGAGAGTCTCAGTGAAGAAGTGAGAATGAGTGGTGGAAAGAGTAAGAACATGTGGGAATGTATGAGCGTGATGGAAACTGATAGTGAGTATAACAGTGTTACTGTGTATGACACTGAGGTGGTCAGTATGACCTTGTCGGTGAGTTTTAATGTTGCGGTAGTACCGTCAACAGGCTGGCGGTACATACCGCTACATTATGAGAATGGTGGGTTGGCTGCTTTTCCACTCATACCGCCATGGCCGTATCAGCTGCCAGGCCGTAGGTGTCAGTTTCCAGCCCGGCGGCTGGCACAGTACTGTAAGCGGCATTATGAGCCTGCCTACCACCATGGTTTTCGTGGCATTAGCAACGCCACAAACCCATGACTGTAAGCCCTACAGATAACTGGGAATTCCTTCCCTGTCACCGGTAGGTGGCTCCCCCACCCCCCATCACACACCAGATGTTATCCACCCCCCACCTAAAGCCCCCATCCCATACACACACTAACCTCCCCACCCTGACATTCAAATACACCCCCACCCCCAATCCAAACACACAGCCACCACCCCAATCCAAACACACACCCCACCCCTGATCCAAACACATACCCCACCCCCTAAGATCCTCTCACTCCCACCCCCATACTCGCACACACCCGCAGACACACGGCACGCATACACCCAACCACTCACACAATGTCATACACGCATACTACCAGAGATGCTTGAGCCCATTCTTACACACAATCACACTGACATGCAGACACACACTCACTTCACCATTCTTACATGCATTCACTCATGCATACAACCACGCAAGCAACACAACACACACAGACGCATTCACACACACACCCACACACTCAGACACACAAACATACCCCACCCTCCCACCCCCCTTCCCTGTCGGAAGCCCGACTTAACTTGGTCGAGGAGGACTTCCGACAGGGAAGGGGCGTTGCTACTGCCAGCAGCGCCCCACCAGCAGAGCACCGCAAGGCCGTATTACTTGTCATAATACGGCTGGTGGCGTTCTACTGACATTCTACTGACGTGGTGGTGCTGGTGGTAGCAGCGCCACCTTACCACCTTCCCCCCTTCTTGTGGCGGAAGTCCGTCAGTGCTCATAAAATGGCAGATGGATGGTAGCCGCGGTGGCGGTATTTTGGTGTCCATCACCACAGCGGTAGGCATTTTTTACCACCAATATCAAAATACCCTCCTGAGTGAGTGACAAATTTAGTGTGTCAGAGAAAGTAAGAGACAGAGTGAGTTAGAGTGAGAACAAGTGAGATGGATTGACTCAGACTGAGTGAGAATGAAACAATCCACAGAGGATGGTGAGGGAGGGATAATGTTAACCTTCGTGCCTTTAATGAAGTTCGTATTCTCTTAGCATATAATTTTGAGAAGCATTATTTCATTACAAGACCGGAGGCTACCATTATGCATGTGGGTAACCCTCTAATACCACTTCAGACATGTGTCTTATAGGTTTGTAATAATATTTAATAAACGTGGAGGCATTAGACCAAACAGCTGCTTTACATAAGGTCCTCCAATCTACCGCCATACCAGAGGTCTTGACTAGCAATGGCACCTCTCAACGAATGTGCCCCAAATTTATTTAGATCAATGCCTGCTTCCTGCATAGTACACTTCACCCACTTGGCAATCTTTGCGGTTGTCACTGCGTTAAAAGGTTTTACATAAGAAATCAATAACTATTTTATACCATCACGGTGAAATTCGTAAATACTGGATTCATATTCTCACATGCAATACACAACACATAGGGGCTGATTCTAACCACCGCCGACAGGCCGGCGGTGCCCCGCAGGGCATTCTGACCGCGGCGCTTTGGCCGCGGTCAGAAAGGGTAAACCGGCAGTCTCCCGCCGGTTTACCGCTGCCCTCAGAATCCCCCATGGCGGTGCAGCTTGAAGCGGGAAAGCCGCCATGAACAGGATGGCGGTAGGGGGGGTCGCGGGGCCCCTGGGGGCCCCTGCCGTGCCCATGCCAATGGCATGGGCACGGCAGGGGCCCCCGTAAGAGGGCCCCGCAAGGTATTTCAGTGTCTGCCTTGCAGACACTGAAATACGCGACGGGTGCTACTGCACCCGTCGCACCTTCCCACTCCGCCGGCTCGATTACGAGCCGGCATCCTCGTAGGAAGGGAGTTTTTCCCTGGGCTGGCGGGCGGTCTTTTGGAGACCGCCCGCCAGCCCAGGGAAAAACTCATAATACCCTCCGCGGTCTTCTGACCGCGGAGCGGTATTATGGGGGCGGAATTCTGGCGGGCGGCCTCCGCCGCCCGCCAGAATTAGAATCACCCCCATAGTTCCTTACATGAATTATATCTAGGGTAAAAGATGGTATCAGACATCGTCTTAGTTCTTTTAGTAATATAAAATGTAACTCCAAAGGGGTTGTAAAGTCTGTTACTTACCTATAATGCCTTAACATCATAAACTCTATGACAAGAGATCAGACAAAGTAGTGAAGCAAGCTTCATAGAAAGTCTTTTTGTTTCCAAGTACCTATTACATGGCCAAGCGGAAAACAAATTGAGAATCAAATTAACGTCCTATAGAGTTTGATATCTAGGTCTAGGTGGCCTTCTCAACTTAATGCTCATAAGTACTCAGCATACTAATATGTTTTTTCAAATGCTTCTATCATTAATCGAACTATGACCCACATATATTGTGGACCTGTAGCAGTTAATAGTCCTATAACTTAAGCCCTTGTCAAATGTTTCTACTAGGAAATTAACAATCTCAATTACAGTGGCCTTCCTGGGATCCAAGTTCCTTTCCATGCACCAACTTACCCAAGTTCTCCAAATCTCTCTATTTTTGCACTGGGTACCCTGGGCCCAGAATTCCTGTGGGAGTTCCTCAGCTCATCCCAAAAGGCCTGCCATCTCTAGAGAATCTGGGCACTTTCCATGCAAGAATGTTCAAAGTCCGTGTGTGGACCATAGGATGTTCCTCTCCATTTACGCCCTTCAGAAACCCCTTCTGAAGCAGGAAGAAAAAATGGAACGTCACAAGCTAGTTCCAGGATCATTTGAAACCATGGCTGTAAGATCCAAAATGGAGTTAACAGAACAGAGGAGCTTCTCTCTTACGCACTTTCAGAAGAACCTTCTGTATCATTGCAAAAGGAGGGAACGTGTATGCATTCTCCCTTTTCCCACTGTTTAAAAAAAGCATTCACTGCTAAATCTCCCGGGTCTGGCATCCAACCGTAGTACTTCTCCAGCTGAAATATCAGTCTGCTGACAAATAAGTCTATTTCCAGTGGACCCAGGCTCGGACTACTCTCCTGAAGCGCTCAACGTTCAACTTCCAATCGCTGTAGTTCCTCAAAAATCTTGAATTCCAGTCCGCAGAAACATTTGCCTTCCCAGGCAAATACTCTGCCCTCAAGCTGATTTTGTGCTCTGAACAAAAAAGCCAAAGCTTCTTAGCTAAATCTGCCAGATCCTGCTATTGTGTACCTCCCAAACGATTGATATATGCTATTGTGGAAACATTGTCCATTTTCAAAAGAACTGCCCTGCCTTGTCAGCAATGCCTGAAGTTCGTGAGGGCATAATGAACTGCTGTCAATTCCAAAAAGTTCATGTGATGTAATCTCTCTGTGTTTGACCACAATCTGCCAGTTTCCTGTTCTTCAAATGTGCACCCCAAACAGATAGACTTGCATCCGGCTCCAAAATTATGGGGGTCATTCTGACCCTGGCGGTAAAATCCGCCAGGGCCAACGACCGCTGGAGCACCGCCAACAGGCTGGCGGTGCTCCCTTGGGCATTCTGACCGCGGCGGTACAGCCGCGGTCAGAAACGGAAAACCGGCGGTGTACCGCCGGTTTTCCGCTGCCCTGGGGAATCCTCCATGGCGGCGCAGCTTGCTGCGCCGCCATGGGGATTCCGACCCCCATATCGCCATCCTGTTCCTGGCGGTTTTGGCCGCCAGGCACAGGATGGCGGTATGTGGTGTCGTGGGGCCCCTGGGGGCCCCTGCAGTGCCCATGCCAATGGCATGGGCACTGCAGGGGCCCCCGTAACAGGGCCCCACAAAGATTTTCAGTGTCTGCCATGCAGACACTGAAAATCACGACGGGTGCAACTGCACCCGTCGCACCCCTTCCACTCCGCCGGCTCCATTCGGAGCCGGCATCCTCATGGAAGGGGGTTTCCCGCTGGGCTGGCGGGCGGCCTTCTGGCGGTCGCCCACCAGCCCAGCGGAAACTCAGAATTACTGCGGCGGTCTTTTGACCGCGCAGCGGTATTCTGCCGGCGGGACTTTGGCGGGCGGCCTCCGCCGCCCGCCAAAGTCAGAATGACCCCCTATGTCTGGGAACTGCCAAAGATTGCCCGCCCATTCCAGGCATTCAGATACTCCAACCACAAAGATAATTGTATCCTTGCCTCATGATCTAAAGATACTCTGTCTCCATACCATACACCTTCTCAAGGAGCTCTCAGTTTTGTCCTCTGCAGGGCACAATAATGTAAAGGGCCTGAAACTATTGCCTGAATAGAAGAAGACAAAATTACTAAAATTCTCACTATTTCCTATAGTGTAAGAGTGTCTCGTTTGAGGACATGTCCTATATCTCTATGAATATTGGTTATCTTCTTTAGAGGAAGGAGCAGAACCACATACATCGTATCTGTTGTGAAACCTAGGAATTCTACTGAGCGAGATGGGGTAAGAATTGACTTTCCCTTGTTTACTATAAGATCCAGACTTTCTAAAAGGGACATGACCATGTTCAAGTCTTTCAGAATTTGTGACTGACACTGAGACATTATTAGGATGTTGTCTAGATAAACAATCATTCGGACTTCCCTCTCTCTTTGGTACAAAGCTACTACTCTCCTTATCTTGGTGAAACACCAAGATGCTAAGGAAAGGCTATAGGGGAGTGAACAAGACGACCCTGCTAAAACAATTGAAGGTAAGATTGATGTTTCTTGGCCATGGGAATAGTAAAGTAGGCATCTTTGATATCCAAATTCACTAGCCAGTTGTCCTTCAACAGCAAATCCCTTAACAGATGGATCCCCTCCATCTTGAAGTGCCTGTACACCAAGAACATGTATAATTCCCTTAAGTTTATTACTGGTCTTTACCCTTTGTCTTTTTTTCCACTAGGGAAATGGTATTTAGAAAGATGTTCTTGTATTTCTTTACTTCTGTAATTGCCCCTTTCTTCTACCATAGATTCCACATCTTTCTCTACAATATCTTGTTGGTTCAACCTCAGGTTTAATTCTCTTTGAATGGCAGGTTGAATGGATTTTTCTAAGAAATCTATTCTGAAACCCTGAACAGTTTGTAGGACCCAAGGATCTTAAGTGATAGTCTTCCCAAACATGGGAAAAGAGTTTCAATCGACCCCCCCACTCTTCCCTGGGAAGAAAGAAAAGGAGATATTTTTGTACTTGCCCTGAAAGCTAGAAGAAGTTTGGCCAGGAGGTCTACTTCTGGTAGACCGTTGTTATCACCCTCTCTGGAGGTAGAAGCTGGGAGCAGCTCACACTTGGTAGTGTTCCATAGCCTGTTTGTCTGAAGTTATTAAATTTGGAACCTTTGGTAACCCCAGCCAGTAGAGTTCCCTTCTACCGGCCTGTCCAAAAACTCCTTGGCTGAAAGCTCTATGCATATTGGACTGAGCTTGAACGAGAGCTTTGAAGGTACAGACTTATTTGCCTAAGGGTTTTATCATATTTTCTTCAAAGAGTAGTTCCTTATGGTTCTCTGAGGGCTCATTTTCTGCTGAATCTCCCAGTTTGGGACCAGTTTCCAACAAGACAGCTTTGAATCTTTCTTTGTTCAAGCTGGCATTGGCATTCCCTAGGAGAAGCATTGCACACTGGCTCTAGCCATGGAGAAGATCTAAATCTATAGGAAGGCTTTTAATATAAGTTTCTTTGGATATGTCTATTTTCCTAGCAAGGGGTCCAACATCTATCAGGCGATCCTGACAAAGCTTTACTGATCTCTCTAGTCCCTTTCTAGGACCTCTGCCCGATTTGAAAAGGAATGTGATGAGTTCAGGATCAAGGTTTGGCCTAAGACAGACCTTGTCATTGATGACCAGTCTTCAGAATTCTGCCTTGATTGCATTGTGTACTTCAATTTACAAGGAATTTCTGATACATCTCTTGATAATGTTGCTTACGTGCTCAAAAGGCCACCACTCTGCACTCCTGGGGAACTTAATGTAGTGGGGAGAGAACATCTCTTATCCCAGAGGGTTTTTATTGACGTCTTTAGAGCACGAGGGGGTTGACTCATCATTGAAGAGCTTACCCCCATCAATAGCCTCTTGATCACGATCAAATACATATTCATCATCACGTTGGTCGTTAAACTCAAATCTTGAATCTCTAATAGTTGCATGCCGCTAGGATCACCCAAATCAATTGGGCCACCTCGGACACCTCTCTTCTATGTTGCATAGGGCACCACTCTTTTTTTGAGGTGCTTAGACCTCTCATCTTGTTTGAAGTGCTTAGACCTCCCATCACAATTGAGGTGCTTTGACCTCCTAACAGTTTAGTGCGTAAAGACCTTATCTGTAGGTGCTTGGTTTTTGCACTCTTTTTAACCATCTTGTTCATGGTATTGGGCTCTGTCTCAGAGATGGAACCATGTGGAATTTGGAATGTGAGAAAGGAATGTTGGGGAAGGATTTGAAGTGGGGGTTGAGGCAGCTGTGGGGCAGTTGGAAATTGCCTGCACCGCTACTGCTTCCACCGGCACCGCTCTTTATTTATGTATGTATATGTAAGGCTAAACCAATATAGAACATTTATTTTACCAACGTGGAGTTCCATTCTTCAACAATGGTGACGAGCATGAAACGGAGCGGTGGCCCTGTGTTGTCTGCTGACAGTGTCCTCATCATTCACTCTGTGTCTGCTCACTTTGTCTTGGTTATTCTCCCGCGGCTGACCATTCTCAAGGCTGAAGTGTTGAGCTGGTGTGCATAGAAGCAGATGTGTGAGCTTGTGGTGACCTGGAGGTTATCTGCAAGTTTTGATCCTGTTCCAAAGGGTGGAAGCTGGAGTGCATCGCAAAGGTCCCCATTTTAGGAGTAGAAATGTGTCATTCTGTGTCTTAGAACGTCAGGCAGTTGTTTCCTTTCTTTCCGGATATTATTGCTACTTGTTGGGTTATACAAGTAATTTTGCTTCACTTCTGAAGAAAATCTACCACGGCACTGGCTGGTTTAAGGTACCATTGTATGTTGATGACTGTATTCTTGAGACTCTAAGCCTGCATTTTTGAGTGGTTTCATTTGATATATGTCCTGGCTGGTGTGCATATTAACAGGTGGCATCTCAATGCAAAATATACTTACTCGGTGATGTGCATACCATAATTCTGAAGCACCTTTCTGTTCATCTATTCGGTGATCAGCACACCAATTGAACTGTAATGATGTTTTAATCTTTGGAGTTATATTACCTGATCATTCTACACTGATCAGCATACCCTATTCATGCAACGGTAATCAGCACACTTTATTCATTTTACAGTAATCAGCACACCCTATTGAAAAAGAATTAAGGTAACTTACCACGTGCAATCATGATTGTGTGATGCTACAGTGCATAATGTCGGAATTTATTTGATCTGTCAATGTTCTATTGCATATTTATGGGATTAGTTAAGTTTGTGCTGATTTTTCAATAGTGATTTTTTATTTATATGAGTCATTACTTGAAGTATATTAAATTACGTAATTGGTCAGTAGTCTAAAAGTACTGTAGGAAGGTAATCTATATATTGGCTAGTATTCAACCTCCAACATTTTTTTTTAGCACTGAAGGGTGAACTACCAGTTCGTGGCATAGCATGGGAACTGTGGTTATTTATGTTTGAAGCGTATTTGGAAGTATTGGACTAGAAACAATGCTTAGCAGAAAGGTGTTTAGCTTTATTGAGACACAGGTTAGGAGCAAGTGGATAAAGGGAGTTTAAGAATTTACTTCCTTTAGAGAATGAGGGTGAGGTAAATATATTAAACAGATGCAAGAAAGATTTGGAAGGAAAATTAATGTAGCTATGGAAAGGTTCAAATTTTATTCTAGAATACAGAAGGAAGATGAGGATATTGAGCAATTTGTTGCAGCTTTAAGGGGCTTGGCAGTTACTTGTGATTTTGAGCATATTTCTTATGAACAGGTTTTGAGGGGCCAAATTCTTATGAAGACGAAGTCAAAGAAAATTCAGGCAAAACTATGGTCATGTGGTGAGTTGTTGCTAAAAGCAGCTATTTGACATTGCCAGGAGTATTGTGGTATTGCAGAAGTGTATACAAACTGTAAAGCATGAGGGGAACAGTAATACTCAGGTTAGTGCAATGACTGGAGTAAAAGTTGTCAAGAACAAAAATTAAAGTGTGGAAGTTAGGACCAGTGATGGAGGACATGCATTGGATGTGGGAAATTGGAAGGGTATAGTTTGTTTCAGATGCGGATCAAACAACCATCTTGCAAATTCCAGGATATGTCCAGCGCTAAATAAAGTGTGTAACAAATGTTAGAAAAAAGATCATTTCATTAATGTGTGCAAAAATTCAATGAAGACAATAAATGAAATTGTGGATAATGTGATGGATGAAGAAGAAAATTTGCAGGGATTAATATGAAGTGTGCACGATGATTGTATACAAAAAGATCAAACATCAAGGTGTGAGAAAACTTTGAAGTTACCAAGTTGTTATATAAACATAGATGGTGTAGAAGCTAAGACTATGTAGATTCCTACACATTGCATACTATAATGGGTAAACACATTTTTGATAAGTTATGGCCAGGAAAAGAGTTGCATAATCCTGATGTCAATGCTGGTAGCTATTCTGGTCACAGAATTCCCTTGCAAGGGTTTATATGGGTGGATATTGAGTTTGAATCCTGCAAGTGTCATGGGAAAATTTATGTTGCAGATAAAGGAGGCCATATTCTCAGGTGGCTACATATAATGGAACTTGCTATAAATTTGATCCATGTAACAATCCCTTAGTGTATTCTGTTCAGAAAACTGAGTGTATTCAAGATTGTAGTGAATATCAAAATTTGAAGGGAAAGTATCCTAGTGTCTTTAGTGACCAACTGGGAAGTATGAGTGGATTCAAGCACAAAATTGTGTTGTGTGAGAAATTGGTACCTGCTAGACAGAAATTGAGAAATGTACCTACAAACTACAGAAGCAAATCGAAGGGAGTATCACAGGAGTTATGTGAAAACCAAATTGTGGAACCAGTAGAGAGGTCTGATTGGGTATCACCTATTGTGATATCTCTTAAATCTAATAGCGAATTGAGAATGTGTGTGAAATTGAGGTGTTTAAATGAAGCAATTTGGATTGATACATTTCCACTACCTAATTTGCAATAGTTAATGTCATCCATAGGTGTCACAGCAATATGTTGGACAATAGACCTCACAAGTGCATATCAACAAATTGTGTTAGAGAAGGAGTCTAAGCATTGTACAGCTTTTATAGCCCCAAAAGGCTTGTATCAATACCGTAGGATGCTGTTCAGTCTGCCAGTTCACCAGTTCATCAGTGCTTTTCCAAAGATACATTTACAGAATATTGTCTGGCATACAAGGTGCGGAGGTATTTCAAGATGATATTTTAATCTTTGGAAAAAACAAGGAAACTCATGCCGTGGGATTACATTCGGTCTTGTTAGCACATAAAGAAAATGACTTGACTGTAAAAAATGAGGGATGTGTTTTTGGCAAAGAGAAAGTAAAGTATTAGGCCATGTCATTTCTAAAGAAGGAATACATCCTAAAGTCAGCCATGTTGATGCCATTTTCAAAGCTCCGGATCCAGATAACAAGGAACAACTCATGTCTTTTTTAGGACATGCAGAATTGTACTTGTGTTTTGTGGAGAATTATTCATCCAAGGTAGATCCCCCTATGTGTTTTGTCAAAAAAATAAAATGTAAGTTCCATTGGTCACAGGAACAATCAGAATGCTTCCAGAAAATCAAGAAAGAGCTATCCATGTCACCATGTTTTGAAATCCTTTGTTGTGGGAGCTGAATGTGTGGTAACCGTGGATGCGATTAGTTATGGAACTGAAGTTGTTCTTTCACAAGAATACAAAGGAGATAAATTTACTGCAGCGTATGCATCACGTACATTAACACAAGCCAAAAGGAATTACTCAGTCATAGAAAAAAGAATGATTTGCTGCGGCATGGGCTGCAGAGAAATTAATTTTCAAAGGTATGTGTTTGGGGAACAAAATTTAGAATATGCACGAACCATGAGCCCATAGTGAATATTTTGCAATGTGGGGGTGGGAAGACTCTAACACCTAGGTTAGCAAGGAGAGCTTTGAAACTGCAAATATTTCATTATGATATACGTTATTTACCTTGAAAAAACAATGTGATCGCAGATCGTTTGTCGAGGTTACGAAGTAATTGTTTGAATGGAAACGAAGGATGTGAAGAAGAAAGAATGTGAAGTAGCGTTCACATATGAGGACATTGTAGGAAGTGGAAAGAATGGGTGTGAGAGTGAGTTGTTAGAAATAATGTGGATGCAAGAAATGAAAAAGGACATTACTTTGGAAACAGTAACAGGGTATATTTTAAAAGCCTAGGGAAAGTCAATTAAGAGGTGAATGTGCTTCATTCTGGAAAGTCAAGGATGAATTTGCTGTGTGTTGAGAGATAATTTTAAGAGGCAATAAAATAGTTCCACCATGGGGCATACAGGAAAGCATCATTCAGTTAGAGCATGAAGAACATGGAGGAATGTCAGGGAACAAAAGGAAAATTAAAGAACGTTTTTGGTGGCCTGGATTGGATAGCATGGTGGATCATTGGTGAGTGATTGTAAAGTACGCAGCATAAAGTGGTTAAACCCTTGAAGGCAACTTTGACCATGGTGGAATTACTTGATGGTTTATGGCAGAAACTAGCAATTTATTTTATGGGACCTTTCTCTATGTTGTCTATGGACAATGATGTCATGCTTCTAAATGACTATTATTCTAAATGACCAGAAGTAGGGATAGTAAATGATATCACCACCAATACAGTGATACCATTTTTAGAAAATGTTTTTACATGGGAAGGTATCCCTGAAGTACTGGTTTTGGAAGATGGGGAGCAACTTGTATCTAGCAAAATGCAGAGTTTTCTATAGAATGCAGGTATTAAACACATAAAAACATCACTATATTGCCCAGACAGTAGTGGTCAGGTAGAATGATTTAATAGAGTAGTAAAAGAAACTATACAGTTGGCTATTAAATCAGGTTTACCATGGAGAAAGACACTTCAACATCGAAACAACATCAGGAAATGAGGATGCAGGTGGAGAGATTCCAAGAACGTACTAAACTGTATCTGTGTCGTAACAATAAATTGCCCGAAGTAGAAATCGGACAGTATGTGCATGTGAGAAGTCCAAGTTTTGTTGAGAAAGGCCCTGAGGTGTGGTTAGAACCTTTTAGAATTGTAAGGGTCACGGGCAGTGCTGTAAAACTGGAAGATGGTAGGGAATGGAATTTGCGTCGTGTGAGCATGTGCCAGCAAAAAGTAAATGAATGGACCACAAGTAATGTGACTCTTGTTGATGTGCGTGAAAATACTGGATATATATCTTGGGTGACAATGTTGTTGGTAGTCTACGAAAGAAAAATGAGGATGGTAACAGTGGTGATGCTAGTGTGAATAGTGGTTGAAATAGTGCAGGCTTTAATGAATCATTGAGGCGGGGTACAAGAGTGAGAACATTACCTGCACATTTTGATGGATATTTATTGGAATGACCAAATTCTTTTCTTCACATTAATAATTTGAGTTCTTCATGAATTTCTTATTATTTCCTAATGTTAAAAAAAAAGAGGAAAGATGTGTGGAATTCGGAATGTGAGAAAGTAATGTTGGGGAAGAATTTGAAGTGGCGGATGAGGTAACTGGGGGGCAGTTGGAAATTTGCTTGTCACCACTACCGCTTCCACTGGCTTCTTTATATGTGTAGTTATATGTAAGGCTAAATAAATAAAGTATTTTACCAACTTGGAGTTCCGTTCTTCAACAAACCTACTCTCTTTCTCTGATTTTCTATTAGGAACATCAGGAGAATCTATTCCTTGTTGGGACATATTGTGTGAAGTACTGTGCAAGCACCAATAATATACCCCAAGCACCAAGTACTAATATATTTAAGAAATAATATCTGCTTTGAATAATCAACTACTAATTTTTAACTAATATGCTTCCAAAATGCAATGGATATAAAGTAATCATGTTAAAATGGGGGCACAGGAGGCGTAGCCATGCCGGCAATCAGCCGAAGCACTGTAACTGTTAAAACACATATGACGCATTATCGTAGCCAAGGCCTTAGATACCAAACTAAAATGGTGGCGGTCTTGTGATGAGACACCACGTTTGAATGTCTCCTCAACGGGAGAAGCACTTCAGCATGTCCCTGTGGCCCCACTGCCCAGGAATGGGCTCCCGGTTGCCTGAGGAATACCCAGCCAAACAGGGTTCACTGTGCTGGCCTGCCGGCTGCTGTGCAAGGCCCGCATCCCAAGGTAGGGAAACTGCATTTGGTGTGCGCTGGTTAGAAATTAAAACAAGACACCAATGTGGTGTGTGGGGCCACTGTAGCCGTGTGTTTATGGTTTGTGAGCAAACTTGTAAGAAAAAATTCAAAGCGTTTCCAGAAATTTGAAACCAAAAGTCAATTACATAGAAAAAATATTCAGAACAGCGCTTAATTGAAAGTTATGATATAATTAAGTTACATACTATTATAATATAAATCAAAACTTAATTATCAATTTAACTAATATGATAATATAGAGCAAACAGTATGGAATAAGGAGAGCAAAGTGCTACTTATTTTGTCAGAAACAGCATTCAAAAGAGGAAGATTGTTCTATACATGGACTGTTATGTGTTGCCAATGTTCTGTTCTAGATTTTTTGTTTATGATGTAACATACTTTCAAGTGCTGCGTGGAGTGGCATTAAAAAGATTTATGTATAATGGTAGTCTCCGGTCTTATAATGAAATTACTGAAGATGACCGAGTGTGTTAAAGTGAGATTGAGTGAGTCAAAATAAGTGAGAATTAGTGGAACTGAGTGTAAATGAGTGAGTATAAGTGAGTGACAGAGCGACTGTGTGAATCTGAATGAGTAGGACTGGAAGATTCAGGGAGAACAAGTGAGTCAAGGCGAGCCTGAGGGAGACTAGGTGAGAATGAATGGGAATGAGTGAATCAAAGTGAAACTGAGTGAATCATTGTGAGATTGAGTGAGTCAGAATGAGTAAGACTGAGACTGAATGAATCAGGAGTGAGAATTAGTAGGACTAGGTGAGATTAAAAATGACTGAGACTGCATGAGTCAATGAGACTGAGTGAGTCAGAATAAGTAACGTTGAGTGCAGTTGCAAATGAGAGTAAGTGAATGAGCAGGAGAGTAAGAGTGAGTGCAAGCGAGTGTGAGTGACCCCTCCGAGCAAACATCTGTCTCACTTTCTGGAATTCGACCACAGTACTTTTAATGGTCGCCAGCTACCACTGTGTTTATAGTGACCATAGCAAAACAGAACCCTATTGAAACTCTTGTAAGAAACAAAGTTCCTTTGAAATTACCACTCTGGATCTACTGACGGCTGCGGAATTGTAGACCGTGGAAAAGAAACCGGTTTCCAAAACAGCTCTTTTGACTGATGTACAGAATTCAAAATGATAATTTCCACCTTCTATACTAAATCGAGTTTGGTCCGATTGCTGACAAGGACACTCATTTAGATTTTTTGCATAGGTGTTGTCAAAATATGTTTTGTAAAATCTGATGTTACTGACCCATAGTCCTGCGAAACGGGCTGAAATCCAGTTCTCAGTGGACAGTGATCGTTCAGAAACCTTTCTGAGTCTTTTTTACAGAATCATTTTATAAGTACTCATGCGGGCTCTAATGCCGAGTGGTTTAAGGAGAGTAACTCTGAAACATCTAGCTTCCCCTGACAACTTCCCGTGGTATCATTTCTTTCACACTTTTAGAATGGTAAGTTGTCATGGCAACGGAACAATGCTTTTAAATATAGCACTTCATTTCTCAGGTAGCTGCTCATTTGCTGTCTGTGAGAGAAACAACTTTTACTCGCAGCTACGTTATATATTCTGTAAACAAAGATCACTGGGCGGGATCTGTGGGTGATTCTATTTTATTATTTTGTGCAAGTTACTAAGATTTTAGTTAGATTGATGGTGTGCTATCTGCCTTTGCATTACGAATTCTTCAATAATTAAGCAAACACATAAAGATTATGTATCCATGTTTTCAAAAACAATATTCGAGCCTCCCACCAAATTAAAAAAAGAAACATACACCTTGTAAAAGATATAAACTTCTCAGTGAGAGAAGAGGAGAATCGAGGTGTGTTACATTCAAGCAGGATGTGCATAAAGCGAATTGCACACAGGTTAAAAACAAATTAAAGAATGACTTGTGAATAGCCCACTTGACACTCTGCATTATTCAGAATTTGGTTCAAAGATTTAGTATACACTCCGACAAAGACGTTCATAAATGCTGCAGGTTGCAAATTGCAGTTATTTTCTCTGGCCATTTCCAGCACATACTTGTTTTATAGAAATTAAGGACTGGATCCTAGGGTTTGTATTTAAAAAAGCAACATTTTTAGCACCGAACACAGACAAGTGTAATTGTGCCAATGTCTGTTTTGGGCAACAGCACAAAATGACAGCTTGGCCACAGAAACCAAGAAGTGTTGCAATACAGCTGCTTGGGTAGGAATTCCCCCTTTTAGCTGGAGTCTTTTGTTACTATTATGTCCCTTGAGCCATTTTAAGTGTTATGGGCCTAATGTGATAATTCTGGCTGCATGCTCTACAGCCATTTCGAAAGTGCTTATTTTCTGTTGACACAAGTCCACATCCTGGTTGTTTAATGTCAGCTAAATACAAAATTCTCAGAAGTTGGGAATTTTCTTATCCACTGAAAATAGATTCCTGGATTACTGAAAAGCTGCAGTTGGTTCTTAAAGAGTCCAGACTATATAAAATATGTGACAACATCCAATTATGATAACATAATTGTTGAGGAATTATTGATCGGTATAATGAAAAGGCAACAATCTGGATTCTAAATCTATCAACTCTGACTCAATAGGCCTAGTGAAATGTTTACCATTTGTATATTTTATATGTAATACTAAGGTGTCAATATTTAGTTTAATTCCAATTTTAAATCCAGTATTCTAGAATTAAATAGCAGTTAGATAACATCAAACAAAGGGGTAATAATTTGTAGCTCAATCAGGGAAACAAATGGACATTCTAGAATCTAAACCTAAGCAGACATTCTCAAGCAAAATGTTATTGTTGAATCCTCATTGCTGGAGATTGACGGTGGTATAGGTTTGCATACAAAGCATTTGGTGTGAATCTTTTCAATGGGTAGCCCCTTGTACAGTGTGGCAATGCAATCCAGAAATTATTACTGCGATTCAGGTAAGGTTATGTGCTCGGTCAATGAGAGAAGCCATTCGCATTTTAGACAAGATATCACTCCATCATTAAGGATATCTTCAAGGATACAAATCATTGCCCTGAGTACCAACTATTTGCTAACAATTGAAACTAGAAAACATCAAGCTTGTGAAATATTTAACATCGCCCTAAATTATTTCAGGAACCAAATGACTTGTCTTGATATAGTTCAGCCTATTTTGCGACATGAATAGGATCATTAGACTGATCTTGGAGAACAAGCAGGAAATACAATAAGTGATGAAACAGACAACACATTTGCAGGAAAGATCCCAACTCAGGCTAACAGCAGCTGAAGCATTACTGATGATCATGTGCTCGCTCTTAAAATGGTCCCTTAAAGGTCCAATGGTTGATGGTGAACAAAGGTGTAGTGTAGGAATTTGCAAAATTATAAATCTTTCTCTTGGGAATACTTGGTGCTTCTGAGCTACAGGTTCCACATTTTCTGAAAAATTAGACTCTGCACTCCAGCATTCTTTTTTAAGAGCACATTGTTCTCCTTGCCAGCTACCAGAAAGACAAAGGTGCAGGACGGTGTGAGGTTTAGAATACGACCTCCCTTTAAGTCTTTAGGCCAGATGTAGGAAAACTCCTGCATTGCGACTCGCAATTTGCGAGTCGCAATGCAGGATGCAGGATGGTGTCCCTGGCACCATCTGCGAGTCGCAAGGGGGTCGCAAAGGCCACCTCATTAATATTAATGAGGTGGGTCGCAACTTGCGACTCCCTTGCGAGTCGCAGCACTCACAGGGATGGTGGCCTGCTGGAGACAGCAGACCACCATGTCTGTGACTGCTTTTAAATAAAGCAGTTTTTTTTTTTTTGTAATGCAGCCCGTTTTCCTTAAAGGAAAACGAGATGCATTACAAAATGAAAAAATGAAACGTGTCCGTTTCATTTTTTCAGAGCAGGCAGTGGTCCATAGGACCATTGCCTGCTCTGAAAAAATGTTTTCAAAGCCATTCACAAAGGGGAAGGGGTCCCATGGGGACCCCTTCCATTTTGCAAATGGGTTACCACCAGTGTGACACCGGTGGTAACTGCGATTGCTTTGCGACCGCATTAGCGGTCACAAAGCAATCCTGCATCGCGCTGTGACTCGCAAATAGGAAGGGTAACACCCCTTCCTATTTGTGACTCGCAGTCCCGGTTTGTGAGTCGGTAACTAGGTTACCGACTCGCAAAATGGGAATGGGCAAAGCGATGTGGGTTTTGCGTGTCGCAAACAGCGATTTTTGCTGTTTGCGACGCGCAAAACCCTTTCTACATCTGGCCCTTTATGTGCAGCACAAATGCGTGTGGATTTTCTCACACCGATTGTTTTTAAGACGGTATTGTATTGATTGAAACCTGTGAGTCTTTTGGCATTTCCATAGTGTCAAGCTCAGAAAGCTGTAGTAGTCATACAGACAAATGAAATCTGAGTAGTATTAACTTAAAAGCCAGCCTCACACAAACAGTATCACAGGTCTGTATAAAAGAAGTATGATGGTTGATGTTACAATCGAAGTTAATTTGGGGATTTCCCATGCGCATTAGTGGTTCAAGAACTCAAACTACATAGCTGCCTAAGCATTTAGCACATTACCTCACTAACCATCATATCATCTACCAAGTTCTACATTTGATTTTCTGCATCCACATAACAAAGCATAACAAACTTAAAATACACACATTTTTTAGAAATGCCTCAGAGCATAACAGCCACTCAAAGCCAAGCAATGGACTGCTGCATATCACTGCAGAACAAATCAAAAAGCATCGTCCTTCAGTGAACACATCCATAAACATATAGACCCACCCAGATACATGACAGAAACTAGCGAACAACTGTACAGTACTATCCATCAGTAAACAATTCCCTGATCTATTCTAATTTTAACTTCCACTATCTAATGTCTCATCTGATACCATTAAATACGCAACTGAAATATACTATCAACATTCCACTTGGATCCATTTACTGAGTAACCCGAAAATGTAAAGCCACGCGCATTTCGATAGTGCTAGGGAAACATCCATAAAGGTTATTAATTGCTCTAGAAATATTGTACATTTACTCAGCAGCCCATCGAATGTGTCTGACAGGTGACTTGTGCAGTCTTTTATACACTGGCTTTTTTGAGAGCCTTTCAGGCCACCTCTGGTTATCGGTCCAAAGAACATTGAAGTTCTGAGAGAAAGAAAAAACGCAGGGTACACAGAACTCCAGGTAGGGCTTGTGCTCAGTGCTGACGGCTACAGAAGTACAAGGAAGAACATTGAGTCATTCTATTTCCAACCTCGCAGAATTAGGCTGCCATGTTCTCAGTGTTTTTTTTTTTTTACTACTTGTGTCCTGGTTTTACCTCATTGATTCGGCTCACACTGTGCGTGTGAGTCATCGTACTTTAAAGCTTCCAGGTTTTTTTTCGGAGTTTAAAATAGAAAAAGGTTCTCCGTAAAACTCAAATAGTCTCAATGAAGTCTCTTCTAATTAGATGTACTGGAAATAAAAACAAACTGCCGAAATTGGGGGAAAAAGACATTAAGAAAGTGATTGTTCCAAAGGGAGCAAACAGGCATTACCAGAGATAGGGAATATAATGAGATTAAGAAAAACCAACTGAAGTTAAGCTATTGCAGGTGGAGGTGGGTGTACAGTGCGAGGTGTAGCGTCAACTGCCCCATGAGTACAGCTGGGCTTATACCTACAGCCCTAAGGATGAGGGTTAAGCAGATCTCTGTGTTGAACTATCTGGACTTGAGAGAATCACACATCCAACAATACCATAAACCAGTCTACTTACTCTTGTGCACTGCTACTGACAGACAGCCACTGACCACTGAGAGCAGGTGCATAGCTTTATTCACACAGACCGCTGAGAAGAGGTGTGAGGCTTCATTGACACTGACCACTGAGAGGACGTTTGAGGCTTCATTGGCACGGACTGCTGAGAAGACGTGTGAGGCTTGATTGACACTGGCGGCTGATGAAAGGTCTGAGGCTTGATTGACACTGACCGCTAAGAAGAGGTGTGAGGCTTTGTTGACAGTCACCTTGAGAACAGGTGCAAGGCTCTATTGGCACTGACTGCTGAGAAGACGTGTGAGGCTTCATTGACATGGACTGCTGAGAAAAGATGTGAGGCCTAGTTGACACTGACTGCTAAGAAGAGGTTGTGAGGCTTTGTTGACAGTCACCTTGAGAACAGGTGCAAGGCTCTATTGGCACTGACTGCTGAGAAGACGTGTGAGGCTTCATTGACATGGACTGCTGAGAAAAGATGTGAGGCCTAGTTGACACTGACTGCTAAGAAGAGGTTGTGAGGCTTCATTAACACTGACTGCTGAGGACAGGTTTGAGGCTTCATTGACAGTGACCACTAAGAAGAGGTGTGAGGCTTTGTTGACAATGACCTTGAGAACAGGTACAAGGCTCCATTGACACTGACCGCTGAGACGAGGTGTAAGGTTTCATTGACAATGACCGCTGAGAAGAGGTGTGAGGCTTCATTGACACTGACCGCTGAGAAGAGGTCTGAGGCTTTGTTGACAATGATCTCTGAGAAGAGGTGTGAGTCTTTGTTGACCCTGACCACGGGGCAGAGATGTCTCTGGCTAAGACTCCTGAGAAGAGGCATTAGTTACAATGACCAGTGACGTGTGACATTATTGACACCATCCCCCGAGCAGAGACTTCACTCACACTGACCATGGAGAAGAGGTATGAGTCGACGTCTGAGCAGAGACACTGCTTACACTAATCCCTGAGCAGAAGCATCACTTACACTGACTGCTGAACAGAGGCGTGAGCAACAATGACCAATAACGTGACATGATTAACACAAACCAATGAGTAGAGTGTCGCTCACACTGACCGCTCAGAAGAGGTAGAAGTCTTCACTGACCTCCGAGTGGAGACACTATTTACAGTGCCCCTGAGAAGAGGCATCGCTCACACGGACTACTGAACAGAGGCATCAGTGACAACCATTCAACAGAAGTGTGAGGTATCATAAACACTGACAACTGATCTGTGAGCAGAGGAAGCACTGACACGGATCACAAGTAAACGCATAACAGTAACAATGACACAGTGGCAGGCTTGGTACTCTTTTCGTTGAGCATCCATAAGCACCTGCCTGCAAAGGATGTCTTTGGTAAAACCAACCCACCTTGCAATGTATCGCACCTGTTATAATTGTGGGAATAGCAACAAGGTCTCCAAGGTCCAATGTAAGGGACTGAAGTTGTTGTTCTTCAGTCAAGTGCTTTATGGGTAAATCTTATCATATATCTTCTACATTATTCCACTTGTTATTCTTCTACTGCTGATTACCCGCCCATCTGTCCTTGGTGGGGAGGTAGTTCTACTTCTGATGACCTTCCCAGTGTCTTGGGTTGGGGGAGAGATAGTGTTTCTAGCTATCGGGGTGTAGGGTGAAGCCCTTCTCTACTCCCATAAGGCGCACAGACAAGCACATTGTGTTCTTTGGATAGCAACCTCTACCTGGCTCACAACAACATCACCACAGTCATTCGGTATTAGCTGATGGATTGATTGAGGTCACAATGACACACATTCAATACGTGTTAGTATTGTGTTTAAACGTATTTATTTTCACTGTATTAAATATGGCTAAAATTAAAGCTCTACCACTGGCCAGTAGGTATCGGTTATTACCCAGGGGTGTTTCAGCTTGACAAAGTGCTTTGTAAATTGAGTTACAGCTTCGAATCATTTGTGGATGTGATCTCCGGTGTCGGCTGAAGTTCATCCGTTCGGCACTACTATCTGTCTTGTGAATGTCTTTTAGAAAATATGTTTCAGTTTTGCATTGAGGGTAATTAAGGACAAATCAGGCTTGAGTTGTCCAGTAGAGATAAAAACAGGCAGGAGTAGTTTGAAAATGAAGGCATCTGAATGTTGAGAAGCAGAGACTGAATTGGAAATTAGACATTTTATTAGGGCATTTCACAATCTTAAGAAGTTGAACAGTGTAAATAATGTAGATTGTAATAATTCCTTGAATTTGGAGGACACTATGCTTAGAAAAATAACATAATTGCCTATGGCCCATTCATTTATTTATCAGAAACTCTCCACTGAACAAATGATACTTTAAGGCACTGTTTGATTGATTTACAAATATGGATAGTGTGCTTTTCACCAATACTTAATCCATGATAATATGCATAACCTTCCGGAGATTCAAGTTGAGTCAGTTCTCCAGGCACTAAAGTGCAGGATGTTGAAAAGAAGGGATACAACACAAAAATTGAGGACAGAGACAGCTGTCCATGATAAAAGTGGAAACATAGCACAGGTCAGTGCAATCTGCTTCAAGGTCTTCTTAAATGGAGTTTTCAGCTTTTTGGATAATCTTGCACTAGAGGCTGTTCCAGAATTTATAGTCTAAAAAAAACTTCACACCCTTTAAAATGCGTTAGATTAAATTGAGCAGTGTTTTAAAACTGGGTCAAATTAGAACTGGGAAATTGTTTCATGTGTGTCATAGAGGCGCCCTTAATAACCCAGGCTCAGATCAGGATCCCATGCATGTACCCCAGTAAAAAAAAAAAAAGTAATGTCTATTCTCTTAGATAAGGCTAGGCAGAGCAAGCATACACGGAATGAGGGAACAGCCAGATGCTTCGTGGCTGTGTTCCTGGACCATTGTGGGAACCTGAATGCCCAGACAATGAATGGTGAGTGCAGTCCGATGCTGCAGCCGTCCTTGTGGTAGCTTCTTATGGGTGACTTAAGGCGGGTGGTGCAGAGCATGTAGGCTCAGATGCTGATATTAAGGGCCTAGTCGCAGTGTCAGTTTCTCCAGATGCGCTCTCTGGGTGACAGTGACCACCCCCTCAGTTTCTGGAGGCGGGCCCACAGGCTTCTTAGAACAACTCCTACTTGATACAATAGCGCATGCTGGGAAGATGTTCCAATTTGTGCATTCCCTCACCTGGCGCACACTCGGTGTTCACCATATGCAATCCTGCTTCATGCATAAGAGATTCAGCACTATCAAAGGAACTTTCTTATTTGTTTGGGACAAAGCCCGTATATGAATGCACCCTTAGGTATATATTGTGAATGCAAATGTGGGTACTCATTACATAACGCAATAGTCGGCTTGCAACTCCTTGTGAAATACAAAGCAGTCCCAAAGTGGGGCATGCACCCCAGAGAAATGTTACAAGGAGAGGGGAGGCAGTTTAGTTACTCGGCAGAGGCGTTGTGTCCATTTGTGCAGCAGTTGCAGTGGCACCGAGGCCGGGAGGCCTGTAGGGCCCACTGAACTCGGATTATTGCTCTATTTCAGGTGCACCCGTGGTGCCCACATTCCCTTCCTGCACTAGGGCCTATGGCACAGTAGCTATACTGCTGTTACTCACGCCTTCGCAAAGCATCGACACTGCGGCGTTTTTAGCTCTAGGCAGCCCATGCCCTTGCCCCAGTGCTTGCAGATGATTTGTTTCCTTTTGGCTGCTCCCACTCTGTATCAGGTTGCTCAGTTTTTTTTGTGGTTTATGTTTTGATCGACCACATCCTGCTGATAAGCAGCTAATCCCCCCGTTTTTTTCCTTGAATGTCTGTGCTCGCTCCCTGCCCGCCTTTGTTTCCTGATCCAGTGTTTGCATTTCTTCAGTTGGCATGGCCTCATGGCTGAGAGGGACGTTCAGCGATGTGCCACTGCCTGGCAGGTTAGAATGCATGCGTGAGCAGCAAAGCTGCGCGCCTGCCTCAGAATGAAGCATCTTCGAGACACTGCGCCCTGGCAGCTGTCAGATGTTCTGTCAGGATGAGTCCGGCGCCAGCCTCACTCTTCCTCGGTACCGCTGATGGGATTCCTTAACGCGGCAATAAACCGATGTTTTCAACATATATTGGTGTTGCAGAAATTGCGTGTCCTGGTCAGTGGTTATAATTATTGCAGCCTTGCGCAAAGATTCTTATAGCTGCAGTTGTCACAGTTCTTCGTAGTCAGCCTCATTATCGCGCTACAAGCACAAAATGTGTTCACAGATGGCATTTCTCACATTGTCTCCCCTAGGTCACAGAATCAGTGATAATTGGAATCTGCTGTCCTTTCTGTAGGTGACAGTGGGACTCGTCATTTTCGTAGTTATTGATGGGTGGTATGGTGCCTTAGCCGCTATGATAACTGTTACGTCTTTTGATAATGTGAAATAATGTATAAAAATAAAATATACAAATAGAAATCAAATAACTTGTCAATTCTACTTGTTTTCAAAAGGCTGGACCAGGAGTATGAGGTACACCAATGAGGTACTATCATTTGCAAGAGGTAGTACACTCTTTTGCCATCTCAGGAGATGTCAAAATATTTGCTATGGTCACCTTTGGTTAGTGTGCAATGTGGTAGGAGGCAGTTCCTTCTGGAAAAGTTGGTCGTTTAGAGAAATTCCTGGTTTGGAAGATTTTTTTCCTTTTTTTTGTGAATGGTGTAATTTGGTATCATTCTGCTTGAGCGGTGGCATGCAGGGTGAGTAACACCCTTTGGGTGAGCCACACATGTTGGTGTAAGCACCTTCATTTAATGTGCACGGCTTCATTTAGTGTGTTTAGTGTCATAACTCATTTACTTTGAGCGGTGCCATTTTTTGTGTGATTGGCATCATTTGGTGTCCGTGGAGTCATTGAGTGTTCATAGTGTCGTGATTCATTTGGTATGAGTGGTTCCATTTGATGTGAGTGGCGAATTTGGTGTACTTAGTGTCCGTCCTTGTGAGCTGTGCCGCTTGATGTGAAGTGGCGACATTCTGTGTGAGTGGCGCATTTGGCGTGAAAGGCACTCTTTAGCCTGATTGATGTGATACTGGAACTGTTCTACTGTCTAAAAGTGTCATCGTTCAGCGTGAGTACCTCTGCTGACCTTGAGAGGCAGGTTTCAGATAAATGGCTGTATTCAGGCTGGTAGCTATTCTGTGAGACTGAAGCCATTTTGTTTTCGTCGTGAGTAGCTCTTTTTATTGTGTTATATTCAAGGTAAGTGTCATTATTCAATTTAAGTGCTTCTAGTCCGTGTGAAGGGATTAAACCTGGGTGAAATTTTAGTTATGCCTGAGTAATCCAGTAATTTCACTTTACTCTTTTTATGAGAAATTACCAAAAATTATGTAATTATGTCTGTCTGATTTTGTGTAATTTACCCTAGAGCGTAGGAATAAAGCACGAGCATCTGCTGCTGTTCCTGTTCTGTTGCTTTTAGTGCTATTTTCTTAGCACAAAATGTATCCTCGGACTATTTCAGATAGAAAGGGAGCATTTTGCACTACGAAAATACTGCTAGGTGCAGAGTTGCACTAATTGCATAATTCCATACATTTTTATGTAATATTGCTGTAATTGTGCATAATCATACTACAACAAACTATGTGAGTTACACGCACCCTTAGAGTGGTTATTTTCAGTATGTTTTCTGTGGGTTTCTCTATTCAGCTCTTTGCAGCTTGAGTGCCTTTATTAGGTCTGAGTTTCCGACAGTTGTCTATTTGTAAAAACGTATGTGCCAGGGCCCTTCTCGGCAGGTCACTGCAGCCTGTGCCACCCATTGCCCATGACAGTGCAGCTGATGACCAGCGACACAACTGCAAAAATTACACTCCTACCAGTGTGATAATTCACACTTTTCTAGTTCACACAAAGTTATAATAATGGCATGAGCAGCATGTATTACTCATTGTTATTATACGATGACTTATGAAACCCTGTTGTTTTGCTCATCTTGAAATTAGACAGACAGCGCCACCAGATGCTGGACTGCCAATAGACCTGGTGCTGACAACTGTGTGCCGGTGCTGAACACCGGAAACCACCGGCTCAATTTATGCACTGATTGTCTCATTCTGCATGAGTGTTCCTATTCACTAAAAGTTGTTCTGTGCTGCGTTTCCATAATTTGTGAGTTGCACTGCTCCCTAAAAGTGGTTGGATATTTCTATAGTGTTAGCATTCACCGCTCGGTCACATCTTGAAATGATAAACTGTAAATTGTTACCTGATGTGAGGATGAAGTGGTAAACTCTTGGAGTCTCATTAACAGCATGAGATTAGCTAAACAGAGCTATTGGAGGAATTGACAATGTTTGTTTAGTAATAAAAATTGCTGACCAATGAGAACGAGTGTAAAAACATTGCGCTATAGATGCCAGTATTTTATCTTGTGGCTAATAGCCTAGTTTATTAAACTTTTAAAACGTGACGGCGTTTACACTCACATAGCAAGGGATGTCCTATTTCTTTCCAGTACAGTCGACTGATAAAGATCACTGATTTTACCAGGGGTGTGGTAACATAATTTGGGCTGCGAAATTTTGTTAAGGTGACAAACTTTGGATCTTCACGAAGATCCAGAACATTTCACTTTTGGAAAATATTGGTACCGGGTAATATTTCTCACAAAAAATTATTTTCGAAACAGATTTTTAGTACACTTTTATGGAAGGATATTTTTTTTGAAGACTAGTGGCAAATTTGTCTTTGTATTGTTAAAAAAAATATTTTTATGGGCATTTCCACCTGCTAGTTTTTCTGATTGTTTATCAATAGCCACATGCTCACTGCTAAATCTAAGAAATAGGTTGGACATTGAGATGTGGTTCTTTAACGATCCCACTGTAATGGAACTTTAAAAAAAAATGCTGTTTCTGAACACGGGGATTGGTAAATAGGCATGCGTTGTGTCGGGAAAGTATTCTTTTCAAAACATTGCATGCTTGTTAATGTTAACTAGGTATACACGTATTTGTTTTAAAAAGAAGATTAAAAATCTACTCACTGCAGGTTTTTAGTGGCAAATCATTGTAGCACAGACTTCTTTTTAGAAATAATTTTCCTGTAAAATGTTTTTGTGGAAAAAGTGCCCTCTAAAAATGTTCTTGTTGAAAAATATTCCCACAAAACAACTTTTTTGGATGCGTACATACGCTTTGACTAAAATAGAATAATTTTGAATACATGCATAGTAGCGGGAGTTACTTGTTTATTATCTGTGTGATGAACATTCACATATATTGTGTGTTGAGATGACTCATCTAGAAGAAAGTATCCACATTTTCATGAAGATCTCTTCCTTAATTCCACAGGCCCATCTTCTAAAATGTCCATTTCATCTTCTGGATTTTGTGGAAATAGGAAAGACATGATCCTGTAGCTGCTTGTCCACAGGTAAGACATACAGAGCTCAATTCTCGTACATCATGTTGCAACACCAAGTTGGGGGTAGTAAAAGCTTTATAAATTACAATATTTTGGCACACAAATGGGTGCTCTGCTCATAGTTGCATCTACAAAGATGCTGATATCATGATGAAAAAAGTTAAACTCTGACACCTGCATACTGTCTCTCAAGGGAAAAAACATTTCCTTGCTCCAGAATATGAGCATGGTGTGAATTTGTGATATCAGTTTTTGTGTCTCAAGTTGGGTTATGCTTTAACATGGATGCACAATGGGAATTGACTTTAAGCTGTACAGTGGTGGCAGTATAACTCAGCGAGTTAAGCGCTACCAAGAGGTCGCGTGCTTAAATCTTGGCAAGCCCAATGCTGCTTTTCATCCTTCTGACATTATTAAACTGGATGCCAATGAGTTATGTAATGAAATCAAAAGTTATTCAATTACAGTGCAGAAATATGGCAAACTGTAGTTAGACATTTAAAATAAGTGAAATGGATTAAGGCACTCCTTTCTGTACGGGATTAGTGGCATAATGTATCCCCAACTGTACGTTATAAGAATATTGCAGGTCATGAAGGGGATCTGAGGCCATCTACAGCTATTAGGCCACATGCCTTTTTGATCTTCTGGAGCTCAAAAATGGCTTGTAATGTCCTTTCTAACATGCTGTTAGGGGTAAGTAAATCTGCATAATACCAGGGTCCTCTTAAATGCCAACCTCCTCAAAAGAACTCGTCAGCTGTCCAAATGTGAGGCTGGTTCATTCAGTTCTGTTTTTTCTTTGGATTCTGGGACTTGTTCTTTGGATCTTGCCTTGTAGGACTATATGTCTTAGAATAGAAAACGAACAACAGGCCAACAAATAATGCTAAGCTGTATTCCCAATTTCCAGTGCTATTATTTTGTGTGACAAACTAAGCCAGCCTTGTCACTCATGCTGTGTGTAACTGGCAGCACCCACAGGGTGTCTGATCACCAGGAGATGATGCTGGTGACATGACGTTCAGAGAATACTAAATATCAGAGTGGCGTCCAGCGGCCAACCTATCCATGGTCTTCTTCCTCTTCCCTTCTGAGGATGCAGAGGGTGGGTAGGTTGACCACTGGCTGCCACTGCACTTTCCTCATGGTAAGTAGCGTTTGCACTGCCTTCACGCGAGGGATGCTATTGACACCCAAATGGGCTCAGTTCCATAATAATAACAAGGTATTAATCTTCCCCAAAGTTGTGGTAATTTGTGATTAGTAATTATTGGAAACACATAAGTTTATACGCCAACCACTGTGTAGATTAGAACAACTGGTCCTGAAGAATTGCCATAAGATCAGTATTGACTTAGAACGGCAAGAAATATGTTGACCTACTGAGCTATCAAAGATGATTGCCTCCCTAAATAGCAACCATTCTTTCAATTAGACAGGTGGACTCGTCTATAAAAATTCCTGTGAGGGCCACTTAGTCATTTTTATCCTGCACATTCTTTAACACTCACAACTTTGTACCTCCAATCTACACCATTAGCCCCACACCCTTACTTCACATATGGCATTTTACATAAAAGATCTCCAGCAAAGAGCCCCCAGTGGGTTCCTGTCGGGGTTTGCAGCGCCGCCCAACGAGGGGCATGCCCTATGATGAAGCATGCCACCCATCTGGGTGTGTGAGGACGGCCCTTGTTCCTGAGGGATCAGACTGCTTCTGGTACCTCAGACTTGACCGTACCTATTCCATTCTTCATCTTTTCTTCAAAAGGAACTGCATACCCTTGTTGTGATATTTGGCCTAGTAGGAGCATGTATGCTGGACTTATAAGCGCTCCTGGTCGCTTCTTTTTGTAGATGGCTTCAGAAAATATGAAGAGGGTGGAATGGCTGCTGCAATATTGGCGTCTGATTTAGCAGTGGTGGGTAGTTTGAAGGCCTGACATTTGGAGCATGTGCTGGTCGGTAGTGTAAAACGTTGGGACAGTGTGTGGTATGTTGCTACGTCCTCAAAATAACATGATTGATGCATGCAGAGCCTGCCTTTCGCTGCCTCCGCTCTTGGTCTGGACAGGAAGCAAGACAGACAGAGGAAGCAGTAAATGTGCTTTGGCTGCCCAGGAGAGGCAGAGTAAGTGGAATTTAGTGTGCATGGGCAGATAGGCAGACTTCCACTTAAGGGAAGGTCACTTTTCCATGAGTGAGGTCGCAAAAGGTGAAGATGGAAGTTGTGAGACTGAAATAATGCATGGAAGTAAAAGGTAAAATGACATCTGTAGTGACTTGTAATAATTTATTACGATTAACTATTGGCGTTCTTTTCTTAAAACAGAAGCATTCTGACATCAGAACCCACCTCTAATGAGAAAATAAAGAAGAGGGGGTTTATTCAGTTGTTAGAAATTGGGTCTCTAGTTGGCAGAGGTATGCCCCCCCTGTCCATTTAGGGACCACAGTCCTAGTCAGGGCAAGACAAGAACACACCCTAAATTAACCTGTGCTCACCCTCTGGTAGCTTGGCACAGAGCAGGGCAGCCTAACTTAGAAGGCAATGTGTTAAGTATTTGTGCAACACACACACAATAACACTGTAAAAGCACGACAAAGAGACTCCACACTGGTTTAGGAAAACAGACAATATTTATCTGATTAAAATAAGACCAAAATGACAAAAATCTAATCAGTAAAAGCAGAAATATGTAATTTCTGAAATATATTCACCACAGTGCTGTCAAATCACCATTGACTCTGTTTTATTATCTGGTTGCCACCGTAGTAGTTTACAAAATCACTATGGCATTGTCTCAATTGGAGTTGTCAGTCACAGGGCTTGCAAGCAAGTTATTGATGTCCTCTACGTGTGAGTCTAGTCGTTCAGACCGAGTTGAGGTGGCAATACGGCCACGGGTGAGGAAATGCAGACTGGTAGTTGTTACTCCTTAGGCCCCACGACTGTCAGAACCTTGTTTATTTTAGAGCTGCCGACGTTGGGCACTGGGACTCTGCAGTATGGTGTCAGCTTCATTGACACTGGTTGTTGTGTATGCTCTGACAAGGGGGGAGCTGCAGCCAGAGTGTGGGTGCCATGCTGGTGTTCTCCTACAAGAAGCTGCTGTTTCTTCGTGATCTGGGCCACGCTACACACTTTGTTCAGTGTCATCATGGTCAAAGCATTGCTGAAGGGCACATACTAGGGGGATCGTCCCTGGGTGCAGCGACAGTCTCCAAGCAGGTCAGGAATCCCTCCAATTGGCACGCAACAAGGAAGTGCTATGGTTTGCATCTCAGAAATGCTCAAACTCAGACAGCGCACAACAAGAAGCGCTGGCTGAGACCCGCCATGAAGTGCCAGAATCAATGGCTGTGGGTCATTTGAATGTGGTCTTTCAATTCCCTAAGATGTCTTGCCAGGGAGGGCAGTCCAGCCCTTGTGGGCCCTTGTAGGCACTCTGGGTTCCAGGGCAATGGTTTTTGAGTCCTTGGGGTACAGGTTAGAGATCAGCAGACAGTAGGGCAGCACAACGTTCCTGTGAACAGCTAAATCTGGCAGAGTGGCGATCCTGGCACATAGCAGACTTTATTCCAGCAGAGTCCCCTTGAGACCAGAAGTGACTCTTTTGAGTGGGTCAGAGATCCAGTACTTATACTAGAAAGTGCCTGTGATGTGCGGTTTGACTTCAAACCGTTTCTGTAAAGTGTGCAGGTCCCTCTTTCAGCTCATCCCCAGCTTCAGACTGACAGTGGGAGTTAATCAGCCCCTTTATGTGGATTCTGGTCACTACACTTTGAAGTGTAAGGGTGAGCCCTTCCAAATCTCCTCCCCAGGAAGCCCATCAGTATGCAGATGGATTCAGATGCAGTTGCATACCCTGTGTTGTGGGTGTCTGAAGGGAATACACAAGTGTAGCTGTCACCTAGTATAGGGCAGACATGTATTGGAGACAGGCTGTAGGCACACAGGGCAGTGAGAGCAGAGAAATCCCCACTTTCTAAAAAAAAAAAAAAGGCATTTCTTAAATAATAATAATGACTCCAACTTTATCAGTAGAGAGGATTTATCATTACCATTCCAATGATACTAAACATGATGCAGCTACTTCTCTCAGATCAGGAATTACAGCTTTAAAGTATTTCAAGGAATTCCCAATGCTGGACATTGAGAGGGTCAGGCCTCACAGTAATGAAAAACAACTTTGGGAGCTGTTCATTACCAGGACATGAAAACTCAAAAGTACATGTCCTGCCTTTTATTTACATTGCACTCTACCCTATGGGCTACCCTATGGTCTACTTAGGGCCTACTTTAGGGGTGTTTTATATGGAAGAAAAGGGGAGTCTAAGGCTTGGCCAGAGGCATTAAATGGCAAGTTGGGATGCCAGTGAGACTTGCACACAGGCTGTGCAGTGGCAGGCCTGAGATGTTTACAGGGCCACTTAAGTGGGTGGCACAATCAGTGCTACAGGCCAAGTATTAGCATTTAATTCACAGGCGCTGGGTATATGGCATACCACTTTACGAGGGACTTACATGTAAACTAAATGTGCTAATTGCGGGTACATCAATGTTACCTTGTTTAGGGGAGAAGCACATGCACGTTAGCACTTATTAGAAGTGTTAATGTGCTCAGAGTCCTAAGGCCAACAAAAGAATACAGCAGCAAAATAGGAGATGAAGGGCAAAAAGACTGGGGTAAGACCACCCTAAGGACGTCAGGTCTAACATCAGTTATTACAATCATCCTCTAATTTTAAGGATAATGCAAGTCACCAAGGAATTTTATGATGACATAACTTTAGACAAAGGTTGAACTTCTTCCTAAACATGGGTCTTAGACTGGGGAGACCATTGATACTCTTGTGCGGTGTAACTGGAGAACCTACTGAGATTAATCGATTTGGATTGTGTGAACTGCAGTGTTATGAATTGCCATTCAGCGTGTCTGACATTATTCAAATTTCTGCCAATTGAGCTGCTCCCTTGATGCTAGGAATATCTGTGCCACTTATATTTTGGGCCTTTAATACAATGTTTTTTTCTTTAACCTAGGCAAAGCATCGGTAGCCCCTGGGCAGCTACTTCACTAAAGATACACCTGCTATCTGGCTCTCTACATGCATGAATAGCATGTTGTGTGTGTTCCATATCACCACTAGAGCCAATTCTCTTACTCTATGCATTGGCATGGCACTTCCAAGACATTGCAGTCTTTTAATGACCCGGGTACTTTACTGGATCCATTGCATGTGCCCAGGTTTCTTTCTTTCAATCTAGACATGCTGTAGTGGTGAGCATGTTTGCAAGGGTGTGCACAACTTAACAAATAAACTCATGTAAGCAATGGAAGTAGAATTCTATATTTGGAACCTCTCAGTCTGATGAAATTCAGCAGCTGGAATTGGAATGCATGGTTCCACAGCCATCAGCATAGCTAGAAGAGCACTTCTCCTTTAAGATCATTTATATGTATTTTAGCTAAAGAACCTCAGTACTTAACCATCTTGAATCAGAGTAATAGGTATGTCTTCTTTCAATGTGCTCTATTTGTACACTGTGTTCGCTTTTCTACAAAGCCAAGTTCGTTATTTTATTGAGTTTTGAGTTGGAATGTTGAGATTGTTGTAGTCAATGCTAGAATGCTCGCATTGTCACTGACAATGTGAAGCGGAGACAAAAAGCAAGGCGGGGGCGAGGCAGAAGCATCGTTTGGGGGAGCCAGATTCTTGTAGTCTTATTGTCTAAAATATATCTAGCATTAACAGCTATTAATGGCCCTGTCCCCTTTTTGTGCACCCATACGGCCAGCTCGGTCCGTAATTGATTAATCAGAGGTTAATCCGCAGACAGCAATAGTACATACATAATTATACGTATCCTTGGTCTAGGATAGGCAAGGAGGAGTTATCATATCACGAATACAAATTCGGAGGTGGAACCCAAGCAGAGTGTCGGCAGAAAAGGGACAGTGTGGCTGTTTTATTTACAGCTAACTTCTTTCATCCGTCACCTCAAATTACAGTAATTTAGCCTCTTTTAAACTTAACTTTATACAATTGAGTCGACATGAGTCAAGTGTTTGGATGAT
This sequence comes from Pleurodeles waltl, assembly GCF_031143425.1. Taxonomy (NCBI): domain Eukaryota; kingdom Metazoa; phylum Chordata; class Amphibia; order Caudata; family Salamandridae; genus Pleurodeles; species Pleurodeles waltl. Next base: position 1,387,855,684 of record NC_090440.1, on the reverse strand, counting down.
GACCCTGGGTATTTTAAATCTGAACTCCATTGTCATAGTAGCAGCACATTGATTGGGACACACTCATCGCTCAGCTCTGAGAACATTATGTGTGAAATCTGTTCCCATGGCTTTGAAGACAGCTGTTTCAAAGAAAGCGCACGATTCATCAATGTGTTAGAGCATCTGAGGTAAAGCGCTCAACAGCCATCTGTAACCACGCATGAATTCAGCCACCTAATTTTGCAACCGAACTTATATATTTTCCTACCTTGCTAGAGACAGCAATAGCAGAATCCGAGAGTTTATGTAATCTGATTTGAGACCAAGCAGATAACAGTTTAGCGACCTCAATATTTGGTTTTTAGAAGCATTATTCACAAATTCATCATCGCACATCCATCAGCCATTGGTTGATTATAACTGTCATTTGTGATGCATGGAATGTATTTTAACTCTGCACTGGCATGTACCTTGATTACATACAGAAACAAAGTGTACTATTTGTTTTACCATGCATTTTAAATATATTTCTGATTATGACCAGCAGATCCTCTCAAAAACTGCAAAATGCTTCCTCCACATCCACAATTTGGAGGAAAACTTGCACTCACCAAGTCCTAGAAAATACAAAGAAATAATGTAACAGGGAAAGTTTGGGGGTATCCTTCAGAAGCATCCGGGTCCAAAGCGATGTTCAGTGCAGCCCCCCAGCAGAATCACAGTAGATCCACCGATGTGCGGCTCTACTACAAAAAAGAAAAATTGGTCCTCAGAGGGCATTAGGTGCCTCTACTTATATGGGCCTGGGCATAGCTGGAACCTGCATTTTGCAAGCCACACTTGGACTATCAGCAAGCTTCCTTAGTGCAGTTCCGATGGTGGGAAATAAAAGCAAGCACAATTGATTGTCAAAAATCGCCCTATAAATGTTTGCTCATGTAGCACTGGAAAAATTCCATATGTATTTTAAATACGAAGTAATGTGATATTTTTGTAGTTGACTTCTCCACTGCAAGGGGTAGTCAATCTACACTCTACTTTCCAGTGGGACATAGGGGAGAAAGGAGTAGCCATTTTCCACAGACTCAAACTTTCAAGGTATCCAAACAACACCCGGGTCCAGCACACAGTGGACTACGCACTCTGCCAGGGCACTGCACAATGCAACAGTCCAATAAACTACTTTCACACTACCCTATCCCCATTCACTCTCCAGTTCACAAAGACGACCACAAATTCCTTCTGACCCCAGAGGCATCCTTTGACTCCAGTTCTGCTTCTGGTCTTTCAAGATTTGCTCATATGAGCCCTTTCCTTCATTATCTGAACTGGGTTCCTGTACACCAGAGGTTCCTAACCTTTTGATGTTTGTGGACCTCCACTGAATCACTACTGGAGTTCTGTATACCCTGTCTTAGCAATGTCTACCTTTAAAACTCAAACCAATACACTAACATACAGAATTCAGAATAAAATATTGAAATGCACAAATTATGAACTATAGATTTTAATTTACAAATATGCAAAAATCAAACTTTTAAATTTAATAGGAAAGTTCAAAATGTATTTTTTTTCTGAAAGATGATGCACTATTCTAGAATCTAGCATATCACTTTGTTTTTTGCCCCAATGCATGCTCTATTTCTGTCTGTGCATATAACAGACACAATTCAGCCCTTCAATCACCCATATAAGATTCAGTCTGTATTATTTCCGCTGCTCTCATGAATCAATATAAGTATATCAACTTAATTTATAGTTCCCAATTTCAAAATATACACATTTACAGAACATTTTAAAACTCTCTATTTTCAATTTTGTTTTTTATGCATATGTACTTTTTAATCTGATAATTCTGTTTAATTTTCTAAATGGTCACAGGCCCCTTGAATAGGCTTAATGGACTCCCAGGGGTCTGCGGACCACAGGTTAAGAACCTCTGATGTGCACATTAGAGTGCTATTCAAAGCCATGATGCTTATACATATGGCTTTATATCAGTCTACACAGGAATCTGTTCTATTCAAATTTTAATGTCACAATACTGGATGCTGTTTGTGTTCGGCCTTTCTTACACTTCTTGAAATCCCGCAAATTTGAGTGGTTACATTTGGAGACAAAGACTTCTTTCTTTCCGAACGTAGCATTCGCTCACTGTCGCATGAAACCTTTAGTAAAAATTAAAAAAATACTTCAGAAAATGACTTAAGACGTTTCAACTATTTTAACCTTTTTTATGTTGGTTTAATTTTTTTTTTTTGTAATACTGTTAGCTGTTGTTTTTTTAATGTTTGTTTTATTTAATACTGTTAGCTGTTGTGTTGCTCTGCAGCACCAAGAAACATAGGGGGTCATTCTAAGTCTGGCGGGCGGCGGAGGCCGCCCGCCAGACTTCCCCCACCAAAATACCGCTCCGCGGTCGAAAGACCGCTGAGGGTATTTTGGGATTTGCCCTGGGCTGGCGGGCGACCGCCAAAACGCCGCCCGCCAGCCCAGGGCAAATCAACCTTCCCACGAGGACGCCGGCGGAGTGGGAAGGTGCGACGGGTGCAGTGGCACCCGTCGCGTATTTCAGTGTCTGCAAAGCAGACACTGAAATACAGAGTGGGGCCCTCTTACGGGGGCCCCTGCAGTGCCCATGCCATTGGCACTGCAGGGGCCCCCAGGGGCCCCGCGGCACCCCCTACCGCCATCCTGTTCCTGGCGGGAGACCCGCCAGGAACAGGATGGCGGTAGGGGGTGTCAGAATCCCCATGGCGGCGGAGCGCGCTCCGCCGCCATGGAGGATTCTCAAGGGCAGCGGAAAACCGGCGGGAGACCGCCGGTTTTCCAAATCTGACCGCGGCCAAAGCGCCGCGGTCAGAATGCCCTGCGGGGCACCGCCGGCCTGTCGGCGGTGCTCCCGTCGACCCTGGTCCCGGCGGTCTCAGACCGCCGGGGTCAGAATCAGGGCCATAGTGTGAGCTTTCCTTAAAATAAATATAACAAAACATAACCTGTACCTGACCCAATCCATGCTGCCATTAATTACTCTATACACTGCTCTTGCCCCTCTACTCAATCATTCACCCATGCTGTCAGTCACTCACTCATTCATTTATCAGTTTACTCATCCAGCTATCATTCATTGACTTATTCTTTCATTCACACCTTTACATGTAATCAAAACACTCACACTATTGTGTTAATAAATGAAGAAGTTTCAATTGTTAGGAAAACTAGTCTAATTTGTTTTACCAGTGATTGCATCCAAAAGGCTTTCTAATGCCATCACCACGAGTTCTGAATCATTCATCCACTTTGATATAACATATTGTATCAAATAAATCCAGTTAATCTTCAGTGATTAGTTGCAGTGTTTTTTTTTTTTTTTTGCAGTGTTTGTTTGCCTCCACCCATGACCAATACCCTGAATAACCTCCCAATTCACTTCATTCTTATTTATTAAATATGCTTGCGAAAATATTAAAAGAATACTTTTTGCCTCCTGTGTGACAAATGAAAAGGCTGCCTAGCTTGCAGCCTTTTAAGTAACATTACCCTCCTAGCCATTATTTTATTCCCTTCCCTATAATGTGGAAAGGGTGCTAAGCCGATCCAATAAGTGCTAAAGGTATCCACAACAGAAGACTGACTGGTCAGTGTCCCACCCCTTACACCAAACATAAAGGAGAAATCTCACCACATCCCATTCAGTCACAGCCTCCCTATTCCTACTCATAATTTGGGTTCCCTCATAAGACCATGCCCTGTGGTAAATATAATGATGTCAGAAGATTGTAATAGATAAATTGGCCATACCCCGTATAAGAAATATTCCTGGATTACTATGTAGGCTGTATGATTTCTGCAGCTTAGAGTAGTAGATGAAACATCATACTGTGAGAAGATCAGTCTTACCCAATTTGGGTTATGTGGCCTCCAGAGAACAGTCCTGTGGTGTATGTGTTTTAGGTTTGGGCTCATCAACTAACCATGTGACTTTGGTATACACGCTTACAAGCTTCTGTGATAACAGTATAGGCACTGCTAATTCAGGTCTCCTGTAACCCATACTCTGTAATTCTGATATTTTATTAAATGCACTTCACAGCAACAAACATGTTAATATATATAAACAATGTTGGCACTAGGCCTGGGTGGTGTCTGCTACATGGAACTAAGTGCTGAATAAACTCCACCGCGCCACATGGAGTTCCGCATTCGGCAGAGTTTGTGTAAGTTGCGCTGTTTGCTCTGATTTTAAGCACCTGGACTGCACTGTAAAATCAGCGCAAACGGCATCACTTGGAGTGCCAGAGGGAGTTAGCTTCTTTCTGCCACTGAAATAGATTTTCTACTCGAGCTGCAGCATTCTCATCCCGAACGGTCACGGCCCACTGCGACTGCTTGCATTCAGAAATCTCGCTCAACAACTTAGTTATTTCTTGAGCTCGCCAACTTACCATTAGTGAGCAAGAGAAAAAGCTTCCCTCCATGTCACTTTGCAGAGTTTTTTGGAACTCTGCGCTCCACACGGAGTGGGGAAAACTCAGTGAACTCTGCCGGCAGAACAGAATTCTTTGCCCACCCCTAGTTGGCACCCATTTTTCCTCGTTGAAGTAATCACCAAATTGTACCCACTGTTATATATTTACTACTAATAACTTGGGCCACTTTGCCGAATCTTGCCATCCTTTTCAGCTCATTTCTGGAAAGTTTCGGAGTGATCTGTCAAGCAGGAGCTGAAAAAAAAGGGCAGGGAGTTCCGAAACATGTTTTCCCAAAAAGTTTCTATAGAAAAACTAGACACAACTACAGCCAAAACGGTTGAATAGAATTACACCAAATTTGGCAGAAATCAAGACCTGGATCGAAAAAAAGGCATGCTTTTTGTAATTTGGTGTCCTCGTGTGTTTTGATTGGTTGACTGCAATTCACTGCACTGCATCCACAGAGCCGTGATGCCAACCTTATGTTGTTATTAGCTGGCCACAATCTGGAGGAAAACTTGCACCCGCCATCTTAGGACTTGGGGACTGGGTCACCAGGTTCTCAAAAATAAAATGAAATAATGTAACAGGGCAAGTTTGGGGGTATTCTGACCCACTCGGCTGTGTGGGAGAGGTTCAGAAACATTTGGGCCCACTGCGATGTTCAGTGCAGCCCCCCAGCAGAATCACAGTAGATCCACTGATCTGCGGCTTTACCACACAAAAAAATAAAGTGAGATTCGGCACCTGCAGGCTAGGCCCTGTGCCCCAACCGTATGTTGAATAAGTGCGTGGTGCTGGACATCTTACTTTCCATTAAAAACATAGAAAATCACTGGAAGAAACGAGGGCTAAAGTGATGTCCTAGTTAGGAAATTGTAATACTACTTCACTTTACATTAAAAACCTTTGCAATTTCAATGAAAAACAAGTTAAAGAGGCATTTTAGTTAAGTGAAAATGTCAGTTAAAAGATAAAGTTTTAAACTAACAAAACCACTGAAATTCACCAGTTATAGTTATCTCAAGTAGCTATAAATCATGCGGTAAAGTAACTATAGCTTGAGCCCTTGCCATGCACTGCTAATTACCTCACATATTACATCGCTCAGAACATGCTGTATGACATCATTGATGATACCACTGCAACACCTGCAATTACATTATTGATGACAACACTTTGCATGGCAGGGTGCAGTTTGTAATTAACGGTACAAGTTAGATTTACTTGAGATAACTGGTGAATAGTGAACTATAACCCTGTTCTTAGTTTATATAACAAATATGTTCACTGTTGAACCTCACAGAATAAACAATACGCAAAAAGGACCTTGGCACCCTTACAATTACTTGCATTATGTGGTTAAAAAACAATAAATTAGAAGTGAAATCATTAGCTTCGATACAAACGTGTTCTTCAATCAAAACAATCAACAGAACAGAGGATAGACTTAACACAAAATAAAATGAATATATTCAAGCAAACTTGATTACCATATTCCAATGAATAACAACATGAATAAATATGCCTTTTATGCTTCAACTTGTATATCTGATAATCAGCAAACATAATTCACAAAGGGGATACCTAAAAGGAAAAATATGAAAATTATGAAAGCATCCCAGATTTAAACAAATATTGGAAACCTACAAATACATTGAAGGCTAAGTGTTGAACTGATTTACCTCTTCCATGCCTAATCGAAATTAATTGGTCCGAGTTGGAACTCAAACCAATTCAAAAGTGACTCTAGGATATGCAGGGTCCCACAAGCCCTAATCTTAGCTCCAGTGCTGTTCCTTCTTTACATTAGCCACTGACTTCCTTGATGGAAGAGGTAGGACGGGCAATCCATCATTATGCTGACAATACCCCTAAGGATAAGTTCATTGCAGGATTTACTTACTGTGAAGTTGTGTCTACAACGAATACGAAAATTAATGGATGAGAACCTCCTGACGTTGAACATAAAGAAAACTGAGTTTAATCAAATGCCATCATGCAGATCTCAACTGTGATGCATTTTCCCCAGTTTCCTTGAAAGTGGCAACATCACTAGAAATGAGGATTGACTCCAACCTCACCATGGTTCATCACACTGAACAACCTTAGTTCAAAGCTTTAACATCCTCATAAGAGAGCTTATGCATTTCTTCAGCCTAAAACATTAAGCCTGGTAATACAGTCCTCAGTTCTCTGAAAAAGTGCTTATCACAGTTCATTAATCACTGGTGCCTCCAGCTCTCACCAAGGCCCTACCAGGGCATTATTCACTCTGCAGTCAGTCCCACCACCACAAGACTTGTGCAACTCCCTCGCCACCTTCTTCCACCACAAGATCACAGACATCCACAACAGCTTCAACAGCCAGACCACCCCGCCAACCACCGACTCCTCAGACTCTCCCCCCACTGTCAGCTACAACCCTCTGCTCATCTGGGCCAAGGTGAACGAAGACGACACAATCAAAACCATGAGCACTATCCACTCTGGATCTCCGTCAGACCCATGTCCACACCATATCTTTAACAAAGCAAGAGCCACCATCGCACCCCACCTCCACAAAGTCATCAACATCTCCTTCAAGACCGCGACCTACCCCGAGAGCTGGAAGCATGCTGAGATCAATCCCCTACTCAAAAACCCATGGCGGACCCAAGAGATCTCAAGAATTTCCGTCCCATCTCCCTGTTCTCATTCCCGGCCAAGGTCATCGAGAAGATCGTCAACAGACAACTGACCCACTACCTCGAAGAAAACAACATCCTGGACCCATCCCAGTCAGGGTTCCGCAGCAATCACAGTACCGAAACTGCCCTCATCGCCGCCACCGACAACATCAGGGCCATGCTCGACAACAGCGAAACCGCGGCGCTCATCCTCCTGGACCTATCTGCTGCCTTCAACACCGTCTGCCACGCACCCTACGCACATGCCTCAACAACGCAGGGATCCGGGTCAAAGCTCTGGAGTGGACCACCTCCTTCCTCTTCGGCAGAACCCAGAGTATCCACCTCCCCCCTTTCTGATCCGAAGCCTCCAAGATCATCTGCAGTGTCCCCCAAGGATCATCCCTCAGCCCTACACTATTCAACGTCTACATGGCCCTGCTCGCCCACATCGCCTGGCTACACAACCTCAACATCCTCTCCTACGCCAAAGACACCCAACTGATCCTCTTCCTCAAAAGGACCCCCTCACCGCCAAATCCAACCTCCACGAAGGAATGAGGAACAGCAAACTGAAGTTGAACTCAGATAAGACAGAGGTCCTCCTCCTCGGCGCCAACCCCTCAGCCTGGGACGACTCCTGGTGGCCGACCACTCTGGGAGCAGCCACGATACCCACCGACCACGCACGCAACCTGGGCGTCATCCTCAACTCAACACTCTAAATGACCAAGCAAGTCAGCGCCATCTCCTCATCCTGCTTCAACACCCTCTGCATGCTCTGCAAAATCTACAGATGGATCCCCGCAGATACAAGAAGAACAGTCACCCAGGCTCTCATCAGCAGCAAACTCGACCACGGAAACGCCCTCTATGCAGGAGCCCCGGCCAAACTCCTCAAACGACTGCAAAATGCCTTTGCGCGCCTGATCCTCGATGCCCCCCGCCACAGGCATATCACTCCCCATCTGAGAGACCTACACTGGCTCCCCGTCAACAAAAGGATAACCTTCAAGCTCCTCACCCACGAACACAGGGCGCTCCACAACACCGGTCCAGCCTACCTCAACAGACGACTCACCTTCTACACCCTGTCCCGCCAACTCCCCTCAGCCAACCTCGCTCTCGCCACCGTCCCCCGCATCCGAAGAACGACCACCGGAGGCAGATCCTTCTCCCACCTCGCTGCCAAGACCTGGAACACCCTTCCGTTGCCCCTACGACAGACCGAAGACCTGCTGACCTTCAGGAAGTGCCTCAGAACCTGGCTATTCGAGCAGTAGCGGCACCCCTCCCTCCCCTCAGCGCCTTGAGACCCTTACGGGTGGGTAGTGCGATCTACAAATACATTGATTGATTGACTTATCTCCTGTGCCAGGAAATGTTATCATATCCTATTCCAGTATTTAAAGACCTCTACTGACTTTCTCTTGAGGCCAGGATCAAGTTAAAAATAGCTTGCTGTAATTAAAGTATCCTGCATCTCTGTAGGCCTGACTACCTGCTATCTACCATCACTAGATCCAGAGTCAAATAGTCTTCAAAGCTCTCAGAACAACACCTTGGAAAACCAAAAGATGTGACATATAGAAAGTCTTCTCTGTTTCAAGAGCTACAGTAACAGACCCTGGGCCTCAATTTCACTGGGCATTCGATTGGCAGAGCCCTGATGTCCTTTCAGAAAAAGGGAAAACATTTATTTGTGAACATCATATATACTAAATGTAAACCCTCTCCAGGCTGTATACTTCCCTACTGTACTGGTATGTTCAGCCCTAATGTCCCACTCACCGACTTACGGTCCTCTTTTAAACTATTCTTACAAAAACACTTTCCTCAGCTACCGCTTGTGGTTACCGTTGAACTGTCGACAACTGGTTACAGTTCTTTTTGCCCATTGTTTCTTTCGTAAGTTAATTTGTTAAACCGTTGGTATGTTTGACCCCTCGATCCTCAAGTGTTGTTTCAGCGTTAAAGATTAGAGTCCCATTGGTTTTCTGTATAATGCTCTGACACCTGAAGGTACAGTACACTTTAAAAGAATGCATAAATAAATCAATAAATAAATAAATAAATACAATACATCATGGCAGCCATCGGTGGCATGCATTTCCCCTGGTGTAATTGTAGCCATCCTTCTTGCCATATTGTTTGCATCGCTTTTATTGCTACCAGCTTCAGATTCAGTGGCAGAGTGACCTAATGGGAAACACAGACATCCCCAGACCCGGCTCTGTGTGGTGCGAAGGCCAATAGGGATGGGGCAGCTTGAAGAGCTGGAGAATAAATAATTTTCTGCGTTTGTAGTCATCAGCTGACATTTTTCTCTTTTCAATTATTAAAGAATATTGCTAGATAGGACTACGGTCATGAAAGGATCTGTGAATGAGGGGGTGTAAAATGGTAGAACACATTAAGCAAGTGAAAGAAGTGTATAAGGGCATTCTACCATGATATTGAGTTTTTAACCACACCCTTCTAAGTTTTCATATCTAAAATATTAACTAACCCAATATTGTGCGAACGAGTTACATAGTTAAGTATACGTTTACCTGTCTTAACTCCAATTTATGTACCTTGATAATGTCATTAAGGTATGTAGATTAGAGTTAAGAATAGTAAATCTATACATAATAATATAGACGTAATCAATCACAGACATTTATACAGCGCGCTACTTACCCGTTAGGGTTCCTAGGCGCCGGGGGGGGGGGGGGGGGGGGGTTTAGACTGCTACTGCTCGAAGAGCCAGGTCTTGAGGAGTCTTCTGAAGGCGAGTAGGTCTTGAGTCTGTCAGAGGTGGGTAGGGAGCGCGTTCCAGGTCTTGGCGGCGAGGTAGGAGAAGGGGCGGCGATATTGTAATACTCAACAAACAGGATACAGTACAAGTGTAAGAAAGTATTTTGTCATTCAATAGTATGACATACATTCAGGTTAGAGGGTGGCCCAATATCAGTGTGTGGGATCAGGGATACAGGGCGAAAGAAGATTCATTGGTGTTTTGGAGAGGGGTTAGACAATGGACTTGGGTTAGAGCACGCATTTAGACTGATACTTAGGAGTGTGGACACAGATCTCTGGGATCAGGTCAAAGAGTGAGTGTAGAAAAGAGTGTTGGAGGGGATAGTTAAAGGCCTGTAGATGTCCACGATAGTTTGGAGGCACAGAGAAGCATTTGAACCCAAGGACATCCACTCTATAATATACAGTGTGTTGCTGGAGGAAGCAGCAAACCTGATGAAGCACTTTGGAGCACCCCTCCAAACCCAACATGGCACCAGTATTTTTCCACAATAGGCCACTCTATAAATTCACTCCTTATAAACGATGCACAAATTACGGTTAGCTTCTTGAGTAAGGCGAAGGGACCATGGCTCAAATGGTGGCACCACTGTCATAATGGTGGTAAATTTGCCATATTGTTGGCATCCTTGAAACTTTGATGACAACTTCTGTTATAAAACTGGCCATGGCATAAACGTAGTAAATCATGAAATATAGTGGGTATCCATGATGTGCCACAAGGTGACTACCCCTAGCAGAATGCTGTCATTAGCATAGGTGGTAATTGGTATTTTTTGTGGTCCTTTGGCATGATGGTGTCCATTCTTTGGACTATTCTGACATAGTATCTTGGTGAAAATTACTGCTAAATTGTGGGCGTCCTTGGAATCATTGTGCATACCCTGATAAATATGCTGGAAATGCTCTGCATATAATCGGCATTCCTTAGATGTCATAATGATGAATTTGCATGTGAGGAAGAATCTGTTCACATGTGACAAACTTACCTTCTTGGACCAAATCTATATGCATTACAAGATGAAAAGGCTAGTATTGCACGACAAAATAGTGTTTTCGATTAACATTGCATGCTTTTGTTTTAGAGATTTAAATGTATGTATCCAAAATGATAACATTTATTTGACAGCAACTTGTAATCTTCGCAGAAACTTACAATTTGACGTTTTATAACAAAATAGCTGCAATCATGTTGAGGTAGGAAAAGGGTACATTCTGTTATGGCAATTAATGTATGATTAGTGAGGGCATTCCATTTTCTCTATTGATTAAGCTGTAGGTCTGTATGACTACTGCAATTAGAGCCCAGTGCTTTGACCATTGGTCTGCTGTGAGAGTCTTTAAGGCCTGTCTATCTCTGCTGTCCTTCTCCTTGGATTGTGAGTTTTGTGTAACACTTAGTACTCCTACTTTGTCTGTTCGAAATGACTGACATTCTACTGAAAAGGGAACAGATGGAACATATGGTGACAAGTGTAATGTAAAAGTGAAGTAAGATACCTTTCGAAAACTAACAGGCCCTGAGGAATTGTGTGCCGGGAATCTTGAACTGCCTCCATACTCATATGTGTTTACTCAATTATTTGTGAAATTGTGCTGAAAAATGAAGAGATTTGTCACAGTTTTTCAACGTTCCCTAGTGGAGGGGGAACTGATTAAACCCCCTGGTGAAGATCAGGCCTCCTTGGCACACAGTAAAATTACTGAACTGCTTTACGAACCTATTTATTTTAGCCAATTTGAGTGCACACTAAGGTCTGTCATAAGACTTCTTCGGCTGCTGTTTACCGCGTCCTTCATGTCACCCCCTTATGTTGAAAGTTCGACAGCTGAAACTGGCCATAGAGCTCTATTAGGAGCATTTCCCCCATCTTACACACACCCCTGCGCCCACCTCTAGCCCCTCTAGGGTAGACAAAATTCTTACCTTTCACCCTCTACAAGGAGGCTCCATTTGAAGGACATTTGTGGCCCAAGCACCATTCACCCTCACTAAGATGTTATTCTTATCAGCTGTAACCGGGGTCCGATTGGGATCACAATTTTCATTTCATGAAACGCCATTTGCTTCGTCTCACTGGGCTCATTTTGAGAGAAATGCTTGGTAAGTTAAGCATTTTAAAGCGTGTAGCCAGTAACATTTGTGAAAAGTAAAACAAGAACTGCATTTTGGCGAAGTGAAGTAAAATGACCACAACTCTGTTCTGGCTAGAGTTGCTACTGATCTGGGTTTTTTTCACCTGCAAAAGTGGTTTTTTTATATCCTGTCTGCTTTGAAAATGAAGAAAATCACCCAAAGCCGGTATTTTTTCTTTTGATCACTAGGTACTTCATACAGTAAATGGCAATAGCACTTTAAAATGTGTTCCAAAGCTGCCTTCATTGTCAGTGACTTTTAGTTAAACTAAACAAAGGCATAAAAACCATGGTAAAAAAAGGAATATGGGAGGATTGTTTTTATATAGAGAGTCCTCTTTGATTATCATGCTCCCACCTTTCTAGAAAACATGAACAAATGGACTGTTACGTTTTTTTTATTATAGCTGTAGTTAGTGTGAACACAGGGTTTACATGAGCACCAGTTACATAAGATCAAATTCACTTTTATTTTACACATGGGGAGATTGATTGCACATGATCACAGGGACTCCAAACTATTTCCAGAGTTTCAACATCCGCAGCTCTGACCCTAAGGCCACATCTTTTTTGGCTTGTAAAATGAAGCCTCACAGAGAGGCCCTAGACACCTGGCTCCTAGCTTACCCACTCCTTGGCTCATCACAGCCCTAGTGCGATGGCCAGGCAGGGGAGTGTTCAGGAAAAGTACACAAATGTTGCTGCTCTAGCAAAGAGGATGAGTGGCTGAGAATTGCCCAATGGCCATAAAATCACCTGGCCGCTTTAGCGAGGCCCTTGCATACTCCTATTCTCCCCGTCCACCATGGCCTGAATGTGATGGCCAGGCAGGGGAGGGGTCAGGGCAAAGGTACTACTTCAGGACCACACAATATTTACACATTACAGTGGCCTGGCAGGGCGTGGAAGACCATAAGGCCCCTGGGCCAGTTGACTGAGACCTTAAAAAAATGGCCCATAGGCACCCGGCCATCGCCCGACTGCCCGCCTTCCCGATCCAATGTTGGCTGTAACCAGCACTGGGCATTAGTATAATACAAATTGATGGGGATGCCTGCAGAAGCAGCATGAACTCAACACTATCAGCACATGCTGGACATAATGAGGGCTTCCTGGGTTGGGTCTATGTGCCCCAAATCTAATGTTTGTGTTTCAAAGATGAAGATTTAGCCAAGAAGATGAGCATTTGTGAGCACTCCGACAAAGTCACTCTACCATCTTCAAATGGCTGATGATCGGACCCTGTCTCTCATATAAACAGCTATGTTAGTGGTAGAAGAGGAAAAAGAATACAAGACTGCGCCTACCTCCCTGCCCTCCTAGACCTGCGCTATTGCACAAAGGCTGTCACCGTTTTGGGAAACAAAAAACAAATGTGAAGTGAAAATTGACTCCACCAGACACTCCGTCAGACATACATATAGACCACACATCCAACCACCACATACAAAGATGTGCCGTTCATTCTCCATACACATCCTACACATATGGAGGTAAAGCACCCCAGTTTAGGAAGAAGGGGCAGACCTTTACAATGTGGTGGAGGTGGGGCGCAGGGGTTGTAAATATTTCCCCTTGAAAAACACAGGTAAAAAGTCCTATCCCTTCGCTAATCACACACCCACCAACATCACTCACAGAAAACAAATGTACCATGGACAAAAGCCACTTTCTGAAAGAGAAGTGTACTTTGGGTGTCCCTTAGCCTTGGAGAAGAGCTCTAGGGTACCAAATCAGTATAGAGAGGGAACCTTCAGTGACGTGGCATAATTGTCAGGCTCACTGAGGGAAAACAGCACAAACTCCAGGGAAATGACACAGGGTTAGACCCAATGGCTGTCAAGAGCCATAAAGGGTACTTTCCATCCCAATAGTGCCTTGTTAGAAAATCTCTTTAGACAAGCACGCCTTGGTCTGAATGTAAGATCATATTACACATGAGTTCTGATAAGCAGACTCAGAGTGATTCCAAATCCACTTTTCATGTAATGTTATTTGTATAGAGTACAACCCTTACAAGTTACAAAAACGAATAAGTTTACATAAGCACTGAGATGAGATATGTATGAAATAAAAGCGATAAATAAGAGCAGATTATCCATTAATACATAACCAAGGGAGTGTATTCTCCTGAGTTTGAGAAGTAGATAAGGTTGGCTAGGGAAGATGCAAGGCCTATTTCTTGGTGATCAGTAAATGGGATCCAGAACTAGTTTGGGGGAGAAGGGGAAGTCCTTGCAGAATTGGAGGAGATGGAGTCAAGTGAGTAAAAAGCCAGTTTTTTGTCTCTTCTTTCTTTTCTTTAGTAGTCTCCTTTGCCATCAGTTTCATGTAGAAGGTGATGCATGTATGTGCAAGTTTTTTTGGCAAATAATTTGGCCTGCAATTGTCGGTAAACTTAATGATTTTGCATGGTGACTTGAATTTGTTACATTCCGGGAAGAGAGCAAGTGACTTTTTTTGAGAAAGGGCAGTGTGGTGGTATCCATATTCACTGATGATCATTGAAACAGCCAAAGTGGAGCCTGCCTTGTATAGGACGAAGGATAGATTTGTGAGACTGGACAGCATTTCTGAAGGACACCTTTGCAACAGCCTCGCTTTCTTCAGCATATAAACGAAGATCCGGGCCCTTGAATATGATTCAAGAGTACAGTATTTTACGGGCTTTGTTTCCATAAGAGAAAACTCATTATACCAATGACCTTGCTTGTAATTTAGCTCGAGAAGCCATTAATCCTGACGTTTTGTTCCTGCAGTCCAGTCCGCATTCAACGATACGTCCCAAGGGATGACATGATAATGCATTACCATTGTACATTATCCACTACTCCGTCTAGCCACGCTTATCACTCCTCGGGCCCCCCCTTACTTCCCCAGGGAATCTGCATGGATTTTGACTTCAGTCCAAAAATCTGCGAAGAGCTACTTGGCAGGCAGCATTATAAATGGATGGATTTGTGTGGGGCTTAACGTGTTTGTAAACAGATACAGTTCATCATCGCTGCTTGTGTGCTGGGATTAGAGGATTGAGATGAACAGCGTTTACCGTACAATGCAGAGGCTACAGATAGAGGCATAGCTCTCTCCGGGTTCTCAAGGGCAAGTACTCACTCAAACAGAATCATGGGTGCATTCATGGGCAGCACTGTTCATATCGATGACACTGAACACAATTTAGTAGAACATACATATCAGGAGGCAATTTTACTTGGGCATCTATGAAAGTACTTCATTGAAAAAAAGAGAATTTCCCCTGTTGCTGGATCTTTGGGGAGGGAAGAGCTCTAGAAGGGATCAGAAAGATTAACCAAAACCGTGTTGACGATTCATAAAGATCGGTATCTCTGAGGTAGTGCATCTTACTTCAAAATAAGGCAGGGACTGGATTTGAAGACTACCTTTCTTCATGCCCAATGCATGTGCCTCCTTTGACATTGAGTGCTCTGGACCAGTGGCATAATGAAACTTGAGAGGGCCCCTTAGCAAAGTACATGGAGGGACCGCCTCCGGACTCACCTCAGGAGCTCTCAGGCCAGGGTACTGTGCTGAGGGGGGGCCCCTGGAGCTCAGGGGCCCTGCCTCACTGCAGGGGTCTTTGTTACGCCACTACTATGGACTACCATACAAGGTGCCTACAATGTAAGTCTAGAAAATTAAAATACCAGATTTTGTTTGTGTGCCCTTGTCTATAAGACTGTGAAGATCTTTAGTTAAATCCTGCACTAAAGGTGCAATACATCATCTTACAAGATGTTGTGGCAATCACTTTGGATATCAGTGTAAGGTGAGTGCAACTACTGAATATATTTAGGCAGCCGTGTCAAGCAGAAATAAAGTACTTTAATCACCAAGATGACCTCTGGTTGAGATATGAATGTATTTACCCAATGGCAGTTGCACTGTGTCTCTTTCTGGGACCTAAGGGGATGTTAGAATCATTTCTGATAGGGCATATGTGTGTCTGTGTGTGTGCGTGTGTGTATATTTATGAGCTATGCTCTCAAATAATGTAACAATTTGAAATCCTTGTTAAATTGTATTTTCGATCTGACATGTATCAATTGAGTTCTATTAATGACTATAAAATGTTTATAATGTATGCAATAGCTAAATGTTAAATGACATAGAGCGAATCATATAAATTGTACAGCATCGAGAAGGGACTAAGATTAGTGGTTAGGATTAAGGTTTGTGTAGTTCGAAAGGTCAAGGGTGAGGATCAATACTTTACAAGGGTGGATATGTGTTGATACATTACACCTAGGTGTTTATTTCCATACATACAACCCAAAAAAAAGATAGTCACTTGGCAAAAACTTGCTTGTTTTAGAATCAGAGTTGAAGCTTGTAGAATATGCTGGCCAAAAGGGCGTCAATCCCCTACTCCCCACAGGACCCACACATTCATCTCCTTCTTTGCTTTTAAAGTTGTCACGAGGTCCTTTACAAATAGCAAGCTGGAAAGATAAATCAGTGAGTTAATGCGCTTGCTACATATATTTGTTTTAAAAATGAGAATGTAATTGTGATCTAGCCACACAATGTTCTCTGCTCGAATTTACAAAGATGATCACTTTGAAAACCACTTTGTGATATATTAAAAAAATAAAAGTTCACTATTATCATTTAAGATTAATAGGTAGAAAGGGAATTCCATTGCAAAAATATTATTTTGTTTTAACCATTAAAGTAGCAGAGAAGACCTGTGTTTCGGAAATAACACACAGTTATCCAAGTTGAGTATTATATACGATAGACTCAGGAGGAAGTGCGGCTACAACTGTCTTGTTTCTGGAACACTACTACCTTTAGAAGAATACAATGGACTGGGAATTTCAGGAAAACGGTTGACTTCTAGTGAAATCCAAAGCTCACCTGCACTATCAAGACCATTAGTAGCCATTGTATGGCTAAACCACCCCTGGGACACCAGCTGCTTGAGTTCATCATCATAATTAGCTGTATCACTTCTGTGTCAGGGCAGGCGTCACAGACTACATAATTTTGGTGATCTTCATTCTTCCTGAGTGCAGTGCAGAAAACCATGACCCTGCCTTCCAGCTGCTTTCAGAGGTTTAGACCAGTGGCTCCCAACCTGTGGTCCGGGGACCCCTGGGAGTCCGCGAAGCCTCCTCAGGGAGTCCGCGACTGCTTATAAAATTAATAATGTTAACAGATTAGGGCCCAAGCTTTCAGGAATGACTCGGTGGAGGGGTCCCCGGATTCCAATAAAGATTGAGTGGGGGTCCCCGAGCTCCAGTAATGATAAAGTGGGGGTCCACAGAAGTCAAAAGGTTGGGAACCAGTGGCTTAGAGAATTACTTGACTCTCATCACCTCATCTGGCCTTCTGGAGAGAGAGTTAGCTGGAAGGGATTGCTCTAAATCCAGAAAGCATGAGTGCATACTTCTAGCTAGCGCATTTCAGACCTATTGTCTTAAGACTGATCTTTTGCGTACCCCTAATTGCAATCCATTTCTTAAAAATACCAGACCCAGTAACTGAAACTCCAAATCTCTGCAGCAAAAACAGATTGATACATTTTGATTTAGAAGTGCAAAACCCCCAACTCATAAACTTGAACTGTAGCAAATGCAGGAGTGAGGTTGTGTTACTGTTCTTTGGCTGCTGGTCCAGCTCTGCTATACTAACAGATTTCAGAAACCCAGTTAACTAAACGTGCCTACACAATCCCTTGTGAAATTTGTTATGTTTCTGAGAGTCCATTTTAGCATTTGGGAGCTTGATGGATTAAAATATTTACCCATTCAGTGTCTATGGGGAATATCTTAAGGTATAGGTGTCTGGGTGAAATATCTCTGGCCATGAGTTCTTGTTTCCTTTGTTCATTATCATTTCATATATAATATGTAACTCTAGCTGTGTCAAAGTCCTTTTCTTAAAGTAACTGAACATTTAGTCATTAAAGAGTATTGTTGTATTTTACTGTGTTCTGAGTGTTTGACCCACATCACCACCCTGAGTGAGTGGTGGTCTGATTTGTCTTGCTTTCCAGCAGGAATGAAATGTAGACAAGAGCGGGGGGAAGGAGGGGTTATCAAGTTAAGGGATAAATGATACTGTGCCCATTACACCACTGGTAAACCCAGTAATCTCTGACTGTTTTGGTATCAGTAAAACCATATCTCACAGGCTCCTTCGCAGGCTTCCTGACTGAAGGGCTGACTCCTCAGCCTTCCTGTCTCTTTACAACAACCAAACAGTTAGGCAATCTCATACTGTAACTTATAGAAAGCCACATAATACCAGCCACGCCACCAACAACTTTACGTGATGCTAGTAAACAATATATGTTGTCTATTAAATCTGCTTCACAAACCTATTTGCAACCTTCAGGTCAATCGTTTCAGTTCCTGAACTGCCAAGTATGTCAGAGGCCAATAAAATGAGTACCCTTCAGTTGGATATAGGAAAAACATAACAATGCCACAATACAAGGGAGCAATACAAACAAGCATTTGCAATGCAACGGGTCTGGCATTTGCTCGAGTTAGAGCTATTAGCGTTGTAAACTCCTAACCGGACGTTTCTTGCCACAAAAATTAAAAGAAAAGCATGATCGTACAATGTGAAATGTAGCGCAATTGTGCTGAAATTGAAAACGGAAAAACAGAGCGAGATTGCGCTATGTAAACCCCAGTGCGATCGCGCTGCGTGGAAATTAAAAAGATAAAGTAGTCCAGAAACCATGCTGAAAACATGGAGCCTCGTATGTTTTCGGTAGTTTACTGGTGCTGTTCAGGTGGGCTAAACACCGGAAAAGGCATGATGTGTGCATGCCTTTCACGAATGAAAGAAAGCTGATTTTAAAAGGCAAGCCCACGAACCAAGGAAAGTGACTGACGTGACATAGGCGTGGCTAGAAGCCCAAAGAGAGATTACCTCAGGGGACGGAGCGCTTTGCTCTCGCCCCCAAAAAAATCAAGTTAATTCTAATAATAGTCATGAGTTGGATGCAGATGTGGTATGGAAAAAATAATCTGAGAAACAGCCAACTTGGTCTGACTACATGGAAAAGCTCACAGAACATGATCAGGGGGAGGTGTACCCCTGATTCGCTTCTGTAATCTTGTGGTTTCAGCATCTGCCTATTTGTTCCTTTGTTTCTGGTCTATCTCTAGGACCTATAGATATGGAAACACTGGAATTTAATGAAGCCCTCTTACCTCGCAGAAAACAAGAATGAAATGATGCCCACTCACAGCAACTGTTGGCAGAAGTCTAATTTGAGGGTATCAGAGAATGTGACACATACGCCTACCTTTTCGGCTCTATTTATGGACTTCTGTTCATTAATTATCAGTGATTTCATAGCTTCTAATAGTATATCATCAATTCTGGAGTCAGGGGGAGTGTGAGACATCCCTTACCATCTTTGATGTTGATGAAATTACACTTGAGTGAGTGTATTTTGTCCCGTAGTGTAGTTTGTATTGAGCACAACTCAAAAGACAGATAAGAAATATGTCCTGGCAGATCTAAGTACAAAATATTATCAGGTAGACAGTTTACATACTGCTGTGTCCTCGTTGCCCTCCCCCTCCCGCCTAAGGACGACACGGGAGACTGGTAGGGGTGCAACATCTTTATTTCGTTGTCTTCTTTTCGGCCCCACACGCAGGCCGATGGCAGACACGTTTTGCCTCTCCTAAGGACCGGGCAGAAGTGCCGCAGTTGTGCCCGGAACCCTACCTTGGCCCCTGGTGACCGGAAGCAGTGTCCAGTTGCCGCACTTACACTTTGTGTGCGTGTGGTCCTAGTGCCCCATGCTGACACATACTTCATGCAAAACTTTTTAATGTTTTTTTTCTGTAGTTTTGTATTACTCTTTTCCATTACATTAAACTTAAAAAATAACCAGTGTTGACAGCTTTCATTTGTTTTAAGTGATGGTCTTGCCTTTTTTAATTATTGTACTTGATTTTTACATGTTTTTAATCTCCTCTCGCCATGTTAGTTATTGTTCCAGTCTTCCACGTGTGATATTTTATTGTTTTCTTATACTTCCCGGTCTCATGCACTTTTGTTGGAGTGTTTGTCTTGCTTTCTGCAATAATTGTTATTCCGTTTCCTTGGTGGCTGAATGAGTTTTCGATGCCTTTGTCTGCAAATCGGTTTCCAGGTGATCTGCAGTGTGCAAGATGTGCTCCATTTGCCCAACAAAAATGTCAGTCTAATGCAACAATTACTTGATATTATTTTTAAATATATAATATCGTGATAGAAATAGAAGAATTCACGGTAGTCTGTGCATTTCCAGAAATTAGTTGTATATGATCATTAATCATAGAAATATTGCAAGATCGAGCAAGCACCACGACGTTCTCTTTCGCAACTTACAAGAAAGTATATCTAATTACAGATAATGGTAACATTCACCATGTTCAAATTAAATTGAAAGTGTATCAATTTCATTTACATTCTTTCTTCTTTAAAGGTGTCTTAATTATCTTCATCCTTCGTGCACCGTCTGTAGATTAAACTCTATTTCTCTTTCCAATGGCAGCTTGATTGTTTCACTCCAATCCTAACAATAACCTGCTTCATTCAATTTACATAACTTATTGTGTTCATCTGCTATGGAAGTTTTATTCCTTTTTGAGTCGCTGTTACCATCGTCATTCGTTGCAATGCTCCAGATTATGGTCACTTCTGGTGATATTTCATGGTTGCATTGTTTCAGCCTGTGCCGCGCTAATTGATTGCGGTGATAAATCAAAGAAGGCTGTGCAGCCGAGGAGATAGCTTTCCTGCTAAAAGTAATCCAACGGAAAAAGAACCCGCAGAGAAAAAACACACAGCATTATTTTGCAGTGTGAGCCTCGTGTTACACATTGATGAGAACAAAACCAATGGTGTGAATTTCAAGTGAAATCAGCCGAGAAGGGCTTAATTCCGAAACTCTTCTATGTTGATTTCAGGTTTAAAAGCAACACAAAAGTTTAATTTTTGAACAAGCATTGGCAAGGCCAATAGGTCGCGGCAGTGGGCGACCTATTGCCTTTGGCAATGGGGTAGGGGTGGTGAACGGGAGGGCGGTGGGGGAGGTGAACGGGAGGGTGGGAGGACGTGTGACAAACCGGCAGCCCACAAACAGAGTGCAAGAATCGAGCGGAAAAAAGCAGATGGGCACAAACAGAGGGCAAGAAACGGGCAGAGAGGCACAGAGGGCAAGATACAAATTGTACGCTTTAAAGCCAAGCAGTATGTGGAACAGTCCCGGTTGGAACTGCATGTCTCTGTAGTGACCGGTCTGAACAAAGAAGTAAAACAGAGGACAGACTAGACAACAGTGAGAAAAAAACATGAACACAAAGCAAACAATAGATGCAGCAGTCTAACATGTCAATGCCATATGACAGAAGAAAGTAGAAATGAAATAATTTGTGAGGAATTATTGGGGCTAATAATTCTTTTGTTTTTACCAAGGACTGC
Source organism: Pleurodeles waltl (assembly GCF_031143425.1). NCBI lineage: Eukaryota > Metazoa > Chordata > Amphibia > Caudata > Salamandridae > Pleurodeles > Pleurodeles waltl. The sequence goes on along the minus strand of NC_090440.1, from coordinate 1,387,834,164 downwards.
CAAATCACCAAAGAACTGAATGTACTCGTTTACAAGACAGTCCCCCAAACAGAGCCGAATAGGCGCATGCTTTGCCCTGCGGCTAGGGAAGGGACAAGGCAGAGTTGAAAGGCCTAGGGTTGTAGAAGGTCCTCTCTGCCTCTCACCCCACTCTGCCCTTCAGGCCTTTATCCATGGTGTCTTCTTTCCTGGGGAGCCTACCCGCGCCTGGGCTGCTGCCCGGTGCTTTCCCTCCACTGCTGATCTCTGGCAGATGTTACCACCCACATTAACTGGAACCTTTCTGTAAGCAGTCTGTCTCCGCCGCCTGCTAGAGCTGCTGCTGGCTCTGCTCTGAAGTAAGCTAGACTGTCGCTGCTAAAGAAGCGATGCCAGGAAAAAGGAAAAGCCTTTCCCCCAGCTGGTGCCAACAATGTTGCCTGTTTCCACGTCAGAGCCTTCCATGGGTGGGGAGAGTTAGGGTGCTGCGGCCTGCTTCATATGCATGCAGCAGCATCCCCAGACAGAGGCTCTGTGCACAGCAGGGGCGCCGGGAGATGATGTGTGACTGAGAAGGGAGGGTCCCTTCACATTAGGAACAATAGTGCCCCTAATATGTTGCAGGATCAGACACCCATTGAAACCAAAATAAAAAAGTAATCCCGAAACAATGGCAAAAAAATGCTACTGCGTAAGTAAACAGTAGTTGTCCAGTACTCTTCGGTAGGGCTAAACAGCAGAAAAGGCATGGCTTATGCATGCTCTTGACGAATGGGGATACTTAAAAATGGAGCGACAATGGTGCCAGCAAATGGGAAGGCTATGGGTGGGCTGAAGCCCACGATATAGATACAGCATGTCTCGGTTCGAGGCAGTGCATGTGTGCCATTTAGAGCTAAGACTTAAAAAGCAATATTATAATAGTCTAATCAAATTAAACTGAAATTATAAGTATTTATATAAAGGGCAGATATTAATAATACTATTTTTGTCCTTTAACTGTATTGGTTGGATTTTTCTTTGATATACAACTACTTTACGCCAATCACGGCATAGTGAATTTAACAGATGTTAGTACTGCAGTGCAATAGTACATCATACGGACAATAAGAAAAATATTGAATCAGGAAGGCAAACAATAACCTTTTTGTATGGAATAGGTGGATTATACTAAAGAGGATTAAGGGGAATAGGAGGTTAGGGACCTGGTATGCAGGACTGATTGATTGGTAATTCAAGGTAATTTTGTACTAAAAGTACATAATTTACTGGGTAGCAATGGTCATAGAGAGCTGGGGAACGCCTTCTGCCGTGAGAACTTTAATGTTGGCGGTGGTGGCAGGGGAGGAGGGTTGAGACCAATAGGAAAATCCATAAATATTCCTTACTCCGGAATTTAATTATATGCTACCCAAGTGGCCAGGGCAATTTTGTCCTTGGAGTGGTGGATGATGGAGCAGGAAAGTGTGCCAAACAGAAGTGAGGCTACCATCTTTTGGCAGTGTTGATTAGAAAATATAGTTATGCACCATATTATTTCATCCACGTTCTACAACATTGTCTCCAAACACCATTACACCTCACTCCATGGTACATAGATGCTACACTATGTGCAGAAGAATGTCAGAGGATAGTGAATGGCATGTACTTCAAATTAAATGTCCCCAGTACAGAGACAAAAGCTGTCAATACATTAAATCTTAATTTAATTAAAATTAGATGTCTGTAGCATTATGGCCAAAATTGGAACAACTCCAGCCACCATAAAAGTGGCTGTCACTTAATTATTACTTAGGAAAGGAGGACAACCAAAGGCATATTTCTTTTAAGACTGCCTATGTTCAAACCCAAAGAAATAACACTGTTCTTTTGCACGCCATCATAATCAGAGACAGCCATAGAGCTGATACGGATGATGCCATGACCTATTGTCTGAACAGTTTAGATCAGTGGTTCCCAACCTGTTGTTCGGGGACCCTGGGGGTCTACTAAGCCGCCTCAGGGGAACTCTGACAGCTTAAAAAATTAAATATTATTAACAGATTAACAAAGTGTATACAAATAAAGTGGCTAAATGTACAACCGAACATTTTACAACGTACTGTAAATGGCAAGGAATTTGAAATTTGAGACTAAAAATTAAATTAGTATCCTCAGATTGATTTGTGGGAGCAGTGCAGGTGCATCAAACAGAATATAGTATGGACAATGAGTGGCTTCAATTGAATTTAGAAAAGCTCCTACCTTCCTATTAATATTACTATTACTATTATTATTATTATTATTATTATTATTATTATTGTTTATTTGTAGTTGTTTGCAAATTACATAAAATATGTTATCATTTGTGTATGTGTTTGATGAATGCTTGTTCCTGTGTATTGTTTTGCATTTCAAATCATCAACAATGTTTAAACCGGGTTGCTTGGCTTCCAGTAATGACTCAGTGGGGGTCCCCTGATTCCAATAATATTCAATGGGGGTTCCCAGAATGATAAAGTCCACAGAAGTCGCAAGGTTGGGAACCACTGGTTTAGATAACACGTTGGATGACTCCTTTGATAAATTAATCATAAACATCACCAGCCAGGTGTTTTAATGGCCTGCCCTCATGCTTTAATGTGATAAAGCTCTTCAAACACTGCCATTTCCCTACTTCCTACCTCAGGATTTCCTTACCACTAAGGAATATGACCTGGAACACATTCATCACTCAATAAAGATGACTTGAGGTATTGCATACAGAAGTATTTTAAGTTTAACCTCCAAATGGTCTCTACTTGTCTTCTTATATCTGAACGCTTCTGTAAAGTTGTAGTCTGTTAACTTCAAGAATAATTTATTGTAAGTTTAAACACCATAGACAGCTTACACAGCACATCCAGCCCAAGTATCCTTCTACCAGCAACTGCCCTCAGAGTTCCATCTAACAGAATCTAAAACTCAGGGAGCGTGCATGGAATGGCAGTGCACCTACAAAGGTAAACACTACTTAACACATTAGAATACACTCTACATAATAAAAATACTTTAGTCAACTATAATAATGAACACTACTAAAATATAAACAATACATATGCATATAAGAGCACAAAGAATCTAACACATCTGTCCCTTCTTATATAAAGCAAAAAAAAAAAATTATCCTATGGTAAATCTTTATATCCTTTCCACAAACAAACTCTACAAACCACTTTGGCCTAACACTAGCCCTTCTTCTCCTCTTTTCCTTAAGTTCCTTGGCAGAAACCCCATGCACACTATCCCCCACCTTTTGTTCTTCTACTGGAATCATCTCCTCTTCATTTCCAACAATCCCATTCGACTCAGACTCAACTCATCACCTTCTTCTTCTCTTTGTAAGTTATTATTGCTACTTTCTCCTTCTGCCACCTTCTGCACATTATTATCACTGTCAACATTAACCACTTCTCTGTGTTCATTCACAGTGTCCTCATTCATTGCAGCATTGTCCGGTAATAACTCCTCACCCAAACTCTATGATTCATTCTTGTCCAAATTACTATTTCACTTGAGAACAGCAATTCTTCTGAGGTGCCAAACCGTGCCATCTCTCAAAAGCCATTGCATAACAATGGGGTGACCAAGTAAACTGTAGGACCTGGGTACAGTGTGATAGAAACAACAAATGGTCCTGATGGGTAGTCTAAAATTATTGACTTACCCTGACTCTATAACAGTAGTCAATCAACCCCAACCCAAAAGAGAGGGGAATCAACCAGTTTTTCATAAAGGGAAGAGGGTACACTCATTCCATTACAAAAACATAACCTTTCACTTGGAATTAATTCAAAATTGTATTGAAATTAATTACATCCCTATACATCTTTGTCACAAAGCGGTTGCTCCAGTGTGTGAAAAAACAGGTCTTAGAAAGAAATCTTGTGCATAGGTGAAAAGAAATCAGGAAAAATGCAGTAAAAGTTGAACAGTTTAAAAACACCGAAATATAATATTTAAGCCTGTCTGGCACCCTTCTTTCTGAGTAAACCGAAATCCATCCATAGTGTACAGGTACAGTGTTTGAATCAGTACTGCCCCTCCATGGATAATTAAGTCAGTCGAAACTAAAGGAATAGAATTGTCGACGTTTTGACCCAAGGTGGGGGAAGGTCATTTGCAATCTTACTAGCGGATCTTCATCAGGACTGTTGGGAGCAACCTGGAATCACAAATATTCCTGTGAGAGGTCGATGTAGTTAAGCTTAATTGGGCAGTGAAGGCTCACCAGCTGATCATCTGTTAGGGATTAATTATACTCCTAAACCCAAACATCTCAGCCTTGCCGGGGTCTCGCAGACGTTTCAGTCATGTTGAAGAGCCACACGTGCCTGATTCAATCAGATGATTTTTTCAGTTTAATAATTAGATACATAAAAAAGTATCTCCTTGCTAGGCGCAAGCCTACTTGGGACCCCTGCAAGGCTGAGATGATTGGGCTTAGAAGTAAAATGAATCGCTAACAGATGAAGAGCTGGTGAGCCTTTGCTGCACAGTTAAGCTTAACTACATCTACCACGATATTGCTGCTTAAGTGGCTCAAGTCAATATATAAACTGATTTTTCCATTGAGCCGTCTTGCTACAACCACAGGGAAAAGCTACTCTGAATACTCAATTGGCTCAATTATATCTGCTTTAACTAATTTCTCTAATTCTTTTTCCACTTCCACCCTGAGAAGCATAGGAATATTTCTTGCTTTATGTATTTTAGGACAAGCTTTAGTTCTTAAAACAATCTGATGTTCAAATCCTTCTAGCATGGCAATCTTTACACTGAATACTTTAGGAATTCTTTTGAACATTTCATTTCCAATGTTCTCCTTATCAGCAATCATCACAGGCTCAGAACTATTCGGATTTAGAGTCATATGTAAGTTACCCTGTCTCTCCATCCAACTACAGATGGACCATTTTTCACTGTCTACTATTTTCCTGTTCTTAAATTTAAATGATAAAACTCTATATCGCCGTAGATCTATTTTTTCACCAGAAAACACTTCTTTTCTGCATGGCTCTCGGGGCCTCGAGAATATGTTAATTAAATAAGTAATCTTATATGAGATCTTTAAAAGCAGAAACTATGACTATTGATTTAGAATAGAATGCATGTTTCCCCTGTATGACAACATTGATGTACTTACGACTTTTTTTTATTTTTGTTTCACTTCTTTTATGTTGCAAACATGTAACCCGCTGTGTGTTCTAAATAAAAAAAGAAAAAGAAAAAAAAAAGAAAACACTTCTTGACAAATATCTGGTTCCAGCAGCTTATTTCCTAACTTCTTTTGAAATTTTCAAATCCATACTTCCTAGAAAAAGGAGATCCCAGAATTGGTATACATTTGGACCTTAACCCCTCCTATAGTCATAAGGGACAATGTTTTTTTTTGTTTCCTATTGAATTTTCATAAATGTTCAAAACAAATAAGTCTTTAGTTGTGCTCTGATCTGCTACACTTTTTACACCTCAATGCATAACTTTTTTTTATTCTCTTCTTCCTCACTAGAAATTCCGCTACAATCATCCACACGCTGCACGTTATTGTTCTTTTTTTTTGTTCTTTTTTTTTAAACTCTGGCAAAATGTCCCATTTTCTTGCACACTTCTGTTTTAACGCTGGACAGAATTGACCGGATCCAATAGTGAGCTACTGTCCCACATATAACATTTTAATCCATCTTTCTTGGCAGGCTCTTGAACTCTCCTTCTCTATTACTTTGATTTAGTCACGCCTTTGTTTTTAACTTTGCTAACAACTTCCTCATAAGATTCCTTCGACTGTGCCTTTAAAGCTTTTGCACTCCAACTACATAACTCAGCCTCACTTACAATGGCTGAAATGTCTTTAAGGTCCGTAGCTCCATTTATCCAAGTCTTTCTTGATTCTTGGAATCACTGGTATGCATAACAACTTGATCTCTTATTAACTGTTCTTGCAATTGATCAAATTTGCAATCCCCCATTAATTTCTTAAGCACTGCTACATACTCACCCACAGTTTCCCCCATTTCCTGCTTTTTCCAGAACAATGTTTACTTTGAAATGCCTATGCAAATCTTAGGAGCAGAATGGTTTATGGCATTTTGGCTGCCTCTAGTGTCAACCACTACTGACTTGAGACACACATCAGTTGCATTTCTTTGTTGCCATTAAAAAGAGCATCCTACATGCTGCCCCTTTCTTTGAACCACCTTGAAGGGTAGTAATCAATTGCTTTAGTATTAGTGGCTATACTTCTTAAAAACTATATAATTACTCTTTGAAACCCAATGCAGACATTTCATCGAAAGTCAGGCTGTCAGGAGTGAGATTAGCCTTCTAATTAACTGTCTTTGCAAGGTTGTATTTACTGTATCTGTAAATTGGTTGACGTCGGTAGACATCCAACAGCTATTCTTTCTCTTCATCTCTTTCTGCTCTTCACGCCATTTAATACATTTTTATTTCATATGCTCAACTTTCCGCCCAAAAGAATCTCAGATTCTGTGTTAAAATAATGTATTTCACCCCAAATTATAACTTCTTAGTGGAATTTGTACAAGTAGGAAAGAGATGCAGGTGGGAATTCAAAGGAGGGAAGTAAGAGACTGACACGGCCTCTGCATAGATGTCTTGGTGAAGTTGCAGACTGCTGTGATTGGGAGCCTGTATGGTGCTGATATTACGTCTAAGACCGCTGCCCCCGTGTGGTTGCCTCTATAATTATCTGCAGTAACCGACCCACTTGGAGGGTGGAGGTGGGAAGCGCTATTTTCTCCAGCATTTTCCGTAGCCTCGTTTCACCGGGACAGAGTAGTCAATGCCTGTCTGTTGCACTCCTTCTGAAATAGCTATGGCTACCCTTATATTTAGCATTCTGTGTTCAGAAAATATCCCACAGTACTTTGGGGATTTCCTGTTGAGCCATCTACTTTACCTGCTGTGCATATTAAGCCACTGACGGTCCAGGGAGGGGCGTAGCTTTGGGGAGGAAGGTTGGGGAGGGGTTGTGGTGGGGGAGTAAGGTGCTACACCCTCCCAATAAACCTATTTTCTGATAAATAGTTGGGTACAGATATTTTCAGTTGGGTATGGTGAGATGTCTGCCGGATTTCACGAGGATTTTTTACATACAATTAAACAGAAATGCACATACTCTCTCCCTCTCAGCTTTTAAAGTCGTCAAAAATATAGGTAATTTTACAAGTTGTCATTGGTCATTTAGTACCCCTACCAATCCGCATTCCTCTCTCTTTCTACTGCCCCTGGCCTCTCCCATGCACCCTGCTTTTCATATAATGTATTTAAACATTATATGCCATCCCGATTGTCGGAAAATCTGAAGCTCACACCTCCCAGTCTTACTGAGCAAACAGCTGGGTCCCGGGTAACCCAAGTATTCACCTACACCTTTCTTGTCACAAAATGTGCCTGCAATCCTTGGCTAGCCTGTTTACCAGTGGATGCTGCATGTATGAACGCCGTATTCATGAAACGACACACACAAAAAACAAAAGGAAAACCTCTGGGCCTGCTTTAAAAATGTCTGCATGTCAAAGTTGCCATCATTTTGTTTCGTTTGTGCATAGACGGAGGTAGTGTTAATTTTAACAACCAGGAAAAGGAGGAATGTTTACGTTGTGTGCCTGGCACATTTAAGTAGTGTGTACAGGTGCCACATTTTAAAAGGCTGATGATTTAGTACCAAGGTAGAGTTGTTTTTGTATGGTACAGATGTTTCCTTTCCCCTAGCCTTCTTCAATTAGCCAGTCAGGCAAACTTTCTCATTCAGTACACGGGTATTCATAATTTGAGTGAGCTAGTATTTAGTCCCAGACGTCTCTGTAAAGAAATGTAAAGTATGCAGTGTGCCAGTGCCTTAGGAAGGCCAGTGCGGATGGGGCAGAATCAGACATTTCAAGCTTAGACAAGCTAAACATGGATTGTTGACAAGTGATTCAAATGTATTTACCCGGAGTGCCAGGGGTATGACTAAACGTGAAAGAGATGTGGCCAAACGGCCAGAGCTGCCGACCTTGGAATTGGGGACCAACTGGTGTCCCCCGTATCAAGATCCTATGATTCAAAACAAATCATGTTATCTCTCTGCGCCTCAAAAAGAATGAAATGTTTAATGTAATAGGGTTCTCGTGTAAATCGCTCTAATTCTCGTACACCCAGTTTATGCTTTATAAAACTGCAACAATAAAAATAAATGTAGGATTCATAATTCAGTGTATCAAAGAGCCCCAGGCTTCACCTTATGGTTAATACCCAACAAGGCCGAAGTACGTGTGAGGTTGCTTGTGGTCCTGTTCAGAAGTGATGAGTCCTTGCAGCTCAGGTTGGGAAGAAGGCAGGTTTGCTTATGGTTAGTGACCATGTGCAGTGGCACCCATAAGCTAATCACGATTAATTGGAATCTGGCTAGAGAACTTGTCACTGTATAGACTGATAGTATTGTTTCCATCCATTTCCTCTGTGGGGCTATAGAAAGGTGTAGCCAGCAAAAAAGGGTGTGTTGTTCCCAAGTCCGTGTCAATGGTGATGCATCACCAATGGCATGTTGCCTACTTAGAAATAAAACATTTTCTGAAAGATAAAGGTAGATTGGAAACAGTCTGCAATTTTTTGATTCATACAATGATAAGTATGATACCATAACCTATGTGTTAAAACTTTCGTTTGCTGATTTTCTGTACAACACAATTTGTAAATAGATGGGGTCCTGACGTTCTATGTTTACTAGTAGTGGGCAAAATAAAAAATAAATCCACCAAAGTTTGACGAAGTGCTCAGCTTTTGGACTGTGTGATGTTGCGAACTCGGTTGTTTGGTCAACTTTACGTTTGGGTAACGTTTAGGCAACCAAGAAAGGACAGTAAAACGTATCCCAAAAATTGTTTTAATGAAAACCCCAATCAAAAAGTATTTTTTAGAATTCTGCATGGCAAAATGCACCTTTAGTTGGTTTATTGCCTGATTCTTTCTTTTTAAAGTCTTCACAGTGTAGTAGCAACAGGGAAAGGCTGACAAATTCTGCATCCCCTAACCTTTACAGGCCACTTTCATTCAGTTCTTTAGCCCGGTCAGACTTGTCCTTAATGTCATGTTTTTCATGCTGAAATACTTGGACTTGCAGATAAATTAATACCAGCGCGTAACCGGCTGTTATACAGTTTCACAAGTCACTCGTGGAGGCTCCCATCTAAAAGGGGAAGAAATGTGACATTCAGTGACTATCAGAGTAGGTGACAGGGACATGGCTTCAAGTCACCTCGTTGTAACGATAGTTGTATGCCACACACAACTATGAATAAACTGTAGTCTGATAGCATCCCTCGCCCCAGTGCCATGCTGCAGTCCAAACACCAATTTACCAGAAACATCCTTCAACTTTACCACCCACCCATATTACCTTTTGTAATCAGTTTCTTAGCTCATGGGAGCCAGAGAAAAGACAAATAAGACCTATTACAATATATTATATGAACCACACCTCTTTTAAATATTAAAGGAGGCCAGCATGCGTGCTTAAGTCTCCGCCCTCTTCGAGGATATTTCATTACTTATCCAACTTGGAATACCTAGAAAAAGAACTAATCATTTCATGACTACAAATACCTGAATCATATCACTCACTTAAAAATAGTGAGGTCTCAATCGGGCCAGATGAGAAAAACCTCATCTGTAACTAGTTACAGTTACACCTGAGGGAGTAATGTCCATTACAGCTCAAAGGAACAATGGAGATCTTAGCCAACAAAAATAATGGAAGATTGCTCTGCAGCAGTTTCTAAACTAATTCAAGTCGACACGGATTATATTCATCTATTCCTTGTTCAGACAGTCCAGCCATTTACACCTGACAGGAAGCACCTTGTTACCCAATAATGATTAGAAGCTCGTCATCTTATAGTTGTTTAAGTTCCTAGAAGTATACAGCATTCTGGATTAAAGACAGGCTCCCAGCACAGCATGGGTACAGAATCTACATAACTAGGTGGGCGTCAACAGACGCTGATAGTGATGGTTGATGGTTTTGGCATCACTGGTGGGAAGCTGTCTCCCACTCCAAATGGCGAATTGTGACATACCTTTGTATGACAGAACCACAACTGCCTTAGCAATGAATACCTTTACAATGACGCCTGAACAACGAAAGTCTTTACAACAACTTTCTTTACCACGAACATGGCTTTACTAAAAACTATATAATGTAAGTATTTTCCAGATAAGTAGAAACCCTTTTTTAAAAATATTTCTCGCACTACATCATTCTCTCTCTCTATATATATATATATATATATATATCTCTCAAATGGGTATATATTTCCCTGCAAAAACGTATATTTTTGTGGTAAAGCATGGATGGTAAAGGCCTATTTGTGATAAGAAATTTACAGGTAAGTAGAAACCAAATATATATATATATATATTCATATCCTAAAAAAACTAAGGTTACAGGGACGGTAAAGTTAGGAAATAGAATTAAAAAAACATGGAAAGTCACTTAAAAAAACAAAGGTTACAGGGACATTATAGTTAGGCTCACATTTCAAACGTATAAAACCATAGAAATTCAGCAGTTATAGTTAGAGCTATTTCACCTAACTATAACCCAGGCCCTAAGGTAACTATAACTCACGCCCTTGCCATGCATATTGGGTGGGGCCAAATGGGCAGTCATTTTACATACTTGTAGTATCACTATATAAGATATTGCACTCGAAAAAGCAGCGATGCAAACACCTCTATCAAGGATTTCAGATAACTTTTCAAGGTGGAACTGCAGGGAAAACACACTTGCTTTGCCAATGTGCAAGACGTGAGGATGATTTGTACTTTACAGAAGTAAGTGCTCCTTAGTTTGGTGGAGATGTGATTATATTCCTGTGCATCAAGTACATGTCTCCAAAATCGATGAGAAATGTGTTCGGGAGGGGGGGTCCCTTTAGTTAGCTGTCCATCATCCTGGGAAAAGGGTAGGCAGACGTTGCATACCACTAAAGTATTTGGGGCAGGGCTTCTAGGTCATTTTACATGCTCGTATTATCACTATATAAGATATTGCACTCAAAAGAGCAACAATACAAACACCTCCATTAAGGATTTCATTGAACTTTTCAAGGTGGAACTGCAGAGAAAACACACTTGCTCTGCCTTGGACATGCACTAGATGTTAGGATGATTTGTACTTTACAGAAGTATGTGCTGCTTTCTTTGGTGGAGATGTGATCATGTTCTTGTGCATCAAGAACGTGTCGCCAAAATCAGCGGGAAACACACCCTGCTGACCTTTTAGTAAGCTGCCCATCACTCTGATGTTGACCGCGGTGGTAGCCTCAAGGCCTTCGGGACCCTACCTGCTCCCCGCCTCCTGCGGGAGCCCGCATTGCTCCTGCATGCAGGGAGCTCCTATATATGCAGCTCCCTGAGTACTGGACCAATCTTTCATCTATTTCCCTGCCTGCTTGACAGCGGCCAGGAAAAGAGATGAAAACTCTGCTCCCAGCAAGAGGGGCCAGTTCTCATGCACCTGCTTGCTGGGAGTGGAGATAGTGTTTGCTTTTGCTCTGTGGGAGCTGTCATAACTCCCACCAAGCAAAAGCAAACCACTATCTTGCAAGGGTGAGCACCTCAGGAAATAGTAGGAGCTGGCTTGGTGGGGTGGCATTCCCCAGGGCCATTAATAGCTCCAGGAAGGGGGCTGCACAGCCCCCCTCCTTTAATTGGCATGGGCCTGCCCCAAGAGGGTGCTGGTCCTGCGGGCCAAATATGGCCCGGGAGAGGGGCCCCACAGCCCTCCTTCTTCACTTAAAATGAGTTATTGGCCCCAGAGAGGTGGTGGTCCGTGAGGGCAGATGGGGTCAGCTCAGACCCCCTCTTTAATATTCATTGTAGCCCCAGAGAAGTGATAGTTCCTGAAGTCAGAGGGTTTGAGTGACCTTCCCATCCATTCTTTATAAGCAGCCCTGAGTGGGTGGTGTTCTCCGGGGAGTGGGGGAGTCTGCATGTCCTCCCGTAGTCATTTTTATTTAGTCCCGGAGAGGTGGTGCCCCTGAGCTTCAAACAGCCCCAGGAGGGGGATTTGTGTGGCCCCCTCCATTAAATAAATGAAGCCCCGGGGAGGTAGTGGTCATTTGAGGTGTTCCAGTCTCCTTCTTTATATATTTTTTTTTTTTTTAATATGGGACTGTCCCCAGGACTTGGCCCACCCAGGGGCTTAATTTTTAACAAGTGCAGGTGACATGCTTTTTAAAAAGAAAAAATTCCCAGGGATTCGTGAATCTGTTGTGATTTTCTCCACAAAAATAAAAAAAATGTGTTTTAGTCATGGGATGATCCAGGGAGACCCCAGCACCATGGCTGGTGGAGGTAGGGGGGGATGAGGGTATTTCTACCATGCTCCCTTTTTATCACATTTGTTTGGGGTTTCTTGGCTGACTCCAAGTCCCAAAATTTCTGTCAGCATGTCCTAGTTGAACTGTTGGCAGCCAATCAGATCTCAGCACGAAACTGAGAGGATTCACCGAGACTCTGCATCCCTAGATATCTATATTTTGTAAACATTAAATATCTCGGAAACTACTGAAGGGATTTACACCAAATAAGAAAAAGTACTCTTTCTGGACCAAGAGCTACCTTCTTGCCAAATTTAGTATAATTCTGTGCAGTGGTTCGGGCTGTAGTCTTTTTCAAATGCCCTATGGGAATTAACATGGGAACAACTTTTTTGACCCTCTCCTCCCCTTTTTATTGGCCACCGCTTCATGAATCACCCCAAAACTTACCATGCACAATAAGATACAGCAGGGCTAGATTTTGAAAAATGTCATGAAGATTCGTCAAATGGCGCCAAAGTTATAGGTATGTCAAAAAACGCTTTTCCTATGAAAATTAGCTCCTAACTATAACTACCGACTGGCGACCACCAGTAGCTAATTTATTACCCACCGGGCGTCGCCAGTCTGTAGATGGCCAAAGGCCGTGCATGGACCTGGGTTTAGTGTTCAGCCCTGCAGCCAACCCCTGCCTGCGCATGGCCGAAAGCCGTGCACAGCAGTGGTTGTATCAACATAAAGTAATTAAAATTACTTTACGTAAAAAAAACATAGGAAATTCACTAGCTTTTAACTGTAACTACTGACTGGCGACTGCCAGTAGGTAATTTATTACCTACAGGGGGTCACCAGTCTGTAAATGGCCAAAGGCCGTGCATGGAGCTGGGTTTAGTGTTCATAGGGAGTTGGGTGTGCCAACCCTCACCTGTACATGGCCGAAAGCCGTGCTCAGCAGTGGTTGTATCAACATAAAGTAATTACAATTACTTTACATAAAAAACATAGGAATTCACAGAAAAAAAACAAAGGTTACAGGGATGTTATAGTTAGGAAATTGATCCAAAAAAACATAGAAATTAGGAAACCAAAGGTTACAGGCATGTTATATATAGGTTCTGATTTTACTGGTACAAAACCATAGAAATTCAGCACTTATAGTTATGGTTAACTCAAGTAACTATAACTTGTGCCCTAAGGTAACTATACCTCGCTCCCTCGCCATGTACTGCAAATTACCCCAAATATTACATCAGTCATGAGATCTTCTATGACATCACTGATAATATCACCACAACCTTTGCAAATAAATGAATGATGAGAAAACTGTACATGGTGGGGATGTGAGTTATAGTTATCTTGTAACAGTCTACTGACCTAATGTCTGATATGTGGTGCAGCACCAGATTCTAAAGTGAGCCTGAGCCTCTGAGTCAGCAGATCTTGTGCACCATGCACTGATTGTTGTAATTAATCTTTAACTTTGCCGTGAGCCTCTGGAGTGCATGTCCTTTTAGAATGGGGTCCATCCAGGACGTTTGGTTTGGCACACATCCATGTCAGAGTGTTTTGAAAGGTTAGTATAAGCTGTGTTGCTGTTGTCCAGTCGCACCGTCACCAAAGCTCTGTTTAGATTGCCACTATGGATAATTTAAAGAAACATCATGATTTCTCCGAGTTGAAAATTGGTGAATTTCACTGAATTATTTATGGAGAGATTGTGCAACCTAAGATAAAATTGATACCTACAAATGTAGACGTATTTGCTGGCCTAGAGGCAGACCCCGGTATTCTTGCCATTCAAAAGGAGCACAATTGCAGTCTTGCCAATTACTTCAGTAAGTTTAATTTTGGCACCATTCATACAGTGGTAGATTCAGTTCATAAAGGGGCTTATACCATCTATTCTTTTAGTGATATTAAATGGCTACCCAGTCCATCAGTTGTAATTTTAACTTTGAGTATCAATAGCAGACAACAGTTCGGAAGGGTGTGATGTTTGCCTCTCTTAAAGTTCACATTTTCACACTGAACGCTACTTATGTAAGGATAGACCCCTTTCCTGTGCTGTCGAAAACCTCTATGAAAAGTTAGATTGCTGTCGAAGGCAGTTCACAGGATTGCTTTACTCTCTTTCGGCCGTTTATACACATAGTCATGTCATATAAAGATGCCTACAGGTCAAGAAATATCTACAACATCTATTTTCATCTTTGCAAAGAACGATGAAAAATATGACTGCTTTGGCTAGACTAGATATTTTCAGTTTATACTATAAGACTTGGTTGGGCCCGATAAGCTTTAAATATTTATGAGAGCGCAGATTTATTTTCAAAGTGCAGTTTTCAGCATTTTTGTGCTAATCTGCAGTGTTGTGTTGGTGTCAGGACAGGATTGCGAGTTTTCCACACCCAGAACTTTGCATTTCTGGGCACCTGCACATGTTTTGGCAACTTGAACTTTTTTTTGTAAACACTCTAAATTGATCATCTGAAGGGTTCACATCGATGCTTAATTGCGTCCAAACTCTTCAGGTAGCTCTTCCACTTTTCCAAACTCCCTGTGCTCGAAATTTGATGCTAGTCATCACTACAAGTTCATTGAATGATTTAGATTTATTGTCATGGTTTCTCAGTTTGAGAACCTGTCTGGCTGTTTGGTTTTGCCTTTGTTGCAGCAGATCAATGAATCTCTTCCATTATAATGAACAGCACTGCAAAAACACTATCATGCCACAAGCATCGATCTTGTGACTTGCATTGTGTTTTCAGTTTGGAGAGGTGGTAAGATGTTTGCAGTGTATGGATGGATGATTGAAAGATAACTTGTAGTTAGTCCCTGAAGTTATGCGGCTCCTTATTTTTAGGGTTGGGTGATATATTCCACATTGCCGGCAGATTTGTTAGAGTTTTGGCCACTCCGCATGAAACTTGTAATGGGGTGTTCTGGCCAAATCCCACCAACCGCTGCATGATGCAGTTTTTTTTCTCACATGTGGCTCAACAACAGCTGGAAAGCTCAAGGAAGATTTAGCATCCTCTAACATGATTTTCGGTTGGTAGGAGGGCACCCACTAAGCTTTCTCCAATGTGGGCAGTCTCAGGAGGTCGCAAACTTTTACGGTCAGAAAGCTGCTGCTTGAGTAAGGGGAGGAGGGTCACACTCTCCCCAAGCCTTATTACGACCTGAAGACCCCATCCCCAGGGCCGTTTGTTAATTAAAGGGGAGTGGGGTCGCTTTTCCCCTCCCTGTACCTGGCCACCCCCATCCTCCGGGCCACTATTAAAATTAAAGGAGATTAAATATTTAACTGTATGGAGTCAGGAATCTGTTTTATCAGTGCATTTGGTGGGTAACTCTTTTGTGTGAATTGTGTGTATGTTAGAAGTGCATCGCTTGAAGTGAGTGCATCAGTGATATGTATCATTTATATTATGTATATTCTGAAGTGTGTGCTCTTCCTCATTGTCTCTCAGAAGAGTGTGTACAATGAAGAGTGTGTCTATTAAAAGTTTATGCAGTCAGAGTGTATGTTATCACGTGTTAGGTGGGCGTGGGAATCTCGTTGATTGTATCTTGTGGAGTGTGTTTCCATTGTTGAGTGTTTGTATCCATCATGTGTGTTGTGCAAGTATACTAATGCCGCGTATATCAATTTGACTGTGTTGAGTCATGATTTAAAAATCTTTGTGTCTAACAAGAATGATTATAGTGACTAGTGTGTTAGCAGTATTTGTTATCAGTTGGAGTTTATTTAGAGTTGTAAGTGTTTATGTTTTGTGTGTATCAGGTGTTGTGAAGTATGTGCATGTGTTGCAAACCTGTACCTCAGTTTTGGTATAGTTTTGGAGTTTTATGAGTGTGTTTGTCAGGAGTTAGGAGTTTCTCTCTTTCAAACGTGTGCATAATCAGGAGTATGAAGTCACAAATTAGATGTGTATTGCATGGATTGTGTGTGTGTCTGTGATGTGTGTATCATGCATCAATATCAGGCTGAGTACATATATGATTAGGAGCATGTGTGTGTTACGAATGTGTGTGCCACAAGTCAGGAGTGTGTATCTTTTTAGAGTGTGCGCAAACAAAAGTATTGTATTGTGTGAAACATTTGAGTCCTGGTTGTGTTTAGCACCAGCAGTTTGTGGATCAGGTGTCCCTGAGTGTGTCTATACATCATATGTGTTGGACATGTGTATCAGGTCTAGTATGTCTCTATTGGCATAATGAAACGTGTATTAGACATACGTGACATTTATATCATGTGAACTATGTGCATGTTGTGTTTGAGTATCATGTGGAGTGTGTATATCAGGTGTTGGGGAGTGTGTTCCCATCATGTGTAGTGGGCATTTCTATCAATCTGAGTGTTTATGGAGTCAAGAGTGTACATGTTTCAGGACTGTGTGTGTCAAAATTGTGCTTCATATAATGTGTGCATCTGTGATGCCTGTCAGTCGTGTATAGGAGTCTAAGGGCCATATGTACGAACACATTTTCCCATTGACACAGAATGGGAAAAACCCTTTGATACATCTGGCCCTAAGTGTATATAGAGTCAGGAGTGTGTCTGTTTTATGAGTATGTATCGTTTAAGAGTGTGTAGTCTCAAGAGTGGATTATCCATATTGTGGGGACTGTGTTTGGGTAGCATACAGTGTGGGTATCCTTAAGGTGTATCATGATTCTATATCAGTCTAAGTGTATATAAAGTCAAGAATGCATGTGTTTTATGAGAGTGTGTGTCAAAAGTCAAGAATATGTATCTTTTAAGATCATGTGCACATTTTCTGTTGCATGAATTGTTTTTGTGTTTGGGTGTAATGGGTGCAGTGGATACTTTTATCTGTCATCTGTGTAAGATATTTGTATCATCTATAGTGTATCTGTATCGTTGTTTGTGAGATGTGTGTATTAGAGAAGTGTCAGATGTATGTGTCATGTCTGTCAGCCACGATATGCGTAGAATAAGTTGTATTTTAATGACTGTGTTTCCAGAATCTGGCAATGGTTTCTGTCTATAGTGAGTAAAGTCAGCTTTATGGAGTCAGGAGAGTGGTGTTTATATTACGTGGACTGTGTCTATTGGTTGGAGTGTATCTATCGTGAGGCAGTGTCATGGCTTACCTGTATCATTAAGTATCCCAGTCGTTTATATTAGTCTGAGTGCATCTGGAGTCCTGTGTGAGTTTGTTTATGAATGTTTAGACCAACACTGTGGGTCTTCCTAGATTGTGTAGGGTCATGATTGAGGAGTCAGATTATCATGTGGACAGTGTGTGTGCTGGGTGTTCGACTTGTTTTGAGAATGTGCACCAGGTATATGTTTGAAGTATTTTGGCTGTTCGTTTTAAGTATAGGCTGTAAGCTGTTCGTAGATTGCACAGTAGAAACATATTTTTTGCCTTGCATCTCCAAAACCACTGAACCTGAACGAATTGCTACCAAACCAAGAAAAGACACTAACTGAGTGAACCGCTATTCCATAAGTATTTGGTAACTATCCATTCAGCGGCTTCCATTAACACGCCACTGAAAGGAGAAAAGAATCTTATGGAAATCCAATTTAACTGGTGACTAGAAGACACATTTGAGACTCCCTGCTCCCTTACAACTTTCGAACAATTTAAACAATTTGACCTACCTGTACCAGATTCAAATTTGACACACTCTTACAAATTCCCAACCACATTTTTTTCAGAGGTTGATGCAGATACGTCAAAAGTAGCACGAGTTATTTGGGATAAAAAAATCCGATTCAGGAGTGTGGTGTCCATCATCACGGTCGCCTCTGTTATCTATCTCTTGATCTACGTCTCCTTGTCTGCCTGCTTGTCCGTCCGTCTGTCTAGATAATTGTGCCGTATGTGTTTTGTCTCCATTTCTCTCTATCATTGATTTTTTTCTTCCCCTTTATGACTTCACCCTTTCTCTGCTCTTCTCTCTCTGCCCTCTCCTTGTGTGCATCGTCCTCTCTGTATGCTTGTCTCGCACAATCTCTCACACTTTTTTTCCCCTCGTGCACGTTTATTCTACTCTGTGCTTCTTTCTCTCATGCTCACATTCTCGGTTTACTGTGTTTTATTTTTCTTTCTTTAAAGTGACTTCTGCTGAACTTGAAACCTTCCTCTTTAGCTGCTTCCAACATGTTTCTTTTTCTTTAGGTGAACTTCAGTGGGCATATTGTTCACTGCAATTTGAAGAGACATAAGCTGCCTGTTTATTTATAGGCATTGATGCATGTCGACTGGCCCTGTAGCTCCTCCCTCTTCCAGGTCTAGGTAAATATTTTGTTTTTGTTTTTGATAGCTTGCTCAACTCATATGTACAAATAGAAGCGGCCACTGCTACCCACACCACTTACTGCCCGTTCACAGAGCACACCCACAGAAAAGAGAAGCGTGGATTCAAAATAACCCTAAAATAAAAATAAATCGAAATTACCCAAGGAGAAAAAAGATATGGAGGAGAAAGTCTTAAACACTTAGAACCATGATTAGAAATCACCAAAGAGGAGAAAAACAAACTGAAATTAAACCAATTAGAACCAAAAATTTAACAGAAAGATTAACAGGGCAAACTAATAAGGCAAATGGGACAAAGAGACAAAAACAAATGTTCTAAAAACTTAAAGTGAAAATAAAACATATACACATTTTCTTGTTTATTTCTACATAACCATGCCATTGATTGCATTTATAGGTACAAAACAGAAGGTTTGATGATGTAGCTTAAATAACCAAGTGACAAATATATTAAATTCATGAGTACAACCTTTTCCACCTACACTAAATTGATAATTACATAACTGGAAAAGGTCCTATTCTTTGTGATCTTACCCCAGATGTTTGTATTCACTACCTTACTTTTTGCTGAAACCTTTTTTTGTCTTTAGGAATATGCATATTTTACTCCTGCTGACCAAAGCGCTTGTGGTCTCCATTCCACACATGGTAAAATTTGTATACACTTGATTGGTTCATTTAGTTAACTTTAGTTAACTTCTAACTCCCTAGTATATGAAAGTACATATGTGCTCAAGGCTGTAAATTAAATGCTACTAGTGGGCTGCAGCAATCATTGAGTCACCCACTAATGTGGCACTGTAAAAAGATGTTTCAGGCCTACCATTGCAGCCTGTGTGTGCCGTTTTGAAGCTGCCATTTTAACCTGGCAAGATAAACATTTTGCTAGGCTTCACTATTACCTTCTATCCCTTATAAGTCACCCGTATGTAAGGCCCTAAATTATCATAGGACACAGTCAGTGCTTAATTTGAGCAAATGGTTTCCGGTGCTCTGCACTTGCACTTATTTGTCAAACCTGGCACTTGTGACATTTTGCCACAAGTTGGCGACCTCTGCCTAATTTAGAGATGAGCACAACTACAGTTAAACATTAATTCAATATACATTAAAAATACTATTACCTGCTGTCCAAGGCATTCTTATAACTTTGGAGGCCTGGAATAGTTGGTTAGTAGTTGAGTTGTTACTATAATTGGCAGCAGTTGCAGGGGCAATGTGTGGTGCATGCTGCAACGGCCTCCTGAGGAGAGCTCTGGCACTTATTTATTTTTAACAAATTTAATACTGGGCACAGTGCATGCTGTTTAAAAAGTAGTCACTCCTAATGGAGACCCTAAATTCTCATAGGTTACAGTTCATGGGATTTAAAAAGTTGGACAAATATATTTAAAGTTTACATTTCCTGGCAGTGAAATCTCCAAGTTATTTTTTTTCACTGTGACCCAGCTGGTATCCCATAGACTAACTCTGGTTTGCCTTATTCCATTTAATAGATGCTAGATTTGATTAGGGAGTAGCTGGAGAACGTCTTCAACTCATTTTAATTTAAAATCCTCTTTAATGGTGAAGTCTGATTTTAAATTACTATATTGAAAATGGCACTTTTAGAAAGTTGCCATTTTCTTGCCTAAGTCAAATGTGCCTTTCTGCCAATGTCCAGGGTCAGCTGACAGTAAATGGCTCTCCTGTGGTGTGACATATGTTCCACCCAAACAGCAGACAAAAAGGCCTGAGGTGTTGGGGAGAGTGTTCCTCTCCTGCGCAGGCTGCAATTGTGGGTTGTATCTAGCCCCTTACTGAGTCGCAAATGGTAGCCAGAATGCTGTACGCCGCCCTTTCCTGACATCAGAAGATGCCTAACCTGTCACAGGCAAATGCAGCACACACCTGGCCCTGCCTGCTCTTTCTTTCATTAGATAGACTGGAGCCAAACTCAGGGGAAATGGAAGAATGGGCCAGAACCAGTTCTATAGTTAGGCAAAGAAGGGGTCCCCCACCCACATACTGGCACTGACCATAAAAGTTGCACTCTCCAAACCTAAAATCAGAACACTCTAGACCTGGAAAGATTCAGAAGAAGGACCGACCTGCTGTTTTGAGAAGGAAGATTGGACCTGCTTTCGTTAAACCCAATGCCCCAAAAGTGACTCCAAGGGTAAGTTCACTGACCTCCTGTTAGAGCTACAGGGACACATCAAGCTTCCAGAGGCCTTTTCTGCTTTCCATCTGACCACACCCAACTGGACCTGATCTGGCCTCATCTCTTTGTCTCTGTGTCATTGAGTCCTGACCTCCAAGTGCTGTCGTCAAGGTCCTGGACTGAAGCACCATGCCTCTCCTGAGCGGCGGTTTCACTGAAAGTCTCACCACATCCAATTCAGTACAAATAAGACAACTCGGATCCCCACACCATCTTTGCATCAAAGTCAGAAGGTAAAACTTCCAGCTGGAGAAACCTGGTCCTGTATTCGGCCTGCACTCCATCATGGTTGCCTGAACTTGTGATTTTGTCCCAGCCTGTTGTTACCTGATATTCACAGTAGGCTCTTCGTGCCTTTTTAGCAATGTTTGTATCTAAACATTTAAAACTCATAACACAAGTTGCATGGATTTGCTTTTTTGTCATTTTGGTGTAATGTTATTTAATAAAGTTCACTCTATGTTTCTAAATAGGTTTTGGAATTTTCTGGTGATGTGATGCATCCAGACAAGGATTGTGATTGTTTTTAAAGTGGGTTTTCATCCCCTTCAACAAATAATCCAATTTCTTAGAAACACACTTGCATAACTTGAAATCCCCGGCCAGAAAAAATGGATAATGAATTAGCAAAAGGTCCCGAAGATCAAACAAAGAAAGCAAAATCT
This sequence comes from Pleurodeles waltl, assembly GCF_031143425.1. Classification (NCBI taxonomy): domain Eukaryota; kingdom Metazoa; phylum Chordata; class Amphibia; order Caudata; family Salamandridae; genus Pleurodeles; species Pleurodeles waltl. Next base: position 1,387,812,671 of record NC_090440.1, on the reverse strand, counting down.
AACCTCAAATATGAAAATAGAAAAATTAAAGTGGCAAAAAAATGTGGAATTGGTTAGAACCCAAATTTAGGAAAGCAAAGTGACAAACATGCGTCTACCGAACATGGCTATCAAGAGGCAATGACACCCAGGCCCTCACTTGAATGACATGATCAGCTGCCTCACTGGGGTCTGTGTTTTTGCAAAGATAGACTTATTCAAATGCAATCACCAACTGGAACTGGACCCGCAGTCCTGCTACATTACCACATTCTCCACCCACCTGGGGCTATTTCGTTATAAGCACGTAAGCTTTGGGTGTCCTCGTCAGAGGAAATATTTCAGGAGATGGTGAAACGAGTGATTAAACCCCCCCCAAAAAACTGCCTAAACTACAGTGATGACATCCTAGTATTTGGTCGAACAAATAAAGAGCACGACACAGCACTGCGGAAGGTATTCAAGCAGCTGGAAACGGCTGGCCTGATGCTGAATGAAGGCAAATGCGAGCTGGGAAAAGGAGAATTTGTTTTCTTTGGATACATCTTCTCCTGGAAAGGGATGCGGCCAGACCCCAGCAAGTTAGAAACACTCCGAAATACACAACCCCCCATGGACGTGGCAAAAGTGAGGTCATTCCTTGGGCTTGAGAGCTACTGTGGTTGCCACATCAAAGACTTTGCCACTGTGAGCACCCCTCTTCGTGAACTCACCAAACAAGGGCAGCCATTTCCCTGGAGATCGGTATGTGACAAGGCATTTGAGGACATCCAGCATGCGTCACAGTTATGGATCACCTCGCCTACTTGGATGCATCCCTGTGCATGGAGCTCACCGTAGGTGCCACCCCGGTGGGGCTAGGAGCCGTTCTCGTACAACACAAGCCGGAAAGAGACTCACCAAGGCACATTGTTGCATATGCAAGCAGGAGCCTGTCAGACATAGAAAGGGTGCATTCTCAACCAGGGAAACAAAGCTTAGTGGTAGTATTGGCATGTGAGTACTACCACATGTTCATCTTTGGGAAGTCATTCACCATCGTGACAGACTACCAGGCACTGGTCACAATATACCGCAATCCTAATGCAAAAATTCCACCACGCATCGAAAGGTGGGGGATATGACTGATTGACTAAGATTTCAGAATAGTGCACAAGCCAGGCAAGTATCACAACCTGGCCGACTACATGTTGCAACACCCCTTGCCCCGGGCAACAGAGACATCCTCCATGGCTAAGGCATACCTCAATTTTGTGCTGCAACTGAATACACCTGCCCAAATAACGATGGAGGAACTGGCATAAGAGATAATGACTGATGTCATTGAACAATTGGTGGGAACATTCATGCAGCAGCAGAGGTGGAGACGTGAACAACAGCAGCCCAGTCAGTGAAGGGGTTATGAGAGAGGGTATACTTGCTTTCAAACAGATGCAGGAGGAGCTATCTGAGACAGAACAAGGGATACTGCTCTGAATCACTAGGGTAGTCATACAAAGGCGCTTCGACGGCAGACAGTAAGCCTGGCACATGAGTCGCACTGAGGCATGGTGGCAACAAAAAAAATGCTGAGGGAAAAAGTGTGGTTCCCGGGACTTGACCTGGTAGAAGACTTGATTATGAACTGCCACCTCTTTCAAAAAACGAGAAGACCACCCAAGCTAGAGCAACTCCCCATTCCTGGGGGTGTATGGACAACACTGGCAGCAGACTTCTGTGAGCCTCCAGACACCAGTGGCTATTTGTTAGTCGTCATTGATCAATACTCTTGCTTCACCATAGTGCGCAAAGTATCGTCAACATCATCCACTGACAACTTACTGATTCTGGTTTACATCTTTGCAAAGTGGGGCTCCCCCCTGACACTCAAGACAGACAATGGACCCCAGTTCTCAGGAGAGGAATTTCACAAGTTCATGGCATACATGGGAGTTCACCATAGGAAAATAACACCCCTGTGGCCGCGAACAAACAGCAGGGTGGAATGCTCCATGGGCAGCATAAAGAATGCTAGTTAAGCTGGTGCTGATTTATGTGGGACAAGCACTGTCAAATACTTTGGGACTTCTGCAACACTCCACACAATTCCACAGGGAGGTGCCCATCAGAACTGGTACAGGAGGGAACACGCAAGACCCATGTGCCTCAAATGGAAGCCAAGGCCCTATCAGAACCTAGCTACATTGTTGCACATGGCCAAGAGCAAAATTAAACAACAAGCCGATGCAAGGCGTCATGCCACAGCATCTAGACTATAGCACAGTGATCTAGTCCTTGTGCGTCAACGGCAAACACGAAAATCAGTCAGTTTCGAGCCAGCCCCTGAGATAACAAATATCAAAGGGTAAATGAGCATGGCAGTGGCAGGGTCCTACTCCATCATGAGGAACAGCTCTCACTCAAAGAAATGCTTTCCGTCTGGAGAGGATTTCACAACCCTACATCAGCTAGGTAAAAGATAATACTAGAGGACCCCCAAAGAGGAAGATAATACTATGAGTGACAGCAGGCGCTGGGGAAAATGGATGTAGCAGTATCAAAATAACTAATTCTACTATTAATATTAAGTAAGTAGGATGCAGTGGCATTTGCTTATTGACCATAATTATGATTTCAGTGCAGAAGGAGAACTTTGTAATTAATGTATGTAGCAAACAGTGTTATCTCCTTAAATTTACTGTATATAAAGCCAAAAGGAATAAGCAAAAACCATAGTCAACTGTCAGAGGGGAATTAGCAACCCAAAAACTTTCAAGAGCGCTTGTAGGGGCAAATTTCTGGATATTTTAGATGTACTCATTTAAAGGCCAGTTAGATCGATCTTCAATCCAAACCGACATATGGTAGATGTTAGGCTTGCTCATAGTAATCGTGTTGCACTTAAAAGTTTAATGGAACTGAGTGCACTCTAAAGAGGAGGAGACCCCAGTCAATCACTGCTGAAGTAGCAGTGTCCTTGAAAGGACTTCATAGGTGCCTGTGATGCAGAATTCTTAATTTTCAAAAAGGTTAAAGGCAGATGCTGCCAACACAGATACAAGATAAGCCATTTGAATTCAGAACATGGTCCCTTTGTTTCTGGACTTCCAATGAGCAAGTTTCAGAGCAAAATCACTTCCAGTGGAAACAGGTGTTAGTCAGGGTCAGGTAAAGTCTCGGTGTCCTGCATTTGCTCAATCGATAATCTTGGAGAATTACTTTTAAAGTTGAAAACTGTTTGAGTAGAAAGAAGAACAGAGAATGGTGGAAGCACAGTAAAGGGTCAACATTTCTACGCAACTATGTCTCCTGGTCAGGAAGAGGAGCCCCCCACAGCCTGTTTGGGGGCTGCAAGGGTTGGGTTTCGATAGGCCGTAGTACCTGCTGCATCAATAATAGCCATCCCCAGGTGATACTTTTGGAGGAATGTTGCACCTTATATGCACAGACTAAGCCACCATCGTGGGGTTACAATTTGGGTAAGTGAACACTGCTGATATATTGAGTTGGCAAATGGTGGACACCTTCTCCTCATCCCACATCAACTGTCCTATTGCTTGTAATGATGTTTGAGGCAGAGTATGTTCTCTGAGGGAACGAGTCTGAATGTCAAGCGCTTTTCCTAGTGGTCCAGCACATTGTGTCTTCTGATATTGGCGACCCTACCCAACAAACAGTAGGGGGCCATACAGATGTGGTAGGGCCAGGATAAGGTGTTGAATGACCAGCAAGTAGGCTAGTCCAAATGACAAATATTCTACCACTCCAGCATATTTTCATTGTGTCCTCCAGTATGAAAAAACGGTGCACTTCAAGCAGTTGCTGGTGGTGTCTACACCATATACTAAAAAAATACCCTTTCTTCGAGTTCTGCTACTCTTCTGGGAGGTATCAATAAGTTAAGTGTTTCCCTCAGGGTTATGTCTTGGGGATGCTTCCACTGCTTGCTACGTTTTGCAGATAAGTTATTTCCACTACATGCAGGGACATAGTTGGTTAATTTAGTTCAGGATGGAGGGGGTCACATTTAGGATGCATAATGTAGTGTTGTGAAAGCTTTAATGTGATAGAGCATATTTTCATTAATGCGAGAGGACTGATTCATGTATCTCGGTGCAATACAGCCATCTTTCAAAAATAACACGTATCGCAGGTTTCAAGAAAGCAAGGGGAGTTTGTGAATGGTTTTCGGCAAAGGTTCCCTTCTAGGGTAAGCAGATGGAACAAAAAGCTTTTCTGGTGAAAAGGGCACAGAGGGGCTGCAGAGATCGGTAGCATGTAATCAAGATTAAAGGTGCCCCATCATCGCCAGCCTTTAAGAGGGTGTACAGGTCACCAGCTGAGGTTTGCCTGTTAGGGACGCTTTCTCCCTTCTGTTTTTGTATTGGGGCGCTATAGATGGGGGATCTTGTGGCAAAGAACAGGAAGGACAGGAGTGGTGTTGTTCAGATAGCAGGTATTCAAGCGCTCAATGGCTCCGTGGCGGTCTCCTACTACATGTACTAAGAGTGACCACATACTGAATTACAGTGCCCCAGGGAATGAGTGCCATCCTCTGGGGAATCCTAAGGCTTTTATGGCACACCGGACACAAGGGGTGGTTAGAGCCTGCGGAGTAATGTGGTATTCATTTCAGGTTGGCACAGCCACCACAGCAGCAGTCATGAACGGGCAGGACAAGCAGTGCAGAAGTTAGGCAGAGGGAGGTCTAACTGTTTTCAAGCACCATGTGAGATTGAACTTTGTATAAATGTCTTCCTGTTAATTTTCCCATCCCTATGGTATTCTCCTGTTCAACACAGGTGGAGGACATGATAAGGTGATGTGGTGACTGGATATTGCATTGTCTCCTGTCAATACAGGACCAAGAGGTGTTTCAGGTGTTTCTGTTGGGCCACTCTTATGTGAGGCAGGCAAAGGTTTTCTGCGATGGGTGACTCCGTGACGAAGGAAAGAGAGGCTGGATATCAACTGACATTCTGCAGTCAAGAAGGGCTGCGCCTCGCCAACTTGAAAGCTAGTTTTGAGCACAATGTGGCCCCAGAGGCTTCCACTTCAAGGGATGGTCAGAGTGCACTGGGAGGCAATGACTCAGTTAAGCTAGGGGGAGAAGACTTACCCAAATTGGTGGTCTCTGGAATGTGTTGGTTTTCAAAAAGGTGCCCTGAGGCCTTAATAATGGGGTCCAATATGGTCCCTGAGGGTGAATCGGAGCTGAAGTAAGTTGGTTCGGGCCCCCAATGAGTACGTGGAACAGTTGCGCAAGAAGGTTGGTAAGTTGTTGAACTCAGCTAGTTATCTTCTATGCCTCACAGATACATCAGGGGTGAGAGGCTCTTTCTTGCAGGATAGGTACACTCATTGAAAGAAGGTAGGATAAGGTTTTCTGAGCTCCCCCCATCAACTTCACCAACCCCACCACTTTTAAATTATGTCAGCCTCGATGGATATGTGACTCCCATGTGCTAGAGTCTCTGTCATGACACCAATCATGGTTCTCACAAAGATTTTGTTAAGGTTATCAGGGTTAAAACAGTGTTGCGAATATTTTCATCTAAACATTCAGTTACTGTTCATCAATACTGCGCTGTGGCAATCGGACTCGTATTGTGGAGGCTTCCAACTCTGGGAGATGGAAATCACCTTTGTAGGTGGTAGCTGCTCATTCGCAGTTTGAAGGGAACACTAGTTTGCAGTACAGTCAGTTGCAGCTCGTGGTGCGCAGAAGGGGCGGTGTGGTGCTTCGGGCGGGAAGAAAATTAAATTAATTTAAAAAAACAAAACTCTTACCTCCATCGCCACCGCCGGACCGCTGCATCCGCTCCTCTGCTGGCTGCAGGCACAGGCTCCCAGCCTTCCCTGTGGCCAATCCTGACGCTGCTCAGGCAGACTGGGAGGCTGTGCATGCTCTCTGCAGCCTGGCAACTGTGTTGCTGTGCTGGAGAGAGCCTACTGCACATGTGTGTTTGGCCGGCCTGAGACCACCAGCCAAACACACATACGCACTGAGGAGGGAGTGTTCACTGCCCCTCAGGGCTTGTCACAGCCTGTGGCCCTGCCCCTTTTACCCAAAAAATTATAATAAACACAGTTTATTATCGATTTTTTGGTAAAAGGTTTGCAGCTGCTGGTGGGGTTTGCAGGGGAGGGGGGAAGGGAGCGATGCTCCTCCGCTCTAATGGAGGAGCCGCCCCTAAGCACAATGCAGTTTAATCCTCATATGAACATTTTTAAACTGTGCCTACGGCTATTATAATCAATGATAATATGCGTGGCAAAATTTACGACAAAACAACAATAGAGTGTTATAAAAAAATTTGCCCTAAATAATCTCTGTGTTTTCTTTTGTAATGTTGATGAGGAATAAAAGTCAGGTTTGCCTCATTTTGGAACAAATTCTTTTGGGAAAAAAACCCTCTCTTAATCGCCTCCGGCCAATTAAAGAGAAGCTCCGTCTCCACTCACTGAGTTGTGGGAAGCAGTTAAGTGCTAATGAAAAACCGACCTCCCCAGAAAACATTCCAATATCACCTCCGCACTTTCCTGTCCCCTGTAGTTGCCGGCATAAAACTGCAACTTAGTGGCAAACAACGTGAGTTAATATTTTCTTTCTCTAAGTAAGAATGGCCTCCCTTGAAAAACAGCTTCAGACTAATTTTAGCCCTGCTGTGGTTACCGGAAGCCTATTTTTAGCAGCTCTTGCCAAGGTGCCAACACATTCTGGGTTTAGGGACAAACACGCCCACCTCCACCCCGTCCGCCCTGCTGTGCAATGTGGTTAACTCTTGCAGGCAGCATGTTTTCAGTGACCCGAGATGTATGTTTTACAGATGCTCAAGGGCTGCCTTTCACGAAGGAGACTGTCCCCTTCAATGTCAAGCAGAGCGATGAGACGCCCGGAGTACTCCGGTTTCACACAGACTGATCAGCGTCTGCTCACATCATGAATCTGGTTCTGGCATCCTCACACTAGACGCCCCGGGCTTCGAGAATTACACTGCTAGTTGCCGCAACGACCTGTGGACCCACTTCCTTCATTTTGTAAGGGGCATCTACTTTTTTTTAAAAATAATTATTATGGCGTTTGTTGTAGAACATTAAAAACAGTTATTCTGAAAAGAAAAGTAAATTCCAAAACGTTGCCTGTGCTTGCCAGTGCTAAGTGGTAGAGTGTGCCAATGATTCATTTTGCTGCACGTGATTCCCCTTCTGAGACTGTTGGGAATGTGTAGTTTCCGTAGACAGGTTCACATTGCTCCCCATAGAGCATTATGCGGGGACAGGTCGAGGCATGTCGAAGTGACACCCATTGATCAGATCATCGATGGAGTGATTTTCTCATTATGCTGATAGTCTCTAGGGAATCCTTCCAACCTCTACTGTGTGTGCGCGTTGAACCTTACGTCTTAACCCCTTAGCTGCTGGGCCTTCCTCCCCTCCCACCCCCAAGTGCTGATCCCTTTTTAAGCTATTTGGGGTAGTTTGCACTTAGGCCTTCATAACTTTTTGTCCACATAAGCTATCAGAGCCAAATTTGCATCCTTTTTTTTCCAACATCCTAGGGATTCCAAACAAAGTACCCAGAGTTTGTGGGCTCACCTTGAGGAGACCAAGAAATTAGCCAAAATACAGCGAAAATGTTTTTTTTTTTTTTTTTTAAACGGGAAAAAAGTTCTGCCGAAGAAGGCTTCTGGTTTTTCCCCTGAAAATGGCATCAACAAGGGGTTGCCAGTGCTAAAATCGCCATCTTCCCAGCTTTCAGGAACAGGCAGACTTAAATCAGAAAACCACATTTTTCAACCCAATTGTGGCATTTTACTGGGGCATACCCCATTTTAACTATTTTTTGTGCTTTCAGCCTCCCTCCAGTTGGTGACAGAAATGGATGTGAAACCAGTACTGGTTCCCGGAAGACCAAACATTTCTGAAAAGTAGACAAAATTCTGAATTCACCAAGGGGGCATTTGTGCAGATCCTACAAGGTTTTCCTACAGAAAATAGCAGCTGAAATAAAAAATATTGAAAGTGAGGTGATAAAAACAGCCATTTTTCTCCATGCTTCACTCTGTAACTTTTTCCTGCGATGTCAGATTTTCTAAAGCAATATACCGTTACGTCTGCTGGAGTCCTCTGGTTGCAGGGATATATAGGGCTTGTAGGTTCATCAAGAACCCTATCTACACAGAGCCGATAAATGAGCTGCCCCTTGCAATGGGTTTTCATTCTATACCGGGTATACAGCAATTCATTTGCTGAAATATAAAGAGTGAAAAATAGGTGTCAAGAAAACCTTTGTATTTCCAAAATGTGCACAAGATAAGGTGTTGGGAAACAGTGGTTATTTGCACATCTCTGAATTCCAGGGTGCCCATACTAGCATGTGAATTACAGAGCATTTCTCAAATAGGCGTCTTTTTTACACACTGTCTTACATTTGGAAGGAAAAAATGTAGAGAAAGACAAGGGGCAATAACACTTGTTGTGCTATTCTGTATTACAACAAGTCTCCCAATAAAAATGGTACCTCACTTGCATAGGTAGGTCCAATGCCAGCCACATGAAACACAACATGGACACACCACATTTTTACATTGAAAACTGATGTGTTTTGGAAAGTGCCAAGCTGTGGATTTTGGCCTCAGCCAGCACCTAAGGAAACCTACCAAACTTGTGCATTTTTAAAAACTAGACACCAAGGGGAATCCAATATGGGGTTACTTGTGGGGCTCTCATCAGGTTCTGTTACACAGAATCCTTTGCAAACCTCAAAATTTGTCCAAAAAAACACTTTTTCCTAACATTTCGGTGACAGAAGGTTCTGGAATCTGAGAGGAGCCACAAATTTCCTTCCACCCAGCGTTTCCCCAAGTCTTCCGATAAAAATGGTACCTCACTTGTGTGGGCAGGCCTAGTGCCTGCGACAGGAAATGCCCCAAAACACAACATGGACACATCACATTTTCCCAAAGAAAACAGAGCTGTTTTTTGCATAGTGCCTAGCTGTGGATTTTGTCCTCTAGCTCAACCGGCACCTAGGGAAACCTATCAAACCTGTGCATTTTTTAAAACTAGACACCTAGGGAAATCCAAGATGGGGTGACTTGTGGGGCTCTCACCAGGTTCTGTTACCCAGAATCCTTTGCAAATCTCAAAATTAGGCCCAAAACACCTTTTCCTCACATTTCGGTGATAGAAAGTTCTGGAATCTCAGAGGAGTCACACATTTTCTTCTACCCAGCATTCCCTCAAGTCTCCCGATAAACATGGTACCTCACTTGTGTTGGTAGGTCTAGTGCCCGTGACAGGAAATGCCCCAAACACAACATGTACACATCACATTTTCTGGAGAAAAAAAAACAGAGCTGTTTTTTGCAAAGTGCCTAGCTGTGGATTTTGGCCTCTAGCTCAGCCGGCATCTAATGAAACCTACCAAACCTGTGCATTTATTAAAACTAGACACCTAGGGGAATCCATGATTGGGTGACTTGTGGGGCTCTCACCGGGTTCTGTTACCCAGAATCCTTTGCAAACCTCAACATTTGGTCAAAAGAACACTTTTTCCTAACATTGCGTGACAGAAAGTTTTGGAATCTGAGAGGAACAACAACTTTACTTCCACCCAGCGTTCCCCCAAGTCTCCCGGTAAAAAATGGTACCTCACTTGTATGGGTAGGCCTAGTACCCGCGACAGGAATAGATCACACAATGGCCAATGCTGGTCCTTACATGAGGGCAACTGTTGACCGTGGAGTAATCCATTCCTGATGCAGACACTAGGTACAGGCACTCAAGTGGGGTAGCGTTTTTATCAGGACAGATGGGGAAACATTGGGTGGTAGGAATTTTGTGGATCTCAGCATATTCCTGTAGTTTGTGTAACAGAAATGCAAGACAAAATAGAGTTTTTATTCAACATTTCAGCTTTGCAGGATATTCTGGGTAAGAAAACTTTGGAGAATCCACACAAGTCACACCTCTGTGCACTCCCCGGACGTGTAGTTTCCAGAAATGTCTGTGTTTGTTATGTTCCCCTATGTAGCTGCTGAGCCCAGGACCAAAAACGCAGGTGCCTGCCTTACAAAACCAGTTTGTTTTGTGATAGATAATTTTGATGTCTCCACAATACGATTTGGGTGGTGGAATTTGGGGCTGAACTAAATTGGGGAGCTGCCAAGAGAGCACACTCTGTGCTTGCCGCTGCTTGCATCTGCTCTCTGGGTTGGACTAACCCGCTATTGTCACGCTGCACAGACTGTGCTTGCGAAGGGACAGCAGGACTGTCCTCATCAACTCCCTGATAATCACTGGAAGAGGAGTTATCGAATGGAGCACCTCTGACTGTAAAATCGCCCCCAGAGTCTGTGCTATTGCCCTATCCCTCAGATGCTCTCTATGTATCTGCTGTCTCAGTCTCTGATCCTAAGTCAGAGCTGTCCCCTATAACCCAAGTTAGGGCTTGAGCATCAGTCATCCAACGAGATGCCATCTCTGCTACTGGGTAAACTGTCGCTCTAAAACACTAGCCTATGTAGACACTCACAAAATTGCTGGTGGATAAGTGTGTGATACCTGCAACAGTAGAGGTCACCTTACCTTCGCTGCTTCCCTCAATCACCATGTTTTCTCAAGTCACTCAAAAAAACAAAAAAGACACACTATTACTTCACCTTGTCACATACCAATCGTCACTGTCTTTAGTGCCTCTAGCGGCCAGTCCAACAATCATTATTTGTGCTCCCACTCCCATGACCACCTCCGCGGATTCCCTCACTACCACCTAGCAAAAGTGCTCTTCATCTCTTCATAGCCCCCGCACATACATTTCATTTGTATTATAGCGTAGGTAATGGCTGGCTTTACTAATCTACTCAGCTATTCACATATAATACAGTTTTAATCCTTTCAGTAGGCATATAAATCTTCTGCGCTACTTTATAGCATAAAAACTGCCACTAGGCAAAAGTCAGATCCTTTTCTAGTAGAAACATCATCACAAGAGTTAGTTGACTTTTTTCTTTGCTGCCTAAAAGCTACAGTTGAAACGTGCCAGTTGAAGTATGTGCATTGCTTTGAAGACGAAAGCTGCAACTACAACTGCAAGACAACTGGTGGCATATATATATATATGTACATATATATATATATATATAATCAATCAATCAATCAATCATAGTATTTATAAAGCGCGCTATGTACCCGTCAGGGTTTCGAGGCGCTGAGGGGGGGGGGGGGGGGAGCGCTGCTGGTTTAGCGGCCGAAGAGCCAGGTCTTGAGGAGCCTTCTGAATGCGAGGAGGTCCTGGGTCTGGCGAAGAGATGTGGGGAGAGAGTTCCAGGTCTTGGCGGCGAGGAAGGAGAAGGATCTGCCGCCGGATGTCTTGCGCTGGATTCGGGGTACGATGGCGAGGGCGAGGTTGGCGGATCGGAGTTGACGTGTTGGAGTGTAGAAGTTGAGTCTGGTGTTGAGGTAGGAGGGTCCGGTGTTGTGAAGTGCCTTGTGAGCGTGGGTCATGAGTTTGAAGGTGATCCTCTTGTCTACCGGGAGCCAGTGGAGTTCCTTTAGGTGAGGGGAGATGTGACTTCGGCGGGGTATGTTGAGGATCAGTCGGGCGGAGGCATTTTGGATACGTTGGAGGCGTTTGATGTCTTTGGTTGGGATGCCTGTGTAGAGTGCGTATATATATATGTACATATATATATATATATATATATGTACATATATATATATATATATATATATATATATAATCTCATCCAGCTGATGCCAATCACTGCCATCTCACGAGGTCGGTGCAATACTGCGATAAGCTGGAAACCCCCTAAACATACAATAGACGCGCCATAATTATCGCACGGATATCAAAATCGCACTCCAGGACAGTGATTCACAAAGAAAGTTTATTCAGCAACGCGTTTCAATCTGACGATCTTTTTCACAGCCAGAATCGGAAATCAAGTGCCCAATTACCTTTAAAAACAAATTCCCAAATCCCTCGTGGGAAATCATGGACATGGAAAAAATCACCCCCGTTAGTGAAATAAATGAGAACAAACTAATTCTGTAATTTTCATATGGGCATACAAACTTATTGAAGGTTATAAATATTTTCTTAATTGAATCAATTTCAATCACTTAATTTTGCAGAGCGAATGAACAAAAAATAAAAAATATTAAAAATGAATAAATTAAATTATTAGGTTACATAAAATCAAACAGATGAATCCTAATAATTTGATTTATTCTTTTTTAATATTTTTTCCATGTCCATGTTTTTCCATGAGGGCTTTGGGAAATTGTTTTTATAGGTGATTGTGCACTTGATTTATAATTTTTGCTGTGAAACAGATCGTCAGATCGAAACTGAATAAACTTTCTTTGTGAATCACCGTCCTGGAGTGCAATTTTGGTGTCCATGCAATAGTTACTGCACGTGTATTGTATATGTATGCCCAGGGGTAAACCTATCTTTTGAAAAAAAATGTGCCCCCGGGGAGGGGGCCGTCCCCCCCAAGTGAAATCCCTGATGTCTAGTGGGGCCAGGAAACCCGTTCGGGAAGGCCTTGTTTGTAAGGGGAGAGTCTCCCCTCTCAAACAAGGCCTTCTCGAACGTTGGCAAGGCTGTTTGGGGCTGTTTTCCCCACTGGAGCAGGAAGCAGTCACAAGGCCCCTTCCTGCTCTGGTAGAGAAACCAGATAGTGATGACATCACAAAGGGGTGGGGGTTGGAGATACCAAAGATCTTCCGTGTGTCTCGGGGTATTTTTGAATTAAAAAAAAAATCCTCATGGTGTCGGGCACTGGTTGTGACCCGCACCAGGGAGGTAATGTGGGCGTCGGTCAGTGGCCAACGCTCAACCTAAAGCGGTTAAAAGAAGCACGTTGTTGTATTTCTTTCTTAACGATCAACTGGACTTACTCTTGGCTAGGCCTGTGCCTGCGTATCTTTCCCAACACCATGTTTATCACTGCGATCTTAGCCCTGGAGAATTCCACTATCTTTTTTAACACCTTAATTATGCCCCCTTGCTGGTAGCTTTGAGTCTTGTTTCTTTTTATGTATTCAACCTTTATCTTTTGGGTGTTTTAGATGTAGGTGGCATTTTAGCTAAACCATAGAACTGTTTAATTCCTGAATTTCTCATTGTGCAAAATATGCAGAATGTTTTCAACTTTGCACTACTCAATTTTGCTTAATTTTTACACATAGGGGCCTAGTTCTGGCAGAAAATGTCTCGCCCAAAGGTATTTCCTGCTCCAATCAGGCTTGTGTTGTGTGTCACAAAGGTGAGATACTAGCAAACCACATTTCACACTAAAAGTGTGGTTTTGCAAAAATGTAATGGATTTATTCAGACGTATGCAAAAAGAAACTCCAGAGTTTTGCACACCTTTAGTTTCCCTTGTAAACATTGTTGAAATTATGCCAGTTACACAAGTTGGGTTTTATATTAGCTAAATCCTATTAAAATCGATATCTTCATCTCAAAAACAATTGAAAGGGGTATTTTTAACCAACAGATGCTCTATGCACCCATTACCTCTGCTTTTTTCTCCTTTTTCATCTCCATGAAATACACTCCATAAAGCCAGTGCTCCGTTCACCCTTATTTCAAAATTCATAACCTTGGATTACGCATCTTTTTTAGGCCTTGCCTATGACCCTAAACATGCACATCAGCACATATAGATGCAAAAAAGCGACTTCTGGACATCAAGCTTCAGCCACTGGCTGTTGAGGTTCACCTAACTATGACCATTGGCTGAAAGGGTTGTCCATTAGAGTTGACATTGTCTAAAGTCAGTTCATGGATGCAGGTTACAAAAAATGCAGTCCTTTGTTTGCACACCTTGGCATTAATACATTTGTCTTTTCATTTTGTTATATTTTGTGTATTGCAAGCCCCCCCACCACCACTTCCTGCACTCTTGCTAGGTCCTTTAAACACTCCCAGCTCACCCCACCCCTAAGAATGCTCCTCTCTTCTATCCAGAGCTCCATTGCTCCTCCCAGTCCTGTGCTAGATTATTATTTTTTTCTTGAGGTCCTGGCAGCTGCAAAGTGCAACTGGACTGCTGGCTTCACTTTAGCACAGTCGCAGCTCGCGGGGTGGTAAAGCAGCGGGGCAGCTTGTGGCGGGGGCAGGGGAACGACGACAAAACAAACAAAAAATAAAGAAAAAATAAATAAACTTACTTGTCTCCCCACCGCATCACCAGTCTTCAGGCTGCACTGAAGGCACAGGCTACCAGCCTGCCCTTCGGCTAATCCTAATGCTGCTCTCATATTGCTGGCAGCAAGAGAGCAGTGTCAGTGCCCTGACTTTGTGCTCCAAGGCAGACAGGAAGACTGTGCCTGTTATCTCCAACCCGGCAACACTGTGCCGGGTTGGAGAGGAGAGAGCTATGTGTGTTTGATTGTCCTGAGACGGCTGGCCAAACGCACATGCGCACTGAGGGGAGTGCACACCACTCCCCTTCCGTCATCCCCCATGGTCCGCCCCATGGAAAAATAAAACGAAAATAAACATTGTTTTTTATGGATTTATTTTAAAAGTTTTGCAGCTGCTGCTGCTGGTGGAGGGCGAGGGAGCGATGCTCCTCCATCATAGCAGAGGAGCCGCCCTGCTTTTGGAAGTGCTCCACATATTTTATATTTTAATTTCTCGTTTACCATTCGATAGGCCATGTTGCAATAATATCTTTTAAAAAAAAATTCAAAAAGTAAAAATGGCTTCTGTTGATTCTGGTTGCAATACATACGCACACAAGGTAGTCATTTTGTAATAGTATCCAAGATGGCTGATGTGGGCGTACATGCGCACATGTACGTGATGACACATGCATGCACGTACTGGAGGCCATTTTCTTTTTCTTGTCATTGCAACATGCTTGATGTCCATGTCAGAATGGTAAACTTAAAAGAAAATACATGCAGCACCGGTGCAAACAAGCATTTGCAAAGCTAAAAGGGCAATACTCAACTTCTAAAATCAAGACCTATTGCCTTAATCAGTCCTTGTTGATATTGTCACTACTTTTGGCCTATCTGATCATGACATAGTCCTGACAAAAATGTCAGGTTTGGGTATCGTACGCACTGAACTCTTATGGCTCTCCTCCTACTCTGTTGCCTGATTGTACTTAAAGTCTGACCACAGGATATGTGTGATTCTGGTATTCTTTTACCTGAAGCAGATACCATGGGTATTGGTACGTAAGGCTGTTGAAATACTATTATAAGGCTGTTATATATTTTGCAGGCACAAATGAGAAATAATGTCAGAAATCAGTGCTTCCGCACTGATTCACTCTGGTCTTTCGTCATCACTGAGCCTTTTGCACCCAGCCATCTTTTTTGAGTTTATAGCTTGAGAAATATGCTGAGGAGAATCATCTGGAGTTACATTTTTCCTGCAAAACGTTTAACTTCTTTTACTGGCTGAATCAATAATTATATAGTGGTGATTCGGTACTCTAACCAGTCATTGCCAGTGGCATTCCCCCAGGCTTCTTCAATGGAGACATGCTCTCCATAATCCCAGCAAGATAAGATATGGCGGTAATAACACCCATCAAATGGTAAATAAATAGGCGCTAAACCAAATGAAAAGTGTGCGAACGGTCAAAGTCTGCAGGGAGTTCATGATGACAAATGTTTCTCAATGGCAAGATATTGTGGTGCTAAACACCTATAAAAAGCGATAACTTGGGACTTGAAAAGCCTTTTTTGTGTTTTTTGCCCATTTAGATTCCTCCAGTAAACTGCAATCCTTCATTGTAGTCAACAACCTTGCACTTCCTTTGCTTTTTCATACGGAAATGTCTTCTCTGTTTGATCCTTTACCTATAGTTGACCATGGTTCCTGCTCCATGAGAAGGTGCTTTTAATAGTTACTATTTGACTGACCCACTTAATGGGTCTGAGCCAAGAAAGGATTGATAGGAAGGAATTGTGCATATCGATATTTAACACCCACTATCTTGTGACCAATAAGCCGATTACCACCCTCAAGTCCTCCCCCTGTGCCTTAAACCAAGACTTCTGCCCCTGAGGAGGAATGTACCTGCTCCATGCTTTCACTAAATTAGAATATAGGCAAACCTAGTTAATGCATTCAATTTAAACATCGTGATTCTCTGCGAATTGCATTGTGCTCCTAGTAGCCTATGCAACACCCTTACTTTATTTTTCTGACCTGCGAGTTCATAGCCCACTTTGAGCTCAAACTAGGCTGTATTTTACACCTCACCTCATCTTTTTCTTAGCCACTGTTAGTGGTAGCCTTACACTGAGGGTCAGGTATATTTAGATGGTATGGTTTGAGGTTGTGCTTAAAATATATTACCCAGATTTAGCAGGCTTTCATGGACTCCACATGAGCAGGGCACATGCTGTGCTGGACAGGCGGGAGGTGTTCCAGATTAGGCTTCTCTCCTTGGCTCGAACACAGAAGGACCTCTTTGTAAGAATGGAAATGACACACTTTGCGTCTCATATCTGTGTAAAGGCAGAAGGTATGTGTGTTCTGCTGCAGTTCTGTGATGTTTTACTATTCTTCCAAGGTCTTGCATAATTGTACAAGGCAGCCACAGCATATTACAACTGCAACAAACATTATAAACTTGTTTCACATGGGTTTACTGTGTACGGAGCAACAATATGTTGGTTCAGGAGAACATGCACAAACATTTTAGAGTTGCTAATAGATTGTAAAATTCAGTTCATCTGTATATCGAGAAGTGTTCCATCAGAAATCTTAAAATTAAACATATATTTAGCAAGGTTTTGGGGGATCATCAAACAGTTCATGAGCAATAGCAATTTCTGTTCACTGGCTTCACCGCTTTGACTTACCTCACCGCTGTGACTGGCCAACAAGGTTGGGCTGACCTAAACTAGGGTGTAGGGAGAGAATTTGTGCAGGGTTTACCACCATGATGTGGGATATCTGTGTATGTTACACCCTCTGCTGGGCAGTACGTTTGAATGTACACTATGTAATGCACCCATAGGAGAGAGTTGAGAGGCACATTGACAAGGTCTACTTGGGTTACCAAGTGAGGGGTGGCAAAGTGCAGCCCCTCAAGACCAAAATTGAAGCCATCCTCGCTTGGGAACCACCCAAGACCCAAACAGAAGTGAGGGCCTTCTTAGGCCTACTGGGTTGTTACATGAGAGTCCTCAAGGGGTATAGCACCATTGTTGCTCCCTTGACTGAGCTGACTTCCACGAAGCAGCCACGTGTAGTGATTTGGATGGAGGCATGTCAGATAGCTTTTGACACCCTGAAGGAGGCCATGTGCACACCACCCGTGTTCAAGGCCCCTGACTTCTCCCAAGAATGTATTGTTCAAAGCAGACTCCTCAGAGCACGGAGTAGGGGCTGTGCTCTCACAGCTAAATGAAGAGGGCCCGATCAACCTGTAGTTTTCATCAGTAGGAGGCTACCTCCCATGGAAAAGAGGTGGAGAGCAATAGAAAGATAAGCCTGAATTGTGTTCTGGGAGCTGTAGAAGCTAAGGCCATACCTGTTTGGCACGTCCAGGTTCAGAAAGATGCCAGGCCCTTCAAATGGCTAATGCAAATGAGGAGTGAGACTCCCAAACTGTTGTGTAGGTTCATCTCTCTGCAGGGAACAGACCACGCCAATGCAAATGGTCTCTCCAGGTTCTTCATCCTTAATGAAGACAACTCCCAATGGGTTGAGTCGCTGTCCCCACTTTAAGCTGGAAGGGGACCTATCTTTGGCAAGGTTTCCATGACTTTCTGGCGTTTGACCTCCTGTTTTGCTGACCTCTTTTGTGCTGACTTCAGGATTCTGGGAACTTTACCACTGCTGACTAATGCTAAAGTGTTTGTGCTCTTTCCCTAAAATGAGATAACATTGGTTTATCCACAATTGGCATATTTAATTTAGTTAGAAATCCAGGCCAGGTAAAAAAAGAACCGGGACTTTGTACACTTCAAAGGCCTCTCATTGAAGTTTCCCCACTTCATGGCACAACTGAGTATAAGTACTGGACCTCAGACACCACAACTTCAGTACACTTCTGGACCAGAGGACATTCTGCCAGGAAGGACTGCTGTGGTAATGAAAGGACTGTCACTGTGCTGGACTCTACTGTACTTTGTGGATTCCTGCTTGGCTGTGCCTGCCCTGCTGTCTGCTGCCCTCTGTGCCTGGGAGTGAGAAGGACTGGACCTTCTACTCTATATCCCCAGAACCAAAGTGACTCTGAGGGCTTGCTGGCTTGCCTCCTGTAATGATGTCCCAGGGACATCAAAGACTTCCAACTTCTGCAGCTTCTGGACTCTATCATCTGTGACTTTTGCCTTGTCAAATGGTGCCAATCCAGTACTGGGCCCATGGAAGTGGGCTTGCTAGCTGTTTCCTACTAGAATTCACGCATCATTGTTGTTGCAGTGGTCGGAACTGATGCATCCCATTCTATGCTGCTGCATCACCGCTGCAGGAGACATCACCAGCTGCATGTCTTGATGATGACGCAGCACCTGCAACTAAGGGGTCTGACACTGAAGCATCTCTGATTGTGCGGCCTGGAACTGACTCATCGCCAACACCGCCAGGCTCGACGACACTCCTCTGATGCTCCTCGCATTGCTCTTCAACATCGACACAACCCCAAACCATCTACTGATTTCAGCAGGAAAAGGCTGGTCCCTGTATCCGACATATGCTCCCTCACAGTTGGCCTAACTTTTCAGATTTCACCCGATCTAGTGCGACTAGAAAGCCCCAGTTGGAGCATTATGCTTTTAAGCACTATATTTGCAGATATCCTTTACAAAATCATATTTTAGAGTCTACTTATTAGGCTCTATTTTTCTAACCTGGTGTGGATTTTTTGTGTGTGTTGTATTCACTGTTTTACCGTTTAAAGGGTTGCACAAATACTTTACATATTGTCTCTTAAGCTAAGCCTGCCTGCTCTGTGCCAAGCTACCAGAGGGCAAGCATAGGTTAAGTTATGTGTGTATCTGACTTACCCTGACTAGGATTATGGTTCCTGCTTGGACAGGGTGCTTACCTCTGCCAACCAGAAACCCAGTTTCTAACACATGCATACTGAAGATACCCAGTTCCATTTCATTTTACAAGAGGAAGGTGCTGACTTCTGGATGCACCAACTTAATTCTGCCAAAATAGGAGAGGTCTGAAACTTCAGTTTGTGTGCTTCTCTTCGATAGGCTGGACATACTTGGATCCCTACCCAGGCCTTTGTATTCAGGGCCTGTTGCACTGTTCCCATTTGCAAAGCAGGAATGCTCAGCTAGCACACAGATTGGTTTTCACATTGGGATGTAATTTGTGATCTGATCTATGTGCTTGTAGATGACATAGCAAATTTCCCATTCGCATGGGGCCTCAAACTGACCTGCCTAATGATTATCAGTTAATCAGGTCACATTTTGCAACCATCTTTGAATGTCTGCAATTGCATGGATGGTAGCCCACAAGACCACCATCTCTGTATGTGCTTTTCCTAACAGGAAAGTTAAGGTAAAGTAGCCTGTGTTCTCTAAAGAAACAGGGACTGCTTAAACAAAATAAATTCTTCCCATTTTAGAACACATTAGGAGAGCATCAGTGCCTGCTCCCGCTCTGACCGCCCAGGACATCCAACTTGAGTCCCAGTGGAGCCCACTTCCCCTTCTGAATCAGTTATTCCCTACAAGTCGAAGGGTGGTGACTTTTCAATGGTTTGCAACAATACTTGAGGTTGCAAACCACTTGCACATTCCTTCGATTTGCACACTACTCTATTCAATCCTCAAGGAGGATGTGTGAAGGCCTCGTGTTTGCTATTCAGAAAGGGTCACAAAACACCTTTACACGTCAGAAGAACTTCTAAAAGGGACCGTCCACAATCCCAGTTGTGCCTCTGTACCTCACTCTCTTATCAGTAATGCATTTTAAGCAATCCAGGGTGCTGTGCATCAGTTATAAATGAATAAGTATTACACAACTTAGCAGGGGAAAAAAAGAGATTGTAACCATTCATGTGGACTTTTCCCAAAAACCTGTTAGGGCTAGAGCTTCAGGGTGGATTGGGCATCTATCCGACCGTTAGATGTTCTAAAAAATATTTGCTCACACAGTACCGTTTTTAATGCAATTTCTGACTTCAACTTGCCCGGAAAATTATTCTAATCTTTTTACTGACATAGAAGTTAGGCACAGAATTTGCAGTCGAATCATATTACAGAAGAGATTAATAGGACATGATTAATAAAAAAAATTAATGAAGAGCCCTTGACCCTCCTGCTAGGAGAAAATCACTGTGGAATAATGATTTCACCCCAAATTGCGGCAGGCGTTTAAAGGAGAAATACTTGTATTTCTTCCTTGTTTTCCAACGTTGTATTTATGCTGCACTGTGCAGCACGCATACAAAGTGGGCAGAGCTAGTCTAGGCACAATATTTTGTACTGGAAAAGTGCCATGCTAGTATACAATCTGTGCTAAACTCACACACTTTTCAGCTTTGCACTAAGGTGCAAAGGTGTGCGCGTGGCACACGGCTGATGGTGTGCCGGCTGTAAATTTGACGCTCTTCTGCTCTCTTCCTGTCACGCAACGTAGTGCTGCTGCGCTGCATTGTGTGACATGTACGTAGATCTGGGCCTAAGAGATTGGCAGGAGATTTGCAGACCCCCGAGACTCATTGAGTAATAGTCCTGGCTACAAAATGGAAAATGTAACGTATTGAACTGCATTTGACCCACGTCCCATAGTATTGCTTTTGTACTTGCTCGCCTCGTACGAAATCGCTTCTCCCTTGGGGCACCAGAGCAGCCCACCCTCCCCTACACTGGAGGGTGTCAAACAACTGCTCGGAACTTTTGAAATATGTTTTGTTTCAATTTCAAAGGAAGTCAGACTGTTGTTGTTTATTGCCGCTCACAACGGCAAGACTGAATCTGTCACAGACTTACATTTTTCTATGCCTGCAACCTCATAGTTCACGGCACGTCTTGCAATCCTCGCTCCCTGTTAGAAGTCAAAATGCCAATAAACAGACTGCAAATAATCGGAACTTCTCATTGTGAAGAAATTCTGCCTGGAGCAGAGACTGGCTGCCAACAGGGAAATTGATGCAATGCCCAAGTGGCCGGTGCCAGGGCGCGGGCACATGTCGGGCGAGCCTCTGGCATCGGAATGCTCCTGCTGCCTTGGCACTACACGCTGCATTCTTCTAATTCTGTGCATGTTACATCATTTGTGACTCCTTGCCAAAAGACGCGAGCCTCATGCAGTGCTTTGAACCCAACATGACTGTTGAGCTGCCTTCTATCTTAAAACCAAAGCCACCGAGGATGGAGCTTGAAGACATGCATCCACCCTTAACTGCAGCAAAAGTGTAAGTACTGTTGCAAATATGTGGCAAAAGGTAGAAAATACAGTGGCAGAAGGTAGAAAATACAGTGGTTTTACTAAGTTTACATGCACTTCAATGTTTTTGCATGTTTTGAAGCGTGTACCAAAAGTTGTTCCATATGTTCACAGATTTACCTCCCCACTTTTAAAGAAAAATGTTTTTGTAGTAAAAAAAAAAAAACGAACCATCCAAAACTGAAATATCATAATTGAGTACATATTCAGCCCCTCAGTTAGTACATGGCAGCAGAAAATTTGACAGCAATTTCTGCTGTTAGCTGTCTGTATTAAATTTGCATCCCTGTATTTGCAGTATTTTACCTCTCTCAGTTGCAAGGCGAGTGTTGATGGACAGCATCTTCAATACATTCCACAAGCCATTGAGAGGACGTAGACATTGTCTGTGCTGCTCAACTACAAAAGAACGTTTGCACTGTTGTTCCCTATCCACTAGAATGTAGGTTTAGCTGTGCACTTTGTGTTGTTGGCATTTGAAAAGGTCACATTTCAACCTAGTATCAGCTTTCTTACACAGGGCAAAAAGTTTTCCCCTTTTTAAGACTTTTAAGACAGTTTCTCCATTTATGTTTTCTTTTGCCCTAGCAAGCGTCTCAGTCGTTGGTGATGGGAATCATCCAATAACATGATACTGCCACAATCATGTTTCACAGCAAAGAAGGCATTATTTTGGTAACATGCACATTTTGTAGATATATATTGAAGATATAGAAGGGCTGATGTGACTTACTTAAAATTCATTTTCTTCAACAGGGGATGGATACATTTACTTCTTAAAACACTAAGCATAGGACAAAACTTGATAAAATGTAGAGTGTCTTGTTGAGAGATCATATTTCATGGTCAAGGAGCTAAATCAGAGTCCTTATCCCAGCCCCTCAGGGCAAATGATGGGTGAGGTTCATTCTAAATCATGTCAGTAGAAAATGATGATGGTTTGAAATTGCAACCTATAGAATTTGCTAACCAGAGGCTTGAACATGGCTCCCATCTCTCTTTCCGATTGATTATTGAGGTGGAAGTCACTGGATGTCAATTTTATGTCTGCCTTAGTGATGGAACTTGGGCGCTGAAGAGGGTCAGGGCGGCCTAAGAGCTTAAAGCTCTGCTCTGTATATCCCATCAATGTTATGACCATGGCATGATCAAGGCCAAAATAAGGCTTCACAATTAAGTGGTTCATATTAGCCTCTAATTTAAGCCACCCGCTGAGTGGACGAAGTAAGTTGTAACACATCAGAAACATAAGACATTCACAATTCTTCTTGGATCATAACCGAAGCATCACTTTGTGGCAGGGCAAGCAATCCTCTCAAAAAGTTATTTTCTGCTGCCTGTGTTAGCGGTGTTATGGTGTTACCACAAATGTCGCTCACATAAGACAACATTGAGAGACACTCAGAATTATATGCTCTAATCACGACATCAGTGGATTTGTGGCCTAATCTCTTTGTGAAGTTCAATACACAGTTAATGGACCTCCCAAAAGTCATTCTTTTCTGTTTCAGTAAAAAGGTCCAGAGAAGCTCCAAGGCAAATAAATTCCCAAATAAGAAACCAACTCCACCTTATTGATATGGTTGCCTTTACTTAAAAAGTTCCCTAGATAGTGCCCGTATGGCCTATTACCTTAAAATGTAATTTTTTGACATTGGTACTTAAATTCAGGATGTCACTGTAAACCAATCACGGTTCTAGAAAAGAGAACAGCAGCATCTGCATAAAGTAGACTACTATAGAACTCTTCTCCTTAATCAGCATGCCCCTACCTTGTTTAACTAAGATCGATTGAAGATTGTTAATAGACAAAATGGGGACTAAAGTGCTGCCCTGTCGGATGCCCCCTTTTCAAACTAAAGTGCTGAGTGCATTCACTCCCCTCACCATAACCCACTGTGACCGAAAGATTATGGTGCAAATCTTTCATTAGCCAGATAATATCCCACTTTGCTCCCATTGAACCCGGTATAGTCAAGAGTTTGTCTCTGTTCACTCTATTGAAGGCTAAACTGAGGGCCATGAAAGCCAGATGAAGTGGTCACAGTGTATTTTGAAGCCATTAGATATAGGTTAAAGCACTGGTTGGCTGTCCCGTGACCAGCTCTAAGTCCATATTGTACATCAGACAGAGCATTATTTTCCTTCATTATTTTCCCCTTCCCTCAAAGTTGGAAGTGAGTTAAGGCTACTCATTGGAGTATTTTCACTTCAGAATTGACAAAGGAAGTAGGTTCATTGCAACATCTGTCTTCCCTACAGCACTTTTCAAACACAAACAAAATCACTGAGTGTGATTAGGATGCTGGCATCCACCGTTTAACAGCTGCACTAAAACGTTGTGTCACCACAGGTGTCCAGAGATGAACATTAGATTTTTTTTAAAAACTGGAGCACCATCTGTGCTAGGGACTTTGTTATTGGGCAAAGAGATAATTAATTCGCTCACCTGGTCCCATTGAAATACACAATTTGAATGCCCCTCAATCATCAGGGAAGCAGGATTGGAGTCCTAGTCATTATAAATAGCATCAAAATGCTTGACCCATACATCAGTAGAAATATTGGATGACAGCTCAGGTTGGTGGGTGGAGGTAAACAGCGACTGATTCACAATACACCAGAACATGCCGCATTCATTCTTGGAATAGGCTAGAATGAGTTCTTCTCCAGTCTCCAAGCATAAGATATTTTCTGATCCTTATCAGCTAACTTGTAATTTGCCAGACAAGAGGCAAGTAGTGTCCTGTTTCTGGGAGTTTGCCTGAGTGACAGCTTTTGTTAACAAAGGACGTTGGTACAGAAATAATCAAACATCCTTTGAATGAATGATGGGTAGGAATTGACTGCTACACAAATCTATTGATAAGTGAACAAATCAGGTTTTCAAGGGAACCGTCTTCTTAGCACTCTTCAAACTCATCTGCACAAGCTGGATTCATTTACTAAGAAATACATCTGGCAAGATCCTGTCCCATTTGATTCTGAGGCCTTGATCCAGTATATTGACCACTCAATTAAAGAGGTGTGTCTCTCTATTAGAGTTAATCTGACACTCAAGCATGGCTGTCAGATAGTGTGGCCACTTCGACCATCCCATAAAACTTTAAACTCCCCCATCCTAATTCTACAAAGTCGAAGAGACCAAAACACAATCTATAACTGACATATTTCCTATTGCAGTAAAGGTTGGGGTGCCAAAGGTACCTGAACAGTTGGACTGCATATCAGATAAAATAGATAAATTAAAGTCAGATATGACTAGAATTGTGAAGTTCCCTGTATGGATTATTTATAATGCTATGAAGAAATAACTTCTCACTCAAATTGAGTACAACTGAAAATGTGGCAACCCTTACACAATCAGGGATTAAAATCACCCCCAACATAATAAAAACATGGATGTTACATGGATTTAAAAAAGTTACCTAAAAACTCAATAAGAGCATGCACATGACAATAGTAGTCAGATGAGAAGTTTAAATTATACCAATTTAAAATTAATAACAACTTTTTTAGAAAAACACAACGAAACAGCATCTAGGATATGTGAACTAGTGTCCAATGAACACATGTTGTACATTGACAGATTGTAATTGTAATTATATTTGTGTAGCGCTTACTACCCCTGACGAGGCGTTGAAGCACTTTTCGATGAGTAGCACACTACTCTGGAACCCAAGAGGAATTAGTGTTGGTTTAGTATAGGAAAATATGAGAACAGTATTAGTATATGTTAATTTGAGCAGAGGATGTGTGTATTTGTTAGTTAGATTGACTAGAGTAATGGAGGGATAGAGGAAGGAGGAATCCAGAAGTGTTAATTCGGAGTTCATAGTAATAGGATGATGCTTGGAATGAGGGTTCAAGGAGGGAATGGTCTGGGAAGGGTTATTTTGGAGATCAAATTAGTAGAATGGGTTTGGGATGAGTCAGAGTGGGAATGGAGGATAGATTGATAGAGATATAGGGTGATGGGAAGACACAGTAAAGTTTACATTTTTTTTTTTTACATTTCATTATTTATTTATTTTTAATTTAATTTTATTTTTTTCTCTTGGGCAGTAGGACTAAAGTAATAAATAAATAGATATGTAAATACATAGTAAGGGAATATATGTGTAAGGAATATAATAATGGTTATAATATGAGATCTAAAGTTGTGTTGTATAAACACAGACTCTCAAGATTTGCAATATCATGTTAATTTATAAGTGTACTTCTTTAACATTTATTTATGTTTCCTCAATTTGTCAATAGCGAAATGCTTGCTGATAAAATAGTCAAGATAACATTTGCTCATTGTGATAGAAAAAAGAAAGCAGGGATTCATAAGTATCTAATATAAAAATGTATCTAGGAACTATGCAATGACCTAGGAACATGTTAAGCATAGAATAATATACACATATTTATGTGTACACATATACATATACACATGCACACACACACACATATACACATTTAAATGTGAGTAAATATGCATTTGTTAAACATGCTTCAAGAGTATGTGTATATTTTATTATTATGAAATATGAACTATACATATTTCTTAAAGAACTATACATATCTAGATATATACACATAAACAGATTATAAATATTTATCAACACAGGCATATGAGATCCATTGCTGTTTGGATATGGTGGTTATGAAGGAAAGAGCCAACTCTTGATTAGTCTTCTCAAGACAAGATTTTTATCAGCGGATCTTATATTTAGGGGTAATGAATTCCATAGTTAGGTTGCTTAAACAGAGAAAGATGTACCACCTATTGTCTTTTTCTTGTATGTTGGTGCTTTAGGGTGGGGTGCCAATCTTGAGCGAGGTTTCTTTGTTGAATGTATTTGGTTATTTGGTTATTTTGTTTCTGATGAAAAATGGTCCTGTTCCATGTATTGCTTTGTGGGTGGTACAGCACAGCTTGAAGGTGGCTCTTCTGGCAACTGGCTACAACTGTAGTGCTTTCAAGGCAGGGGAGATGTGAGCTTGTGGCTTAACATGTAATAGTAGCCTGACAGCTCAGTTCTGAATACATTGCAGTTTTTCATAGTAGATAGAGATAGAGCTGATCCATGGTAGAGGCCATTAGTGTAATCCAGGTTAGACAGTACAAGATAGATAGTAGCCTTCATCTTGTGTAGAAATCCGAGGTGGTGCAAGATGCCTTGCAGAGTTTTCAAGGTGATGAAACTTGAACATGCTAATTTGTCCACTTGGGCATTCATTGTTAACTTGGAGTCCATGGTAATTCCAAGGCATTTAACTTCCTTAGATACTTGAGGAGGTGGTCCCAGATTGTCAGGCCAAGCGCACAATGGGTCATAATTTTTCCATTTGCCACATGTGAGTATTTCTGTTTTGGAAGCATTCAGTTTGAGATTGCTCTAAGTCATCCCCTGATCAGCAGCTCTGAGGCAACCGAAGATTTATGAGTTTTCAATGTCTTTGGGGAATTCCAATTTGAGGAGTATTTGTGTGTCATCTGCATAGTTGTAGCATGTGAGTTGAAAATCGTTGATCAATTCTGGTAGTGACATCATATATATGTTGAAAAGCATAGGTGAGATGATTGATCCTTGAGGGACCCCTGCTTTCGTGAGGTAGGGTTTGGACGAGAAGGGGGGAATATAGATGATATTTGTTCTGTTTTGAATGTAGGATGTAATCCAGTTTAGAGCAGTCCCTTCTATGTTGGCTTCGTGTAGTCTTTGAATTAGGTTTTCATGGTCAACAGTATCAAAGGCAGCTGAGAGTTCCAAGAGAAGTAGTGCAGTAACTCCATTGCCATCATCTGTGTTTTTAAGATCATCCCAGATTGCTATGAGTGCAGATTCAGTGCCTCTTCCTGGGCGGAATGCAGTTTGATCATCCACACAGCAATTAAAGTCATAAGGCCCCCTTGGCACTTAAGCTGTTGGCACCACAGGAATAAATAATGAAGTGTATTCACCCAGTGAAGATAGACTATGTGGAATCCTTTTCAGAAATTGGACCACTGGTTGTCATCCCTCTCCCCCTCCACCCCTACAAGCCAGCAATGTTCAAAGTTAAAACTTTCGAAAACCCAACTGACTCCAAAGTGAAAGGTGAGCTGGCGGATGCGGGATCAGGTGCAGGGCGGTGGAGCGCAGTCAATCAAGATTCTGAGGGCTACTTAGAAATTCAAGTCTACTAGCCACTGGTAAGATGGGAATTCCACTCTCTAAAGCCTTAAGGGCTGGGCTTTCCTTCAATTGCTGCCAACTGCCAGGACTAAATAAAACTAGTAACATGTAGAAAAAAAAACACAGACAGGGCTAAGATATCAGATTGCCCCTCCTTTATTAGTAATAAATACCTCAAAAGGAGGCCAGCAGAGTGGGCATTATTACAATTTACTAGAGTGCAATCACCCTCAAAAGATTTGGGGCCTATCCCTATCCATAAGAATCTTCTGACCATGTTAATATTGTAAAACAGTGTTGGACCCTAACCCAGATGCCTGTAAAGCCAGTGTATGACCTTATATCTCAAATGTAAGAAACTTTCTTCCACTTTGCTCCTTGATGGGGATACATTGGACTGAATCTACACATATGGAGTATCGGCTGGTGGCGCAAGTCGAGGGTCCACTTCACTCAATGCATTTTATGTTTTCTAAACATGTCCCCTCATCCGTCCCTTTCCACAACCTGGCCCTAGGGCACCTTTGAATGTTCTTTGGTGCTTATAGCTACATCTTTACCTTAAAAAGCAATGCCAATTAGGCACAACCTACAGGAACTTCATGATTTTTCCTGGCATCATGAATCGCAGTAATTTAACACAGGTGAAGGCTAGTTGATTGTGTGATTTTGAAGGTAATTAATGGACCTAAACTCATTTAATATTACTACACCAGAGTTGTGAGAGAGGCTTATTTACCTAAGCCATTTCATTTTTCTAATGACTACTGTAGAACTTTATAGATTTTTTTTTTTTATTGTAATTTTTTCATTATGTACATGCTAAAAAGCAAAAAAAGGTGAACATGTTGAAAGGGGGTATATACTTTCTGCAAGCACACAGATAATGTATCCCTTCTTAGTCGCCCTGAAAGTAATGTTTAGAGAATCAAGTGACATTGCATGGCCCTCTTTTGTTTTAATATAACCTCCCACTGTTATGATCTAGATTTGTAATCTCAAATGTGTCTGTGTATCCCACAGTAGTTTGCCAACATCTACAACCCCTTGAGTTTGATGCTGTTGCCAAAAAAGAAGCTGTGAAGAAGCACACTAGTTCTGCTAATGTATCCCTTAGATCCAGGCCGCAGACTGCATTTATATTTCAATACCTTCACTTAAATTCTAGATATTTCAGGATATACTACAACCAGATGCTGCAGTGTGGATTTGGTTTACTTGATAAATTCAAAACAATTTCCTCCAGTTGTCCTGTTTGATCTGCTCATGTTAAATGCTTTCTGGTGATGAGTCAAGTAGCTGCTTAAGGTCCGTTATGGACATACCTTGAAGTGTGGCATAGTTTCTAAGAATCACCCCACAAGGGTACCATTCCAGGAAGAGAAGCAGGTTAGTTCTCAGTGTTGTGAAACCCTATTCAAAAGCAGAATCTCTTTTCTACCAACCTGATCTTCTTTAGTTCTAGGAACAATGAATCCTTGGGAAGAGAATAAAGCCATAGAAAAACCTAAAAAACGAAACCAGGGACACCTTCCTTTGATGTAGTGAAAGACGGCACTGGGTGGGCTTAAACGTATATGAAGACTGCTACTTCCTTAAACATCAGACAGTTCTTTCTTGGTTATGGCTAGCGCGCCTGGTTCTTAGAAAGTAAACTTACAAGGGGAAGCGTGTAGGTCTATGAACCTTTTGGATCGCATGAAATATCCTAATCATGTAGTGACCACTGGCATCTATAATCAACATCACCAATCAATAACATTTTAATGAATACAACTAAAACCATCTATTCCTGAATAACCACAACTTGGTAAGCAATTTTTATTTCCCTATTGGTTACAATACTAGGTCATCGAGTTAGATCAAACTTTATTTAATCAGCTCAGTATTGGTTCATTAATGAACATCAATAACATAATTTAATCAGAACTTGAAAAACATACGCCAATAAATAGATTCACAGCATTAATAGCAGAGTTCAGCAGATAGTTCGTCAGTCATTTGTCACTGTCAGAGTCACCCCTAGGAAGCCTACCTAACCAAGATTAGCATTAGCATGTGGGGCTTCATGCAAAACAATTTATGCAAACATGAATTTGGAAAGCCTCTGCCTAAGTGAAAATCTATAGAAACAGTGCAGTTGGTACCTAGAAGAAAAGGCACAAGTTAGTCAGTCACATTGCCATAACTACCTATCCACAGAATGGATCAGCAACAAAGTCAGTCTTCGTCTTCAGGTCATCAGTGGATCAGCAATACATCTGGCCCTCAGAGTATGAGCCCAATGACAGAATCTCAAACAGTGTCTCCTGACGTCATCAACGTCTCACTCCTATTCACCCGCATCCGAAGTGTTAGCCCCTTCTCATGACTTTTTATTAGGGTCTCCCAGTCCAACTCCCTAATTCCCAGTTGGTCAGTCAGTAGATATGACTTGAACCTATAATATTAGTTTACCAAACCTATACATTTTTATTTTAGTCCTTTCACAAGGATTGGTCCACTATACAATGTTCTCATCATCTGGCTCTTTAGGTATCGAAAATGTTGCATGTTCCTCTTTAGTCAGTGCTTCCATTGTTCAAGTCCTGGGAAAATACATTTAGCCTACTCTACACATAATTGTATCAAATTGTCTTCATCATCTCCTGTCCGCCGGTACATTGCAGAAAATTCTAGCTAAGCAACTTTAACATCGGTTAGTTCAGGGTCAAGTCATGCATTTGCTTCTCTACAACGCGTTAGTGATTCAGCCCTTCTTGTGAGGCTTGGGAAAAGGATAGGCCTTGGTCACGGCTAAGTTACCTCTACAAATCAATATAAGACATAGGTTATACATTTCAATATGACATATTACTACATTATTATTGTATATTTACATTAATTCACACATCTTTAGTTGCTTTAGCATAACTTCGTGTAAATGGCTGCCACTCCCCATGGTCACAAGTTCAAATGTGAACTTTATTTTCTCTACCATTAATTCCTCTATGAGCTTTTCATTAATCAAAACACATAAACATCATTAGTAATTTTCTAATTAGCATATTTGCATCAGCATTACCGAGGAGTGACCGATTCGCCAGGCATCTCTAGGGGCTGTACTCTTTCTGTGCCAACAACTCCCTCACTGTGTCTCACTTGTGCCAGGTGATACCTCATCACCAATGTTTGGTAAAACCACCTGTTACAAAGGATGCAATAGATGTAACTTCGCTTTTTTATAGAAAACCTTATTTTAAAATGCAGACCTGTTATGCTAATCAATTTAACGATGTGTACATGTTTCATACCTTCTTTGCCACAAAAACCCGTCAACTTAGATGCTTTTCAGCTAAAGATAGTTTCACTAAAACTCATTAGTATTGCCATGGATCTTATAATCAATACACTTTACATTGCATACATGTCTTGCTATCCTAACTTCACCAGAAGAATATTTGGTTAATTCAGAATGTTACCAATACTCAGCAGTTACTTGAGACATATAGTTAGGCAGAAGCCACAGTTGTTCATCTGATTTTTATTAATATTAAAAAATGATCAAACACAGTTAGTTGTTTGATACTAATAGATATTAACATCCACAAACCAAACTTCTGCTCCCTCCACTTAGTAGTAGCATTTGTATAGGAATATATTTATGATCAGCATCATATTCTCTATATTAGATATCTGCATTACTTACACCTCATTTCACTGGATAGGGAGTTTGATATGGTATTGAAATTACATATATGTGAAATACAACTGGATGTCGAAGCTTTATCAATTGTGTCAGTACCAGTGTTGTATAATACATTAATGGATTTGCTGATGAGTCTTTCCAAGTGTAACTCGTGGAGAAATAATTCCTTAAACTTTGCATTTACTGCAACAATTGCTCAATTGGAATTTTTGTAGTTTCAGTCTAGAGTATTTAGCTCTTTATTTTTATAGTGCATTGGTAGATTGAGCTATGACCACACCCATGTTGACCTGTTATTAGTGGCTGTCTAAACGTTAGATGGTGTGAATGAATCCTTAGCAAGTATGAATGACCTGCCATTTTTCCCACTTTGTCCAGATAAAAAGATGCTTCATCTATGTACCAAAATGTATGCTGTCACATTTTAGATAAAAAAATATATTGCCTGAAAGACCAGTTACTATATACCATAAAATCTGCCTATAGCATGTTTGCCATTTTGGGAGTTAAGGGACAACAAAAGCCCATTTTCTCATCAAATAACTACCATCATTACTTAACAGAACTCTCTGCCAGAGCTAAGCAAAGGAGGCCTGCACATGTGAGGTCCTTTTATCTTTTTCAAGACATTTTTCTATTACTTTAATGCAACCTATTGTGGTATACTTATGCAAATGACTTCCCATCAAATGATGCTAAAGGTTTTCCAATTGAAAGTAATTTATCTTTCCTGACCATATACATAGATATAGTGCAAATTAATACATAACAAAGTCTGTATGTTTTGTTAAGCATTCAGTTTTGGACCCAGGGCTATATACCAAAGGTCTTCTGTGAGTGCTAGTCAGCAATTTGTGGACCTTGGTAAGGACTTACAATGCAGATATACAGGATTGTGAGATTTTGAGAAAAGAGTGTTTTTTACTCAACCAAACATTTAATGTTGCAATTGCTCCAATTATAGGATGTGTGCTCTAACATGGGGTGAGAGATTGTTAAATCATCCATATTGCTCTTATTTTCTTGAGTAGATATGCTACTTTGACATCTTTAGCAGCAAGGGTTTTGTTTTTGGCCTCTAAGTGACTTGTTTTGTCAGTATTTTTATGGTAACCATTGTAATCTCTAGAAGGTGGATTGCTGGTGTAGACTTTAGCTTAATATGTTTAATTTAATTGTTCTGTATTTTAAAATGTCATTTTGGAGTGTTTTTTCATAAATTGTAATCTCTTCTGGCATGACTGCCTTAAAAAGCTTAACTGTGGAATTAATGTTTGTAGCATTGTCTCAGGAAAATAGTTATTTTCATTGACCTATGGACCTATACCTAACCTCAATATATGTTTCTCTTATTTAAGTTTGTGATTAGAATGGTTGTGTGTTGGTAATGCTGGTGTCTCTAATAATTGTATGTTTATGACCTGTTGCAAACTTCTATGTGCTTTGGCATGCCGGAGCCTCCCTTTTCCTTTCGTTTAGACTTTTCCTTAGAAAAGGTTAGTTTTTGTCTACAGTGTACATTTTGGGACAGTGGGAGATTCAGATGACATGTAAGAAGTGTTAGAGAAAGAAATGAACATTTTCATGAGCAACCTTGCTAAATTTACAATATGTCGCATTTTGAGGTTTCCTGTAATGGTTTAGTTTTAGTCTGGATAGGTCTTTTCATTCTTAAAAATAACAATGTTTTTCTAAAGTTTGGGCTTTTTGAGCAAAGGCATTATATTAAATCTCAATGTGTGTTTTCAGTACTTTCAAGTAGTTGTTTAAAGTCCAGTTTCTGTAATCATATGATGTCTCAATGAACCATCAGATCTCCTCAATATTTACTTGAAATGTAACTGCAGTGTAATTTATAGGTTTTATCATCTGTGACTGTGACAAGTATGCTTCAAATCTTGAAGCCCAGTTGTATTGGCCTTTAGCCATTCTAACACTATGTGTTACAAAAGCTCAGTACAAATGTGCTTCTCTTTAGCCACACCAGTGAAGATAAATCTGCCTCCTGGGATATAGAGTTTGTCATAACCCTTATCAGGAGTAAAAACGTCTAGCCACAGCACTCAAACTCAATCCCAACGAGTATTGTTTAAATGTATTCGAAGTCACTGAAGTTCCAGACCAGTCCGTCATGGAAGATGCGTTCTTCTTCATTATAAGCTTGTGATGCCAACAATTTCACTCATGTGAATCAGTCCTTTGTTGACAATTTGCTAATTTCCAGCGGAAACAGTCTTTTGTTAGCAATTTGCTGATTATCAGCTAACACGTTTTGTCACTACTGTGACATTTTCAAGGCAAGAAAAAACATCATGTGGTGCGATCCATCTATGAAGTAGATCATCAATTCATAGGCAAACTGTGCCTGGCATTCAGCGTCGATCCTTTTGACACAGAGACTTTGCTTTGCGACTCCACACACAGATCGGAACTTATCATGTTCCCACAAACAGTATTACTATCTGACCACGGACTCTCTTGAACTTATCTGCCGCGCTGACTTCTTAGACATGAAAATTGTGTACAGATTCCTTCTGGTTTACTCTTTTCAAACGCTGAGTGCAGGGCTCAGTTTGCCTATGAATTTGAGTACTGTGGTTAGACATTGATACTTGTATGCCATGTATCCTGTTGAATACACGTTCATGCCTTAGGGCAGTAAGGCATATAACCAATCAGCACCATCATTTGATCACTATCTATAATGAATATACAAAAAAAACTATGTTTATATTACTGTTGGACACATATAGGAAGTGCAGTTAATTTCCCATTACTACCCTTATTGTTGCCTATCAAGAGTAAATAAGGAATAGTTAAGAGATGATTGAGATGGGCTTCTGTTTAGCTTAATTAACCTTGATTGTTGCTGATTTCATTTGCTGTCCAAAATAAGGGTTATGTTTGTATTTATTTATGTATTAATTTACCGGGGATCTTTATAAAGTGATGTGTGCTGCCTCTCAGTTACTTAAGAGCCCTTGACAAGAACAATACAACTGAGATGAGAGACTGTGTTTGATATTTCTTTATTGCAACCCCTTTTTCTAAGCCTAGTTCAGTTAAAGGAAAGGCTGAATATGTGTGTTTTCAACTGGTTCCTAAACTTGTTAGTGATGAGCTCATATTTCAGATTTGTGCTGTGGGCATACAAAAGAGCAGTTTCTCTCACCCCAGTGACTAATACTCTAGCATGATAGTTGGCTGATCACATTGGAAGACATTAAACTAAGGGCTCTGATTGAAGTCATATTCTGTAGACATACAAGGGATGTGTGCCCAGTAAGTTTTATGTGTAGTGCTCTATACCTTAAGATTTATCTTGCACTCTTCTGTGCAAAAGTGGAATGCCAATTAAATAATTTGAGGTACATCCTTCCTGCCTTGTTGGAGCTTGGCAAAGAGGTTATTTCGAGACAAGATTAAATAAGTTTACAGAAGCAAACATGTGTCTGGACGATAGGTCTCAAAACCTCAACCCTAGGGTCTTATGTAGAAGGGGGAAATGCTTTGAAGGAGGAAGGGATTGTGGAGCACAAGTAGGCTTAGGATTTAAAGGAATCACTGGATCAAGTACTATTGATAAGGAATTCCAATTCCAGCGCCTTCCACAGTACTCAGTGCATCTCCACCGAACATCGGGGGGACCGCTTCCTCTTGGGAATAAGTAATTACTTACTGTATTTGCTGATCCTGCAGGTGAGGAATATTTGTAAAGTTAGTTTTAGAAGTAAACATGCAGTCATTTACATATTCCATTTGACAATTCAGACAATATTGTAAGTTTGTATGCCACTGAGCAATATTAGAGCGACATTAGGGCCCTAATGAGATTAGTGCTCACTGACACTCATGTTCGTATCAAAGAATATAAGGGAACAAGCAATCCAATCAAAAAAGATTGCCAGATAAAAGTTTTGGAAAACAGTGGAGCATCACAGTAAAATTTAAATCACAAGTATGCAGGGCAGTTAAAAAGCAATGGCTTGAGCACTAAAGTATATCTAGCATCATCAAGCAAATAGATCTAGCCTTGGCAACTATGATATCTTTTTTGCAAGCATATGCTATACGAATTAACAGTTTAATAATAACAATGGAAATAAGCTCCGTGTTAAAGGTGGTAAGCTTATGTTTGCTAACAAAAAGTAAAAAATGACTAATAAATTAAATTAAAAAAACTTTAAATTTAAGCAGAAATGGAATTAGAACATTGGAATGTTCGGAGCTCCATTGCAGACGATGGAGTGCTCCAGGTTTCTAATGGCAGATAGAAGCCCAGAGATCCAACATTCCAATGTTGTAATTCATAGCTGTTGCTGTGAACAAAGGCCTCACGAAGGCCAAGGGGGTTTCAACCCCATCGGGCTCCGTGATGCCTTTGTTTTAGTAACTGGAACATTCTGCCCTCTAGGACCGGAATGTTCTAATAGCCTTAGAGCACGTCGTAGCAGGTTATACCGTCCATTAAAGGCCCGCTCCCTTGTTAAATACCACGCTGGAGCGGGCCTTTAATGGTCAGTATAGCCCTCTATGGCAGGCTAAAAGGCTATGTTAGAAATTTGTCCAACAACCCTGATAGTGGACTACCTTATAGTTCAATCTAACTTCACTCGTGGTAAAAGGAGCCCATTACTGAACTGGACTGCCTCAATTAATTTCCGCATGCTGCTGTATGCTGTGGAAGGTGGCAGTAAAATGTGAAAGTGTGCATGAAATGAAAACATTGAAATGTATGTGTGGGTATCCAATCCAAAACAATCTTCCCCACTCCAATCTAAAAGAATCTGCCGACTTCAATCTGCGTCAATCCAGAACAATCTGCCCCACTGCCATTTGCTGCGCTCCAATACAAAACAATCTGCCCCACTGAAGTCTAACCAATCTGCCACACTCCTATCCAAAACAATCTGCCCCACTCCAATCCGCCCCACTCCAGTCTAACCCACTCGGGTGGAGAAATAGTCTGTCCCATTACAGTCTGCCCCACTCCTATCCGTTCCACCTCACCCCAATTCATTCAACCCCACTCCATTCCAATTTACCCCACTCCAATACACCCCACTCCTATCCATTCCATCCCACTCCAACCCAATCCCCCACTCCAATCCTCCCAATCCAATCCACGCTAATACAATCTGCCCCACTAAACAATCTGCCTCACTCCAATCCAAAGCAGAATGTCCCACTCCAGTTCGCATCACTCCAATATGCTCCATTCCAATCCAAAACAATTTGCCCCTCTCCAGTCTGCCCCACTCCAATCCAAAACAACCTGCTCTACTCCACACTGCCCCATTCCAAACCAAAACAATCTGCCGCACTCCAATCTGCCCCACTTAAGTCCAAAACAACGTGTCCCATGCCAATCCATTTCAATCTGCCCCATTTTAATCCAAAACAACCTGTCCCACTCCACCCCCAAACAACCCACTCAATCCCAATTCACCTCACTCCAATCCATCACAATCCACCTCATCTCATCCCAATCCAATTCGCCCCACTCAATCCCATTTCACCCCTCTCCAGCCACCACAATTCACGCCACAACAATCCAGTCCACTTCACACCAATCCACTTCACACCAATCCAATCCACCCCATGCCAATCCACCCCACGCCAATACACTCCACTCCAATCCAGTTCACCCCACACCACTCCAATCCAATCCACCCCACCCCATTTTTATCCACTCCACTCAAATCCAATCCCCCCATTTTAATCTACCCACTTCACTCCATTCCACCCCACTCTGCCTAAATCCACCCCATCCCAGTTCAGTCCACCCAATTAAATCCATTCCACCCAGCCTACTCCACTCCACCCCACTAGAATCCACCCCACTCCAGTCCATCCACCCCACTCCAATCCCCAATACAATCCAACACTCTCCACCCCACCCTACTCCAATCATTCCATCCCACTGCAACCCACCACACCCCAATCCAAACCACCCCATCCCATTTCAATCTACCCCACTCCAATCCAATCCTCTCCTATTTACCCCACCCATTTCACTCCACTCCACTTACTCCAATCCACCACACTCTACTCCAGTCCACCCACTCTATCCCAATCCAATCTGCCCTACTCCAATTCATCCAGCCCATCCCACTCCAATCCATCCAGCCCACTCCAATCCACCCAACTCCACTCCGATCAAATCCTTGCCACACCATTTCAGTCCAATCCACTCCAATTCAGCCCAGCCAAATCCACCCAATCCAATCCACCCCACCCCACCTCACCCCACCCCAATCCAATCCTATCGACCCCACTAACTTAATCCACTCCAACCCATTCCACCCTATTCCACCACACTCCACTCTGACACTCAACCACTGTACTCTACTCTGCTCTGCTCAACGCTACAACACTTTACTCCTCCTACCTCACTCTAAAACATTCCTAAAAATCCACTCTACGATACTCAACTCCCCCACTCCACTCTGACACTCAACGACACAAACTTTTAGCCATGCTGAACAGCAGCGACACTGGTGCACAATATGGAAAAACATATTGACAAAGCCAGTAGCTCTTCTATAGGCGAGACATACTGAGTTTGCCAATGCTTGTTTTATATATATATATATATATATATATATATATATATATATATATATATATATATATATTTATTTATATATATATTTATTTATTTATATATACATATATTTATTCACTTTAAAAAAAAAAACAAAGGTTACTGGAACCTTATAGCTAGGCTCACATTTTAAACATACGAAACCACAGAAATTCTCCAGTAATAGATTTACCTCAAGTAACTATAACTCGTACCCTAAGGTAACTTTAACTCGCGCCAGGATTATTAATAAAGAGAAAGAGGCACATGGCCATCTCTCCCCGAGCCAATGTTGGCCCTGGGGACCCCATCCCCCAGGGTTGAATTCATGAAAAATGGAGAGGAGGGATACGCGCAACCCCTCCCCAAGCTTCCGAAGGCCCGAAAACACCATCTGCCTGGGCCGAAACATAAATAAAAGGGAAGGGGGCTGCACAACACCCCCTCAAGCCCTAAACAGGCCCTAAGGACTCAATCCCCCCAGAGCCATTACTTTAATAAAAATGTGGGCCACACACTCTCCTCACTGAGCCTTTAAAGGCCCCAAAGACCCCATCCCAGGGGCACACCCTGAGAGACAGTTTCAGTGCCCACACTAGTGTGAGCAGCGAAATGTGTTTGATCAGGTCTGGCAGGAGCATTTTTTAATTTCCTACCAAACAGGAGC
Source organism: Pleurodeles waltl (assembly GCF_031143425.1). NCBI lineage: Eukaryota > Metazoa > Chordata > Amphibia > Caudata > Salamandridae > Pleurodeles > Pleurodeles waltl. Next base: position 1,387,774,190 of record NC_090440.1, on the reverse strand, counting down.
AAACACCAAGGTTGTTCCTAGCTGGCAGGAGATTTACAAATGCTCCCACCAGCTAGGAGGAGACGTGTGTTCTGTTTCCCTGCACACACTATTGAAGGCAGGGAAACAGAACCAATATTGCTCCTGCCCGAAGGAAGGAAGCATAAATAACTGCTCCATCTGGCCTGGAGCAATGCCAGCTCCCACAACATGCAGAGAAACAACTAGGGCTGCTGAGGCCCTGGGGCCCCCCACAGCCCTCAAAGTGTTTTTTAGGGGGCCCGGGTCGGCTCAGAGGCACCCACCTCTTGTCCCAAAGGATGGGGTCCCTGTGGCCGAACGGCTCGGGAAGGTGGGCCTCAAGAGCTACCAATAACTTGTGCCACCAACATGCACTGCTTATGATCGCATACATGATATGTACTATGACGTAATTTATGACATCACTGTTGACATCTTCCAGGCTTTTTTTGTATATACTACTCTAGAAAAGGGTACGGCATTAGAGCTATGAAAGTAAGGGCAAAATAGCCCAGAATAATATAAAGCATCATTAATTCTGTCATAAACACAATCCCTATAGGTGAAGCAAGTTTCTGTTCTGTGCAACATTGACCCTATACCTTACACTTCATGAATATTCATGTTTGACTGTCAAACTCAGATATAACAGTAACCTCTACTGCTCACTATGTTTAGTGTGTACAATTGTTCAGAGAAAACCAAGTTCCTACAGAAACTCCAGCCCTGTTGCATAACTAATGCCTTACTACAGATGGTGTTTAACTGTGTCAAACCTCTCACAGTTACCAAACCTACTATGAGAAATAAACTGGATAAGTGGGCACTGTAAGCACTGTTTACTCTAAGGAGACAGTTTACTCTGTACCACACTGTTTCCGGTTAGTGAAACTGATGGCAAATAAATCACAGAGTGTTAAAAAGTATCTACTTGGAGCAATGTACACTATATACAAAATGTGCCCAGAGACAGGTCTGAAGGTGCTAAAGGTTATACTACCTAACGTAGTGAAAATGTTTCAGACAGCCCATCTTCTAAAGCAAAACAAGAACATGCACATAGGTTAACACATGCTGCAAACAGTCCTCTATGTTATATAGAAATTGTCATGCTTAAACAGTTCTGTCATGCTTAGCATGTGTTACATAGAATCTTAGCCCTGTTGGAAACTTTTTTCTGCAGTACCAAAAAACTTGTGTGGAAGGTACTAAACATAAGTTGTCACCTGTCACTTGTACACAGTGTTTCTTTTCAATACAATACAATACAAAGATTTACGACATGTTTAATACCTCTACACACTTGTGATGCATTAGAAGCACATGTTTTGTAACACTTATACCTATTAGCTAGACAGAGGCTGTGCAAAATTAGGTGGAAAAGTAATATGCTAGTTAGCCACCACTGTGTAAACTATATAAAAAAACTAACACACTCGTTGGATGATGTCATCAGTGATGTCATAAACGATGTCATAAAACATATAGTTAACTCGGCTAACTATAACAAGTGAATTTTTGTACAGTTTTTTTTTTAGCTCAAACTGGTAATGTTGTCAGTGAGACATTCATCTAACTAAAACGTCACTCTAACCTTTGCTTATATATATATATATATATATATATATATATATACATATATATATATATATACACATACATATTTTAGTTTAAATAGCCTCATGCGCTGACACCAATTAGGCAAAGTAAAAAGAAGATATACTCTATTGCTTCCAATAATCTGGAATCACCATTCCTGGTTAGTCCCTTTCTAGCTCTCCACACACAAGACAAACAGTGTGTAAAATGCTCTTCTTGAATACCTGTTCAATAAAAGAAATTCATATTAGTTTCTCCTGCTGGATCAGAAGAATCTAATCATAGTGTCTAAAAGTGATATACACCAACATGAGACTGAGAAGAGGCAGCTAACGTGAGGGGAAACTTCATCAGTCCAGACTTCCACAACCTTGCCTGTCAGGACGTTGCCCACCAACACTTCGCCTACACTAGTCAAACAGTCGGGTAGGGAAGAAAATACATTTTAAAAAATCGATAGGCCCTGCTTTTGCTCACGCCTAATAATGTCTTATTCTCATGAGCATCTTGCCCTTAGATGCCAGCGTGATAACTTCCCCCAAAACATCAGGGCAAGGCCCCTAATACACTTTCTAGTGAAAACACATTAGCAGGTCTTTATCCCTTCAATTGCAGTGTTGAAACAACTTCTCCGTAACTGACCGAACAGCTGCTACAAAATAATGACTACCCTGAGGTTGCAGTTCTTCCATGTGTTGCAATGATTCATCTTCCCACAACACAGGGTGCACACAGGCCCTGTAGCTAAGTGCGGCCTATCTTATGCGTAGTAACATAGCAAGGCAATATATTTAGAAATGCACTGCTGCTAGTATCAATGTTTCTGGTATTTGGCGGGCCTGCATGAAGGTCATTAAATGTACTGATTTTCTGTGGCTAATAATAATAATAGGTTTTACAAACGATATGTTTTTACAACTGCATTCCATAGTTGGTAAATTCTTTTTACCCTACCATAGCAAAATTGAAGCCCTAGCCCATCAAAACTAACTAAACACTAACTAAGCTCTGTAAGCACCCTTGAACGCTGTACTACGTTTTCAAAATTTAGTTTTGTCTCACCCTGCCCCAGTCAACCTTTGCACCATTCAGCTCAGTAGTGCCCAGCGGCGTAACAAAGGCCCTTGCAACCCCTGCGGTGTGGGGGGTCCCCAAGGTCCATGTGGGCCCCCTCAGCACATTATCCTGTGCAAGGGTGGCAGGCCGCTGACTGGGCCAGGGAAGAGGTCTATCCCTCTAGGTAGATTGCAGGGGGCCCCACAAGTTTTGTTACGCTACTGGTAGTACCCCCGGATGCCAAAATTGAAACCGTTGTGAAATTTTGACCACATGTCCCTCCTACTACATAACTTCCACGGGTTTCCAATCACAGCTAGAATCAGATTAAAATCTCGCTGCCTTGTTTACAAAGCTGCCACAACTTCCTTTATATTTAGCAGCGTTCCACTCCCTCTTGGGTGATCTGAAAGGCTGCTGAAACACCCTCCAACCATAGGTATGTAAATTGAGAAAGAAATTCACCATAAGCAATCCTACACTGGCTTTGCGTCCAGTGGTGTGGCTAGGTTGAACTAGGCCAGGCCAGACATAGTGCAAGCAAAGTAACTGGGCCCCCACACTAGGTTGACATTTCAGTTTGTCAGCTGCCCTCGACACTCCAGAACATGAAGGGACCCCACACTTACACAGCTACCTCACTCAGGCACATCCCTCACAGTGCACTCACACAGGCATATGTCACACTCTGCAGTCACACAGGTACAACGTCCAACCTATAGACCACTTTCCCTGCACTCACAAAAGATAATGTTCATCCTACATCCACAGAGGCCCCCCATAACTATATGCTTATAAAACATGGCAGCTTTCCTGCACTTACAAAAGCTCTCTGCACAGAGACAAGTCACTGTTTACAAAAAAAGAAGAGTTTGGACAAATTGTGGCATAAGAGGCACAGGCCTGTTGCAGCGGCCTACTAGTGCAACTCAAAACTATTGAGGGAAGCTAAAATGAAGCCCCAATGTCCACTGAGTCATCAAATCTCCTATCAGCCATACTTGTAACACCACTGCAGAATGTGCAAATCTGCTCTTTTGGCATTGAAAACGTCCCACTTCCCTTCTAAAATACAAGGCAATGGTCTTCGTTGTAGTGCATTCATATGTGGAACAAAAGGAAAAATAGGCAAACTAAATGTGCCAAATCATTTCTTTTCCCAGTTAGAGCACTCTGTGCGAAGTAAACCTGAATGTTACTTTACTAACTGGCATTATCTGCCCTCCACTGGTCAGGCTGAATGCAGTGATTACCGTGACCATCTTGTCCCTGAGCAGCATGGACATAGCTGTTCTGTGACATCTGCTGGTGTCAGGCAGCTAGGGCCTAATGGCGCACTCTGCATTTACAAAAGTGAGCATGCGGACTGTTCAGCTATTCAGTACGATGCAATGAGGCCTTCATAGTACCCCGGTGGGTGCTTCAGTAGATTCTGTTACTCAGTGTGTGACTATCGCACCTAAGGGACACGGACAGAGCTAACAGCAAGCTCCTAATGCTGTAAGAGATCCGGTAGCCCTAGTAAGCACCAATACTGGAACAATTTTCAGACTGTTGCCCTCAATGTTACCTTATTGACCTTATAGGGAGTCTGAAAAATCCAAGCATTGCACAAAGAAGAAGTGTCACAAACGAGCCACGTCCATTCAGCAGGACAATGGTAAGGGTTTAGTAAGTAGATGGTATTGCATTTAGGAGCACAATGTTACAAATATGTTAGTAGGGTATGATGTGGTATCACCTGTCATTTACTGACAGCACATTTTGTATTGAAATGGCCACTAAATTTGCCAAGACACACAATTGAATTGATACAACTATGTAACCCAAACAATAATGTGTGGAAATTGAGTTTCAGTGAATATTTGTCAATTGCTCACCACAAAGTAGAGTATCTTGATTTGTTTTGATCCTAATAAAATCTCTGTTTCCATCACTCTTAAAAATGGGAAAATAAACACTTGATTGGTGCATTCTAGTTTATTTAATTGTAGATATTTGTACAGTTCACTGATATGTATTTAACTTTAGTTCTTTTAGAAGACAACGGCGTCCTACAGCCTTCCCTTTGACACCAGCAAGATGATTACATAGTTAGCTTTACAAAATCCTCACAGTTTGCAAAAAGTGAAAGAAAAGTAAACACCAGTCCCCATGTTAAAAGGATAAACTGCAGTTTATCAGAAGACTAGACTGACGCGTGGTCGCTGTCTTTGAACACACAGGAAATGTTATGTAATAAAAACATAATTTAAAGTCACCTTTTCAAAACTCCAGCATATTTATTTAGGTGTCCTCTGAAGGCTCGAGGGATGGGCTGCTTCCGTTTGGCCCACTTCTGGGTCCCAGTGCTTTGCACCAGCTGTACCTCTGGTACCTACGCCACTGGTTGATCCCACCTCATCATACTCCTTACCTCTCGACATCAGGAGGAAAGAATCCTACCCTTCTCACTCTCAGGAAACGGCCAGAGAGATAACTAATAGAAAATGAAGTAATGAAATATGCCCTGTTTCTCATAATTAATTACAATTTAGTGCTATTACTGTATTTGGGAAAAGGCCTACATTCGTCTAACTTTTGTGTTCTGTCTGGTTTTAAATATTCAATATTACAAGAATACGAGTCAAGCACCCAGTGCCGTTCTGTTCAGGCTTGTTATCCACTGTAATTGTGCTTTCATCTTTGGCATATGCTACATTGTTCACCTTAATCTCTGACTTACACCTTAGCATTGTTTGAACATATCACATGTTTTTTTAAACCGTCATAAAGCATGCTGAACGTGCTCATGCGCACCAATACCTACATGGATAGAACAATTTTAAAAAGAGAACCCAAAAAGTTACGAAAAACCAGCATAAAGGAGTATTTCTGAAAAGAAGTTGTACTATGTTTGAAATTTCATTATGTAATCACAATATTGGGCTAAATTAACGTGCCTTGAGGCCACAAAGCTGGATAATAGCACTTGACAAATATTCCAAATGGTTGAGTTCAACTTTAACTGAATAAGGCCTTCTGCCTTGTTTGTTGTGCCCCGGTGTAGTTTATTGAGGTGTGGTCCAAATTGAATGTAGCCTTAGCACTTGTTTACTTTGTACTTGTGGACACATTTGGACAAAGAGAGTGAGGGGATAAAGACGCGCCAACACTTTTGAGCCCTACCATTCTGTACAGCTCAAAATTCCTGAAAAGATTTAGTGATCAGTAGTGGGTAAATGGAATACACGGTGACCACACTTTTGCACGCCTTGATTTTGGGTAGATTATGGGGAGCATGAAGTTTACATAAATCAGAGGAGGCAATAACTGGTGATGAATGCTTCAAAACCTGGACCATACATAAAAAAGGTATTATTTTTTGCATTGCATTACATATACTTATAAAGGCGATCCCATCCAAACGAAGTGCTTTCCCCAGAATCACACAGTGTTTTTGTCACTCCCTAAGTAAAGCTTATAAAGCAGGTCTCCAGACTCCAAGATCAGCAACATAGCACTAGACAATATCTCTTGCTTGTTACCAGCCATCTATCTGCAGGCAAGATATTATCATTGTAAAGACTGAAAGTAGCTCATGTACATGCAAGAAAGCAATGACAGATTTTTTTTTTTTTAATTTAGTATGTGACATTTATAACCGTTACTCAGTACCTTTACGTGGCACGTTTTACAGAGAAACTTGTTATAATTCACATTTTGATTAATTTTACATTACTACACTGAGTCCTTTCCCTAATGAGACTCATTTTGCTGTGCCGCCAGAGTATAGGCTGCAAGTATGCAGATCATTGTATCTTTGTAAACATAATTTTATGTCAATACCGGAGGCTCATATTATGCTTCTCTTACTTGCTTTATTTTCAATAGCAGCAGTCAAGAAACTACAATTCCCATAAGGCTTGAAACACAGAAAGCCAATGGGAAATCAAAACATAACAAACAAAGCACCAATCGGAACGTTAGGGGATATATAATCACTATGCTTGACTGCGACCAGCCCTCTTTCTTGCTGTTCGCAGTCAAGACAAGTGACGATTCATTTCTTTCCTGTTCGTTAATATCGTTAATGATTGAGTTAATTGTTTTCAGTTTCATTTTGCAGCGCTCGCTTTTCACCTTTGTGAATATATTTTTTGTTTTAATACTGCACAGCGCTCCCGCGCGTCCACCGTTCCCAAAGGTTCCTTTCAGGCCCGTCTTTCTTCAGCGCTCGCGTGCTTTTTGAGGCAGGTCCAACTGCCGTTTCTGCTTACTGAATGGTCGCGCACCTTACCGTTCGTTTCATTTTCCCTCAGTTCCCGGCTCACCGCCTTTCACCGCTCGCTTTCTCTACGCCACGGTTTCCAGCTGATTTCACCGCCGCTTCGCTGTGTTTCTCTGAACACCTCTGTCCCCCCAAGGCTTTCATTCTCTCGGCCACGCCTCTATGGGTGTGTGTTTAATCTTGCCTCGTTTTCTCTACTACTGTTAACCCTTTCAACTCAGGGATTTTTTTTGACAGACTCTTTTGTATATCGTTTTTCTCTCTTTTTTAAAATGGAATTTCAAGGCTCCTTTGACAAATTGTCTGACAATGATGAAATTGGAGCCTTTATCAATGAGGCTGTTTCTAAGGCTGTTTCAGCCACTATGAACAAAATGTCTAAGAACATTGAAACTTCTGTTCATAATATGGTTTACAAATCCTTTCTGGCCCATTCTGCGGGGGATAGCAGAAAAAGAAAATACAAGGATTTGTCTTCACAAAAACCATCCGATGGTGCTTCATTGACTGGTGAAGTTTCTTCACCCTTGACTGAGGACAAGCCTCCTCCCAGGCCTCCTTCCCAGGAGGAGAATTCTAAAAACTCTTACGGAAAGTGTAAATCTAAAACAAAAAATATTGTCACTGCACCAAAAAAGATTGTGATTTCTCACATTTCGGATACCGATGATGATGTCGGTGATGCTGATGATCTGGATGATGTTTCAGATATCTGGGGTTCGCACCCCCAAGCTTACCCTTCAAAAAAGCCTAAATTAGATGTTTCTGACCCCTTTTTGGCCAAAACTATATTTGATTTGGATGGTAATCCTATGTTTGATCCTTCTCTCCTACATCATCCCAATTCCACAGAATCGACTCCTTCGTCCCATGTGGGGAAATATATTGCTTCCAGGTTAAGGCTTCCCCTGGATAAGCAGACTAGAGCCAAACTAAAATCCGAATGTCCCAGACCTTCTCTTTTTCCCAGTATCACCTCGACTCCAACTATTGACCAACCCCTTCTTACCTTTTTCTCAAAATTCGGAAAAGATCCCTGTAAAGGGGTAGACAAGGCCTGGTCGAATTGCCAGGATAAACTCCTTGATTTGGTAGGTCCTTTGGCCCGTATCTTTGATTTAGCGGAATCTGCCAAGATGGACAATGCAGATATTGATCCTACGGAACTTTCACTATGGACCCAAAGACGAAAGGAAAAAAGGACTACTCCTCAAATTAGACCCCAAGTTGTCCAATCTAGCTACTATGGACCCCGGAATTAAAGCGGAAGGACGTCTCTTCAGGGATTCTTTTATTAAAGATCTGGGAAAATTTGTTTCCACATTTGCCTACATTGATAAGGCCCAACAGAACATCAAAAAGGTCTTTAACCAGCTGGTTTTTGCCAGGGCTGGTACAGGCAGGAGTCGCTCTACCTTCCGATCCTTTAATCCGCAAGGATACAGAGGCTCCTCCTATTCCACCTACAGATCTCAATCCTACAAACCCCAGTTTTATCCTCAACGAGGCAGAGGCTACAGGGGTCGTGGACAGCGTGGCTTCAGGTCCAATAACACACAAGGTAAGCCCTACATCTGGTCTTCCTCCAATATTAGGTCGGCTTCGCTGTTTCATTAAAAAATGGCGTTCTTTAACAACAGATCCATGGGTTCTGGACACTATTCAAGATTATCAAATAGAGTTCTATTCAAAACCTCACCAAGTTTCTTTTCCTCCCCCTCTGTGTTTTTCAACAGAAATGTATTTTCTCATCTCAGAAGAAGTGTGTTCCCTTCTTTCAAAACAAGCCATTCAACTCTCATCCCCAGACCCCTCAGGTTTTCTCAGTTCTCTTTTGTTGGTTCAAAAGAAAAACAAGAAGATAAGACCACTCATAAACCTCAGGAATTTCAATCAGTTTGTCGTGTACCGACATTTCAAGATGGAAACCATTCTACATTTAAGGGACATTCTTCTTCCCTTCGATTTTATGGTTCGTCTAGACCTTCAGGACGCGTACCTTTCCGTCCCCATTCATACAAGTCACAGAAAGTACCTCCAATTTCAATGGCTAGGTCAAACTTACCAGTTTTCTTCCCTTCCGTTCGGCCTTTCGTCAGCACCCTGGTGTTTCACCAAACTGATGAAACCGGTAACGGCTCATCTCAGATCTTTAGGCATCAGACTGTTAATTTACCTAGATGAAATCCTCATCTTACATCAGAATCGTTTCATTCTTCAATCTCATCTACAAATAACCTGTTCCCTTCTTTCCCAACTAGGCTTTTTACTCAACGAAGAAAAATCAAACACTGTTCCCTCTCAGAGAATAGACTTCTTGGGGTTCGAAATAGATTCCTCTTCCTCCACCCTCCATCTTCCTCAACACAAAGTACATTCCATCAAATCGGAGACTCTAAGAATGCTCCGCAAGTCCCAGATTTCTCTCAGAACTCTGGTCAGGATAGTGGGCCTCCTGTCTTCTTCAATTCAGGCTATTTTTCCCGGTCCACTTCATTACCGGGCACTTCAGAGGCTAAAGATTCGTAATCTCAGAAAAGGTCTTTGCTATTCAGAGATGATCTTTTTAGATCAAGAATCCCACCTAGAACTCCAATGGTGGATAGACCATTTAGATGCTTGGAATGGCAGGGCTATCGTTCCATTAGCCCCAGATCTTGTGTTAGAGTCCGATGCAAGTCTGATGGGTTGGGGCGCCCGTTGTGGTTATGGAGGTACATGGTCGTTAGAGGAGTCCAAATTGCACATCAATTATTTAGGGATGCTTGCAGGCTCCTTTGCAATCAAGAGCCTGGCAAAAGACAGAGTACAGTGTACCATCCTCCTCCGTATGGACAATGTTTCGACCGTCTGTTACATAAACCATCTAGGGGGAACCAGATCAAAGCCGTCAACAGACCTGGCAAAAAGCCTATGGGAATTTTGTCTTCTCAATGAGATTTCTCTCTCAGCAGAATATTTCCCGGGGTCTCTCAACCAAACGGCAGATTGGCATTCCCGCTTTCTCAGGGATTACAGCGATTGGAAGAATCACCCCTCAGTTTTACAATCTATTCTTCACAAATGGGGCCCTTTTCGCATAGACCTCTTCGCCTCCCGCCTCAATTCACAACTGCCTCTCTTTTTCAGCTGGCGTCCGGATCCTTCAGCATTAGCCTCAGACGCTTTTCTTCAGGATTGGTCCCAGACGGTCAACTATGCATTCCCTCCATTTATAATGATCACCAGAGTTCTCGCCCAGGTCAGACGCCAGAAAGGGACTGTAGTACTAGTTGCACCCTTCTGGCAATCGCAAATTTGGTTTCCCCCTTCTCTTGGAATTAACAATCGACTTTCCCATTCTTCTCCCCCTATTCCCTTCCCTTCTTCTAGACCCCCTAGAGAATCCTCATCCCCTTATAATCAACAAAATGCTCAATCTTTCAGTCTGGAAGGAGTCGGGCCTTCCCGACCTTCCATCCTGATTTTGGAGGAAGCTTCTGGCTTCATCAGTAAAGCCTGGGCTCCCTGCACCAGGAAAGCGTACAGTTCCACCTGGTCTCTTTGGTCAAGCTGGTGTATTGTAAACCAGTGCATACCGCAACTTCAGTGGTGATTAACATGCTTTAAAAAAGCATAATATGAGCCTCCGGTCTTGACATAAAATGTAGATTTTCCTAGTATATTATGACGGAAAGTCTTAATTTTATTAAAGATACGGAGGCAAGTATTATCCCACCTCAAACAGAAGACTTTTCTGATTTTGTCCTGTTCTTTCCCTCCCTCACAGCAACTTCCACTCCACCTCAGTCTTCCACCTGATCAAAGGATGGATTTGCCGGCTCCAGGCTTGTCTTCAGGACACCCAGTTCCTTACCAGAGGAGTCTCCCTACTACCTTCCGGATCTCCTCTTCATTCCACTTTTGGCTGAACTTAAGTCAAGAACTTTGTTCACTAATTTTAGCAGTTGCAATCGTTTTAGATATTTTTCCTTTATTCTCTCGCAATGACTAGCCTTCTCACATCAAGAAAGAGGGCTGGTCGCAGTCAAGAATAGTGATTATATATCCCCTAACGTTCCGATTGGTGCTTTGTTTGTTACGTTTTGATTTCCCATTGGCTTTCTGTGTTTCAAGCCTTATGGGAAGTGTAGTTTATTGACTGCTGCTATTGAAAATAAATCAAGTAAGAGAAGCATAATACTCGCCTCTGTGTCTTTAATAAAAATTAAGACTTTCCGTCATAATATACTAGGAAAATCTACATTTTCAACTCCGGTAACTTCTCTACAGCGAATCTCAAGATAGATGGTCTGCTAGTCTATGTCTTTTGTTTCATTTTTCATTTCTCATAGAACGTACACAAATATTAAATTGTGGTTGCTGTAACCTTTTTTAGAACAGAGTGAAATTCATACACACTACCCAGCACCTCTTACACTCAGATGTGTAAAAACACGCATTTCTGAGACTTGTTTACTATACTTCCTTTAGACACAGCTTTAATTTTAATATAGTGTATTGCAATTATAATCGATTTTCCTTACCATTCTTCCAATACTGAACAGTGTTAACAAGCATAGACGTATTGCTTTATAAAGGTTAGGAGATTATGAATTTACAGATGTTTATAAGGTACACAAATAACAAATGTATACTTTTTAAAATGATCTATACAAGAAAACTGTACAAATAAAATTCTTAAAGCAGGATGATCTACCAAGCATACTAGCCAAGGTAGTAAGAAATACAAATTAAACACCATATATATGACAAGATAATATAATTTATCAAATAAAACAATATCCAGATAAACATTAGAGGACAGCAAATGGAAAAAACTAAGGCTGTTGGGGAAGACACTGGTGAGCCAAGTGAAGCTCATGATATTTGGTCATATCTCACTTGCCCGCAACACTGACAGCATGGCAGAGGAGACAGTTTATCGCAGTACTGCCATACTGCTCTATAATTTCTCCATTATGCCTCAACGGATGTACTGGCACTGTGGTCTTAGGAGCAGGTACTGATGCAGGGATAGATACATTGGTTTGTTGTGGGGTGTACTAATGGAACAGAAGAATTAGAAGGTGCTCCTGGAGGTAGAGATGCAGTGGGTCGTGGTGGAAGTGATCAATTCGAAAAGTTTAAGAAGTTGCAGTAGCCAAAGAGGTGGCAGCTGCCGATCCTTCTTCTTCAGCCTCTCCTATCTCCTTCTGATGCCTTTTTTCGGCATGCACCAACCTGGTAAATTAAGCTGCCTGCAGGTGCTTTCTTATTCCCATAGTACTGAATAAGTACTGTTTCACATTCACAATGAAAATTACATTGTTGATATTGAGTTCACCTTTTTTCCCTCCACGTGGCAGTGAGAAAAATACTAACCAACCAATTCCTTTAGTTTCTTCATCCTCTCCATCTCATGATCCTCCTGTTCCAGCACCACAGGGCCTTCTTATTTGCCATTGCAGGTCTTCAAAAGTTGCAAGGTAGGTTTTGAAAATAAGTTCTTCGCACTTCCAAACAGAACAACCTTCTCCCTGGAAGAAATCCAATACACTTCCTATTTCCTACAGTTGACAGTTCTAAGCCAATGAAATGTTGTTTTACAAAAGCAAAAGTACTGCAGTAGTATTTCACTACTATTGTGAGACCCACATAAGTCACAAACTCAACCTACAGTGACAATACTAACACGTACCATTAAAATATGTACATAGTCATAAAACTCAGAATCCATTTTTGAAATGATTATTAAATCTTTGGTCTAAATATGATTTTACATTTTTACGGGGGTACTGCAGTACTTTTGAGGAAACACTAATGAGTTTAAAATGGTGACACATGATCACAATGAAATTTGAACTTTCTCTAAAGTACTTTGATACTAAAAAATAAATAAATAAAACAATTGATTCCATATACACAACATTTTAGAAGTAGAAACACATTGTTTTACGAAAGAAGTACAAATTCAATTGAAAAAAAAGTGGTTTAAGATTAGTTATAGATACGAAAACATTATTTTTATACAAAACCAACTTAAACTACATAGAACTTGGACATTCTTAAGTTATAGTTATAACTCAAAGTTATAATTTGTGACCCACCCAAAACATACTATAACTCGCACACCTTCATACGCAGTACTCTCAACTCGCTAGCCTCACTACAGTAAATATAACTCAAGCCTTCTACATGCACTTTGTACCCTTTTAAATTACATCACTTATAGCATATTAAAAAATGTATAATTTTTGTCTCACCCAAAACTTACTATAGTTTGCGCACCTCTGTACACATTGTTTTCAACTCGCTAGCCACACTACATTAACTATAACTCGTGCCTTCCCCATGCACTGCTTATATGTTTTCATATTGATTCACTTACATCATCTTAAATGATAACATTCATAACAAGACTCATGACATCTCGAATTACATAATTTATGGGAATACTGTGCATGGTAGAGGGGCAAGGTATAGTTAATGTAGTGTGTCTAGTGAGTTGATGACAATGTAGGAAGGTGCTCACGTTATAGGAAGTTTTGGGTGGGGCGCCAATTATAACTTTGTAAATTTTAATGTTTTAGCCTAGTTTTCTGCAGGCATAACGGCTTTCTAAATTCTTCTAACAAATCTACTGATAGTTACAAACCAATAACAATATCTCATAAATAGGAAACACATCATCTGTGTAGAGAGAGAGATCACATCGTTTTCCTACATATGAGTACACCACTCATGATGGCAGCTTCCCCCACCTGGCAGGCTAGCTGCTCCAAAGATGATGCATACAGGAGACCTGGACAGCCTTGCCTATCACCTATATTCACCCTCCAGGATTCCAAAATAATCCAGCCTGTGTGATAATGGGCTGTGGTGTCTGTAGGTCATAACTTGATCAATCTTAATATACTACATCCTATACCAGCCTTCTTTAAAACTGAAATGATGGAAATGGAATAGGAATAGGAATTAATAAAGCCCACTATCACTCAGTCGGGGCATCCTGGCGCTAAGCTCATAAAAATGTCCTTATTTAGTAGTTCAATGCAGAACAGAGACGGGAATTACATTTAACCATGACACAAGTCATCAAGTGCTGAGAACAGCCATGTTTTGATTCTTTTCTGGAAGCTAGTTTTATTAGTTATGGATCAAAGAGAGGCCAGCAGTTGATTCCAGTCCTTAGTACCTAAACTGGTGAAGGTATTTCCTCCACTTGACTTTAATCTGATTAGTGGGATAGTCAGTAGATTGGAGTTGGATGATTTGAAGGATCTCGTAGGCCTATACTGCAAGAACCGATTGGATAGTTATTTCGGGCCCGTGTCATAAAAAGATCTATACACCAAGACCAATGATATGAAAATAATGTTATTGTGGATAGGCAGCCAGTACAATTCTTTGAGTGTTTTAGAAGCAGAACATTTCCTTGGAAGTTTCGGTGCTAGCCTAGCTCCTGAGTTTTGGACACCTTGTAACTTATGAAGAATCTGTTTTCAAATTTCCAGGTAGAGGTTGCTACAGTAGTCCAACCTTGAAGTTATGAGAACAAAGATCACCATTTTCCTGGAGGCTAAGGGGAGAAAGTCGAGAATTGCTTTTAGAGATGTATTCAAAGAAAAGCACATTCCTGCCACAGGGAGAATTTATGGTTGAAAAAGGATAGACCATTATTGAATTTGACTCCTATGGTTCTGGCCTCATCTAGCAGAGAAGGGGGGGTCGCACTGTCAAGGAAAAACAAGTTGTGTTTCCCAGCGATAAGCATATTTCTGTTTCAAATCCAGCAAATATTGCCAGTGAAGCAGTTTTTAAAATTCAGTTCTGATTTAAAGGAGATTTTATCCATTGATACTACCATTTGGGTATTGTCAGCATACCAGATTGCTGAAATATCAAATGATTTAATCACTGCTAGGAGAGGAGCCATGTATACATTAAACAATTATGGGTTAGCAAGTAGCCCTGAGGGACCCTGAAAGTTGGCGTTCTCCTCAGATGAAAACTGCCTAGTGGATACCAATTGTTTTCTGTTAGCTAGGAAAGATTGGAAACATGCACAGACAATACCGACTATCCTAATTTCCAAGAGACGCAGACAGAGCATGAGGTGGGAGCTGGTATCAAATGCTGGATCAGAACAGCATTATGTCCTTCTCCCAGCATCATTTTTATCGTGTCTGAGTTATGGTTTCCGAGACCTCCTACAAGGCTGATTCTGTGGAGTGCCTAAGTATAAAGGGTGAGAGGCCTTTGATTTCGCTAGTAAAGCCGTCAGTTGTTCAATTGCAAATTTTTCCAGGATTTTGGTTAGTGCAGGAAGAAGCGGTATGGGCTGGATTTTGACAGAATTAAAGGTTCAGGCATATTTTTTTTAACAGGGTTTTACCACTGCCATTGTCGAGTGCATAACTGCAGAGATAGGTCCACTTAAATGTATCCAAAGTTGTATTTATGTCCTTAGACACAACCACCTGGAAACCTTTCTGCTGCAGAGTATTTAATGACCACAGAAAAGGTGTTTGAAACTGACTGAGTTTTTTTTGCCCCTGGCATAATACAGTTTTGATCAGGATGGACTATTGTCAGCATATGTTATGTTTTTGGCCAACATTTTCCTCAAAACGTTATAAACTATGTTAAGCGCTGACAGTGCTGTATACAATTTCTAGTCTGTGGGATTCTTATATAGTTTTTACAGTGGCATCTCTCGTTGTGATTTACTTACTTACTCTTACTAAAGAGAGTCTTCCACCAAGAAGCTAACAAATCAGAATAATGCAAACTCCATGGAATATAAACCAGTTGTGGAATCAACACCTAGCCAGGCCTGAAAACCCTTCCACAATTTAAGATATGGTTAGATTCTCTCTGTTCAGGGGTGATTTCCCCCAGACCTGGTTGTTGTCATATATCTTATGATGTCAGCTTGATTGTTCTTGCTCTGCTCATTGTAAAGCTTCCATAAATACTTAATAAATCCGCCATCTGTTCATTCTTGTGTGTGAGTAGGTGTGTAATTTTCTCCATTCAAATATTACGTGGGGTTCTACATTTTGCTAGCTATGCCTGCAGCCTGCCTGGCTTGTCGACCTCACCATGGGCTGTCATCAGATGTTCTTTAAAATCCACACATCAATATATTCCTATTTATTCAGCATCGTCATATTGGTCTGTCTATGTGGATCTGTACAGTCCTACAATTATGCCTTGAGATTATCCTAATTTAATCATCGCTTTCATTGAGTGCTTTGTCACACTGTATTAACTTTTAATGCTGTGCCCCCAAATTATAATTAAAAAAACTTCGCACTCCAGTACCATATCTCTGGCAGTGTCTGCTTTGTCAGAAAAACAATTCAGAATTTCATGCTGTATGATATTGTATACCTTGCGTCTTCTAGTTCAACCAACTTTAAGTTTTATGGTGAGATGACTGTTACAGTTCTACCCTATGTTGATGTCATAATGGAAGGGTTATCGTCCAGTAGTTATTTTAGCTAAGTAGTCGGCATTGGCTTTCATGCCTATAATGCGTTTGGTGCAGAAATTCCTATGTAAATGTTATAAATGTGCATTGTAAGAATATTCTCGTGTCTTGGGGTGCAGCAATCTCCATGCAAATGCTATGTTTTGGCCCTACACCAAGACAAATCTCTTCCTCTGCTATTTTAAAAGTCAGAGATCGGGGTAGCAGTGGATGATACATGCCCACAATAGGTTCTTCTGAGCAATTAAAGTCATCCTCACAGAAAGGTGTATTTTGTACCATAAGTATTTTACTAGCCCTTCTATCTATATGATGTGATCAGCATTCTTAATAAACGCACTGAAAAGAAGCCCATCATCTCTGTCTAGATTACCCTGTACCATCACAAATCATCCCTCAGAATCTGCAATAGAAAACCGTTTATAGGCTTGCTAGAGAATTAGGGGCCAGATGTATGTACCATTTTTCTTGTCGCAAACATCCCGATTCACAGAATTGGGCCGTTCGCGACAGGAAAAATACATTGTGGTATGTACAGACCCTATTTTGCGATTCGGTAATCTATTTACCGAATCGCAAAATAGGTTTGTGAGTCGCAATTAGAAAGGGGCGTTCCCTTCCTAATTGCGAGTCGCAGTGCAATGTAGGATTGTTTTGTGACTGTGAATGCGGTCACAAAACAATCGCACTTAGCACCAGTTTCAAATTGGTGCTAACCCATTCGCAAACAGGAAGGGGTCCCTATGGGACCCTTTCCCCTTTGACAGTGGTACCAAAAATATTTTTTCAGAGCAGACAGTGGTCCCAAGGATCACTGCCTGCTTTGAAAAACTGAAAAGAAAACTTTTCATTTTTGTTTTTGAAATGCATCCCGCTTTCCTTTAATTGCATTTTTTTGCATTTAAAAAAAAAAACTGCTTTAGTTAACAGCAGTCACAGACATGGTGGTCTGCTGTCCCCAGCATTCCACCATCCCTGTGAGGCTGGACATTCACAATGGGGTCCCAAATTGCGACCTACCTCATAAATAGTTATGAGGTAGGTAATTTGCGACCCCATTGGGAATGGCAAATAGTGTCATTGACACTGTTGTACATTGGGTTTTGCGACTCACGAATTGCGAGTTGCTATGACTCGCAATTTGCAAGTCGCAAAACCTAATATTCATACATGTGGCTCTATGTCGTCTAACTTTAATTCAACCGGGGTTTGGTTAACTTTTTGTTGGATCAACAGAAAGGAACTATTCAGAGATGTTTTAGGGTACAACATTTCAATATATGTAGTAGAGAGTTATAAATAAAATATGCAACAGTGGTATTTTCACTTTTGAGGCATGCTAAGGTTGACACACACAGGTGTTTTTACACATGATTACGATTTGTCTTATGTTTGTGTTATTTTAAAAGGCCGGGACACAACAAATTCACCAGTCACTGGGGTGAGATGTAAAGACTGGTTCACATCTTATAATTCCTGTTTGTACTTCAAATTCCATTGTAATTCAGGAAGCTAAGAAGCTGTGGCTCTTGAGGGCTCTAACTTGAGTAAAGTATGAAATCCTGTGGTAATGAAAATCAATCCAGACAAGCTTTTGGGGAAGAGGGAACAAAACCATGACACCCTTTGTTGTGTGAAAAAGGGTACTTTATTGGAAACAGGTGCACTTACAACTAACAAAACCTTGCCCTTTGCCTTACAAAACTGACACCTCACTATGCAGCCAAATCACCTAGCCAAAACTCCACCCCCTCCCCTACCCTGTCCTTCCACCTCCCTTAAACTTAACCCTGCCGTCTCTTACTACAGTTGGCATTTAATACTGTTTTCCCTGTCAAACTCGTTTTGTCTCCTTAACCGGGTCCTAATGCAACCTGACAACTAAACTTGCAACTCAAATAACTTCTAATGCCAAGTTTCCTTTCTGTCTGTCCTGTCCCGCTGATGTCCTCCCCACTTCTCAGTTCTCAAAGTGTCCTGCCAGGTTCGCTATCCGTACCTATTTCCGTTGGCATGTGAACTTTCTCTGCCTACGCCACCAGAAAAGGGCAATTCCTCTGATTTTATTTCTGCCCACCCAGTTCTCAATGCTCCTGCAAAAGCTTCTTCAGTGAATCTTTCATAGGAGTAGGTACAAGTCCATGCCCATGAATGACAAGTGGACACGATCCCCCCTAAAGAATTCTACATCCTCAAACCTAAGGTCCCTGTGTTCCAAATATGTAACTCCTCGTGCCGCACAAATTATATTCATTTCCTTATTGATTTTCCTCCTAGCCCGCTCAATAGCCCCCGGCTTTTTGGCCTCTCTCCAGACCAGACGCAGAACAAATGCTATCCAAATCACGTGACACCCTCTCCACTGTTGAAGAATCTCTTGAAAGTTCCTCTTCATGTACTTCATTAGGTCTAAACCCGTTTCTGTCACCAGGTTATTCTCACCAACGTGTAATAACAAGACATCTGGACAAAAGCCCCTGAATGTCAACCTCTGTAAATGCCCTGACAATTCCTGCCACTTCAATTCCCTCTTTACTGTCCCATTGTACTTGGTACCGCTCCCCGTCCAACCCCAGGTTTTCATTCTCCTTGCTTGCTACTAGACCCCACTTACGAAGGAATAGCCCACAATCCAGATAGAAAGCTCACATACGGACCTGGCATCACACCTGCGGGAGGAGAAAAAAGATCATTAGGATCGCTTACCCTACCCCGACTGTCCCCCACTTCTGACATACCTCTTAAAGCTGTCTTATTCCACCTACCCAGCCCCATTAACTCATCCTTGTTCCATCCCCGTCTCCCTGCCTCTGTTGCTACCCCAATCTGAAATGAATGAGTTCCAAACTGCTCTGCATCTCGTCCCACTACTGTCAGTCCTTTCCTCATAACCTCCAACAGCTGATATGATGTGACATTCCTCCCTGCATGCTGGAATACCGCCCGATCATTACTGTAAACCTGCAGTTGTCTTCCCACGGAGTGGGGGTGTATCGTAAACAAAGAATACTGCCTGAGTAAAACATCAGCGCCTCTCCCCACCTGATCTGTTTTGGAAACTGTAGCCTTATGGATATGCCTTGATCACTAAAATGAACTTCCTTCCATTTTATGCCCGCCCTCTGTTTTGACCCCAACAATTCTGAGACTTGAAATGCACAAAAACACATCCAAGACATAAAGGCCCTAAACAACGTCACTTCTCTCTCATCCACACATATGACCCATAGCACCCCAACCACCTCTTTTAACAGCGTCAAGGACAATGGCTGCCTAGCCCCGCTCTCTTACTCCCCGCCTTAGCCCAACCTTCAAGAATCCTATGACCCAGCTCCCCCGCTGATGGCGGGTAACCCCACAACATCTTTCCCATAAAGGCTAGTCCCGCCAGCTTTCCCGCTATAGTTATCCTGGACTGACCTCGCTCCACTAAGTCCCTGATAAATTGCACCACATCTTCCACCTTCTCCTCTTCTGCATCCATCGTACAAGCCCCGGACCTCAAAAACTCCTGCCATGCCCTCTCGTAAGCTGTCTCCGTGGAGTGTGCCAGTGAGTTCACCACCAAGCGAAGCATCCTCGTCCGTGTCTAGACCATGGAATCTCTCCCATAGTGAACGAGACTAAGCATCTGCAATGTTATTTTTCACTCCCAGGACATGCTGTGCCCTAAATAAAATGTCCTGATGGAGGCATTCCTACACAAACACCCTTAACAGTTGTAACACTTGTAAGTCTCTCGCAGAGTGCCTGTTCACTACCAGCACGAGTGCAAGATTGTCCACCCGAAAAAACACTCTCCTTTGTTCCAAAATGTGTCCCCATAAACATACCGCCACAACTAGTGGAAATAATTCGAGAAATGCTATGCTCCAACCCCCATTCTTCCATTCTTCTGGCCATTCTTCCACGCACTACATGCCCTGCCAATATATGCCAAAGGTGCTCCTGCTGCATCGGAAAATATTTGCGCATCCCATTCCCAGTCCTTCCATGACTACAAAGGTATGCCATTAGAGGAATCTAATAATGTGCACACATTCTCAAGTCCTCCTTCACACCTGCATTGAGATGCACATGATGGTGAGGCAAGGATTGTCCTGCTAAAGCCAGTCCCAGTCATCTACAGAATGTCCTCCCTGCTCTTACCACCCTACAAGCAAAACTAAGGTGCCCTAACAGTACTTGTACGTCTCTCACTGTCACCTTGCGTCTATCCAACATATCCTGCATCAATTGTATCATACCTACGCTCTTCTCCTCCAGTAGGCGAGCGGTCATAATCTCTATATCCAACTCAATTCCCTAAAAAGATAAGGCTGTTCCGATCCCCACCATCTTTTCAGGTGCCAGGGGCACTCCCAGATCCCCATAATGACCTCTGCGCGCCTAATAGAACCCGCTGGGGCAGCAAAGAAAAAATCTTCCAAGTAATGAGTCACCTCTCCTTGCCCTGTGATGGTAGTGAAAATCCATTGCAAGCATGTGCTGAAACATTCAAATAACGAGCAAGAAATGGAGCAGCCCAATGGCAGTGCTTTGTCCACATACCACTGCCTCTGGAATTGTATTCCCAACAACTCAAAATCCTGGGGGTGTACGGGTAACAGTCAGAAAGCCAACTTAATGTCAGTTTTTGCCATCAGTGCGCAAGGCCCAACGCCTCTACCATGTCAATGACCACGTTCACAGATGCGTATGATACTTTGGTCAGCTCTTCTGGCATAAAATCGTTCACTGATGACCCCTCCGGTCACAATAGATGTTGTATAAATTTGAATTGTCCTGCCTCTTTCTTGGGCACAACCCCAATAGGTGATACCATAAGGGTCGGCATCGGCCACACAGAAAAAGGGCCTGCCATGCGATCTTCTGCCACCTACTTCTCCAGCTTTAAACATACTACTTCCTCCTTCCCTCTCACAGGTATAGGGTTCTCAGCCCACCTGCTTACTCCTGGTCCCGTGTATCCTAACCTGAATCCCTGATTAATGCCTCACGTTAGCACATCAGCGTCCTCTGTCTTGTCATACCGCGCTAACTAAAAATTTAATCTCTCAATGAAAACTGGAGTACGAGCTTTTTCACCCAGGTCCCTGTCCTCCTCAATTTGTGGGTGTTACTTGCCGTCCCTGTTGTCCCCTAAAATTGGGCTGTCCCTGTCCCGTCCAGGATGCTGAGGGAGTGTTGTTGCCAGAGCAGTTGATAAGGGCATCTCTCCTCGCACACTTAGAACACTCACGTCTAAATTTACAGTACTCGCCAGAGCACATTTCCTTATTGTTGTCCCAAGAGACCCCTGTCTTTGCTGCCCCGCTTCTCGATGATGCTGACTGTCCCTTTGCAGCTGTCCCCACCCTACTGTGGGTGGGGCACTCCCAAAAGGTCTGGTAAGTAATGGGGAGCCCGCTGGCTGTAAAAATGGTCTTCCCCAATTTAGACAGGCCCATGGTATGTTGAAAAATGTCCGCGTCTATCTCCCCCACTGTACTTCCAGATCAGCCGCCGTATGTGCCCTGAACTCCTCGTCCTACTACACCCAAGCGTACCCTCCATAGTTCAACTGCACCTTACGGATTATATCCATATAATTAAAAGGCGCAACCGACCTGTCTGGAAAGCTTTTGCAATAAACGCTCTCAAATATCAAGAAGGCAGCCGTCCAGATTTCAATGGTAATAAGGACCTTCAGGGGCTTGGCCAGCTCATATTGGTCCACCTTAGAACCTTCCTTCGACCTGACTTCCCTGTGCAGTAACTTTAACATTTCAACGTATTCCCCCTTCTATATCTTCTCCTTTGTCTGCTGCATGAGGTGTGCCCCTAGTGGTTTTGCCATGCCCATGTAAGGCAATTTCTTTCCTTTCATGTCCTTCTTATCCGTATCCACATCAGATTTTTTGTCCCCCTCACTTTTACCTGTCTCCTGTTCTGACCCCGTAGACCCTTCTTCTGTCGCTGCCCCTTGTCTGATACATAAACGCCTTTTTTGCTAACGAGCCTCCCGAGGCCCCTACCTTCTTTTGCCTCAATTGCCACTGATATCATATCCGCCCTCTTGTTGTGCATGCCCCTACCTGGTGCCACGGATGGCGGCCGTTCCTGTGCCTTCCCCTAACCAGCTGGGCCCTGTCCTTCGGGCCTCCGGCTGACCTTGACCGTCCTGTCATGGGTGCCTGAAATGACTGACTAACATTATTAGACACTCTCCCCTTGTCTCCCCACCATCCTTGCTCCCCCTCCTCCCTGTCCTTCCTAATTTCCCACTCTTCCACACTTTCTTCGTCGTAATCCAACCAGGAGGTCTTCCACGCCCCTCCTTCATGCTCACCTGATGTAACTTGCCCCAAGTCCCTTGCTGTCCTGCTTACCCACTGCCCTGGCTCCTCGTTGTGTGGCATCGCTCTAGGGGCTGAAACCAGCTCTCCATGCCCCCTTGATGTGCCAGGATGTTGCCCCCAGAAACCGCAATGCCGGTGGGTGCACAACCCCTACCGTCACACGGTCTCCGGGGAGCGTCTGGCCTGGAGTGTCCGTGCACAGCCCTCCTCTGGTGACCCTATCCAGCCGGCTGCTCGTGGCCCGCCTTCTCTTCCCCCCAGGGTTGTCGATCCGCACTATGCTCACCTGGGTCACATCTGTTCTCTCCTGCCGCCTTCTGCCAATGTGCCGGTATTAACTCTTCCGACCGTTCACCCTGTCTTGGCCCTTGACCACCTCTGTGACACACATGCTCTGTCCCCCGCCAGCTCCACTTTGCTGAACACCCACCCCCCCCTCCACAGCACTCCTCCCTACGGGCCCACTTCCCCTTTTACCGTCAACCTGCTCGGGCAATCTGACCCTCATTAAAGTGTTACCCATGTCCTTGTCACTCCCCCCTCCCCTTCATCGTTACTCCACATTAACATTGTGGGCCACTTACTTTAAAGCGGAGTCTTGCCTTACCCCTTGATGATGCCTCCTCTACCTACCCCCTCCTGCCCCTTCCCCCTCCCCATCCTGCTACAAATCCAGCTCCTGTCCCCAACTATCCCAGGTTGTCCTCCCACCCCCTGGCGCTTCCGTCTACTGCCCTGACCCCACAGGGGCTTGTCAATCTCCCCCCGGCCATTCCTATTTGGAGCATTCACGGAAGACAACTTCTGCAAGGCTTATGTATAAAATTGCAAGTAGCAGAATACAGTGACATTCCATGAGAGAATACCCCTGAGTCTTAAACTGTGATGTGGCAAACTGCAAGTACCACAATATACTGGGTGGCATTGCGGATCAACAGTTATATACTATTTATGCTGAAGAATGTCTTGTCTAAGCACTAAAACACATTCTTCTCAGCACACTTTGAGTGAAACATGTTGAACTATACGTGACACAACTATTCTCAAAACGTTGGACCCACTAATCATAGAATCCATCAGAATCCACAATAATTGACCATACTGCTTTGGGACAAAACTCAGTCTCAATAGGAGTAATCTTTATGGGCAAAAAACTACTACAAAGCCCCATTTCCTACAGGTTCTACTGCATCACTGATCACCATGGGGACATGAACCCAGCAAACTCCCCTGTAGCCATGTTACACTAACCCACCTCACTGCACTAATTTGTTGATTTGTCACTGATAGCCTGCATGGTATCTTAGTGCCCATATAGTGCTGAATGCTGAGTGCTGGGGTGCTGTGTGCTGGTTTAGTGGTCTTACAAAGCACAGCAGCGTGGATGGTCAGTGTCTGGAGGGTGTATGGCAGTTTGATGGATTACCAGCTCTCAGAATCCAATGTGATGAATTACTGCCTCTGATATGCAGTACTCTTCAACAAGTTAGCTTCCCGCAGAGAATGGAGTAGCGGGTTAGTGTATCTGCATTGCAGTGCCTTGTCTCTAGATTTCAGTACAGTAGGTCTCTGTTAATAGAAAAAAGTAAGGTGGGATCAATTAGTATTCATTGAGTGTGTGTGGACAGAGCACTGTTTCTAGGATGCAAAGCAATGCAGTTGTTTGTGTCCCTTGAAAGTAGCATAATATGGTAGCTTAGTGTGCCAAATGCCCAATGTTGTAATATGCGTTGGTGTCTAAAAAAAAGCATTGTGATGGGCTAGGGTCCATGGGATAATGGTGGCACAACGGTTTAGTGAGGCATCATAGTGGGTATATGTAACTAGGAAATAGCACACTGTGATGAGCTAGTGCTCCTAGCTTTCAGTTGAATGGGACCCTACCCCTACTGTGCAATTGTACCTGTCAGCCTTAGGGTGGTCTTCCCCACAACTTTTTACCTTCCTCCTCTGTTATTCTGACCTCATTTTTGCTGGCATTAGGACCCTTTATAATTTACCATTGCTAACCAGTGCTAAAGTGCTTGCACACTCTCCTCTAAACATGGTTATATTTGCCTATTTCCAATTGGCATAATTAACTTACTTATATGTCCCTAGTAAGGTGGCACTACATGTGCCAGGACCTGTAAATTAAATGCTACTAGTGGCCTGCAGCACTGGTTATACCACCTACTTAAGTAGTACTTTAAACATGTTTCAGGCCTGCCATTGCAGATCCTGTGTGTGCAGTTTGACTTGCCAGTTTTACCTGGCTCACTAAACCGTTTGCGAGGCCCACACCTCGGTTTTTTATACACATGTCACCCCTAGGGTAGACCCTGGACAGCACAGAGGGCAGGGTACAATGTATTTATAAAACAGAACATGTACTTATAAGTTTCACATGTTCTGGTAGTGAAAAACTCTTAAATTTGTTTTTCACTACTGCAAGGACTATATCTCCAACAGGATGACATAGGAGATGCCTTAATACATTTTATAAGCATCATTTCTAAATGGGAAGAGATAGCCAGTTCATGTTTGGTGTCTCTGAAATTACAATTTAAAATCCTTACTTATGGAGAAGTTGGATGTTAATTTGCAATTCTGAAAATGCCAATTTTAGAAAGCTGGAATTGCCTTGCTTTAGCCATTTAGTGCCTGTACCCTGTCTCTGGTCACATGACTGGGTGTAGCTGACAGTTGAGCTTTGTGTGTTTTATGTAGATAACCATACACAATAGGGAGTTTAGGTGTGCCTGGAAGGGCCATCACTGGCTGGATTGTAGGGAGTAGCTGTGTCCTGCCTTCCTAGAAAAGGCTGCATATCCCCTGTACTTGGTCTGGAGCCAGTACAGGGAAGGCAAGCTGCCCGGGTACTTCAAAGGGAAACCTCAAGAAGCTTCTCCACTTCAAAGGCACAACTGGATATAAGTAGTGGACCTGACACATCACCAGTTCAGTACACTTCTGGATACTCTACCAGGGAGAAGGACTGTTGTGCTGCTGAAGGCCTTGCATTTTGTTGGACTGCACTATGCTGGACTCCTGCTGACCTGCTGCCTTCTGACCTCCTGCCTGGGTGAGAAGGACTGGATCTGCATCTCGTGAACCCGGAACCCAGGGTGCCTCCAAGGGCTAGTTGCCTGGCCTCCTGGTCTGAAACCTCAGGGACATAACAGGCTTCCAACAACCTTGCATCTGCACCTGGACTCTGCCATCTGTGAGTCCACCCTGCCAAGTGGAGCAATCCCAGTCCTGGACCCTTGGAAGTGGGCTTAAGGTGCTTTGCCAGCCTATGTGAATCCAGCAGAACAGATTAATTTCTCCTGCTGCTTGGTGTAACCCTTGGCAGGACTGACGCATCTCATCTGCTACGTGGATTGAAAAGACTCGCATCACTGCCACAGCCTACATTACCTTCGGACCAACCACTGAGCAATGCATCCTCAGCACAGCCCTTAACATCTCTTGTCAACAGCAGTTTCGATGACGATGCTGGACTCCCAAACGCAGCCCTGGAGCTCTTCAGAACTGAGGCATTGACCCGACTGTGTGGCGCATCTGAAGCGGTGGACTTTGCAATGCAAGCTCTGTCTACAGGATCCTCAAAATCCATCTCTCATTGCAGCCTCACCACATCTCAGAACCGACACATCACTTCGGCTTCATGACGCAGGTCCATGCAGCGATCCACAAACCAGGACTTGAGGTACTCTGTTCAGGGGGCCTAACTGGGTTTTTGTAGCCAGACCACTCTCCTTCTTGGTCAGTCTGAACTTGTGACTCTATCCCTGTCAGGCATGACCACATATCCAGAGTTGGTGCTTTACACCTCTTGCTGCTATTTTTCCTTTAAAACTTTGAAATTCAATATTACCGGTTCTACTAATTGGATTTTTGTCAATTTGGGGTCTTTTATTTATGAGATATGACTCTATTTTTCTAATACTGTCTTGACCTCCTTTTTAGTGTGTTTTCAGTGTTTTACTGTATGAAGTGTTGCACAAATAATTTACTCATTGCCTCTGAGTTAAGCCTAACTGCTCTGTGCCAAGCTACCTAGGGGCTGAGCAGAGGTTATTTAAGGGTTTGCTTGGGGATTCACCCTGACAAGGATAGTGGTTGGTGCTTGACCAGAGCTCACACCCTGGTGGACCAGTAACCCAGTTTCTTACAGCAATTCATTGTTCTTGGTTACTGTTCTTTATATGAAGTCAACTGATGGGTTAGAGCTCTTAGCTTGAAGTATCTTATGTTCATTTTGATATTGCAGCATGTCCCACAATACCAGAAGGCTGGATTCAGATGAGCATCTTGCACAGCACCATCACAAACAAACAGCTACAAGACATTGTAGATGCTGCAGCACCAATTAAATGACAGATGTGAATAGTACAACATTCAGGTTAACCATGTTTTCTGTCTTATTTGTAAGTCAAGAATCAACACAAATCAGAAGCCCAAACTACTCTCTCTTGCAACGATTTGAATTTACATTTACCTAAAACCTGTTTTCTTGTAGATCCATTAATCTGGCTGAATGAACTATAACTTGAAATAGATAAAAAAAAAATACTTTTGTCAGGACCTCAGAAAGAATTGACTCTGGATGAGAGTATTCTGCCTTCTTTTAGCCCTTGAATCAAGACACTAGAGTGATAGTATCCTAACATCAAATTCAAGGGGAAGAGGGGCATGGGAAGTAAAGACATTGGAGGTTGGTAATCAGACAACACAAATCCTCAGTCAAGTATGGCATTCTATAAAGGCAGAGACTATAATTAGTAATTCAGATACACCGTTCAACAGCAATATTTTCAGATTGTATACATTGAAATTGAAGAGGAGCAGTCATTACAAAAGCATTATGAGTTTCTCAACCTGGTCAAACTGTTATAGACAAGGAGTGTCCAAATGTTACAGTTGATCAGTCAGAAAACAACTGTAAGGCAACTGTAAATCAAAATCCTCCAACGATACGCAAAGGGAAATGTGCAAAAACACCAGAGTGAGGAAAGGGAGACGCCAAAATGGGCATTTATTGAGAGAGCTCACCAACACATACAGTTCCTAGGCAAGGATCATGTTGCTTTATCTCCCAACCACTAGATGGCACACACTTCAAAAATACACCAGCTGTAGACCGTTTTCCTTTTTCCAAGGATCCACCCATCCCACACACCAAAGTTCCATGAGTGAGATCTATGAAGACTTGCTGTTCATTCCTCTTTTGATGTGGTCTGCAAAGAGCTGTGCTTCCCGTTTGCTGAAGCAAAGTCTTTTAAGGGTTGTTATAAGGACTGATACCTTGACAGACACAGTGGTGTGATCATAGCATCAGAGTGAAGACAGAGCTTGAGTGTAAACGCAACCTAACACCTTGCAGGAGGAAGGAGAAAATGCAGAAGAAAGGGAATGGGAAGTATAGGCCTGCCCTGAGTATTTGTGCTTCCAAGCATATAGTTACTTAAAATACCTCTAACAGCTGAATTTCTATGGTTTTGTACGTTTAAAATGTGAACCTAACTATAATGTCCCTGTAACCTTTGTTTTTTTAAGTGAATATATATATATATATATATATATATATATACATATATATATATATATATATATATATATATATATATATATATATACAGGCACACACACACACATACACACTAATATAGTATGTATAATATAGTACAATGGTCTCTGAAACAAATTTCCTATGATGTGACTCGTCAACTAGACCTCAATTTGGGCCTAACAGCCATTTTTGTTTTCAAAATGGATGTCACCTTTGTCTTCCCCCGCACATCTCACTGTCCTTCATCTTTGGAGCACATAGTAAACCAGAATATTATTTGTTTATTTCCATTGTCATTATTTATGCTAATGTTCATTAATCTTCCCTGGCTCAGTCACAAAACTGCAACTATTACATCAAGGTCTTTCACTAGATCAGTGTACCCTATTTATTCATATAACACACTGTTGTTCATGTATCTAGTTTCTTCCAGTTTATCTGGATGACATTAACATACATGGATGAGATTACTGCTTAATTTGAGCCAGTGGTTAGAGGTGGTGGTGGGGCACTGGCACTTATTTTTGAGGACCAGCACTAGTTTTTGCTCGCATTGGACAGCAAAATCATTAGAGACAGAAAGTAGGAAGCTGCAAGACTGGGTAGGGTTAAATTTTTAATTCCGCCAGCAGAATTGGAGGAAATCAGTAATTCCGCATTACATTTGTAATGCAGAATTACTAATAAATTCCTCTACTTTGCCAGCAGAATTAATCGCACTGTTTGGGTTTTAAAAAGGGCTGGAAGAGGGAGCAGTCCCTCTATGTTTAAAAACCACTGCTGATTAAACTTTAGTCTGTAGTGATTTTTAAACATAGAGGGACAGCTCTCTCTTCTGGCTCTGTTTAAAAACGACTGACTGTACTGTTGTGCACAGACATACCCCTTGACTCCCTTACATACTCAGAGAATATAAAAGTATATGCTCTGAGTATTTAAGGACAACAAGGGGTCTGCACAACAGTGCATATCCCTCAGCACCCTTACATACTCTGCACTGATTACTGCAGAGAATGTAAGGGTGCCGAGAGGTATGTACTGTAAGTGCATTTGGTATTTGGCAGTGCTGTTTCTTAGCGCAAAATGCATCTTTGCATCCATTTTTGGATGAGAGGATGCATTTAGCAAAAAGAAAATAGCACCACACGCCCACTATACCCCGCCACAGAATTCCACAGAATCTCCCAAAAATGTTATGCAATTCTGTGAATTTCTGCAGAATCCAATTCCACAAATTCTGCCAACCCCTTCTGGAAGAGTAAGAAAAAGGGACAAGGAGTGTCCTGTAGTGCCCTAAAGACTACGGTACTTGGTATTCGGTGCAGCAGCATTTAATAGCAACAGCCACTAGCTTCTTAACAAAGCCTCGGGCACTGACACTCTTCCTTTCACAAATTAAGCACTGGATGGGATTAATTATTTTTGTATGTGCCCTAATTTCCTGTGAATGTAATTTTTCTGACCATATCACGATGAATGGACTGTTCTGTTAATTCACATGCAATAATAACATTTAAAAATCCTGTTTTGTGTGCGAGCCTGAAACTTTCCTATACTACTAGGGACACTGTCAGTTTCTCTCCCAATTTTGCTGCCCACTTGGGACTAAGAATATTTTTGATTTTGCATTTCTCTGTAAGGCTCTATTTGTTGACAGCTTTCATGGAATTAACTTTACTTTAACATACTTTAAAATGTTTGTAATACATTTTTAAACTATTACGTTGATCTACAACAGTTACTGAGTGGGCCCTTTTATTTAATTGACTGTATTTCTGATATTTGTAATGTGTTAGGAAGTGGAACACATTGTCTCATGAAATTGAGGTTTAACACCTTTGTCGACTCATCAAAATTGTGGACGTCATGTTGAGGTATATTTTGGGGTGTCAAAATTATGGGGTCCCCCGACATCTACACTTTGAAATCATGTAAAAATGATTACACAGTTGTTAGCTGAGGCGGGATATGCTGAGGATACTCAGGATTGGCTTTCGTATTCTTCAAATTACCATCAGAACCTGATTTTTTATGATCTGGTATTAAATGAACTCCATTATGCTTGGGAGGCACCTGCTACAGTAAAATGTCCTATGCACAATGATCTTTAGATCAGTGTACTTGTATGATAAGAAAGTTTAGTGACTAACATATCCATTGTGAGATCTGTGGTTAAACTGAAGGGCACATGCTTGAATCGTTGGTAGATGCATTCAACCTTCCAAGAACAGTAAAAAAGAGTACTAATATATTGGATTATAATTATTATTAATTGTAAGAGCTTAGAAAATAAATAATTTCAACAGTGCCGTATACACGTATTATTTATTCAGTGCACAAAATATCAAATATCTAAACTGAATGAAAATAAAATGTCTATTTTAAAGGTAAAAAATCGTCCGTCTTATCCATCATACCTGGAGTTGAGGAGAGATTTACTCAGAAGGGTCTTGAGTCCCTCACACAGCAGACATGCATTTTAATTGCTTTTCCGAAGATGAGACTGATTGCCTCCGACTACAAACAAAAGTTTTATGCTTTATTGCATTCTCACTCTATTGTAAAATCCCTTGAGGCGCTGCAAATGCCGACGCCAAAAATTGCTTCCACTTGTTTTGTAATAAAATAAAAAAGCAGAATTAACAAAAGTAATTGTCTATACGAGATGCAAAGCACGTAAAAAAAGGATGGCATTGAATTCAACACACTCTAAGGAGGGTGTCCTCTGGTAAAGGATGCAGAGCTTCAAACCCAAAGGGAGTGTTGCATTTTAACGTGCTTATTTTCTAGAGCTTGATACTTCTGTGAAATATTGTCATTGTCGACAGGGACTTCAAACGTTGTAAGTGCCTAAGTATTCTGGGTCCCTGAAATACCTTTCATGTGAGGGTGCTGAGGGGTATGTCTGTGCACCGCAGTGCAGTCAGTGGTTTATAAACAGAGCCAAAAGAGAGAGCTGTCCCTCTATGTTTAAGAATCACTACAAATTAAAGTTTAATCTGCAGTGGTTTTTAAAAATAGAGGGACAGCTCTCTCTTCCAGCCCTGTTTAAATCCTAAACTAAACAGTGCAATTAATTCTGTATGCGAAGTGCCAGAATGTGTTGGTAATTCTGCGTTAAAAAGGTAATATGGAATTACTGAATTACTCCAATTCTGCTTGTGGAATTAAAAATTCCATCCTCAACTGTCTTGCAGCATCCTGCTTTCAGTCTGTAATGGATTTTCTGTCTTTTTGTTTCTACGTCTTTCTGATCTGAGTGTTTTCCCTCTCCTGCGCAGGTACACATACACTATAGAAAAAAATGAGTGCTGGTCCTCGAGAATAAGTGCCAGTGCCCTTACCCCTTACCCCCAGCCACCAACCACTGGCTCAAATTAAGCAATAATCGCCTCCCTTTATGCTAAAGTCATCCAGATAAACTGGAAGAACCTAGCTACATGAACAACAGCGTGTTATATGAATGAATAGGGTACAGTCCTCTAGTGGAAAGACGTTGATGTAATATTTGCAGTTTTGTGACCCAGCCAGGTAAGATTAATGAACAAAAGCATAAGTAATGAGAATGGAAACAGTCAGAAAAACACACATCATCACATCATACGAAATTTGTTTCAGAGACCATTGTACTATATCAGTGTATGTGTATGTGTGTATATATATATATATATATATAAAACCAAAAACACACAACGCCTACTCGTCCTAGATGATGGATAGGTAGACACCGATCAGAGGCTCTTTTAATAAGTTGCTGATTTATTGGTGAAAATGGCAGAAAAATCTCAACGCATTTCTGAGCTCCTGCTCCTTGTTCACGAGTTAAACAAACATAGCTCATAACTGTAGTCCTATATCTACTACTTCCATACCAAACCCCTACATAACAATGGTAAAAGGACTACATTTCCAAACTGAGTACTCTCATCACTGTAAACTGTCGGCCTTCTTAAGACATTGTGCTTTCTACTTATTTTTATTACTCAATGGATTAATTCTGAACTTATTCATCTGTTCAACAATACTAATAATATAAATCAAGAAATACACCAAAAACTGAATCTGCCACTAAATAACTTAGCATACTTTCCTATATATATGAAATTCAAAAAATATATATCAACTGAAAATACAGTGCTGCAAGGACAGTAATTTTGATATGACCTTTTAGGATTACTGGATACCCAGACAAGATATAATAGCTCTCCGGCTTCAATAATACAGGGCTGCCAACTTGAATCACTCTGAAAGTAAAAATAAGAAACAAAAAACATTGAATACATTTAATATTCTACATATAATGCAATTAATCTATCCTCATCTACAACATATACACCCCTGTGTACATTCAGTAAACTATATATTTCTGGTAATCATACCTACACTTCCCTATATTTTTAACCTAAATGGACTGCCAATTCTTCATCCATATTCAGTCCTCTTGGTTGCAGTGTCCTGTACTTAATAATGAGTTTTGATTCCAGTCTACGCAGTTCTTGTTCTCTATCCCCCCCCCCCTGCTGTTCACAGGAATACTGTCCAAAACACAAAATTTCAACAAATCCACATTCTTCTCATGAAATCTGGCACTGGATATTGTTTGTCTTCATTCTTGACCGCCCTAAAATGTTCCAGTATCCTTTTCTTTGCTTGATGGATTGTACTGCCTATGTAAACTAAATCACACAGGCAGTACAACGCATAAATTGTATATTCAGTATTACAGGTTAAATGTTTCCTTATTGCAAATGGTCTAATTTCTTTATTTAAATATTATTTCTCTGCAATTTGGACTAAATCTACGAGCTTTGCATGTTCCACAGGTGTAAAACCCATGTATAGGTCTGTGACACTCTTTTCGGAACTGAATTAAATTTCTACACAACTGATCTTTCAGTGATGGACTTCTTCTAAAGGTTATTTGCGCTTTGTCATCTACAAATTTCCTAACTGCCTCGTCTGCTCTTAATATGTTCCAATATTTATTCAAACTATTCCTTAATTCCCATGATTGATTGTGGAAATCAGTGATAAATCTAACTGATTGTTGTGAATCCAAACCTTTCTTAGTATGTGGAATTAGTGCTTCCTCTCGATTAGTTGATAAAACCTTTCACGTGCACTGGCTATAGTTTTCTTAGAATAGCCCCTTTCTAAACATATGCTCCTCATAACCTTCATTTCCTCCAAAAAATCTTCCTGTTCACTGCAGTTTCTCTTTACTCTTAATAACTCTCCGTAAGGTATACTTTCAATTAACTTCTTAGGATGACAACTTCTTGCGTGCAATAAACTGTTACGTGCTGTCTTCTTGCGAAACAATAAAGTCACCAATTTAGATCCTCTTACTTCCAACTTGAGATCTAAAAACTAAATTTGGGTGGCATGGATTTGTGCTGTAAACCGTAAATTCAGATGGTTATGATTCAACTCGTCTACAAATGTCATAGCCTGCTCTTTGCTTCCTATATATTTTATATATATAAGCAAATGTTACAGGGACGTTACAGTTAGGCTCACATTTTAAAGGCACAAATCCATAGAAATTCAGCCGTTATAGTTAGACTTATTTCAAGTAACTATAATTAGTGCCCTAAGGTAACTATAACTCACGTCCTCACCATGCACAGTTTTCTCCTCAATAGTGCTGTCACAGATACTACATTGATATTATCAATAATGTTTTTAAAGATGTCATGAGTGCTGTAATATCTGGGGTAATTAGCAGTGCATAGCAAGGGTGTGAGTTATAATTACCTCAGGGCATCTTCTGACAGTTGTCCTATCACTGTTGCAGTGATCTGTGGAAGAAGAGAAAGAAGGTTTGCGGTCATTATTGAGTCAGTCATGATAAAGAGTTGTGTAACCTTGGCCTCAACCCAGAACGGATTCCAGATGTTGCGTAGTGGAATATAACTACCTTGCTTTCAAAGACCTAGAAGTTCCTAGTGCTTTAAGAATTTGCATGACATTGCAACTCTTCATGTTTCTTTTAGGGCTACACAAGGAGATGCAGATCACATTACCAATGTTCAATACAATGACTGTTCAAATTAGCAATCTACAAAGGGAAATCTACTAACAAGGATTAACGTGCAGCTGTAGGGACAAATTCATTAAGTTATGTTCTGGTATTAAGTGTGACTTAGTCATTTAAAAATTTTTTTGCAGTTTACTCATGCAAAAAGTATCTATGATTCAAATATCTACACTTATGTAATGATTAAGAAAACGTAAAACAAAGCTAAGTTGCTCATGTATAATATAAAGCAGTTATACATAATTCACGCAGGTGTAGCACATGAGTAAGTCTGAATGTTGAGAAATGTAATCATGAAAAAGGGAATGTGGAAGTTATGATCACTAGATTGTAGATATACTAAAAAGAATTGCAGTGCAATTGCCTAACTTAAAAGTATGCATGGCATTCACTGAAATTAACCACACAGTAGTTTGTCCAGAATTAGGTGACGTTTAGAAATCACTTTGAAATTCACAAATCGGATGGATTACACAGTGAAGCATGTTTTATTGGAGCAAAAACAATGAAACAAAAAAATGAGGAAGTTAGGCATGAGTTGGAGTACCTAAACTGTGCACTGTCTTTGTGCCCATTTCATAAAGCTGTTTCTGTGAGAAGTTTTTTTTCTGACTTAGTTGTAACTTGCTACTGCATTTCTATGAGTAAGACACACGTACTAAAAGAAGAGCTATGTGAACTAATCCCTTTGATAATTCCAAAGATTGCCCTTAGGTATCTATGCAGTAGATAAATCTTAAATGCTTAAATTATGTGCCAATGGAAATGTTTGTAAATTAGCATGAAGTTGTAAATTAGCTTGGCACAAAAACAGGTTTAATTTAGAGGCAGTGTGTAAAGTATTTATGTAGCAGGTAAACAGCAATAAAGTGACAAGACAACGCAAGGAAACTCCCACATCAATTTAGAAAAATAAAGAACATTTTACTAAATTATTTGACACCAAATGACAAAAATCCAATCAGTAGAACTGAAGATATGCAACTTTAAAGATTTGAGGTAAGTATACTGCCTAAAAGCACAAAGCACCACTCGCAGATATCAGGTCATTTGAAACCGGGTGGAAGTCATAAGTTCAGCCCGACCTCGATGGAGCACAGACCGGATACAAGGACCAGGTTAGTCCTGCTGAAAAAGTTGTGAGGAGCAGGGGAACATCACTGATGGACATTAGTGTAGTAAGAAAAGCAGGCTGAGCATCGGGACAGTTGTTACTTTATTGAGAAAATCCTGTTGGACATTGCGGACAGTCATCGCTGAAGATTCACATTGGCGGCCACCGTAGGCTATCGATTCTGTATCATGAAGTGCAAATCTTGCATTACCAGTCATCACTGGTAGTTGCT
Organism: Pleurodeles waltl; assembly: GCF_031143425.1. NCBI lineage: Eukaryota > Metazoa > Chordata > Amphibia > Caudata > Salamandridae > Pleurodeles > Pleurodeles waltl. Next base: position 1,387,738,503 of record NC_090440.1, on the reverse strand, counting down.
GTAGCCCAAAGAGTCAGGTTAGCCGGAGCTTCACATTGGGGGTTGGTGTGGCCAGAAAGATCTTTGTGCAAATGAACCCATGTGCAGTTGCGAAGAGCTCAAACTTCAGGATTGTCTTCTTTTTATTAGGGAGGAGCTCAACTGATGCAACTCATGGATCCAGGACCTAGGAGCCACTTTTTGGGGTCAGGAATTCACTCCGGCAAAGCCAGGCTCAGGCAGGTCACCTCAACGTGGTATGAACTGTGCATGTCCAGTCCTTATTCTAAGCAAGCAGAGTGTGTCTCAAGCAGCAACCAACAGGATGTCCTTCTTCTCTAGTATCCACAGGTCCAGGAGCGTACTTGAGTGGGTCTGAGGGTCATATTTGTATACCTGGTGCCTCCTTTGAAGTTGGAGAAACTTCTAGAGGCTTCTCCTCACAGAAGTGTCTGGAATTTCCTGCTCCCTGCTCTGGTCCCAACCTGTCTGCAGGCACAATAGGCAATTGTGAAGTCCTTTGTGTGTTAGCTTGGCCATTTCCTTTGAAGTGCAAGTGCGGTCAGTGACAGCTCCACCCCCGTCCTGCCAGAGATGGCCCAACCTGTCAACATCTAGACCTTCTGCCTGCTACTGCAAGGAAGAAATACACAAAGGGCCAACTTCTAACTTCATGCAGTCATGTGACCCAGGAACAGGTTACAGGCACCATATGGTTAGGACAAGAAAATGCCAACTTTCTAAAAATGGCATGTTCAGAATTGTGACCTACAAATCGACTTTACCATTAAAGGGGGGGTTTAAATTACAATTGCTCAGACACCAAACATGATTTCCTACTGGCTCCCAATCAAAAGTTAGCACTTACTAAATGTAATAAGGTAACCCAACATTATCCTATGGGAAATGTAGGCCTTGCAATAGTGAAAAAACAAATTTTAAATTTTTCACTACCAGGACATGTAAAACTTAAAAGTACACTTCCAACTTTTTAAATACAACACACTTAGCCCAATGGGCTGTTTAGAGTTGACCCTAGGGGTCATTTATATGCATTTAAAAGGAAGGATTAGACCTGGTAAAAGGTGTATTTTTCCAGCTCACAATGGCAGTTAAAACTGCACACACAGGCTGCAATGGCAGGCCTGAAACATGTTTTTAAAAGGGCTACTCGAGTAAGTCGCACCATATGCTGCATTTAATTTACTATATTGTGCAAGTGTTCAAAAAGTGGAGTGGGCTTATGCTCACTGGTTAATTTGTTTCATTTTGCCTCCCACCCCCATGTAATAGGGTGGGGATCTTTCACTAGCAACACAAAAGGATGATGGGCTTGGGTGACATGGTGAGCAAAATAACAATGGATTAAACCCAGATCTGTGACTGGGGCTGAGTGTTTGAAAAGTTTCAACTCTCCAGCCTTCATTTTATTTTGTGATAGTGAGGAATCTGCACTCACAATTTGCAGTTGCAGACACCTTAAACCAGCATCTACAAGGTGAGGTTAATTGCCCGTGTCCATTTTTTCACAATATGGTGACGTTGTGGACTGCAATTGACTCCAGCATGAAGAAGTGCTCAGTAGCCTTAGTTTTAGGGCGTAATTTGTGAAATAATAGGTGCCAGTACACAAGATATTTCTCAGTAGGCCACTGCAGCGTGGCAGCCTATGGTCCCTGTCAGTAAGGCCAGACACCAGGTCCAACAACACCTACCCACAATTAAAGTCCTACCATTGGACCTATACTTGGTGACCCAAAGCTGTAACAATGTCATGAGCACCCTGGTAATAATATTTTTTAGTTGTATATTGGATTTTTTAAACAATGTACATGTGGGTTTTTTTATTCTAAAAAATAGTGTTAGAAATTGGGTCTCTAGTTGGCAGTCAGTTTACACCCCGTCTAAGTAGGGACCCTTATTGTAGTCTGGGTAAGGGAGTCACACACTTAAGATAACCCCTGCTCACCCTCCTGGTAGCTTAGATCACATAATCAGACTTATCTCAGAGGTAATGTGTAAAATATTTGTACACACACATTAACACAGTGAAAACACCACAAACGTACTCCGCACCAATTTAGAAACATAGCTAATATTTAACTGAGTAAAACAAGACCAAAACAACAAAAATCCAACATACACAAATAAAGATATCACTTTTCAAAGTTAAGAGTCCTAATTCATAGGAACCAGTGGATGCGTTGCTTTAGAACAAAGTACCTGGTGTGCATCAAAAATAAAGCTGCAGGAGGGTTGATGTGTCGGGAAAGCAAGCGATGCGCTGATTTCTTACTTACATGTAAAGCGGTGCGTCAACGCTTTCCCTGCTGGGTTGGCAATGCGTTGATTCTTATCTCCGCAGAAGAATGATACACCAATTTCTGGACACGCAGTCTTGTTCCTTGCAGTGATGTTGCAGATTTGATGCCCAGGGATGATGCATGAAAAATTCAGACGCAGAGCAACAATGGATCTACACTAAAGCAGGCAAGGCGTCGAGTGTGTATGTGCTGCGTTGATTTTTCAGCTGTGATGTGGGGGCTGCATCGATTTTTCTGCCGCAATGGCTTGGTGTGTGGATTTTCCTTCAGGTTTTTCAGCTTCTACTTTCAGGAGCCCAGGGACTGGATTTGATACCACATGGCAATTCAGGACTCTCAGCAGAAGAGCCCAAGCACTGGCAGATGAAGTCTTTGATGTCCCTGTGACTTCGCATCAGGAGGCAAGCTCCATTCAAGCCCTTGGAGAACCTTGGAGAGCAGGATGTAGACAGCAAAGCTCAGTCATTTCACTTCAAGGGCAGAATTAGCAGCAGCAGGTCAGCACAGCAAAGCAGCAGCAGGACAGCACAGCAAAGCAGCAGCAGGACAGCACAGCAAAGCAGCAGGCAAAGTGGCAGGTCCTCTTCAAGCATCCAGCTCTTTTCCCTGGCAGAATATCCTCCCTCCAGAAGTGTTCTGAAGTTGTGGGGTCACCAGTCCAATACTTATACTAATTTCTCCCTTTGAAGTAGACAAACTTCAAAGGAAAATCCTTGTTGTATCTGGCAGCCAGGCAAAGGCGCAGAATGGTTAAGAAAGAAAATGCCCAATTTCTAAAATTGGCATTTTCAAACTTACAATCTAAAAAACAACTTTACCAAAATATGTATTTTTAAATTGTGAGTTCAGAGATCCCAAACTCCATATCTCTATCATCTCCCAATGGGAAACTGCGCTTAAACATTTTTTCAAGGCAATCACCGTGTTATCCTATGGGAGAGAGAGGCCTTGCAATAGTGAAAAACAAATTTAGCATTATAGGACATATACAACACACCTATACATGTCCTACCTTTTAAATACACTGCATGCTACCCATGGGGGTTGTCTTTGGCTGACCTTAGGTGTGACTTACATGTAGTAAAAGGGAAGGTTTTGGACCTGGCAAGTGTACCCTCGAACTGGCAGTACAAAACTGCACACACAGACAGTGCAGTGGCAAGTCTGAGACATTTGTACAGGGCTAATCATGTTGGTGGCCCAAGCAGTGCTGCAGGCCCACTAGTAGCATTTGATCTACAGACCCTGGGCACACATAGTGCTCTTTACTTGGGACTTACTAGCAAATCAAATGTGCCAATAATGGATGAACCAATCGCCAATACAATTTAGACAGAGAGCACTTGCACTTCAGCACTGGTCAGCAGGGTTAAAGTGCCCAGAGTCCTAAAACCAACAAAAACAGTTCAGAAACAATAGGATGAAGGAGGCAAAATGTTTGGGGATGACCCTGCAAAAAGGGCCAGGCCCAACAAATAGGATAGTGCCACAATGTGGTGGAGTGTCATAAATATGTGCTGGTGTTACGAAATAAGTGCTGGCATCAAGCACCTGTAAACACCTGCACAAATTAAGCACTGCTTAGTTTAGAGTCCCAACAATCTGGGAATCAGGTTAACTTCTTGAAATAGAGTGCTAAACTACGTAGCCTTGATGCACTTATATTACGTTTCGAGAAAGATGAGCCCATGCCTGGTTACATTTAGCAGTAATATGCAAGATTCAACAAGTGCATGTAATATCTGCCAGCTAATATTTTTAGACAAAATTCAGTGAGGTGCACTTCATCCTCACAAGGGTGGGGGTGGGAGTCACAGGTCACTAAAGTTAAGAAACCAAATGGAATTTACTTGTCGGTGTGGAAGCAGTCTGGAAATTGATCAGCTGCCCTGGAACTTGACCTGCTGGACGTATATTCCAACTCCTTGCCATTGAACTTACCATGATTCGCCTTTCTTCATCCTTCGACCTCTGACTTTAATACCCACTCACCTTCATTTGACATGTCAGATGATGTTTCAATTAAGTGTTGCTCTTAGTGCTTTCTGCGGCTTTTAGTGTTTGTTGCATTCAGTTGGAGAACCACACTTGAAGAGATTGATTTGTACAAGGAGGGCCGAAGACTGGAAGACTCGTCTTCTCATCACAGATGTCTGACAAGCTTTCGTCGGACAAGCACCTGTTCGGACTGCTTTTGGCAAGATGTGAACACTTTTTGATCACATCAATCAGACAGTTGATGCTGTGCGCCACGTAGCTGAGGAGATAGTCTTAAGGCATGGTTCACATCTTGCTCCTTCCATGTTGAGAGTTCGAACTGAACGTCCTTAGCCGGCCCGTGCCGCAGACACGTACTGGGAGTGTCTGCATCGTGGACAGGGATGCCATTATGCCAACCGCCCTGCTGCTGTGGTCAGAAGCACACAAGGCCCAGGGGGAACAGTGTGCTCTGGACTCTGCGACCTCTCAAGATATTCTCTATTTTGCTGCTGTTGCGGAATCATACAGTGCCCATTATAACTCAGATATTCGCTCGGTTCGGTGAGAAATAAACTGCGGTATGTTCATGAACTGCAAACGCTTTAACTTTGGGGTCAGCAGCATATTTTACTGTGCTTTATGCTTAGAAAAGGAGGAAAAGCGCAGGGATGAATCCTATGTTAGACACCCTTATTTGTGTTTAAAGGACAACACTTAATGACAACACACGTAACACATTCCAGATAAGATATTGTGGGCGAGTTGACCACATAATGCTATTCCATAGTGGTGGTCTCCATGATTTAATATCCTTATAAACACATTGCTTGCTCCTCGCTGGTTTTCCCCTCCTTTGCTAGTAAGATAATTAGATTTACCAGCTTGTTTGAACCCTTTGCTGTGCGGCTTATACACCTTTTCTGTTTAGGACATTCCGCGTTCTCATTTAAAAAAAAAAAAAACGTATGCGGAAAGGATGTTGAGTAATAGTTGTTGTGTACTTCACTGTGCTGCAATATGTTACCCGATGCACTTGGGCTAAGTGAGAATGAAGCCTTGTGTGTCAAGCACTAAAATAACAGAGACTGGATTCATGCCACCCCTGACCAAACATTCTCTGTTTCCAGAAGATGTTCTGACCTTGTGCCAATCTTTGAGCAGCGGGACAAGCAATCAGATATGCTCGCACAACTGACCAAGATGGCATACCCCACTTGGCGCTGCTTTGGAAAACAAATGGAGGCAAACATGACCAGATGTTTTTAAGATTCACAAGTCTGTGTTCTGGTGTGACTTCGAACTTTTAAAGGGAGCCCTTGAAGGAATTTGAAAATCCTAATGGCTTAGTTCTGCGCTACAAAATATGTCAACTACACACCAGTCCAAATGTTGACCTCGCAAGTGTGTCCCCAGGCTGCTTGCGAGAAAAAAGACACTCCTCAGTGTCTCAGACCTCAAAAGTACAGCAGCTTCAGAGGGAGGAACACATTTGAATACATAGCAGACACCATTTTGGAGTCTGAAGTCAACAACAATGATTTAAAAACAGCAGTTCTTATTTCAGCACATTTTAGAGATTCATTTAACAATGATTGAGTCACCGGAAATATAATTTTACATGTTTGCAACAAGATTTTGATCACAACTTGTTTACAATTAATTTTACTAAACTTTGGTTATCCTATCACTTTATGGCCTGTCTGTTACTGTGAGCTCTGTTCTGGGTGGTGTGGTTCGTGGTTCTTTGGTTGATTGGAGTGGCCCTACTTTCCAGACAAAAATAAATCATGGGCACAATATTTCTGTGTGTCACTTTTTCACCCCGCATCTAGAAGTAATTCCCATTTATTTTGAATTCATATATAGAGAGAACAGCTTCCACCTGAGCAAGACGTTAGAAAACTTCCCATTAGGAATAGAAACTGAACCATTGAGCAAGAGACCTGGAATGGCCTGATGGCAACCATCCATCTTAAATATACGAGAGGCTTCTGGAAAATCATTAATAGACCTAATCCCACTGAAGCTGTTAGTTCAGGATTGGAATCTAACATTTGTGCAGAGAAATGGGTTTCCCATTTCAAAAACCATTTACTCTTTTGTGGGGCTTAGGGATAACAAGTCAGTGGACCGCTCTTCCTTTTTTCTACTGGTTATTAAATTTGATTTATCTGAAGTGTGGGAGGCGATTATACGAAAGTCCATCAAGGAAAGCATCAGGCCTGGATGGAGACCTGATCGACCTATATAAGGAGAATGTGGTGTTGTGGGCCCTTATTACTGCAAGCGTTCTTAACCATGTGACCTTATGTGTCTTTCCCCAGTCTTGGCATAGCACCATGATCGTTCCAGTATATAAAAAAAAGTTCTTGAGATGATCTATGGTGTTATAGACCAATCTCACTTCTAGACTCGAAGGTCAAGACTATCAAGTGCATATTCCTTAGAAGGATTGATGAGTGGTCTAGCACTAACCGGGTAATTACCCCTGTGCAATATGAGGTTAGGGAAGACTTGGGTACAATTGAGGAAAGTCTCAGTCTCCATCTAGTTATTAGCAAATATACACTTGCCAAGGAAGGCTTGATATTTCTCTCCTTCATGAACTTAAGTAGTGCTTTCAATAGAGTTAACTGCAGCCAGCTCTGGGACCTACTTTCTGACTATGGGCTTGATGTGGAACTGATTACTTTTATTTTGGCCATTGTTAGACCTGACAGCCTTAGGGTGCTCACCTCTAACTTTTTGCCTGCCTGCCTCCACTTTTTGGATACTGTTTTTGCTGGTTTTAGGACTCTGCACACTTTACCGCTGCTAACCATTGCTAAATTCATATGCTCTCTCTCTTAAAACAAGGTAACATTGGCTCATACCCAATTGGCTTATTTAATCTACTTGTAAGTCCCCAGTAAAGTGCATTACATGTGCCCAGGGCCTGTATGTTAAAGGCTACTAGTGGGGCCGCAGCACTGATTGTCCCACCCACATAATTAGCCCCTTAACCATGCCTCAGGCCTGCCATTGCAAGGCCTGTGTATGCAGTTTCACTGCCCATTCCACTTGGCATTTAAAAGTACTTGTCAAGCCTTAAACTCCCCTTTTTCCGCATAGACATCACCCCTAAGGTAGGCCCTAAATAACCCATTGGGCATGGTGCTAAGTAGATAAAAGGCAGGACATATACCTGTGTAGTTTTGGTAGTGTAGAACTCCTAAATTTGTTTTACACTGCTGTGAGGCCTGGTCCTTTCAGAGGCTAACCTAGGGCTACCCTCATATACTGTTTGAGTGGTTGATTCTGATCTGAAAGGAGTAATAAGGTCAAATTTAGTATGGCCAGAATGGTAATACAAAATCCTGCTAACTGGTGAAGTTGGATTTAATATTACTATTTTAGAAATGCCACTTTTAGAGAGTGAGCATTTCACTGCACTTAAATTCTTCTGTGCCTTACAATCCACATTTGGCTAGGTTACTTGATATCTCCCTTGTGCATTTTACTCAGACAACCCCAAACACAGGATGCTCAGTCACACCTGCACACATCTGCATACTGAATGGGTCTTCTTGGGCTGGGAGGGTGGAGGGGCTGACACTTACATTTGAAAGGACAGTGGCCTGCCCTCACACACTGGACTGCCAAACTCCCTAATGGGACCCTGGCAGACAGGATGGAACTGAAAGGGGACCTGGTGCACTTCGAAGCCACTCTTTGAAGTCTTCCCCCACTTCAAAGGCACATTTGGGTATTTAAACAGGGCCTCTGACCCTACCAACTCAGATACTTCTGCACAAGATACCACTCGTGAAGAAACTCTGAACCAGAACCTGCAACCTGCCAAGAAGAACTGCCTGGCTGCCCAAAGGACTCACCTGACTGCTTTTCTGCAAAGGACTGCTGCCCTGCTGCCTTGCTGCCATCTGGCTCTGCTGACAAGTGCTGATCAAAGGCTTGGATAGAGCTTGCCTCCTGTTCCTTGAAGTCTCAGGACCTAAAAGACTTCATCCTGCAAAGAACTCCTTGTGCGGCGAAAATTTGATGCACAGCCTGCCAGAAACGACATGCAGCCTGCATCACAGTGAGAAAATCACCGGAACGATGCAGACCAGCCCACTTAGAGGAGATCGACACAGTGCCAGTGTTGTGACTGGAACTTCGACGCACGGCCCACTGGATCAACGCTGCCAATCCAGAATGACGCAGCCCGACTTCCTGCGAGAAGAATCGACGCAGCGCCTGCCGTGTGACAGAAATTTCCCCGCATCGCTAACCGGATCAACACAGCTCCTGTGACTTCGTCCTGCATGCCAAGGACTTCTCTACATCGTCCCCGGGGTGGCCGAATATCCCGCAACCTGAAGAGGATCCAAGACAATGCGCCAGAAATCGACGCAAAGCCTTCCCTGCATGGAAAATTATCGACGCATCATCTGTGTGCGCCCGGAGAAACTGACGCACACCACATCGTTTTCCACGGATCTCCTCCTCTGCGGTCCCTTGTGGAGAATTTGAAGACAAACCAGGTTCTTTGTGCTTGCAAAAGACACTTGTTGCTTTTTAAAGTCTAAAGACTCTTTTTATCATTCTCAGAAGTGATATTTCAACGTGTCCTTCAAATCTTGATTGTTTTTACCTGCATTTATCCAGATTAATATTCTATATTTTTCTAAACACTGTGTGGTGTATTTTGTGGTGCTATACTGTGTTATTGCATGATTCATTGCACAAATACTTTACACGTTGCCTTCTAAATTAAGCCTGACTGCTCAGTGCCAAGCTACCAGAGGGTGGGCACAGGATAGTTTGGATTGTGTGTGACTTACCCTGACTAGAGTGAGGATCCTTGCATGGACGGGGGTAACCTGACTGCCAATCAAAGACCCCATTTCTAACAGCCATGCATTGTGGGGTTAATGCTTCTGTTAGATTTGGGCCAGGTGAGGAATGTGCAGACTCCTTCAAGCTTCTTCAAGGTGTTCGCCAGGGCTTTGTCCTGGTCCCAGTTTTGTTTTGTTTGTACATTAATGGAATGAATGTGTGCTCAGCAACTGCAGGAAAGGATATGCCCATCATTAGGACTACACCTGCACCAGCCCTGCTTTACGCAGATAACACTGTGCTAATGTCTCACACCCCGAATGGTCTAAGGACCTTTATCAGTAGCTTCGTTACCTTTATGGAAGGTTTAGATTTGGACAAAACCAAAACTAAATATATGGTCTGTAGTGCTAGATCAAAGAAGAAAGGTTAATTCTTGATCAAAGGTAGGCGCATTGAAAGGGTTTCAGATTTTCCTTACCTGGGGGTTGTATTTGACCAGAAATCCACATGGTTACCATGCATAGCACACAGAGCCTCCATTTACATTGTTCTGTAGGTGCACTGTTTGACTTTGCCAAGACAGTGAGGAACAAACCAGTCCAGCCCCTCTTAGAGGTCTTTCAGCATAAATGCCTACTGGTCCTATTGTAAGTGTGGGGTTCAGAGAGGTCACTGCTATTCAGGTACAGGAGAATAATTTTTGTCTCTGACTCCTCTGCCTTCCACTCTTGAGCCTATATTACTTTCTCCATCTGGAACAGGGCATCATTTACATGTCAGTTGTGATTAGGATGGTCACGCCTGTCCTCTGGACTTCAGTTTAGGCAAATAAGGTTACCTCCCGGAACGGAGAGATTATTGCGGATTGCTAGGCCTGTGAAAAAAGCCTTGCTATCCCCTAGCTGAACTATGGGAGATCTAATTCTACAGCAATTGCTTGGGGGGAAATGTTTTCATCACCATCGTCTCGTCCTAAAACTGACATCCCAAAGGCTAAATAAATCTTCCTGAAATGTACCCAGGCTTCTAGACAGTGGGATCAGTTGAAGAAGTCCAGCTTGTGGGACTGTGCAGTTTTACAAACTACTCCTAATCTTGAGCATTGCCTAAACTGGGTCCTGACCCCTTGGGAAAGATCCCTTTTAACTAAATTCTGCATAGGGTCAATAGGATCTTTACTTTGCTTTCCTCTGGGCGATTATGACAATGGCTCGTTTTAGTCTGCCCCTGTGATGAGTCTGCTGTGCAATCCCTTGAGTTCTTTGTCTTTCTTTGTAAATTCTATTCATCATCAACTAGAAAGCTATTACAGTCTGTTTTAAGTGCCTATGGATTTCATCTATGGTAACCTTCTCTATATTTTTACATTTGTTGTCCAATATACAGGGTTTTATTTATATTGGTTGTTTTTTAAGATCATCTGTCTCTAAATGGAATATCTTAACCACTGATCAGTCATTAACTTTTATTGGTTAGGTGTAATATATTTCTTATGTTTGTATTTCAGTGATAATGTGCATAATGACTGTGTTGCTTTTGTGACTGTTTCTAAATAATCGATAAAGCGTTGCTGATGATGTTAGAAAACTCAAATACTTAGGAAACACATTTTAAGGTACATCATTTTTAAGCTACAGAAATATGAAAATAGTTTTTCTAGTTATTGTCCTGTTTGCCTTCTCTAAAGCCATTTTTCTGATGAGCATGTAAAGCTCTGTGCGTTTCGACTCGCAGATTGCGGAATGTATGTGCCTGTCAGCGGATGGTAATTGTTGCTTGTTCAGAGAAGGAAGACCCAGCCTAAATTACAGTGAGGCTCCTCCAGCATAAATAACGTTGATTTCTGCTAAACGGTGACAGGATCTGTGCTGACATCCGTATGTAGTTAGAATCGTCTGATTGCGGGGAGTGAGGTTCAGGGCATCTGAATTGTGAGATGACGCGGTAGTGCGGGGGACATCTGGAATAATGTGGATGGGCATAGAATTTGTTATGAATGAAAAGGACCTAGCTCGAGTCAAATGCAATGACGCCTCTTTACTCAAACTGTGGGCGTTTGTGTGAGGTCCAGATTGGCCATTCGTGTAAACTGCTGTTTCCTGGTGGGCTGGATGCTGCTTTTAAGGACTGATAAGTGGTTTTCAAGGATTCGGCATTGAGAGCATTCAGCCAGTATGTTTGAAAATGGTGCAGTAATTTGCATTACTTGCTTCCATTTCCTAAAATTGTCTTGGGGTGCGATCACCCCTTTAGCAGACTTGCATGTCTTGTAATGCGCTTGCCACAAGTTTGTGCTTTGTAAAACTACAGAAAACCCCCAAACATTAGCGCTCGAAATGAAGGCCTTGGTCTCTTACATCCAGTAGGCGACGTGACCAAATGATTTTGCGGAGTGTGCTGCAGTCCTAATTATGGGTCACCATACAGGTAGGGAAAGTACGAGTTGGCTTCGAGGGGGAATATATATAGGCAAACTCTGAGGCCACAGGTAAGATCAAAAGCGTGATACGTCACAGGGCAGTGCTCGAAACGCCAGCGAGATCAGGTGAAGCTGTTATTTCAAGAATGGCGCAGGTCCCTTAGAACAGCCAGAAATCGGTGATGTGTCGTAGAAGCGAGTATAATGATTAAGCAGACGCAGATATCTTACAAATCAGTGCTTTGTTATTAGTGCATTCTCTTATGCATTAGTTTCTCTACTTGGATGGGACTTTTCCTCCACGAATGTAGTTCAATACATTGCTCAATTCTGAAATGCCCCGCCCCTCTCCGCAGTTCTTGTCCAATCTCTCTGGCAGAAAGCAGGTTCCAGTGTCCTGCCTGTGGGCCTCGGTGCCCCAGGGTCTAGTGTCCTCCTCGTTGCTTGATTATTTGACACCATCAGACAGCCTGTTTTCAAGACGGCACCATGTTTAAGGCCCATCAAGCATGGGAGGTTCAAGCAGATTCTGATTTCAGCATGGGCACAATGACCATTTCACTGCAGCAGGGAGTCCGTAGCAGAGGGCTCATGCAAAAAATGGTGCAACAGATCATTGAGCAGCTTGAATGCTGCTGTAGTATAACTGCTTCTTCAGATACAAGTACCCATCTTTGTATGTCTTAGAGGAGGTTTATCATCCTTCAAACAAGCTCAGACAACATCTCCTCCAGTGAGGTCACATTATGCCTGGGGAACCACAGGATGAGCACTACACCCTGCATTGCCTCCATAGTAGAGACCAGCATAATATCAGGCTCCTCATCCATGAAACTGGAATAAACGCTAGTTTGTGCATCAGTTCATCTGGGGTCTCATGTTAGACGGTCTCCTAAGATGTAAAGTGAAATGAGGTGCCCAATTCAAGCAGTTAAAAATCGAATTAAAACAAAAAATGAAAACACAGACTAAAAAATGAGGAAATCAGTAAATGAATCACTAAAAAACTGTTAAAGGGTCTTTTCGAGCTCCACCCATATTTCCTTTCCATTAACACAAAAAGCCTACTTCCAATTTCTCCACAAGCTGGTATCAGGGTAAAAAAGGGTGGCATTCCAGTGGAAATCTGAAAGAATGTAAGGTAAAACAGGATTGCAAACAAAGGTTTCTTGGCATGTTAACGACTCTGAAGTAAAAAGGCCAACATATCTTTCATGCTGTTGGCCCAGCATTATCTATCCACTGTATATATGCGAAGAAAGATGTTTTGAAGCTGTAATGGGACATCTATAAGTGGAAAAACAAATAATACGATCAGATTATCAGAGCACAAGCTCAGAAACTGATTGATAAACGTGATAGGTTTCACATTTGTATAGTGCAAGCACACAGAGGCAGACATTGATTCAGATTACGTAAATATTCGGAAATAGAGCAAAATACATAGGGGCATGCATGCACACACACAGAGCAGCAGACAAACATCCACTCTTGCAAGTGCATATATAGACCTATTGGAAGAGATCTATACAGACCACTGGTCACGCAGTGACCCCATTTTACGGAATAACAGAAATACTGGGACCTTTGTGCACAGATTAACAAGTACAGACTCACACACTGACTCTCTGAATACATATTCATATGCACATATACACCCACACGCCTACAGTCAGACAGTAAATTAGCAGACTTCAACAAATGACAGCTGGACCAATGGATGTAGGCTACATGTGCCATCAATTAGCATTCCTTATGAAGAGGAGCATGCAATTTTGGCTAGAAAAAGTATGGCTTGTCAATGCTGTTTGATCCCTGAGATCTTCTTGAAGGGTGGGTGATGGAACATATAAGCAGAAGAACATTATTTGAACAATGAATCAAAAAGCAGGGAATGTGAGCGAAAAAGACACCGGAGATGTGGTTCAGAATAGAGCTACCTCATAGTGTGCCTTGTCTGTTTTTATGTTCTAAATACTCTCATGCACAGAGAAATTACCAGTTGATTGGTCCCAAGTCTCATCCTGCCCCGATGATCTGTAAGAGCTTGGTTGCAAATCTAAGCATGTTGAGGTTTGGAAGACTAGTAAATGATGAGTCGCAAATCTCAGCCAAGTCTTAGCATTCCACGAGGGTTTTAGAGCAGTGCTAGAGAACTGCTGAATGATCAGATGCACATTTGATCATATATTGACGAGTATTAGCGAGTAATTGTTACAGCAGAGGATGCTAAATCGTTACTAGAAGATCACTCCTAGTACTAGATTGTGTAATATAAATGAGAAGAGGGACAAGAGTGATGCTGGATCTTCCTTTCACTGAAGAGACTGGTAAAAGAAGATTACAATACCTCAGCAAGAGTGTTTGAAGAAGTGCATTAAATTAACTTCAAGAGCACCTGTATAATGCATGTATGTATTTATTTTATTTTATTCATTGGTAGAGCATGCGACTACTTCTAAGTTTGTCCACTAGTGACAAGGCCGAATGTTGGGCAGAAGAATTTGATGTTAAAAAAAGCCAAGTTTTAGTAGCTTTCAGAAGACACCTGATTTGTCTGGGCTCTGAGGAGCTGAATTAGTTCCAGTGCTTGGGAGGCAAAAAAAGAGGAGGCACGGGCACCATATGTAGGAGGTGCGGGCAAGTTTGGGTCATGTGGAAAGAACTGAACTGAAAAAGCCAGCGTAAAATTTGAAAGCGTGTTCATGGAGTGAATCATAAACAGTCAGGAAATGAGCTGACCAGTTAGGATCACCAGACTTCAAATGACATTATTTCAAAAGGTGTCTCTATAAAGACAAACAAGCGCATCACTACAGAGTAAACAAAATGACAATCGAACCCAGGCAAAACCCCTGTATCACGAACCCCAAGTAAAGAAGCAATTAGGATTAGCAACTTGTTGATTATATTATCTCAAAAATGCAAAAAAAGCTTCCTTATAAAAACACGTACAAACGAAAGCACCGAGCAAAGCTGGCAGTCACATTGGACTTGGGTGTGTTGATCAAATTGGAACTGGGTACACAAGCTAGAGCTAGTCGTCTCTGACTTTGATTCTGTTAAAATGCCTATACAGTGACACTAGGGAACAATTGTATTAGGAAAGCAAAGATAAAAATCAAGACAATATTAGGCCTGTGTGCCAACGAACAAACAGCAAAAGTACAAAATAAGTGGGATTAGCAGTCTTAATCCTCTGTCACATTGTATGTGTCTGTGAGTATTCCCAAATTTTGTTATGTACATACATGTTATATTCATTTGGGGACATTTTCATACGTCTTTCGGAAGAATCTACATGGTTCAGCATTTACAACAAAGTAGAGGAAACAAGTCCATTCTTTTATCCTTGTTGGCTATCAGCCGTAGCAGAAATTCATTTCTGAAATTGGAAAAGGGGTGGAACTGGGCTTTGAAATACTCTACTTATTGCAATAATCATGCAAGTGCGTCGAGAATCCCGTGAAGACCGAACTGGGCTTATATGAGTCCCAGTTAAATGAAAAGGCTGAGGTCATATGAAGAACCATATGCTCATTCTAAGCTCCATTCTTGAAGCTCGATACTCGCATACCGCCCTTCTCAGCCAATTGCAAGGTCATCAGTAATATTCTTGTACCAAACTTCATACTACCTTCATTATTCCTTGACATATGAATGCCCATAATCGAATCTTAAAACCAACCTTATAAAAAAGGCACCATGTGAACTTTGTTCTCAGGGACACTGAAAAATAAAGCATATTGAAAATGTACTGAGGAGAATCACTGGATCACACGCATTAAAACAGTGTTTGAGTGCTTACTGAAAGCCAGCAGACTCGCAACAAGGCCGCCTACACAACTCCGCATGGAAGAGGCTCGGACAATTTCCATTCCTAGGGCAGATTCTTGCTAAATGAGCACCCAATTAATATAAAACCATCCAAGATCAATTTCCCAATAAGGAGGGCCACTGGAATTATGTGATTGTGCAGTCACTGCATTTTTCTAAAAATTGTAGATTTTCCACATTTTCCATATAATCCATCATCTGCTGCATAATCTGCAGATTTGAACAAAAACAAATTTTGATTCTAGCTCAAATGGTTCAAAGGTTTACTAAAAATGCAGCGACACGTGTTGCCGCATAATGGAAGGCCCTTTCCAAAGGTTGGCTTGTCATCTTTCTGTTTCTTGTTGCTATATTTTGGGTGTTAAACTGGTACTAATGAGGTAAAGCCAATGTCCAGATAGTATTAACAAGCGTACAAATAACCACATAATGAAGTAATACTGTGCCACATTATGCTGCATATTTTGCGTTGTCTTGCAGCATGATTTACTCACCCCTGCCGCATAATTTTGCCCTCAACTGCGGCGTAGTTCCAATGGCCCTGCTGATAAGCTATGAGAACATGAAGCAAGAGCCAACTAAAAAGAAAAAAAACACTCGAGGATTCTTTGCAAACCATCATTGGATCAACCCAGTACAAGTGAAGGATAAGATTGATGGTAGTTGACACAGCAGCCATTCACGAGACAATGACAGAAGCAGGCATGTGAACAGCCTCAGATGGGTTCTTTGGAGCTTCTAAAATGCAGAAGTGGAGAGGTTTTGGAGTTGACTGGTGCTAAGGGTAACAGCTGCTGACTCAATGAGCATTTTGCTAGTGAGGGAACTGAGCTTCCTTCTTGGTGCTAGAGGTCTTTGATATTGATAACGTGAAATACAATAAAACAGCACTATTGGATGAATATGAGACTGGAGATTAGCACTGGCTTGACTGTAAGAAGAGTTTTTTTTAGCTGGGCATGAGCTAGTGAAGGCACAGTGTGCACATCAGTCAGTGCAGCAGAAGCTTGTGAAGTTGCCGAGGAGTGGTGAAACATGAATATCACCTGCATTACGATGGGAACAATGTAAATTTGTGATTTGGCCTGCCGGGGTCCAGGTTATGAATTGAAAGAGAGGCTGAGGGGATTCTAAATGACAGCTGCAAATACCTGGAACATCTGCCTATCATCAGAGAGATGGAAATGAAGACCTAGTGATTGGCGGCTGAACTAGCCTGATAATCAACCTAAAAGCTCGGCAGATACATGTGGAGGACGCAACAGGGCACTGGAGCAAAAGTAAAAAAAATCTATTTAATCTTCAAGTTAATGCAAACAAAAGACTTGAGGAATCCTGCATCTAGTACGATGATTCTCATCGGAAACGGGAAGACCCTAAAGGCAGAATCCCAAAAGTCTATCTTCAGAAATGTAGTTTTGAGAAAAGATATCTGCAAAGCATGAGCTTATGCCACAAAGTTAAAAACTGGCTGAAACACAGTACCCTGCTTCCGCAAAAGTATTACATTTCTGTTATATTTTAAATCTTGAAAACAAAGCCTAGGAAATGATTTGTGAACATCCAGGCATGATTTTCCAGAGACAGTGAAGTAGGAAATTATTAATTAGAAATTAGAGGAGTACCCCAACACCATGGAGTGTTCTTTCACCAGAAGATTTCCCTCATTTCAATCAAGAACCCATAGACCTATTTAACCGTCCATAGTATTGAGTTTTCACATTCATAATACATCTTCCATTAGCGTGGTGGCTGATTTACCTATATAAATGACTCTGTTCTTAACGTCAGATACATGCGAGCTCCTCCTAGGCACAAGTGTGGCTCTACATGTGTTTCTGAGTTTGACTACAATTTGTTTCACCCTTTACATATTCATCTCCAGAAGGGTAGCGAAACACTGTCAATGGAGTCCTGTTCTTATGTTCAACTTTTCTGGCCATTCCTGTGACCGGTGGAGGCTTCTCTCCCGAGAAAGTATTTTGACCTTCTTTCTTTAAGGATCTCTTACATACAGCATAGCATCCCCATGCAAAACCGTCACCGTAAAGGTCCGGGAATGGTACGTGCAACACGGAGAGTCTTCATTTCACACCTACTGCAGTGTACACAGTGCTGTCAACACGTCACAGGGACAATGCGGTGGCTGTGTGGATTTAAATACCCACACACAGCCTTCATACAAGAGACGCTTCGACAATACCGACAATAGAGCACGCTTGTTATGCAAGACTTTGCTTGTCAGACCACATACAAAGGATAGAGTGTTTACTTCAAAGGATGACAAAGCCTCCGACTTAGGTCCCACACAATAGCTGCGCCGCCGCTTAATGCGCATCAAGTAGCCCCAAGTCAAATCTGCACCGGAACTATTTACTTTTCTTGTTCACAGGAAACCACTCAGCATCTTTAAGTCAGACCAGGTGTAGACCTTGCTAACCACAGCGCCAATACCTCAACTTCATAGCAGTAAAGATGTGAACCCTGCCTGACCCACACACCGCCTGTCTCGTGCCAGGTGCAGAATCCTGCGCGGGCCTTGCAGGGGAGGGGTCGGCAATGATTTTTGTGTTGTGTTCTTATGATTGCCAGGAAACCGTGGTGATAAATAATGAAAAGTGAAAGTGTTATAAAAGGTGCTTGTTTGTTACATGTCAAGTGTTGAATCTGAACGCGCACCGTATCTGAACACCTTGGCTGCAAAACAATTGAACTTTGAATGAAGATCATTATTATTCGTGGACTTTAACAATAAATTCTACATGAGTTCATTTGAAATGTGGCATCATGGAATTGTTGATAAAAATGGCTGACTTGTTGAACTCCTGAGAGGAATCCAGCTTCACAGACTTTGGAAACTCGTGTGAGCATGCGCTCACTTTAATTGAGGAAGTTAGTCTGAGAGAGTCAGCAAATATCCCGTAAATCTTATTATAAGAAAGGAAAAAGATGGAAAGGCATGGAGACGAAACATAAAAGTTGAAATCTAGAGACTGCATTTGTTTGTTTCTCATCACAGACTAATAAAGGTTCGTGGGTGATACCCACTCTGGAGATAATGTAGTGGTAGCAGGACAGGCACTCTTACCTTGACAGTTGGAGCACAATATTTTCAATAACCAAGTACGACTGACCTGGCGCTGCACTAAATTTTATTGTTGAGCCACTAAATACAAGTTAGTGATCTACAGGTGCTACCTTCTCCTTTCAAAACTTGGGCCCTAGAATCTTATTAGAATGGTAACCTGTACACATAAGTGGATATGCGTGTCTATAGCCCCAATGGTTACAATGCTACCCTAAAATAATTCTGAATGCCAGAGGATGCATCCAGTACTGTGGTTGCCTAGATAAAGCCTTGGTTATACCATGCCATTCCATAAACTCAGAACTTCCTGCTGAAGCGACCCAGTGCTTGGAAAACATTTAAAGTTGCAATGTACATCTATTTAATGAAAAGGGAGCATGTCTCCACTGAAGCCTACTTTCAGGGTTGGCTAGTGTTCAATTCAAGTTCTTGATATTATTTACAATAACAAGCTTGGAAATCCACAGTGCAACCTAACACTCCCAAAAGAACACTGAAGTTCGCTAATTAGAGCCTTACTGACCTCAGTGATTATCAATGTAGCCCCTAAGTAGGAGCTGAGAGGGTGAACATTCAGAGTTTTGGAATACAGATTGTGAATGCCTCTTCCACCACCTACCACAATCGAAGAGGACCTAACTAAATTTAGGACATGAGTATGGTACAACTGATTCATCAGTACGTTTTTGTAGGTGCCCAATACCTTTAAGCACCTACCCCCATGTCTACTTCATAAATGGCTCAACTCAATGCATCACTCACTCATGTAAAAAAGGCAATGACTAGTGTTGTAGCATTGGGATATTGGAAAAACCCATCTAGAGCCAAGATACCCAGTATGCCCACGGAAGAGCCCCTTCCTAACATGTACATGAATCAGTATTGATCTGCTGAAAACCAGACTGCACACTCCAGGGGCAACCATCCTATTGAACCATAATCATGTATACACAAATGATTGCACTGCCTCTGCCAGGCATGTGCCTACGACCACAGTGGTCAAAATTGCAGCACTACATTTTAGAAACTCAACACGCATGTCCAGTGCTGTGATTCTTTGGACTGCATTTACTATAGGTTGCAGATAGGTAATTATAGAGCTTTCCAAACTGCAGATGGTTTCCATTGGCTTGTACCTCCACCGGGAGACCCGCCACTCCATGAATATGAAGTGGTTGTGAGAGGACCAACAAATGAAGACAGGTAATACAACCTTGATTTAAATACCACAGAGAGCCCAGCATGCCTAACCTCTCAAATGAAGCCATTTATTGTATGGATCAAGTTATTAAAACAGTATGTTGAGCAAATATTTTTAGTATTTGTGCATTATTCTAGTATCACTTAACAATGACATTGGACAGGCACGACAGAGCATGACAGTGCCTCTTAATTGAAGGGCAGAAAGTAACACCAGTGAGTATCATGGAGGCAAGGAAACAGTGAGGTTTGTTTGCGTTTCCGGGAGAGCTCAAACTACTGAGTTGTATTTGTGTTGACACTTATGTACAGAACAGAGCAGAACAGTGCTATTTACAGATAATTGTTAACCAATGCTGTGGTGCTCATTTTCTCCACCGCTGAAGAATAAAAGTCTGAATGGAACACGTGAGACCAAAGGGTCAAAAACAGATTCATGCAATGGACTCATTAATTCAGTAAACAACCAGTTCATGTGTGGGTAGGGTTGCAAATATTAGGGGTAGGCGGAATGTTTCGTCCACCTGTAGAACTGGTAGAATTTGGCAACTCTGCTATTCTTGTGATGCAGACCTCTAGCCAAATTCTGCCAATCTCCGCATGGCATAATGTTTTCCCATCAGCGTTCATGATCATTCAGAAATGGGAGCATGATTTGGTGTCCCTTTGTGCCGTTTTCTAACATGGGTGGTTGTGAGTACCGCCTATGGCTGCTTCTTGAGTAGATTTGCTGCTGTTAAGTAGATTTTCTACTTGAGCAGCAACATCAACTTGACTGGCCGCATGCTCTTGACGTGTGCTCTTGCTGCCCTTTACACTGTTTTTTCAGTGCCGCTCTTGCTACTGCCCCTAAATTCCAGTATGAGCAGTGCAACATGCATATTTCCACCTGCTGGAGGAACTGAGCAGAATCTCGCAGTTTTTATGTAATTCTATAAAATTCCTAGGGTGAAACTCTGCAAGTTCTGTCCACCCCTACCACATATGTTGTTCTCAGGAAGGCATGATACATGTTTTGATTTTCTCACTGTTACCCACCCACTGCTTCCACTGCACAAATCAGTCTTACCCATACGTTTTTTATTTAAAAAAGTGTTGCTAACAAATGTGGGGTAGGGCACAATTATTCAATATGTAATTGAAGCACAAGGCAATATTTTTGATAAGATGTAATCTGGCAAAACAACTTATCTTCAGTTGTAACTGAGGCTGTACTGATAAAACGCTGCTTATCCAGTCTGAGTCTTGGGTGTAAAACCCAATGTCTTCAGGTAGGGCCAAGTGCAGTAAAAATGGGGTAACACATTATTTGGAAATCAATGTTGCCCTGGGAATTTTTGCGGCAAAAATGTTTTCCTACATGCATTCATTTCAAGGCTACACATTCAATGGGATTCACATACAGTGACTAGTAATTTTCATGGTAAATTTCAATGTTTCACTAACGGATGTAATGCAGGCCTCTTCAGCCCCCTCGGATCGGGGGGCCCTGACCCTATACAGGGTCCCCATTCAGTCCAAGACCAATGAATATCTGTCATTGGAGACTCTGGGCCCCTCATCACATTCTGCATATAGGCTCCATCACTTTGTGTTACATTTTTTGCAATCCATGCAAACATATGGAAAACTTTGTGACTAGTTTTGCTTTTTGCCGTCTGCATGAAAATGTTAATTTTTTCCCCTTGAAATTTTAGGAGTATATCTCCTTATTTACCATCCACAGAACCGTTCTTTACTTTGTACATATTTCATTCCAAGTACCCGTTATAACATTTGTTAATTCCTCCCAGCCGAGTTTTTATGGTAGAAATTTTGACTTAACGCGAATTACAAGTGGGACCCCGAGGGTGTGGTTAGAACTGGGGAATCATTTGAGGAATCATTAGTAGTGATCTACATTATTATTTTTCAGTCCTTACTCAATATTTCACACTGAGATTTCAGATGCTAAAAACTGCGTAAATTCCCGGATAATATACATTACATCCACAACCTTACAGCAATCTTTGCAATTCCAAAGGTGCCGGTAATACTAAAAACTGAACTCATAATTGAGGCAGTCGTGTTATTGCGTATAATGCTATTGTGTATAATAAAGTTCAACATATGCTCAATATGGGAGAAAATTCCTTCCCCCATTTTCCAGCTTGGCTGGTTTTGGCTGGAATAAAGATGACCCCGCAGTGTGGTGAAAATATTTTCTATGCAAAGGAAGTTTTCACATTTAAAAGTAAACTTTGAAACTTTATAAACATTAGGAAGGGTGAAAACTCGAAAGCTAAAAGACTTCGTAGATAAAAAAAAAATGCTTTACACACCCATAGAAAAATAATATTTGCTCCTTTTGTCCTAAATGTCCAAAAAAATTTCATTTTGCAAATAAATGTTCGTCTTTGTGATTTAGCCCTGGAAAACTAGAATTCTCTTTCTCAACCTCAAGTGACCTTACCTTATCAAGAGGTAAATTTGGCACTCTGGCTTTGAGACAGGTATAAGACAAGCAATTATTCCATTAGTTTTGAGATTGAGCTTGCAAGCGCTCTGACGTGTTGTAATCTATCTGTGGCTTTTTAACCACACCCATCACTATCACTCGTTCATGGGCTTGCCTTTCAAAAATTCTTTATCATTGGTAAATGCTTTATGTTTGTCCCTCCTTTGGGCAGTTTTGTTACCGCCTTGGCCATCGACCCTGTTACATGGATAATTGCACATCTGCCAATACGTTTGACTGCGAGCGAACTTCTTTTTCCTTTTGTGTCTCTTCTTCGCACTCACACTTATGGCGGCTGTGGCGTTTTGAATTGGCTTGCTTATGTCAACTGTTTTACTTTTTATTTTCGATTTATGTGACAAGAAAAGTTCAGTTAGGAATTTACAAGGCTAATAGCTCTTAAACACGCGCAAGAACCATTGCATTGCAAATGCTTGTTGTTTACTTGTGTTCCCGGAAAGGAAAGCAGAAAAACAACATTACATGTTGCATACCACAAGAAAGGAGTATCTGCTTTTATCACTGGTGCAATGTTTACTTCATTACATCGCTAAACCGATATGGGCTTGGAGATAACCTCACATCAGGCCTTCTTGATATGTGACTGACCTTGTCCTGGCTCAACAACCTCATCAAAAGCTAATGTCGCTTTTATAAGCCAGTTTTTATCTGGCTTCATTTACTTACCCCCAAATTCAGTACAATAATGAATGACGGTGACAGCACAAAGAGGTTCTTGTAGTTAAGTATTGTTCTCTGAAGCGGTTTGTCTTGATTTCCTTTCTGATTCGCTGTAGGATCAGATCTCATGTTGATGGGGATGCTATTTCAGATCCTGAGAGTATAGATGGAAAGGACATTTCTTCTGTTTTTTCCATTTTTTTCTAATATGGCCACGACCTGGATTATGCTACTCAGGCCTGTCCTCCCGAAGTAATGGGGAAACTGTTTGATTGACCCTACACTAACTCCATTTCTTTCTTTTATTTTTAATGTATTAATCGACACTACAGATGTCTTTATTAACTATTGTTATAAATGTATTAAAAATGTCTGTATTACTTATTGTTATCAATGCTTTAAAATGTTTACAGAGTCGGCTTGGCTCTGCTCTGAAGAGTAATTCTCACTCACACCATGCCATTGGGGTTTTGGAATATAATTTCACCTCCCATGACGTGCTTGTAGTGGAAGGGACTAATTTACGTCTCAAAAGTACACAGAATCATCACACTTTAAATTATTTACCTTGTGTTATGGAAAGAAAGCATTTGTTTTTTTGCATTTTCACTGCCTTAGGCTTATTTTAATGTTTTAGACAGGACTCAGAAACAAGTCAGACCTATTGGCTTTACCATTGCTTGTAACTATGTCTGTAAGTATTTATATGATATTTCTATAGCGCTATAGCATTGAAGTAGCAAAAAGGCTACAGACTACTGTGCAGGGTCAAACAACTAAAAAGTCAGTTAGCAATAGGACAGGTAGCTGAGTTGTGGACAGTTAATTCACTGTGACGTTTTTTTTTTTTTTATAGAGGTGAGCCTTCAATTCTTTACTAAATTGGAGTAGCATAGGAGTGATCCTGATGGAAATGGGATGGTTTTTCCTAGATCCTGGAAAAGGCCTCTTGCCTTGTTTTCTTTCATATTCAGTCTTCCGTCTCATAGTCTTGTGGCTGCATATGTTCCAAGAGCCCTCAGAGATTGTGGGCTTGTCTGCAAATATGTAGGGAGAACTAGTTGTGAAGGCTTTGTATATGATGTAGCTAGCTTTGAAGGTGGTGCAGGTCGACAAGGGGTGCCAATGGAGTTCTATCAGGAAGGGGTAATGTCACAGATCTAGGGACACACATAGGAAATAAGCACTTTACCTAACAGATAACATAATGCTCTGAGCTGTCTTATCGTTTACCATTGGCATTTGTGTTTACTCATAGTTACTAATCCACTACTCACGGGTCCATAGCTGCCAAGAGGGCACATGCCTGTTGCACATGTTTTGCCTTTTCTGACTTAGTTTGCCAAAAGCACTATGCATGCCAAGACTTGTAAATATGTGGTTACTTTTAGGAACATAAACATGCAAGTACTAGATTGGAATAATTCACTCATATTTGCTTGGTCGGACTGGTACCGAAAATATGTCTGGGCACCAAAATCAAAGTGGCCCCCATTAATGAATTAAATAGCCCAGAAAATGTAGCCCACATTTGCAAACTAGGGCAATTTAAAACGTGTAAAGGCATGCTGTTTATGTGTTTTGCAAGGTATGTGAAACTGTATGCATTTTTGTTTGCTGCAGGCAATGTTTGTGGTGATATCTGGGAAATCAATAAAAACAAGCATTGGCAATGCCAACATGTCTAGCTTATGAATTAAAGTTCATTTTATGTTATTGATGGGTTTAGGCACTCTGGAAGTCATTAATAATTGCTCTGTCATTTATTTTGCACTCATGAATCCATCCATCCATCACTAACTCATTCTTGACTACAACCTCTGACTCAAGTGCAATAAAGCACATACAAACTCAATAACATATCCAAGATAAATTATAATACCAGTTAAAAAGCTAAACATGTTGCCATCTAAACACGGCAAGCAAATCCTTGCAATAATGAAACTATATTACACAGCAGCAGGTGTCTATCTTCCAGTGGTACTGTACATAGTCTATTGTTCTAGGAAGAAATATTATAATGTAAGTTACAGTGCAGTGCAACTGTTCTGCCCCTAGGGTTTGGTAAATGTGGGAATCAGCACCAAAATCCTTCACTACAAAGTTAATATATGTGATTTCATGTCACAAAATGCCCGTCTTCAGACTTTTACATGGTGCAAAAAATCCACCCTTAAAGACCTATTAGCTTTAACATATGTAATAAATAGTAAAACAACACAAGCCTACTCTGTTAGTCTTACTTTTCATAATAAACAGATCAGACATATGGCATATGAAATACCTTTTCCTAGTGAACCAATCAGGTCTATAGCTGCCAGCAATGGCTTGTCACCATTACCATGTCAGGCCTACTGTATTGAGCTTAAGTTTTCCTACAAGGCAACCATCAGGTGTACACTGATAGACTTACAAGTATACACAATTACAGTTGTCAAAGCATCTCTGCTAAGATTCTCATAGAGCACATTTCTATACTCAAGATTTGTCAGTGGGAATTATGAAGACAACATCCTTCCTTATTACAGCAATCTGTGAGATTCCATTGAA
The DNA here is from genome assembly GCF_031143425.1 of Pleurodeles waltl. Classification (NCBI taxonomy): domain Eukaryota; kingdom Metazoa; phylum Chordata; class Amphibia; order Caudata; family Salamandridae; genus Pleurodeles; species Pleurodeles waltl. The sequence goes on along the minus strand of NC_090440.1, from coordinate 1,387,713,127 downwards.
TACAATACCTTTCTGTAGGCTTCAATACAGAGTAATAACATTCCACCTTTAAATGCCTATTTACTTTTCACAATTAATATGTCTAGCCTGTTACATTTTAATGAAACATTTCATAAAAAACATAATCAGGCCTGTATCCTTTAATATTGGCAAATCACCATAGTCAACTCGGACCTAGAATGTTGGGTATAAGCTTTTCCACAAGGAGCCATCAGATATACCATGTTACAGTCATAAACATGTACAAAATTATAGTTGTCAAAAAAATATCAGTTCCCTTCGAATAGAACTTTACCCCTTAGCTGCTGGGCCTCCTCCCCTCCCCCCACTGCTGACCCCTTTTTTGGCTATTTGGGGTAGTTCGCACTTAGGCCGTCATAACCTTTTTTTCCACATAAACTATCCTCGCCAAATTTGCATCCTTTTTTTCCAACAATAGGGATTTTAAAGGTATCAAGATTTTGTGAGTTCCCCCAGAGGAGAACAAGAAATGAGCCAAAATACAGCTAAAATTTAGTTTTTTTCAGAAAAAGGGGAAAAAAGGGCTGCAGAAGAAAGCATGTGTTTTTTTTACCTGAAAATGGAATCAAAAAGGGTTGCGGTGCTAAAATCAGCAGCTTCCCAGCATTCAGGAACAAGCAGACATAAATTAGAAAAACACATTTTTCAACACAATTTTGGCATTTTACTGGGACATACCTCATTTTTACTCTTTTTTGTGCTTTTAGCGTTTTTCCAGTTAGTGACAGAAATGGGTGTGAAAACAATGCTGGATCCTGGACAGCTAAACATTTCTGAAACGTATACAAAACTCTGAATTCAGCAAGGGGTCATTTGTGTAGATCCTTCAAGGTTTTCCTACAGAAAGTAACAGCTAAAATAAAAAAATATTGAAATTGAGGTAAAAAAAGAGCCATTTCTGTCCATGTTTTCTTCTATAACTTTTTCCAGCTATGGCAGATTGTTGAAAGCAATATACTGTTATGTCTGCTGGAATCGTCTGGTTGCAGGGATATATAGGGCTTGTAGGTTCATCAAGAACCCTAGGTACCCAAAGCCAATAAATGAGCTGCACCTTGCAATGGGTTTTCATTGTATACCGGGTATACAGCAATTTATTTGGTAAAATACAAAGAGTCAAAATAGGTATCAAGAAAACTTTTGAATTACCAAAATGGGCACAAGATAAGGAGTTGAGAAGCAGTGGTTATTTGCACATTTCTGAATTCGGGGGTCCCCATACTAGCATGTGAATTACAGGGCATTTCTCAAAAACACTTCTTTATTACACACTGTCTTATATTTGGAAGGAGAAAATGTATTGAAGGACACTGAGCAGTAACACTTGTTCTTCTATTCTGTGTTCCCCCATGTCTCCTGATAACAATGGTACCCCACATTTTTACATTGAAAAGTGATGTGTTTTTTGGAAAGTGCTTAGCTGTGGATTTTTGGCTGTAGCTCAGCAAGCACTTGGGGAAACCTACCAAACACACACATTTTTCAAAACTAGACACCTGGGGGAACCCAAGATGGGGTGACTTGTGGGGCCTTCACCAGGTTCTGTTACCCAGAATCCTTTGCAGACCTCAAGATTTAGTTAAAAAAGTTCTGGAATCTGCGGGAAGCCACAAACTTCCTTCTACCCAGCATTCCCCCAAGTCTCCCAATACAAATAGTACCTCACTTGTGTGGGTAGGACAGTGCCTGTGACAGGAAATGCCCCAAAACACAACGTGGACACATCACATTTTTTCAATGAAAACTGATGTGTTTTTTGCAAAGTGCCTAGTTGTGGATTTTGGCCTCTAGCTCAGCCGGTACATAGGGAAACATAGCAAACTATACATTTTTTTTTAAACTAGACACCTAGGGGAATCCAGTAAGGTGTGATTTGTGGGACTCTCACCTGGTTCTGTCACCCAGAATCCTTTGCAGACCTCACAATTTGGCAAAAAAACACTTTTTCCTCATATTTCGGTGATGGAAAGTTCTGGAATCTAAGGGGAACCACAAACTTCCTTCCACCCAGCTTTCCCTCAAGTCTCCCGATAAAAATGGTACCCCACTTGTGTGGGTAGGCCTAGTATCCACGACAGGAAATGCCCCTAAACGCAACATGGACAGATCACATTTTTACACTGAAAACTGAAAAGTTTTTGGGAAAGTGTCTAGCTGGGGATTTTGGGCTGTAGCTCAGCAGGCACTTAGGGAAACCTACCAAACCCACACATTTTTCAAAACTAGACTCCTGGGGGAACCCAAGAGGGGGTGACTTGTGTGGCCTTCACCAGGCTCTGTTACCCAGAATCCTTTGCAGACCTCAAAATTTGGCAAAAAAACACTTTTTCCTCATATTTCGATGATAGAAAGTTCAGGAATCTGAGAGGAGCCGCAATTTTTCTTCCACCCGGCATTCTCCCAAGTCTCCCGATAAAAATGGTACCTCACTTGTGTGGGTAGGCCTATTGCCCCCGACAGGAAATGCCCCAAAACACAACATGGACACAACACATTTTCCTAAAGAAAACAGAGCTGTTTTTTGCAAAGTGCCTAGCTGTGGATTTTGGCCTCTAGCTCAGCCGGTACATAGGGAAACATAGCAAACTATACATTTTTTTTTAAACTAGACACCTAGGGGAATCCAGTAAGGTGTGATTTGTGGGACTCTCACCTGGTTCTGTCACCCAGAATCCTTTGCAGACCTCACAATTTGGCAAAAAAACACTTTTTCCTCATATTTCGGTGATGGAAAGTTCTGGAATCTAAGGGGAACCACAAACTTCCTTCCATCCAGCTTTCCCTCAAGTCTCCCGATAAAAATGGTACCCCACTTGTGTGGGTAGGCCTAGTATCCACGACAGGAAATGCCCCTAAACGCAACATGGACAGATCACATTTTTACACTGAAAACTGAAAAGTTTTTGGGAAAGTGTCTAGCTGGGGATTTTGGGCTGTAGCTCAGCAGGCACTTAGGGAAACCTACCAAACCCACACATTTTTCAAAACTAGACTCCTGGGGGAACCCAAGAGGGGGTGACTTGTGGGGCCTTCACCAGGCTCTGTTACCCAGAATCCTTTGCAGACCTCAAAATTTGGCAAAAAAACACTTTTTCCTCATATTTCGATGATAGAAAGTTCAGGAATCTGAGAGGAGCCGCAATTTTTCTTCCACCCGGCATTCTCCCAAGTCTCCCGATAAAAATGGTACCTCACTTGTGTGGGTAGGCCTATTGCCCCCGACAGGAAATGCCCCAAAACACAACATGGACACAACACATTTTCCTAAAGAAAACAGAGCTGTTTTTTGCAAAGTGCTTAGCTGTGGATTTTGGCCCCTAGCTCAGCCGGCACCTAGGGAAACCTACCAAACCAGTGCATTTTTGAAAACTAGACACCTAGGGGAATCCAAGATGGGGTGACTTGCGGGGCTCTCATCAGGTTCTGTTACCCAGAATCCTTTGCAAATCTCAACATTTGGCCAAAAAACACTTTTGCATACCTCAAAACTGCACTACAAAACCAACTTTTACTGATATTTCTGTGATGGAAAGTCCTAGAATCTGCAAGGAGCCACAAATGTCCTTCCACCCAGCATTCCCCCAAGTCTCCCGATAAAAATGGTACCTCACATGTGAGGGTAGGCCTAGTGCCTGCGACAGAAAATGACCCAAAAAACAATATGGACACATAACATTTTCCCAAAGACAACTTACCTGTTTTTTACAAAGTGCCTAGCTGTGGATTTTGGCCTCTAAGTTATCTGGCACCTAGGGAAACCAAGCATACCTATACATTTTTGAAAACTAGACACCTAGGGGAATTCAGAATGGGGTGACTTGTGGGGCTCTCACCAGAATCCTTTGCAAACCTCAAAATTTGGCGAAAAAAAAACTTTTTCCTCACATTTCAGTGATGGAAAGTTCTGGAATCTGAGGGGGGCTTTCCACCCAGCATTTCCCCAAGTCTCCCGATAAAAAAGTTACCTCACTTGTGTGGGTAGGCTACTGCCCGCTGCAGGAATGGATCACACAAGGGTCAATGGTAGTCCTTGCATGAGGGCTACTGTTAACCCTGGAGTTATCCATCCCTGATGCAGGCACTAGCCACAGGCACACAAGTGGGGTTGTGTTTTTATCCGGACAAGTGGAGAAACACTGGGTGGTAGGAATTTTGTGGATCCCTGCACTTTCCTTTAGTTTCTGTGATGAAAAAGCAAGGAAAAATAGTGTTTTTAATCTACGTTCACTTTTGCATGGTATTCTGGGTAAGAAAACTTTGTGAAATCCAAACACGCCACACTTCCGTGGACTGCCCCTTGTGTCTAGTTTTCAGAAATGTCTGGCTTTGGTAGGTTTCCCTATATGGCTGCCGAATCCAGGACCAAATACTCAGGTGACTGTCTTACAACACCAGGCTGTTTTGTGGTAGATAATTTTGATGTCTCCACAATCTGTTTTGGGTACTTCCCTGTTGCGGTCACTTGCTCACCCACTAAGGTGAGGCAATGTTTGTTTCTGGAGACTTAGTGGAACTCTGGGTGGTAGAAAATTTGTGGCTGCCTGCAGATTTCAGGACTTCCCCTCACTGAAATGCAAGGCAAAAGTGTTTTTAAGCAAAGTTTGTGATTTCAAGGGGATTCTGGCTGAAGGAAAACTGGTGAGAGCCACTCAAGTCCTGCACCCTTGGGCTCCCATGGTATGAGTATGTTAAAGTTAATCCACCACTTACACTGGTTGGTTTTAGCACCTCCAGAAATTATGGTTTCAAAGCATGAATACTTATCAAAATATCTGAATATTGAAACCAAGCCTTCTGAAGGTGGGCCATAAAGCTGCGTCCAGGCACCAACCTCTTTATGGTCCATTCACATGCCATTCACGCACAACAAACAACCCTTTCATACCGCCGGCCACGGGCCTAATCCAACCAGTCACTGCACTCACATTAACTTAACGCTACCAGACAAGGGCCCATCACATTCATATTCCACAGGACGGAATAAGTTTGACTACATTTTACCACCTCTCAAGTAACCTCCTCCTTCTTCCTGATCATTACCGAAGGCATGCGTAACAAACCTTTACTAATGAATCCCATGACAGCCACCTGAGGCTCAGGAAGACATGTTTTTCATGCGCCTTTAGCGCAGTCACTGTGCTAAATCCAACTCCTTCCAGTTTGTGGATGCAAGTTGGGGGTGTCTGAGTATGCCCTGCGAAGCGATTCCTCGAACTGAGCAAGCATATCTACCTTTGACACTAAGGCAGACATGCTGGGGAATTCTCACTATGTTCCCCAAAGAGAAGGTCATAGGCTATGGAAAAGGGTAGTGTTTGGCACACAGGGTAGTCCATGAGAATGTAGCATATGTCCCAGCCAACATTATGTGCAGTGCTGTGACTGTAATGCACTTATCATACAGCAAATTGAACATCTACTAAGTTCTGATGGAGGATGAACATGAAACACAGGTCAAACACCGACCCATATGTGTCATTGTCCTTCAGTGCTGGGGTGGCCCCAGTGGGTTTGAATCCATAGGTGTAGATGATGTACAATTGTACTACCTTTACTATCTGCCTTCTACCTGTGCAAAATCCCTGTGAAGGCACACCTACCATAAGCTTTCCTTACTCATTCATGTCTCTGTCCTCATCAGAGTCCTGACTAATCTTTTGTAATTGCCAAGTGAACCTATACTAGTTTGTGGATGCAAGTTGGGAGTATTCGAGTATGCCTTAGGAGGCCTATTCCTCGAACTGAGCGAGCATATCTACTCTTGAAACTAAGGCAGACATGCTGGTGAAGAAATCCCAAGGTCTCTAAAGCAAAAAGTCAAACAAATATCCTGTGTGACCCATTCACCAGCACTTCTACTTTTGCTTTGGAAGTGGAGCTACAAATTGCGTTTGCACACTTTCAAACAAGTAGAAATGTTGGTGAATATGTCCGATAGGACATTTGTTGGACTTATTACACTTACTCTTGTTCTCGTTGGCAATCATGGTGGTCCTTGTGTACCATACACAAGTTCCTTAACAAGCACTTCAAAATTCAGACATGCCTTTAACATTTTGCCACATAGGGTACTCTGTGACAATGTGGCATATGTTCTGTCCACTAGTATGTGTAGTATGTGTACCATAATGCACGTTAATTAAACAGAACACGTACCACGTCCTGACAGTGGATATAGGTGTCAAGCAGGCCATAAGGAAGTCCATGATTTCCTGAAGTAGATAAAGTAACATTTTGTGGCTGATTGCCTAACCAAGCAGTGGCCCATGGATGTTCGGTATCAATGCGCAGCCACTCAGAGGCTTACTCAAAGGCAGCTCCATCTCAGTCAATTTCCCAGAACTTTGCTTTAGTATAATACAATGTAAAGCAAGTAGGGACACTGAGGCCTGGTTGAGATGGGCACTTCTGACTCCAACTCTCCTGCTTCGAGCACTCTTGACAGCAACTCTTGACAGTGTTTTAGGAATGCAATCAGCAAAGTGACGCTCCTGCAGCCTTGCCACATCCCCCAGAACATATGAGGTGGAGGCTGCTGCTGCTGCTTCTGTAACAGCAGTGAGGCTTTCAATTGGAGACAGCTGGAAATCAAGGAAAGTCATGAGTCTTGTTGTCTGACGGTAAACAACATATGTATTATATGTTGCCATCTGGATCAGGTGGGTAAACAGTTTCTTGTACCAAGTGTGAGTTTTACGACACGCATTGTATGGTTGAAGAACCTGGCCGTTCTTGTCCACTCCCCCCTGTGCTTATTGTAATCAAGTATACAGATGGGCTTGTGGACGTAGGCCATCTGTCCCCAAACCGTGATGGGGGAAGTGCTCTCATCATGAATTGTAGTGAGCTTGTATACATCATGCCTATCAAAGAACGTGACTGTGAGCAGTTCGTTGGACGCAACTCAGTACTCTGGGATTTCTGGAGCTTCAAGCTCTTGTGGGAATCCTTTGCGGTTACAACGAACTGTACCGCAGGCCAAAGTGCCAGCTTTGTAGAGCTCACTAAACAGGTCTACTCCTGCATATAGAAATTGTCTTCATAAAGGTTATAACCTTTGTGAAGGAGTGGCTGTTCAAGTTCCCATACAATCCTACCTGTGACCCCTAAAGCGGGAGGGCAACCTACAAGGTTTAGGGAAGAGTCCTTCCCAGAATACACTCTCAAGCTGTACACATAACCAGAGGAGCTCTCACACAGCATGTACAGCTTTATGCCATAGCAAGCTCTTTTGCTCGCAATGTACTGTCTGAACAGCAGCCGTCCTTTGTACAGGATCAGTAACTCATCGACTGCTATATTCTTTCCAGAAGTATAGATCTCTGGAAACCTGGCAGACAAATGTTCCACGACAGACAAAATTTTGAACAACCTGTCATGGTCTGGATGGTCCTGGGGAAATGCAGCATGTGCTGCAGTAGCAAAAAACAATCTCTGCTCATGTATGGTGCAAAGATGGGGGTTACCCAAACCGTGCGAGTCGTCCAGTAGGACTGCAAGGTGAGTTTCTGCACTATCCCCATTTTGAGCGTAAGGCCCAAAAATATTTTCAACTCCGCCGACAAAGTAGGAGTCTACTGGCATGCACTAGAACCGGGCCCTAGAGTGCCTCCATGCTCCCTCAGAAATTGTTCTGCACGCAAATTTGTTTGCTGCACAATTTCTTGAAGGAAGTCAACATCCAGAAATAGATGGACGTAGTCAACTGGTAAAAAGTTGGCCGTATTGACTTTACATCCAGCGTCACCAGTAAAAGGTGGAATTTGGGGCTGAACTAAATCGGGGGGCTGGCTGCCAAAAGAGCACTCTCTCTGTACTTGCTGCTACACACACTTGTTCTCTGTGTTGGGCTAACCCGTTGTTGTCCCACTGCACAGACTGTGCTTGCGAAGGGACAGCACAACTGTCGTCATCACCTCCCTCAGGATCACTGGAAGAGGTGTCGTTGGATGGGACTCGACCGACTGAAAAATAACTCCCAGATTCTGTCCATTGTCTTCTTCCTCAGATGCTATCCTCCATAAACTAAGTTAGGGCTTGAGCATCAGTCATCCATCGAGACGCCATCTCTGCTACTGGCTAAACTGTCCCTCTAAAGTAGTAGTCCACGCAGAAGGCAGACAGAGTCGCAAAATTGCTTGTGGGTGTGTGTGAAGTGTCCAATAGTAAATGTTGTCACCTTACCTTTGCTTCCTCTCTGATTCAGCAGATTCTTTGAAGACACTAAAAAAAAAAAAGACATACTATTATTTCACCTTACCAAATCACCATCATCACCACTTTTAGCGCTGGTGGCACCCTGTGCGACAGTCGTTTTTGGTGCTCAGCCTTCCATGACCTCCTCTACTAATTCCCTCAGTACCCCCCAGAAAAAGTGCCCCTCATATCTCCATAGCCTCCCTCCACATACATTTATTTTGTTTTAAAGCACGGGTAACACCTGGCTTTAGTAATCCACTCAGCTAAGTACATGTATATCATTTGCAGCAGGCATATAAACCATCTGCGCTAATTTACGGCGTCAAAACTGCCACTAGACAAAAGACAGATCTATTTCTATATAGAGAGAATCTCTCTCTCTACTGTCTCTCTACTCTCTCTCTCTTTTCTCTGTCTCTGTCTTTCTGTCTGTGTGTGTGTGTGTATAAATATATATATATCTATATCTATATATATATATATATATATATATATAGATATAGATATATATATATGGTTGATATGGGGGCCGATCCTGGCTCCCGGAAAACAACACTTGTAAAAAAGTAATATATATTTATATTTATATTTAGAGATAGAGAGACTGACTCTCTACATCACTTCTTTTTTTTTTTATACATCTTTGCTTTCCCTGGGGCCGATCGTGACCCCTTGGCAAAGGACAGATGTATAAAAAAAAAAAAAAAAAGAAATGCCCAAGGGCTGACCCCAACATTTTCATTTTTTTTTTAATATTCCCGGACGAGAGGGGGCGCAATCGTCCCCCCAGGGGGAACCATTAAAAAAAAAAAAAAATCCCCTAGGGGTCGGCATGTGTAGAAAGGGCCGACCCCACCAGTTTGTTTTTTTTATTTAAAAAAAAAAGATACATTTTAGAATCTGGGGTCATGATCGCCATCCAGGAGAACCCCAGCATGTTTGTAAAAAAAAATTACTACGTATTTACCCCCAGGGGTCAGGCCGTATAGGAAGGGCCGACCCCACCATTTTGTTTTTTTTATTTAAAAAAAACAAAAAAAATATTAATTTTAGAATCTGGAGGCACAATCGCCCCCCAGAAGAACCCCAACATCCCTTTGAGGCCCAACATCTTTTTTTTTCTTTAATTGTGCCCCCACGGGGGGGGCGGCCCAATTACACAGGGCCGATCCCCCCCCCCCCCAAACAAGATCCCTGGTTGCGATCCATGGCCAGGAAACGGTGCGAGGATGGCATAGATGGAAAGGGGAGACTCTCCCCTTTCTATCGATGCCCTCTTGGTATCTGGAGAGGCTTTTTTGGCCTTTTTTTCCCACTGGAATGGGGAGAGGACACTCACCTGCTCTCCCGCTACTCCGGTGGGGAAAACTGTGAGGTCAGTGCACCATGAGGCCTGCTGAAGTCACAGATGGGCGGGAGGGTGGTAGGGTGAGATGCAGAAGTTCTTCTGCATCTCCCGGGGTAAAACAATTAAAATCCTCAGGTGCATTGTACCAGAAGATTTTTAAAACCCCTCCCTGGCATCAGCCACTGGTAGTGACCCGCACCAGGGAGGGTGTGCAGGCGTCGGCCAGTGGCCAATGCCCGCACCAATGAGGTTAATAAGGATTATTATAGTGCAATTTTTCCATCCCTATGTTTTTTTAGGTGGGTCACTAACACCTAAACCCTTGCCTTCTATAGTAATTTGCCAGATTTCATGTAACAAAATACCTTCCTACACACTGTAGCACAGAGTAATAACAATCCATCCAAAAAAGCTTATTGCCTTTAGCACATACTTTTCACAGTGAATCAGTCTCACTTATTTTTTCATAACTTTTCATTATAACCAGATCACACCTAAGGAATCTGACATAACCTTTCCCAGTGAACAGATAAGGCCTATGTCTTTTACTTAACATGACACTATAACCAACATTGGCCACTGAAGTGTGCATAAACTGGATACATTTTTGCATATAATTATAATAATTCAAATATGTACAATATTACAGTTGGAAATGAATATACAGCCCCTTTCCAGTAGGCCTAACAAGAACCATCAAAGAGAAAAATCTTTTGCTCCTAGGCTTTGTCGGAGTGAAAAACTAACACCAAAACCCTTGCTCTTGTGATAATCTGTGAGCTAAAATGTAACCAAATACCTTTTGATAGCCAGTGACAGTGTGATAACAATACACTGTTTAAAAGCCTTGTGAATCTAACACATGCTTTTCACAGTAAAAAAGTTACACATACTGCCTGTGTCATTTCTTATCCTAATATGCAGATCAGACCTATGGTGTTGAACATAACTTTTCTTAGTGCACCAATCAGTCCTATAGTTTGTCACCATAACCAATTCATGCCACGTCATTCAAGTGTAATCTGTGAGTTTCCATGCAGCCTTTCTTACAAAGTGATAACTAAATTTATGCCAACAAATGCTTTTTATAATAAATATATCAGGCCTACGCCTGTAGTGTAATATTTCATAATAAATACATCTGGCCTAAAGCCCTGCTCTTTGACTTAACACTAGCAGCAACTCAGTCCTGCTCTATTTAGTATAAGCTTTTTGTTCATAAGCCTGAAATTCTGTACTTAGAGTACCAACATGCTTATAAAGACAAAGCCTTTCTCTCAGTGGTACTCTGAGGTCTATATTTGTGTTCATCACATAAGGTCTAGTGGCAGCTGTACTTCCAAGCCAGACCTAACAAACCCCTGCAGTATCCGTTCAAAAATTTGACACACAGCAAACAGAAGAGAACAAACACTATAATCATCTAATTATCTGGGAGAGGTTAAGATAATTGCAGTGGCATATGTGTGACTGAAAGGTAAAACACAATAGCTTTGTCTGATAAAAAGGCTATCTCAAGCAGAAGGACAAACAAATGATCACAGCTAACTGGAGTGCACACAGTTTTTGACCAATCACAAGCAGTACTTTTCTGAACAAACATCTGAGTCGAGCCACAGTTTCTGCCTGGAGATCTCCTGAAAGCACTTTTTTGCTCACATTATATAAAGGGACAGTTGTGCTGTCGAACCAGACCTAAAACACAGCCCACAAGATCAGAAAACAGGCCTGCAGACAACCAAAGAGGCCAACACAGTGACCAGCCAGATGCGCGCTTCTGGCACTGCCAGATTGCCCTGTAGGCCATTCCTACTGTTCACATTTGTTTTCTATGTTATGTGGGCAATATGGAGTTGCTGGGTGGCACTGCGAGCCAGAGATATTGCGAGCCAGCGATATTACACGGAATCCAAGCCGAACTGCTGGGCATTTTTTTTATTTTTTATCCTCTTACATACATTTTTTTATTGCGCTGTGCTACATCTGTATTGCAGTGTAGCATGTTGCATGAATTTTGATATACTATAAATATGACTTTTGAGCACTGGTTGTTGCGTCACAGTGCTACAGGTTTGCTCTTTGAGATGTTGTGTTCCTCAACCCTTTTTGGTATCGGGGTGCCATGTCTACAGCATTAGGCTTTTATTATTAAGGACAGCATCTTCCTTCCTTCCCCTCCTTCTTGCTTTGACTTGGGAATTTTCCGGGCTATCAGTGTTTTTCAATAGTTGCCACCTCAGGCTCCATTTTGAATTCTCCTGTCTACTTACTGGTTAAGGGTGCCTTAAGTTTTAAAGTTGTTCTTTCTCAAACCTTTGTGAAGTTCCATGGAAAACTATGCAGTTGTTAATTTTTCATGAAAATCCAAACTTTTGCAATAATGTATGTTAAGCATATTCTAATTTAACACTAACTAAATGATTCTGCATACGATATATTCTGCATAAAGCAATTAACGTTCCTTTCTTACCTGCCAATGTTCACGAAATAAATGTGCAAAACGCAAAATGTCAACATCTACATTAATTAAACAATCTTGATGAGTTAGATTAGAATGGAACAGAATTTATGAGTAAGTTAAAAATGATTTCACAGTCAGGAACAAGCTCGCAAACTATGCTGATATACAACGGGGTATATTTACAAGCCCTTAGCACCACTGGAGCATCACTTTTTATGACGCTCCGGTGGCGCTGTGCCCTACGCCTTACTTACAAGGCAGCATTAAGCCACGTTTTGTGGTTTAAGGTTGCCCTATACATATAGGCCCCCGATGCAGTTTTCTGGCGTACCAACGCAACACCCATTGCTTTTTGACACTGCCTCAGATTTACATGAAAATGTAAATCTGGGGCAGTGTCAAAAACTAGCATGGCGCAATGAGGAGAAATACTTATATTCCTCCTTGTTTTTGCTTTTTCTATGTGTGCTGCGTTCTGCAGCACACATAGAAAGAGCAAAAGGCTGTGAATGAATGTTTATGCACAGGAAGGCGTCCCTTCTCCTCGTTAAATAATGATGATTTGCTACTTCTATGTGTGCTGCACGGAGTTACAAATCACAATTACGGATTGTTTATGTGCAGGAAGGGACACCTTCCTGCACAAAGACAACCATGCCTGCATCGCAGGCACCCCTGCACTACAGTGCAAGGGTGCCTGCGTTGGCGCTAGTTATCTAAATTTAGCACCAACGTTAGGGGAAACACATGGGTGTGCCAAATTTTCCTAAATACAGCGCATCCCTACATCTCTGAAGTGATGCAGCGTGGTGCTGCCAATTTTGGCACTGCGCCATATTCTTGTAAATATGCCCCAAAATACGCCCTTCTCCTCGCAAGGGACAGAAAGGGTATCCTCAGCCAAAAGGCCACCCTTTTCTTCGAACGGAGGAGAAAGAATGGTCAAGCGTGCGCAGCTGGTGACTGACCGAAAGTTCAACGAAATCCGTATACTGAACTTGCCGTTTTCTAGGCGGTATAGACGCAAGTCTGTGAAGCACGTGCTGGGTGTTCAGTACCTCAAAGCAGCCTCAGTCCTTCGCGAAAGGCGTATTTCACCTCCAGAGCTGAAAGAAAACAAGCCCTTGCGCCAGCCGGGGAATGGCGTCGAATTCCTTCGAAGGTTTCTGTCCAACGCAATCCCTTCGAGGCCTAGAAACTCACTTCTAAACACGTGTAGAGCACAGAGGGTTCCCTTTCCCTTTCTGGCAGCCTCAGACTGTAAGGTCCCAGGTGCGCCCCTCTAGCATAACTAATTCAGAAATCTGCAGACTTGCTTTTTCTCGGTCGCATTTCTTTAAAAAGTCATATCCACTAGTGTGATTTGAATGCCTGTTTGATCATCAAATGCTGTCTTAACTTTTATTTTGTAAATAATTAGCATGTGCTGTTTTATATCTTGTTTATATTTCCGTATTTTTGTTGGAACTGCGTGATGCTAATATGCCACTTCTTATTATTCTGTAGTCATTTGACTCAAAAAATACATTCATATAGAATTCACATAATACATGCAAGCACACTGATGGGGGTCCTTGTTCCAATTTGGGCCCTATTGCGAGAAGTGCATTCTTGCCCCTGAAATCTCCCCTGAAATCTCACTTCTTTAGGCCATCTCACAAATATACAGTAGATTTTGGGCAAGGAGTATCCTACTGATGGGCGTGGGACTCTCAGCTCTGTAGGAGCCAATATTATGCTCATGACCATTGGAACTGTGCTGCAGGGGAGGGTAAATTATGCGGCAAGATACTGCATATTTTGTGGCGTAATGCCGCACATTTTGTGATAACACCGCATTATTTTTTTTACACTTGTTAATACTGTCTGGACGTTGGTTGCACCTCCTTAGTTTAGTACCAGAATAACACCCAAATATAGCAATAAGCAACACAAAAATGAGGGGTCAACCTTTACAAAGGGCATTCCACTGCACAGCAACACTTGTCGCTGCGTTTTTAGTAATTTTTGAACCGTTTGAGCCAAAAGAAAAACCTTTTTTTGTTAAAATCTGCAGATTGTGCAGCAGATGTTGAATTATATGGCAAATCTATAATTAAGCTAGTAATGCTGCAACCGCACAATCGCTTAATTCCAGTGGCCCTGATTATGGCCCAGCATTATGCCTGTGCACTTGTGTCGGGAAGGCTTGGAACCAACTACTTGGTGTACTCGAATTGCACCTGCGATTAATGTCTGCATTGGATGTTAAAATTGTTTTATAATAGCTATTCTGTTCTCAAAGAAATAAAATTCACCTCACCGCCCAACAATTTAGCCTCGCAAGCCAAGTGTTGATAAATCTGCTCCATCATCTCAAAAGCAATTGATACCAAAATATTTATCAACCATGGTTTCCTCCGCCAATGTTCTTTACCTTATTTCACATTTTTAAATTCAGCCAGACACTTCTCACATTTAGTACGGCTCTGTTCATGAACTATTATGGCTCCAATCTTTTTCTGTATCTTTGGGCAAATGCTTATGCCTTTGAGGCATGTCTAAATAACTTTGGAGATTATACTGGATGATAAGGTTGATGTTTTGGTGGATGTTTTTGATGCTACATTTTTGCTGTCTTGCGTTCCTTCAGTCGATGTGTACAAATGCTTTGCCTTATAACAATAAAGAATAGTTTGTTTTATTTTAAAGGCAGCTTTGTGTGATGCTGATTGGGGTGTCAGAAGCTTTTGTGGGACGTGAATAAGAAAACTCCACATGGGGTGCTCGCTTAGTGTTAAGAAAGAAAATGAGATCTCCAAAAGAAAAATACAGTTTTCGTTAAACAGGACCCTTGAGCATCTGGCACGAACTAGTGATTTGGCTTCCATTAACTGATTCTAGCTGACTATTGTCAAGAGACCTCTTGTGAATCATGTCAAATCTTACTGTGGGCCTAGAGCCAGCCCAGTGCTTACCATTGGTTGGCTTTCTTGCCACTCCCATTTGCTTGCTTCTTATTGGATGGCTTTCCTTACTTTTCCTGAGTTTGCTAATTGCCTGGGACATCTTCTTTACCTTCACTTTGTTTAGATGATTTGTATCCTTCCACTCTTTTCATTCTTGCAATTACTTTTTCCTTTTTCTTCCAGCACAGCATAAGAGTGCATGCATTTTCATGTCCTCTCTCCCATTTGTGCTGTTAGCCTTTAAAATCGCAATCGCAGGTGCTCCATGTTGCTCCCTTACTCGCACCTCCAGGTTGTCCATTGCTTTCCCCAACCCTTGGGGCTTTTGCTTCTTCTCCCTACTCTCAGTTCGTCCACTGCTTTATCCACCGCTTCCTAATTTTCTTTATTTTTTTATTCCCCCCAGCTTTACGTTCCTTAGTCGATCTCCGCCCACTCCTTGTCCTCCTGCATTGACATTTTCTTTACCCACTCAGCCACCTTCTCTTCTGTTGCTCCCACCCCAATTGTGGTCTTTATAACAATTTTATTTCAATATTCATGTTGTTAAAGGGATTCGCACCTGCTATTTTTTTTGCTTGGCTGTTTTTGAAAAGTATTTTTATTCATCTTTAAGCACATTTTTTACATTTACTGCAGCAAGAGGCTTCTGCCATCTTGGAATGGTAAATGTAAAATAATGAAAATGGTGTCTGCACAATGGCATATGTGTCCAGGTGCGTAGTTACGCATGCGTCATCATGCTAGACTACCATAGCATCATGACGTTCACATGGAAATGTGTGTGTACACTTCATTGCATTTTATTTTTCACATCTTTGCCAAGGCTGCCCAGCGTCTGCAACAAACTTAGGCAAAGTCAAAAATATTGGCTTTGCAAATTTTTCATTTTTTTATTTTTTATAAATATACATATTGTGCTGGAGTGTGTGACCTTCAGATGCAGAGAACCAAAGGCAAAGTGCCCTTTCCCAATATTCTTTGTGATAGGACTAGATACTGATGGCTGCCCTTATTCGATCAAGCCCTCTATTCATACACGGGAACTTGCCCTAGGTTCCCCATATGAAGTGCCTATCCAGCCTCTGCCTAGCCACTCACTTTAGGGGACAGGAACACATTTTTCATCATCACATTTTGGTTTAGAGCAAGAAGAAAAAGTCAGAAACGTAAGGAAGAAGAGAGAGAGGGATAGACAGGAAAACAGTAGCAAAGGAACAAAGTATGAATGAAACAGAAACTGTAAGAGGAAAATTAAAAGACTCACTTTATGGTGATGGAAGGGAGAGGCGTAAGATGGAATTTACACTAATCAACCTTAGTATTAGGCAGTAACCGTGATTTGCCCCTAAGACTTTTATACTGTATTATTTATTTACTTATTTTACACATTACGCCCTGGTGGTCCAAGGTTACTCCACTGGCTTTGTCTCTTCTGCTCAGCCTACTTCTGCCAAATATCCCTCCTCATCTGCGCACCCTACCTCGTTTTCCCAGCTTGTCCTCAATGCAAAGCTAGACTCTTCTGCACAGCCCATCACCTCTGCACACCCCACCTGCTATGCACTGGTCACCACCACAGCCCAGCTTATCTCTTAACTTATGACTGTCCAGCATTGGTCCTCAAGAGTCGGATCCACTCTAGCTTATCAGGATAACCACTCATTATGTAAATGATTCCTGTTAAACCTGACAGCCTTAGGGTGGTCACTCCCAACTTCTTGCCTGCCTCCCTCCACTTTTTGACAATGTTTTTGCTGGCTTTAGGACTCTGCGCAATTTACCACTGCAAACCAGTGGTAAAGTGCATATTCTATCTCCCTTAAAACATGGTAACATTGGCTCAACCCAGTTGGCATATTTAATTTACTTGTAAGTCCCTAGTAAAGTGCACTGCATGTGCCCAGGGCCTGTAAATTAAATGCTACTAGTGGACCTGCAGCACTGATTGTGCCACCCTCATGAGTCGCCCCTTAACCATGGCTCAGTCCTGCCCTTGCAAGGCCTGTGTGTGCAGTTCAACTGCCACTTCGACTTGGCTTTTAAAAGTACTTGCCAAGCCTGAAACTCCCCCTTTTCTACAGATAAGTCACCCCTAAGATAGGACCTGGATAACCCACAGGACAGGGTGCTATGTAGGTAAAAGGCAGGACATATGCCTGCATGTTTTATATGTCCTGGTAGTGAAAAATGCCTAAATTCGTTTTCCACTGCTGTGAGGCCTCCTCCTTTCATAGGCTAACATCAGGGCTACCCTCATATACTGTTTGAGTGGTAGGTTCTGATCAGAAATGGGTAGACCGGTCATATTTAGTAAGGCCAGAATGGTAATACAAAATCCTGCTGACTGGTGAGGTTGGATTTTATATTATTATTTTAGAAATGCCACTTTTAGAAAGTGAGCATTTCTCTGCACTTAAATCCTTCTGTGCCTTACAGCCTGTCTCCAATCCACGTCTGGGCGGGGCTGGTTGATAGCTCCCTTGTGCATTTTACCCAGACAACCACAAACACAGGATGCTCAGTCACACCTGCACACATCTGTATACTGAATGGTTCTTCCTGGGCTGGAACGGTGAAGGGCCTGACACTTACATTTCAAAGGACAGTGGCCTGCCCACACGCTATGGACTGCCAAAACCCCCTACTGGGACCCTGGCACACAAGGTTGTACTGAAAGGGGACCTTATGCACTTCAAAACCACTCTTTGAAGTCTCCCCCATTTCAAAGGCACTTTTGAGTATATAAACTGGGTCCCTGACCCTACCAACTTAGACCCTTCTTGGGAAAGACACTCTGCACCAGAACCTGCAACTTGCAAGAGAAGCTGCCTGGCTGCCCAAAGGACTCACTTGGACTGCTTTGCTGTGGAGGATTGCTGCCTTGCTGTTGCCCTGCTGCCTTACTAGCCTCTGGCTTTGCTAAAAAGTGCTCTTCCAGGGCTTGGATTGAGCTTGCCTCCTGTTTCTGAACTCTCAGGGCCAAAAAGACTTCATCTCTGCAAAGAAACTCCTTGTGCGGCGAAAATCGACACACAGCCTGCCGGAATCGACGCACAGCCTGCCTAGTGGTGAAAGAATCACTGCATCACCAACCCAAAATGACGCAGCCCTGTTCCCCGAGTGGAGATCGACGCAGCACCAGCGTTGCGACCGTAACTTAGGCGCACAGCCCACCGGATCCACTCATCGCCGAGGCGGAATGACACAACCCGACTTCCTGCGAGAGGAATTGACTCAGCACCAGCCATGCGACAGAAATTCTGCCGCATCTCCCACCGGATCAATGCAGCAACTGTGACTTTGCACCCCACGCCCAGGATTACACCGTATCATCCCTGGGCGTCAAAAGGAACCTGCATCACAAAGAGGATTCAAGCCTGCGTGCTGGAATTCAACACAAAGCCCTTGCCGCGTGGAAAAGAATCAACGCATCGTCTGTGTGTGCCCGGAAATCTAACGCACATCTAACCTTTTTCCACGCACCTCCTCCTCTGCAGTCTTCGTGAGTGTAAACCAGGTACTGTGTGCTTGCAAGAGAAAATTGTTGTTTTTAAGAACTAAAGACTCTTCTTATCATTACAAAAGTGATATTTTAACTTGAGATTATCAAATCTTGATCGTTTTGACCTTAATTTAATCAGATAAATAACTTACATTTTTCTAAACCTGTGTGGTGTCTTTTTGTAGTGTTCTCACTGTGTTATTGCATGATTTATTGCACAGATACTTTACACATTGCCTTCTAAGTTAAACCTGACTGCTCAGTGCCAAGCTACCAGAGGGCACAGGATAATTTGGATTGTGTGTGACTTACCCTGACTAGGATTGTAGTCCCTACTTGAACAAGGGTGTATACCTTTGCCAACTAGAGACCCCATTTCTAACAATTCCTATGTAAATGATTCCCATGTGAGTTCATTGTAGATAAAGGTATTGTATTTTGATAGTCTGAAAAGTTGGCATGGATCTGACCTCCGGGGCTTATGTAAGATCCTGCATTAATTGTAACCCCTGGCTAGAATCTGACTGTCCTGCCTTGCCACACCAACAACGTAGCTGTAAGAAATTGAGTTGCTTGTTGAGGTAGAGTGAATCCCTCTACTCAAGCTGAAACCACAATCATTGTCAGAGTGAAGTCACAAGAAAACTCCAAATTAACCTGTGCTTAACCCTCAAATAGCCTGGCACAGAGCAGTCAGGCTTAACTTACAAGCAATGTATTAAGTATTTATGCAGTACTTCAAACAGTAGTAAAATGAAAACACAAAACAGTCCCATGACAGATTAGAAAAATAATGTACGTTTTTATAAATAAAACAAGACCAAAGCAACAAATTTCCAATCAGAAGAACCGGAGACATGCACTTTTAAAGTTTTAAGTGAAAACAGTGCCAAAAAGCACAAATCACCAGCATTGGTTATCTGGTTGCATCGGACCGGGACAGAGTCACAAGTTCAGGCTCACCACAATAGAACGTTGGCCAGCTACAGGGACCCACTTAGGCCAGCTTAACAAGAGCACTTTAATTCCTGGTTGAGGAGTATTGCAATGTCCTGTTTCGAGGATGCATTGCGCAGCCCAGGCAATGCAAGATCCAAGTCAGATATGCAATGCGGAGCATCGGTTCCAAGGATTTGTGAGGCTGCGATGCAAGGTCCTGCGTCATTGTTGAGGAGGCCATCAATGAGACTGCTTGCAATTCAAAGTCCTGCATCAAGAATGCGTCCCACACTGGATGGTTCTGAAGAAGCTGCAGGGCTTCTGATATGAAGTCCTGCTTCGTTGTTGAGAATGTTGTTGATGAGGGGCTTGTGATGCGAGGGCCTGTGTCCAGAATGCATCATGCAGCAGTGGCTCCAATGAAGCTGCGGGCTGTGAGGGTGCTGTGAAGTTCTTGTTCTGAGAGTCCTTGCAGCAGAGGCGGTGCGTCTGTTCTGCTTGGGGTTGTGCCATGCAGCAGTAGAGATTCATCGGTTCTGCTGAATCCACAGATGGGCTAGTGGAGTACCTTCAGGCACACTTCCAAGGGACTGGAGTGACACCACTTGGCAAGGTAGGACTCACAGTCGCAGAATCCAGGTGCTGGTTACAAGAGACTACTCCTTGGAGTCACTCAGGTTGGCCTGGGTACAATTTGCAGGGCCAGTATTTCTCACCCACACACAAGAGCAGCAGGCCAGCAGGTTAGTACAGCAGGGCAGCAGTCCTCTGAGTGGCAGTCCTTTCAGCAGCACAGCAGTCCACTTCCTGGCAAAGTATTCCAAAGGTCCAGAAGTGTACTGAAGAATTGGTGTCCGAGGTCTAATATTTATACCTGATGAATTATTGAAATGGGAGAAGCTTCTAGAGGATTCACTTTGAAGTGCTCAGGCTTCCTGCCTCCCCTGCCTCCAGACTAACTACAGGGGGGGTATGCAGTTATTTGTGAGAAGGCAGGACACAGACTATACAAGTGTAAGTGGGACTTTGCCTAGCTCCACCCTCCCATCCTGCTAGTGATGGCACATTCAGGCACACCTAAGCTCTCTATGTCTTTGGCTGTCTAGTAGAAATACATGAAGACCAACTGCCTCATTGTGTGACCCAGAGACAGGTTGCAAGCACTAAATGGCTAAGGCAGGAAAATGCCAACTTTCTAAAAGCAGTATTTGCAAAAGTGTAATTCAGAATTCTACTTTACAATAAAAGAGGATTTTTCATTATAAATCAAAAGACACCAAACATGAACTGTTTTCCTGTTCCCATTTGGAAGATATCCTTATTAAATGTAATAAGGTCACTCTAATGTTATCCTATGGAAGAGGTAGGGCTTGTAATAGTAAAAAATGAATTTAAGAGTTTTTCACTAACAGGACATGTAAATTTTAAAGGTAAATGTCCTACTCTTTAAATACATTGCATCCTGCTCTGTGGTCTGTTTAGGGCCTACTCTAGGGCTAACTTATATGTGTTGAAAAGGAAGGTTTGGGCCTGAAAAAAGGTTTATTTTGTCAGGTCAAAATGGCAGTTTGAAATTGGCTGTAATACAGGCTGCAATGGCAGGCCTAAGCCATGGTCCAAGTGCTGCTTAAGTGTGTGTGGCACAGTACCTGCCACAGGCCTGCTAGTATCAATTAATTTACAGACCCTGGGTACATGTAGTACTTGTTTACGTATAAGTAAATAAATATGTAAATTGAGGATAAGCATGTGTTACCATGTTTTAAGGTGTGAGCACATGCACTTTAGCACTGGTTAGCAGTGGAAAAGTGCTAAGGCCAGCAAAAACGAGATCAGAAAAATAGGGAGAAGCAAGCAAAACGTTTGGGGGAGACCACCTTAGTTAAGGCTGACAGGTCTAACAATAGCCCTTCAAGCCATTGCTATTGAAAACAATAATTAGAAGTACCACACCATACACTATCCATATAAAGTGCAAAACCAGACCCTGATCGGGACTTTAAATAATCCTAAAAAAAAATGATATGAGCTGCTTTGGCAACACATCCCACTCTAGGGATACGAGATTCTCCAGAAAGTGGATACAGGTTTTTAATATTGATGAAATATATTTGCATCTCTGCAATGCTTGTGTGTTCTATTTATGCAAGAAATCATATTTTAAAGAGCAATCGATATTTAGGCTCTCCTGTTGCTCCATATTTGGCCAAGTCTACAGGCTGACCGTGGCTGTTCCTGTGTGTTTGGAAACGTTTCCTGTTAAAACGACCCTTTCGACCTTCTACAGCCCTCCCCCCGCTGGGCTCAATCTATCTCCTTACTGTATTGGATTTCTCATGTTTTCTTTTTGACACAGCCTTCTGGATTTTCAACCTGAATTTCTCTGTGATCGATTTCTCAGTACTGCTTAGGTGAATTTCCCTATCACCATGCCCTCCTGACACACATTTTCATTCAGGCACTCCTACCCCCTTATCTCTTCTGTAGGTGTTACACCTCGCATCTGTTAGCACTGCAGATTGCTGCCGTCATTCCCACCCTATGCTTTCATGATTATCTCATGCTGCCCTCAAAATAAATCATAAACGAGGTATTTGCCGTGACAGCTGGGTCCATGACACATGTTCAGGATAACAACAAATATAAGTGCATGTATATTACTGAGAAGGTGACAGGGCCTCTGCAGTCGCAGGAGATGAGATTTTCAAATGAAAAGGCATTTCTTTTGTTTTTTTAATATTTTTTGGACCATTTAGCGAATCTGCATGACATTTTGCAAAATAGGGTTTATCCGATTTGGGTTTGGCTTGGCAAGTTTTGACAGATTTGTCAGGCAAAAAAGTTATCAGAAAGTGTCTTTCCCCTTTTAATTTCCAAATGAGACTTTGCTGTCTGAAACAGAAACACCACTGACCAGAATTACATTAAACTTGGAACGAAAGCAGTACCTTTGTTTGGTATGGTGTAAATCCGTTCAGTAAGAAGTGTGTTTAAAAACATTTGGAGGTGGCATTGAAAGTGATTGAAAGTTAGAAATATCTGGATTATTAGAGTGTGGAGGTTGAGGAACACTGGGCTGCAGACCTCCAGCGGTCTTAAATTTAAAAAAACATTCAAACCTGATTTAGCAAGGGAGCTTTTTCTCCCATTGTCCATTGCTGGCTCAGGGACCTGAGGCTCTCTGATTACCAGACGGCAACCTAAATTAAAATGTTGCTGCTCTCATCACAGGACCCCTGGTCTTGGTTCCCAAGTCCAGAAAAATAAAGCTCAACGTGCTGCAAGGGGACAAGGGAGTGTACCCTGGCCCCCTGGCTCAGGTGATGGCCCCCAAATGGACCCACCTTTACAGTATTTTTTTTAAATTAATTTTGTCAAAGAGTTCATGGACCCCCGTGGCAGGGTTTATATACCTTGTGGCAGGATTCAAGAGCCCCAAGGCAAGGCATGCAGACCACATTGCTGCCCAATGATCCACAAAATCAGACTTGAAGACTATAAGCCACCGGCAAGAGTTTGTTGACCCATGTTCAACATATTCTGAGTCTCAATACCTGTTACCGGGTTAGTGGACCTCAGAAGTCCCAGCATGGGTCCATGAACCTGTGTGGGTTCACAAACATCAGTTGGGGTCACGGAAGCCGCTTGGTCACACATTGTGATGGACAGCATGGTTTGGCTGCTTGTGGTTGATTAGACACAGTGTCTGGCTGTAGGTTGTGGTTTGACTGATGCCCTACAGCCAGCCTCCATTACACAAGACCAGTGATGCAGCGGGTACTAGCTGCCCATGGAGAAATGGGCTCTCGGGACTAGGTCACAGGCCATGCCCTTCAGCTGTTCCCTGATGTGCATGGCTTCATCATATTTATACTAATAGATGAAAACACTTAAAAGCACAACATGATTGAATAACAAAAATGTCTTAAATGAATGAATAATACTATAGTTTTAGTTTTCACTTACATGGTATTCATAGTAATATGATTTGTAATATCATCTGTAAGATTATTTACAACATTTGTAATTGCATTAGGTACATCAAGGGTGAGGTCATGGGCATTGCATAATTTGTTGGAGTTATGATTTTCATGGCTGTTAATGGATTGCAGAGTTAACCATAAGTGAATTTCAGTGATTGTAAGAGTGTTTTAAGTGAATATGTTGGTTTTGTGTATGCCCAGCGATTCTGATTAGAGAGAAATACAAAAGTGGAAGCAAGTATGATAAATTCGCGTCATTTACAGAAATGATGTAGCACAGCTAGTATAGCTTTTAACAATGTACAAAGGACAACTGTCTTCACAAAACACTACATTTACAAAAATCAGGATGGACCTTAATTCGAAAATTGGACAGTTAGTGAATAGTTCCAAGAGGGCATGGTTCACACAAAAAGACAAAGGGTCTTCAGACCCTTAATGTTCAGTGGGAATCCCTGAGGCATTGGAGGGAAAGAGAAAGTTCACGCTAAAGGAGCTTCAATAAAAAATAGGGGGAATCAAAGTAATAATACTTGAACAACTCCTATCCAGCCCCACTTGATCCGACCCAAGTGGTGAAACAAGAACACCTTCAAGACTGCCCGTTGATTAAGCCACAAAAAATATGCTTATACCAACCTGAAATGCACAAGATGCCCAACTACCAACCTCTCCCTCTGTGTAGCTGCCTAGCCTCTAAAGATTAGTATACCCAAAAAGGAGATTACTATACCTACCAAGGGGCCAGAGCAGGGCCAGTTCCCAAAAACTGGGGTCCCAACCACAGAGGGAATGTGGGCAGCGATTCTTGACGCAGACTGACCAACTCTTGATCCCAGCTCCACTGGTCCTGGCTGCCATCAATTCTGACTAAATCTAGGGTAAATTGAAGCCAAAGAGGTGGGGGTAGAGATAACAATATACTTGTTAGACCTGACAGCCTTAGGGTGGTCACCCCTAACTTTTTGCCTGCCTCCCTCCATTTTTTGGACACTGTTTTTGCTGGCTTTTGGACTCTGCGCACTTTACCACTGCTAACCAGTGCTAAAGTGTATATGCTCTCTCCCTTAAAACATGGTAACCTTGAATCATACCTGATTGGACTATTAATTTACTTATAAGTCCCTAGTAATGTGCACTCTATGTGCATAGGGCCAGTAGATTAAATGCTACTAGGGGGCCTGCAGCACTGGTTGTGCCATCCACTTAAGTAGCCCCTTTCCCTTCTCTCAGGCCTGCCATTGCAAGGCCTGTGTGTGCAGTTTCACTGTCACCTCGACTTGGCATTTAAAAGTACTTGCCAAGCCTAAACCTCCCCTTTCTCCACATATAAGTCACCTCTAATGTGTGCCCTAGGTAACCCCTAGAGCAGGGTGCTGTGTGGGTGAAAGGCAGGACATGTACCTGTGTAGTTTACATATCCTGGTAGTGTAAAACTCCTAAATTCGTTTTTGCACTACTGTGAGGCCTGCTCCCTTCATAGGCTAATATTGGGGCTGCCCTCATACAGTATTGAAGTGGTAGCTGCTGATCTGAAAGGAGTAGGAAGGTCATATTTAGTATTTAGTATATAAAATCCTGATGACTGGTGAAGTTGGATTTAATATTACTATTCTAGAAATGCCACTTTTAGAAAGTGAGCATTTCTTTGCACTTAAATCTTTCTGTGCCTTACAATCCACGTCTGGCTGGGCTTAGTTGACAGCTCCTTGTGCATTCACTCAGGCACACCCCAAACACAGGGTACTCAGCCTCACTTGCATACATCTGCATTGTGAATGGGTCTTCCTGGGCTGGGAGGGTGGAGGGCCTGCTCTCACACAAAGGACTGCCACACCCCCTACTGGGACCCTGGCAGACAGGATTGAACTGAAAGGGGACCTGGTGCACTTCTTAGCCACTCTTTGAAGTCTCCCCCACTTCAAAGGCACATTTGGGTATAAAACAGGGCCTCTGCCCTACCTCATGAGACACTTGCTGGAGAAGAAACCTGAACCTGAAACTACATCCTGCCAAGAAGAACTGCCTGGCTGCTCAAAGGACTCACCTGTCTGCTTTCTACAAAGGACTGCTGCCTTGCTGAACTCTTGTCTGGCTGTGAAAGTGCTCTCCAAGGTCTTGGATAGAGCTTGCCTCCTGTTCCCTGAAGTCTCAGGACCAAAAAGACTTCTCTTTTTCACTTGGACGCTCCATGCGCCGAAAATTTCGACGCACAGCTTGTTCCGCGGTGAGAAAAACGCCGCACACCGACGCTGATCGACGCGACGCCTTCGGGACGACCGGAACTTCGACGCACGGCTTCGCAAGGACAATGCAAAGAAATCGACGCAACGCCTGCCGTGAGATCGTAATTTCGATCCGCAGCCCCGCAGAACGACGCGCAGCCGGAAAACAAGCAGGAAAATCCACGCACAGACCCGGGACATCTGGTAATCCCCGCAATCCACAGAAAGAGACTGTCCGCACGCCGGAAAACGACGCACAACTTCCCCGCGTGAAAAATAACGACGCAAGTCCGTGTGTGCTGAGGAGAAATCGACGCACACACCCTTTTTCCACGTATCTCTTCTTCTGTGGCCCTCTGAGGAGATTTTCCACTCCAAACCAGGTACTTTGTGCGTGAAAGAGACTTTGTTTCCTTTTTAAAGACTTAAGACACTTTGGGGGTCATCCGCCAGAATACCGCTGCACAGTCAAAAGACCGCCGCGGGTATTCTGGGTTTCCCGCTGGGCTGGCGGGCGACCGCCAGAAGGCTGCCCGCCAGCACAGCGAGAAACACCCTTCCATGAGGATGCCGGCTCCGAATGGAGCCGGCGGAGTGGAAGGGGTGCGACCGGTGCAGTTGCACCCGTCGCGATTTTCAGTGTCTGCATGGCAGACACTGAAAATCTTGGTGGGGCCCTGTTACGGGGGCCCCTGCAGTGCCCATGCCATTGGCATGGGCACTGCAGGGGCCCCCAGGGGCCCCACGACACCCCATACCGCCATCCTGTTCCTGGCGGCCAAAGCCGCCAGGAACAGGATGGCGGTATGGGGGTCGGAATCCCCATGGCTTGCTGCGCCGCCATGGAGGATTCCCCAGGGCAGCGGAAAACCGGCAGTACACCGCCGGTTTTCCGTTTCTGACCGCGGCTGTACCGCCGCGGTCAGAATGCCCAAGGGAGCACCGCCAGCCTGTTGGCGGTGCTCCCACGGTCGTTGGCCCTGGCGGATTTTACCGCCAGGGTCAGAATGACCCCCTTTATATCACTTTCTAGTGATATCTCTACAAATTCACATTGCAACTTTATTTCGTTTTGACCTACAATTATCCTGATAAATATTATATATTTTTCTAAACACTGTGTGGTGTATTTTTGTGGTGCTATATGGTGGTATTGTATGATTTATTGCACAAATACTTTACACATTGCCTTCTAAGTTAAGCCTGACTGCTCGTGCCAAGCTACCAGAGGGTGGGCACAGGATAATCTTGGATTGTGTGTGACTTACCCTGACTAGAGTGAGGGCTTTTGCTTGGACAGGGGGTAACCTGACTGCCAACCAAAAACCCCATTTCTAACATTGGTGATCAGCGGTGAGGATAGGACTTGTATTTGTGCAGTGACATACAGTAGCTAAGTATTTCACTACCTACCCACAGTTGAAGGTCAACTTGATTTTTATCTCTTTTTGCAAATTCGTTTTTTCCTGACAATTTTCAAAAACTAAATCCTCACTCAACATGTCTCTGACTGGGTCTCAGATAGGAGACTTTGACCTAGTCCTGTTGGATACATATACGGTCAAACAACTAAAAGGATTCTGCAGGGCAATGAGGGTACCCACCCAAGGGGCCTCCAAAAAGGAGGACTTTCAAGTGGCGCTGAGGGCCTGGGCAGAAGCCCATTTAGAAGAGGATGATGAGGAAGAGGAGCCAGAAAATGGCCCCTCAGAGTATTTGTCACTATCTGTGGATGGTGTTACCACTGCAATTGTGCCCCCTTCCAGACCAGGGAGCAGTGTCTCTGTGCCAAGCCTGACCGCAGAGGAAAGGAGAGAGGAAAGGGAGTTCCAATTGCAAATGGCAAAACTGAAAATTGAGGCTCAACAGGAGGAAAGAAGGGTAGAGAGAGAAGCCAAGCAAGCTGAGGCTGAAAGAGCAGCCAAACAGATTGAAGCTGAAAGAGCTGAAGCTGCAGCTGAGAGAGCCTTGGCTGAAAAGAAACTGTTATTGGCTCATGAACTGAGTCTCAAGGAGCTGGATCTCAAGGCAAAGCAGTCTGAATCCAGCAATAATGGTGGCAGCATACTGACAGGACCTGCTGGAGAAAAGAAGGTTCGTATACCCAAAAATGTGGTGCCCAGTTTTGTGGTGGGAGATGACAGATAAATGGTTAGCTGCTTATGAAGTTGCACTAAGGGCTCATGAGGTTCCTGAAGGGCAATGGGGGGTAGCTATGTGGGGTTATGTACCGCCATTGGGGAAGGACACACTTCTCACATTGGATCAACCTGATCAAAACACATACCCATTTCCGAAAGCCACTTTACTTGCCAAGTTTGGGCTGACCCCTGAGGGATACCGTCAGAGGTTCAGGGACAGCACCAAACAAACCACACAAACATGGGTAGATTTCTTTGACTTCTCCAGTAAGGCACTGAATGGATGGGTGCGGGGCAACAAAGTAGATGATAATAAAGGTTTATATGACTTGATTCTGAGAGAGCATATGCTTAATACTACTTATACAGAGTTGCGCCAGCACTTAGTGGATAGTAAGCTGACTGATCCCAGGAAGCTTGCTGAGGAGGCGGACCTCTGGGTTAGCACCAGAGTGTCCAAGAAGGTTCCTGGGGGGGACACCCACAAAGGTGGTCAGGGTTCCCAACAGAAGAAAGAGGGGGGAGATAAACTTACAGATAAGGAACTCTCCAAAGGCCCCCAAAAGAATTCCCAGGGAGGGGGTGGCAACCCTTCCTTTTCCAGATTTGGGAAAAAGCCAGGGACATATGATAGGTCAGGAAAATCCAACCCCAAATGCATGGAGTGTTACCAGTATGGTCACTATAAAGGCGACCCCCAGTGCTCCAAGAGAGCACCGTCCACTACCGGACAGACACCTGGGTTGACTAGTGTAGCGCTCGGGGGGAGATGGACCCAGATAGCTTTGGGGAACAGGTAGACATTTCCCTAGTGACCCTGGGAGAAGGAGAAATGGTGCCCAAAGCCCACATGCCCCAAAATACTTCCAAGTACAGGCAGTGGGTCACCATTGATGGGCAGAAGGTGGAGGTTCTGCGTGACACAGGAGCCAGTATGACTACTATCAAGAGTCAGCTGGTGTCAACAGAGCAGATAGTCCCTAATACATTCCACCAGGTCATAGTCGCTGACAATCATGAGAGTCACCTACCGGTGGCTCTGGTTCCCTTTGAGAGGGGGGGGGGTCTCTGGTACTCTGAAAGTAGCTGTGAGTCCTGCCATGCCTGTAGATTGTCTGTTAGGCAATGATCTTCAGCATACTGCTGGGAAAGAAGTGGAGCTCAGGTCTCACCTGGAGACGTTAGGGTTACCTGAGTGGGTCTGCATGACCACACGGTCCATGGCTGACCGAGAGGGAAGTCAAGGGCGTCTGGAGCCTGGAACAATGGCCCAGAGGGCTGCCAAGAGGAGGGGCAAGGGGCGCGGGAAACCGGCCCCAGAAGTTCCCGCAGTGGCTGACGGGGCTCCTGAGGAGGAGGCTCCCGAGCCAACTGGGGAAGACATTGCCACCCTAGGTGACTTACCTGAGCTTGCTGGCTGGCAAGTTGAGGGTGGACCCACCAGGGAGGAATTCTGCAAGGCGCAGAAAGAATGTCCCAGTCTGGAAGGTCTGAGGAAACAAGCCTCAGACCAGGCGGCAGGTGAAGCCTCTGGCGATCACCACATATATTGGGAGAATTATCTCCTCTACAGTGAGCCTAAGGTTCTGGCCTTTGGGGCAGCGCGTACGCTGGTGGTCCCCCAGTGTTACCGAACCTTCCTACTGGGTCTGGCTCACGACATTTCCCTGGCAGGACATTTGGGGCAAGGCAAGACCTTTGACAGGCTTGTCACCCACTTTTATTGGCCCAGAATGAGGACAAACTCAGATAAGTTCTGCAGATCTTGTCCTACCTGCCAGGCCAGTGGTAAAGCAATAAAAAGGGTTAAAACCCCCCTGATTCCACTTCCTGTCGTTGGCACCCCCTTTGAAAGGGTGGGCATCGACATTGTTGGTCCATTGGACCCCAAAACTGCCTTAGGCAACAGGTTCATCCTGGTTTTGGTGGACCATGCCACCCGTTACCCAGAGGCAATCCCTCTGAGGACCGTAACTGCACCGGTGGTGACCAGAACTCTGATGGGGATATTTACCCGTGTGGGATTCCCCAAGGAGATAGTGTCTGACAGAGGCACTAACTTCATGTCTGCATACATGAAGTCTCTGTGGGATGCGTGTGGTGTAACCTACAAGTTCACCACCCCCTATCACCCCCAGTCTAATGGTCTTGTGGAGAGATTCAACAAGACCTTGAAAGGCATGATTGGTGGCCTCCCTGAGGCCATGAGGCGTAAGTGGGACGTCCTCTTACCATGCCTTCTCTTTGCTTACAGAGAGGTCCCCCAGAGGGGGTTAGGTTTCAGTCCCTTTGAGCTTCTCTATGGGTACCCTGTCAGGGGACCCTTAAGCATTGTCAAGGAGGGGTTGGAGAAAGCTCCAAAGGCACCCCCTCAGGACATGGTCAGCTACATGTTGGCCCTCCGCAACCAGATGACCCGCTTCTCGAAAGAGGCCCGAAGTAACCTTGAGGCCAGTCAAGAGGTAATGAAACGCTGGTATGACCAGAAGGCCACCCTGGTAGAGTTTCAACCTGGGGACAAAGTGTGGGAAATGGAGCCAGTAGAGCCTAGAGCTCTACAGGACCGTTGGTCTGGCCCATTTGAAGTAAAGGAGCAGAAAGGGGAGGCCACTTACCTAGTGGACCTCCAAACCCCTAGGAACCCCCTAAGGGTGCTCCATGTTAACCGACTAAAAGCTCATTTTGAGAGGTCTGAGATCAACATGCTTCTGGTCACAGATGAAGGAATGGAAGAGGAGAGTGAACCTCTCCCCGACCTCCTCTCTGCCCAAGAAGGTGATGGGTCAGTGTACGGGGTCATTCTTTCTGACTCCCTGACTCTAAACCAGAAAGGAGACTGCTATGAGCTGTTGGAGCAGTTCTCCCCCCTGTTCTCCCTTACTCCTGGACTGACCCACCTCTGTGTTCATGACATTGACACCGGTGACAGTCTCCCTGTGAAGAACAAAATTTACAGGTTATCGGATAAGGTGAAGGCCAGCATCAAGGAGGAGGTCTCCAAGATGTTAGCTCTAAGGGTTATAGAGAAATCCAGTAGTCCCTGGGCCAGCCCAGTGGTGTTGGTCCCTAAGGCTACTGCCCCAGGTGCGAAGCCAGAACTCCGGTTCTGTGTGGACTACCGGGGTCTCAACTCAGTCACACGGACTGATGCTCACCCCATCCCCCGAGCTGATGAGCTCGTTGACAGGCTGGGCGCTGCCAAGTTCCTGAGTACGTTTGATCTTACTTCAGGGTACTGGCAGATCGCCCTGACTGAGGGGGCTAAAGAAAGATCCACATTTTCAACCCCTGATGGCCATTACCAGTTCCGGGTGATGCCGTTTGGATTGAAAAATGCCCCCGCTACCTTCCAGTGGTTGGTTAACGGGGTCCTAGCTGGCAAGGACACCTTCTGTGCAGCCTACCTGGATGACATAGCTGTCTACAGTTCCAGCTGGGAGGAACACCTGCTCCACCTCAAGGAGGTGCTTCAGGCCCTGCAACAGGAAGGCCTGACCATCAAGGCTAGTAAGTGCCAGATTGGGCAGGGTTCCGTGGTGTACTTGGGACACCTAGTGGGTGGTGTCAAGGTGCAGCCACTCCAGGCCAAGATTGAAACTATCAAGGCCTGGCAACCACCTAGAACTCAGACTGAGGTGAGAGCCTTTTTAGGCCTCACAGGATACTACCGCAGATTTGTCAAGGGCTATGGTACCATTGGGTCACCCTTGACAGAACTCACTTCCAAGAAACAACCTAGGTTGGTGAATTGGACAGAGGCTTGTCAGAAAGCCTTTGAATCCCTGAAGGAAGCCATGTGCACGGCCCTAGTGCTCAAGGCCCCTGACTACTCCCAGGAATTTATCGTGCAGACAGACGCTTCAGAGCATGGCATAGGGGCAGTCCTAGCACAGCTAAATGAGGAGGGCCTGGACCAACCAGTAGTCTTTATTAGCAGAAGGCTATTACCACGGGAACAGAGGTGGAGTGCTATCGAGAGAGAAGCTTTTGCTGTGGTCTGGGCACTGAAGAAGCTAAGACCCTACCTGTTTGGGACTCACTTCCGGGTTCAGACAGACCACAGGCCCCTCAGATGGCTCATGCAGATGAGGGGTGAGAATCCAAAACTCTTGAGGTGGTCCATTTCCCTACAGGGGATGGACTTTACGGTGGAACATCGCCCAGGGGTTGACCACGCCAATGCTGATGGTCTCTCCAGATACTTCCGCCTTAGCGATGAGAGCTCCCAGGAGGTCGGGTAGCTCTCCCCACTTTCAGCTGGGGGGACACATGTTAGACCTGACATCCTTAGGGTGGTCACCCCTAACTTTTTGCCTGCCTCCCTCCACTTTTTGGACACTGTTTTTGCTGGCTTTTGGACTCTGCGCACTTTACCACTGCTAACCAGTGCTAAAGTGTATATGCTCTCTCCCTTAAAACATGGTAACCTTGAATCATACCTGATTGGACTATTAATTTACTTATAAGTCCCTAGTAATGTGCACTCTATGTGCATAGGGCCAGTAGATTAAATGCTACTAGTGGGGCTGCAGCACTGGTTGTGCCATCCACTTAAGTAGCCCCTTTCCCTTCTCTCAGGCCTGCCATTGCAAGGCCTGTGTGTGCAGTTTCACTGTCACCTCGACTTGGCATTTAAAAGTACTTGCCAAGCCTAAACCTCCCCTTTCTCCACATATAAGTCACCTCTAATGTGTGCCCTAGGTAACCCCTAGAGCAGGGTGCTGTGTGGGTGAAAGGCAGGACATGTACCTGTGTAGTTTACATATCCTGGTAGTGTAAAACTCCTAAATTCGTTTTTGCACTACTGTGAGGCCTGCTCCCTTCATAGGCTAACATTGGGGCTGCCCTCATACAGTATTGAAGTGGTAGCTGCTGATCTGAAAGGAGTAGGAAGGTCATATTTAGTATGGCCAGAATGGTAATATAAAATCCTGATGACTGGTGAAGTTGGATTTAATATTACCATTCTAGAAATGCCACTTTTAGAAAGTGAGCATTTCTTTGCACTTAAATCTTTCTGTGCCTTACAATCCACGTCTGGCTGGGCTTAGTTGACAGCTCCTTGTGAATTCACTCAGACACACCTCAAACACAGGGTACTCAGCCTCACTTGCATACATTTGCATTTTGAATGGGTCTTCCTGGGCTGGGAGGGTGGAGGGCCTGCTCTCACACAAAGGACTGCCACACACCCTACTGGGACCCTGGCAGACAGGATTGAACTGAAAGGGGACCTGGTGCACTTCTTAGCCACTCTTTGAAGTCTCCCCCACTTCAAAGGCACATTTGGGTATAAAACAGGGCCTCTGCCCTACCTCATGAGACACTTGCTGGAGAAGAAAAGTGAACCAGAAACTACATCCTGCCAAGAAGAACTGCCTGGCTGCTCAAAGGACTCACCTGTCTGCTTTCTACAAAGGACTGCTGCCTTGCTGTTGGCCTGCTGCCTTGCTGAACTCTTGTCTGGCTGTGAAAGTGCTCTCCAAGGGCTTGGATAGAGCTTGCCTCCTGTTCCCTGAAGTCTCAGGACCAAAAAGACTTCTCTTTTTCACTCGGAAAATTTTGACGCACAGCTTGTTCCGCGGCGAGAAAAATGCCGCACACCGACGCTGATCGACGTGACGCCTTCGGGACGACCGGAACTTCGACGCACGGCTTCGCAAGGACAACGCCGCCCGACCTCTAGAGGAGAAATCGACGCGACGCCTGCCGTGAGATCGTAATTTCGACGCGCAGCCCCGCAGAACGACGCGCAGCCAGAAAACAAGCAGGAAAATCCACGCACAGACCCGGGACATCTGGTAATCCCCGCGATCCACAGAAAGAGACTGTCCGCGTGCCGGAAAACGACGCACGACTTCCCCGCATGAAAAATAACGACACAAGTCCGTGTGTGCTGAGGAGAAATCGACGCACACACCCTTTTTCCACGTATCTCTTCTTCTGTGGCCCTCTGAGGAGATTTTCCACTCCAAACCAGGTACTTTGTGCGTGAAAGAGACTTTGTTTGCTTTTTAAAGACTTAAGACACTTTATATCACTTTCCAGTGATATCTCTACAAATTCACATTGCAACTTTATTTGGTTTTGACCTACAATTATCCTGATAAATATTATATATTTTTCTAAACACTGTGTGGTGTATGTTTGTGGTGCTATATGGTGGTATTGTATGATTTATTGCACAAATACTTTACACATTGCCTTCTAAGTTAAGCTTGACTGCTCGTGCCAAGCTACCAGAGGGTGGGCACAGGATAATCTTGGATTGTGTGTGACTTACCCTGACTAGAGTGAGGGCTTTTGCTTGGACAGGGGGTAACCTGACTGCCAACCAAAAACCCAATTTCTAACAATAGTCATGGAATTTTAGCAGCCTGAAATCAACTTAGAATGATGATGACGCCTCCCATTACTTACAGAAGTGGGACATCCTCACCCTTCTGTAGATGTAGGCACTTCAGCCAACCCCTCTTATCGTATTCATAGAGTTCTGCACCCATGCAGGAAAGAGCACGTGTAAAGGCAGACCAAAGGGAGGCATCTCAACTTGTGTTTAGTCAAAGACCATTAGCTGATCATGGTACTTATTGAAAATCTGCCACAAGGGCTGGCCCTTAAATTATTAATAATGAACATCTACATAAACCCACATAGAAACCAAAAAGTGAATTTGTCTATAAACTACAACCCATCATCAAGGCCACCATAATGAAACATCTGGATACTTACCTACTCCTTACAGGAGACCTTAACTTGAACCTATTCTACAGTCTTGCAACCAATGAGATAACCGTGTTCGATAATCACTGGAAGATACAGCATCAAGTGAAACCAGAAACTGCAAAAAGAGACCATCTTCGTGAATCATTCATTACGCATTGCACATTTCTTGGCCCTAAAGACCTTAATGGCTGCCTGAAAGAACACCAACCGCCCAGTTATACACATATCACTGCAAGCTCCAAATCAATAATTGATTGCATTCTCTTGAGCATTCCATTATTCCATTATATAAATTAATTTCATATTGAGCCACAGACAGTAAGTGACCACTATCCACAACACAAAATAACCAACCTTGAAACTCCATCCCACAAGGCAGCCCAGTTTCTGGTGGAGTCTGTCGGGCTAGAGCTAGACACTTTTCTAGCCAATTCAACAAACAACTCCAAGACCCAAGTAAATCATGGGAGGACTTAATAGTAACTTAGCTTCTGCACCAAAACCCAGTGACAAACTATGCCCAACCACTGTCACTGTGCCAGTGAAACCGTGCAGTCTCCCACCTACACTGTAAAACAAAAAAAGGCCTTAAACAGGGAACTGCGGATAATGGCTCATAATCATTTGAATCATGATTCTATCAACAAGGCTGGGCTGCAATGCAAGCAATTCAAAATCAAAGTATGAGAGCAGAAGAACAACTGCAGATATATCTTCTGGTCCAAATTGCTCTGCATTTGCAGAAGTATAAACTCCAAAGAAATTCTGGAGAACTATCAACTCACTGGAAAAAATGCCAAGCGACGATGAACAACGCCAACATCTCTGAAGAAGGTTGGGTCTCACATGTCTGTAAATCACAGTTGCTGAGGTATCTCCTTCTCCAGAAGCGGAAGTCACCCCACAAACGTCAGTCACTCCATCCACGCTTTGCTGCGGCCCAAACAGTGCATACCATGGAAAAGAAAGCTGGGCTAACGGAGCACTGGCACCCAGTGGGCAACCCCATGCACTATTAAATGCAAATCGAACCACATGGACAAAAATTCTAACATTGCTAAACAACCATGCTTTCATGACAAGTCTGATCCTGGACTCATGGCGAGGTGCCATCATACATCCAATATTTAAAGGAGGAGACCTTTCAAATTCGGAAAATAACAGTCAAATCTCACTGTTGAATAACAACAAAAAATATTACAGAGGGCTTCCCCTAGAAAAATTAGGGTCTTGGGCGTCTGAAAACAGCATTATGCTCATAAACCAGAAAGGTTTTAGAAAAGGAGTGGGCACTGCCACTAATT
Organism: Pleurodeles waltl; assembly: GCF_031143425.1. Lineage (NCBI taxonomy): Eukaryota > Metazoa > Chordata > Amphibia > Caudata > Salamandridae > Pleurodeles > Pleurodeles waltl. The sequence continues at coordinate 1,387,677,327 of NC_090440.1, read as the reverse complement.
CAATGGCGGATTCCCTTATGATTGGAAGAAACAAATCCAGTTGCTCCTCTGGCTACCTTTGCATAATAGACTTTCGACTTGGTCCCTAGACCACTCCTATTGGCAAAATTAGAAGCTCCTTGGATCCTACAACACCATCTTAGAGCAATTATGTAGCTGCATACGAACCCATGGGTGAGCATAAAGGTGGGAGATGGGTGCATAGTCACCAGAAAAGTGCCCACTGACATCAGCCTTAAGCAGGGGTTTATTTTAGCCTTGCTTGTTTTAAGTATTTTTCTGGCAGACCTGGTAACCTCTCTAAATAATATCACTGCCCCTCGAAAATGGGTGAAATGCATTTTAGTTGCCTGTTCTATGCAGATGCCCGCCTCCAGCTTTCTTAAACACTCTACAAGTATATATGGATAAAAAAGAATAAAACAATGATTATAGTGAATAAAATCAACACATTGACAAAGCCAATAGGTCTCACCTATTGAAGAGTTATTGGCTTTGCCAATGTGCTTAACCCATGTTATACACCAGTGTGGATACTGTTCAGAATGGATAAAAATTAGTGACGTAAAGGAGAGTGGTAGAGAGTGACACAGAGTCAAGTGAATTGTCATAGAGTGAAGTGGAGTGTCATTGAGTGGCACAACATAGATTGTGGTGGCACAGAATAGAGTGGCTCAGTGTTCAGTAGAGTGGAGTGGTGTAGAGTGCAGTGGCATAGAGTTGTGCAGAGTAGAGTAATGCAATATGGATTGTAGCATGAGGGTGGAGTGGAGGGTGAAATAGGATGGCATAGAGTACAATGTCATTGAGTGCAGTGGTGTAGATTGGATAGTTTCAGATGAGAGTGTAATGGTGTAGAATGGTGCAGCATAGAGTGCAGTGGTGTAGAGCAGAGTGGCATAGAGTGCAGTGTCTTAGTATGCAGTGGTGCAGAGTACGTTAGAGTGGATTGGCCTACAGTGCAGTGGCTTACAGTGTAGTGATGCAGAGTAGAGTGGTGTAGAGTGTAGTGGTGTACAGCGCATTAGTGTAAAATGCAAAATAGTGGTATAGAGTAGAGTGGTGCAGAGTAGAGTCCAGTGGCATTGAGTGCAGTAGTGCAAAGTAGAATGGCAAAGAGTTCAGTAGTGGAGAGTACAGTGTTGCAGAGTAGAGTGTTGTGGAGTGGTGTGGAGTACAGTGGTGTAGAGTGAAGTGATGTAGAGTGTAATGGTGTAGACTAGAGTGACACAGAGTGCATTGGTGTAGAATATATTGTTGCAGAGTACCATGTAGTGGCGTAGAGTGCAGTATATGCACAGTTAATTTACATATAATTACATTTTGTTGTGTGCTGGAAAACAACAATGTATGGACTTTCACTAGCAAACCCCCAGTACTCACAATGATTTTCACATAAATCCTTTCACTTTAAAGTCCAAGAAGGAAAAGCAAATACCAACTTCACACAGAAGACAGAGCTTGACCTTTGACCCCTGTCTGTGAATACACTGCAAATGTGACAAGAATAAGAGTTAAATGTATGTTTATGGAAAGGAACTCTAGTGGAACAATACAAGAGGCCATTGTAAACAGGTTTTGCTCCATGGAAAAGATTAACTCAAGCTGGACATCATAAAACACATTAGGTCTAGCAAATAGAAGGCAAGCTAATGTGAGTTGGGAACCACAACGCCAATGGAAAAGAGTGTGCAAAATGCATCCCCAGAGAAGCTTTCCAAATGTCCCCAAGATGTCTTTAGCAAACCACACAACTGCGCAGTCTGGTATGCTTTGACCTAACAAAGGAGAGCAAATGGTATTTACATGGAAGTAAAATCTCCAAAGTTAATACTTACAAGTACTTAGGTGTTCTGATAGAAAACCATGGCTCATTCTGGCCCCAAAAACAATATATCAGGAATAGCCAGGAGCCCTTGAAAATGCCTGCGGAAAACTGATAAGCCATCTGTCTGGGCCCTCATTGACGCCACTCATAGAAGTAATCAAGGCACAATTGGTACCCACCATCTCTTATGTGTGCGAAGTCCTACGTGGACAGCATTTGCTCCTTCTTGACAACTTGGTTTCAGGCATATAGAGAAAGGCCTTCAGAGTCCCAACAAGTGCATCCCCGGCACAAATAGGGTTGGAATTTGGGCTTGTCAGCCAGAACATAATGCAGCAAAGTTTATATGCAAAACTCTGCCACAAGCTTCGCAGTTTCAGTCCTGACACTCTAAAACACTATTTATGGCTAGAAATCTCAAAACCTGGTTCACCATCTTTGGCCCGGGTTTATCTTAATCTTGCATTCACAACCTTACAACTAAGCAATCACTGGACCTCAGCAGCCCTCCTTACCACCTCTAAAGCAGTAAACAATAAAGCCATACAGCTGCTTTCCCATATCATTGACACGGGCACTCTAGCAAAGCGGTCCCATGCCCAACATGTAATCCACAGTTATAAGACATCGTACCCACAACCTTGTTTGGCAGCCGGTCTGTCAGAGCGAAACGGCAGCTTCGCAGATACCCGCTTGGCAAACTTCCGACCCTTAATATGACCCAGAGGTGGTGCAACTTTGACAGCAGAAAGGGGTGCAGGTTATGCAACTATCAGCGCGAATCAATTGAACATATAACATGCACTTGACCTGCCTTTCAAAATGAACGTTGGTACTGGTTAAAACCCATCTTTATTCCAAGAGGAATATGCACATGCAGAAGCGCTGCAGACGAGTCCCTGCAGGTAAAGGACTACAGACTAACTGCATACTGTGTAACATTTCTGGATTGTTGCTGCACAGAAGCTCACCATTCAAAAGACTGAACTTGTCCATTCGGAACCCATAGCTTGTTAAGCCCGTTTGTGGTCAATTGCACGGCTGATATCCCTATGATATTAACATGATGCAGGAAAATGTTAGTACCCCTATTTTATGTCATGTTCGAAATCTCATGATAAGTGCACCTAGAAATATACATTTGAAATTGTGCTCGCTTTGCTATAATGTTGATGAGGGTTTGAACACTGAGATTCATGCCCATCTGGAAGCCTCGAGATACAGCAGATTCAATGATGGAGGGGCAAAATCCATATGTTGAAGGCCTTTAACCATAATTGTACCAAAATTGAACCACTGGGAGGAGAAATAAGTTCGGATTTCACTTTTAAATGATTTAGTTGAGATGGTGGTGGTTTACCCAGAATTGTATTTTGCCCAAGACTTGAGGACGGAATTCAGTATCTTTTGGGAAGATGTGTTCAGATCTGGCTGTGCATTTTCCATTCAGAAAAGGTACAAGAGTTTTAAAAAAAAAATTATTTTGGAAAGGTAAATAGAGGTTCAATCTGATGATTGAACAGAGTGGACCAGAGTACAGATCCTCGTGGGGCTTCCTGTTGTATGCTTAGAAATAGGGTTTAAGATTTTTATTGGTTGAGAACAACATCTAAGAACCACTCCTTCCTGTCGGATAGTTTATGGAGTGGGTCAAAGTCAGTGACAGTGCAGGAATCACCTACTTCTAGGTTAAGGTGTGCATTGCCCAATGTTTTAGGCATGGCGATCTCAGTTATGCCGTGACGCCAGAATCCGGATTGAAAATCATCTAGATGTTTGTTGTCTGAAAAAAATGTTTTAATTGGTCTTCAACACAGCTATAATATATTACTAGAGAGAGAGAGAGAGAGAGAGAGAGAGAGATAGCTAGATAGATAAATATATGTGGGCAGATTTACAGTGTCGTTTGCGTTGAGGGTGTGCTCCATAAAAAGCTCTCCATCTGAAGATGGGACTACCCAGAGTTGTTAGCTTTGCTTATATTTTGGATTCGACCTTCGACATGCGTTACTTTACAGCTAATACAATTACATTACTTTACAGCTAATGCAATTACAGTTTGACGTGTTTGCCGATGATGGGCACTAGAAATTATTTGTCATCATTAGACTGTGACCCAGAGCCAAGGTGAGAAAGGCAAAAAGGAGGAGGAAGAGCAGGATAGAAAACCGGTGTCAAGGAAAGAAAGCACGGATGAAACAGAAACTGGAGGACAACCGGTGTCAAGAAAAGAAAGCAGGGATGAAACAGAAACTGGAGGACTGATATAAAGAGTCATGATATGATAGAATTGCTGGTCCTGGTATTCAGTAACTGTAGCGTTTGGGCCTTGCTTGAGCCCTTCTGGCCATTCAGAAACTCCCCTATTATCTGTATCTACAAAGATACCTTCTGATACATACACAGGCCAATTGTGTTACCCTGTTCACAGTTGCTGGGCGATCTCTAGAACGTCATTGTTTCCCCTTGAGTAATAATTTAGCCTTAAGATTGCTCACAGCGTGCACAAAATTGTATCGGTAGAATCTCAAAAAAAGTCAAAGGTTGAGTATACTTTTGAAGTGTTTGCCTTTTTCCCTGATTGGCCTGAAATTCCACTAGTGCTACTCCGATGCTGTGGTTGCTTTTTGTCAGTAGGAGCTTTACAATTATTTTGTACTTTAAAGTTTTCTGCTATTGCTAGTGCTTTCACACATTGGTAAATCTTTGAAAAATACATTTGCACTTTAAAACTATTTTTCTGTCCCTAGGAAAAATGTATTTTCCCTGAAAGTAGCCCTTTCTTTCCCATTTTACTGCAACCAGTTTTCGGGTTGCTCCCACCCATTTTCCACTCGAGACACAGACATATCTTACCAACCTACCTGAAAAGTTTTTAATTGCCTACAAACTAACACATTTGCAGGCATTAATATGCTTTCCTTGGACTTTCCCTCCTCCTAACATCCGCTTGGCCACTGTGAGTATATTGCCTCACATAACATTACGATACATTGTTGTAATTTTATGTGTGAACACAAAAGATGAGAATATGTTATTCAGATTTTGTGAAACAAGACAAATGTGCATCTGGGTTTAATTTTAGGTTCTTGAATGGCTTTGAAAATTGGGCTCTGTAGGGTCTGCATGGATTTGTCAGCAGAGCAGTGTAGGAGAGAGTGTCTCTCAGTTTGTGCATCTCCGAGGTCACGCGGTGTGCAGATTTTATCCTCTCTGGGTTTGTGGTTTAATGTGTGTGGGCCTTTCTCTATTTCTAGCCTGTGGTCGCTGCATTTGGGGAGCGTTTATCTCAGTTTGGGTTTTTGACCACAGTGAGGTATTCTATAAGTTTAAACTTTCTTCTCACTGATGTGTGACATTGTAGCTTGTTGTGCTGCCCCGTGCGCCTCCCGGTATATCATGCATTGCTTTTTATTGTTCCTTTTCCAAGTTACTGGGCCATCCCCTCCTGCTTGCGCGTTCCAATGTTAGATACTTGTCGGTGTCGGCTGCAGTGCGATTGTAAGAGTGTGAGACAGTATTCTTTTTCCCGTCCGAGAGTTTGTATTTTGCCCTTTGGTGCGTGGTATTAGAGTGACCTAGGTTGTTTTTCCATGATGTGGAGCTTTCCTAAAAAAACTCCTTTTCTTGACTACAACCAGAAGGGGGAGGGGCGTATTCCAATTGTACTCTCTAGCGATTAATTGAAAAAGTGAGAGTCTGTACATGTTCCACACTGTTTGCAGAAGTGGGAGTGCACGGTTTCTCTGTGGGCTTAGGTTTTTGCTGTTCGACCTCCTACTTCACCCATACATACAGGGAGTGCAGAATTATTAGGCAAATGAGTATTTTGACCACATCATCCTCTTTATGCATGTTGTCTTACTCCAAGCTGTATAGGCTCGAAAGCCTACTACCAATTAAGCATATTAGGTGATGTGCATCTCTGTAATGAGAAGGGGTGTGGTCTAATGACATCAACACCCTATATCAGGTGTGCATAATTATTAGGCAACTTAACAAAAAACAAATATATACCCATTTCAATTATTTATTATTACCAGTGAAACCAATATAACATCTCAACATTCACAAATATACATTTCTGACATTCAAAAACAAAACAAAAACAAATCAGTGACCAATATAGCCACCTTTCTTTGCAAGGACACTCAAAAGCCTGCCATCCATGGATTCTGTCAGTGTTTTGATCTGTTCACCATCAACATTGCGTGCAGCAGCAACCACAGCCTCCCAGACACTGTTCAGAGAGGTGTACTGTTTTCCCTCCTTGTAAATCTCACATTTGATGATGGACCACAGGTTCTCAATGGGGTTCAGATCAGGTGAACAAGGAGGCCATGTCATTAGATTTCCTTCTTTTATACCCTTTCTTGCCAGCCACGCTGTGGAGTACTTGGACGCGTGTGATGGAGCATTGTCCTGCATGAAAATCATGTTTTTCTTGAAGGATGCAGACTTCTTCCTGTACCACTGCTTGAAGAAGGTGTCTTCCAGGAACTGGCAGTAGGACTGGGAGTTGAGCTTGACTCCATCCTCAACCCGAAAAGGCCCCACAAGCTCATCTTTAATGATACCAGCCCAAACCAGTACTCCACTTCCACCTTGCTGGCGTCTGAGTCGGACTGGAGCTCTCTGCCCTTTACCAATCCAGCCACAGGCCCATCCATCTGGCCCATCAAGACTCACTCTCATTTCATCAGTCCATAAAACCTTAGAAAAATCAGTCTTGAGATATTTCTTGGCCCAGTCTTGACGTTTCAGCTTGTGTGTCTTGTTCAGTGGTGGTCGTCTTTCAGCCTTTCTTACCTTGGCCATGTCTCTGAGTATTGCACACCTTGTGCTTTTGGGCACTCCAGTGATGTTGCAGCTCTGAAATATGGCCAAACTGGTGGCAAGTGGCATCGTGGCAGCTGCACGCTTGACTTTTCTCAGTTCATGGGCAGTTATTTTGCGCCTTGGTTTTTCCACACGCTTCTTGCGACCCTGTTGACTATTTTGAATGAAACGCTTGATTGTTCGATGATCACGCTTCAGAAGCTTTGCAATTTTAAGAGTGCTGCATCCCTCTGCAAGATATCTCACTATTTTTGACTTTTCTGAGCCTGTCAAGTCCTTCTTTTGACCCATTTTGCCAAAGGAAAGGAAGTTGCCTAATAATTATGCACACCTGATATAGGGTGTTGATGTCATTAGACCACACCCCTTCTCATTACAGAGATGCACATCACCTAATATGCTTAATTGGTAGTAGGCTTTCGAGCCTATACAGCTTGGAGTAAGACAACATGCATAAAGAGGATGATGTGGTCAAAATACTCATTTGCCTAATAATTCTGCACTCCCTGTAGTAGAATTGGGAAGATGTCGTTTTCAAATTGTTTTAGCTAGTCACGATTTCTTTGAGGTGGTGAAATCACGGTGTGATTTTCGAGTAAATTTTTATTCCCAGGTTTTAATCTTTGGATGGGCCTATTCTGGGTCCGAGGTAAGTGTGGGTTGTTGTGTTGCCTGTGATGTACCTGACCTCTGTGCCTAAAATAAAGATTATGAGTGATTTCTCTATTTTTTTAAAGTTTTTCTGGACTTTCTAGTATTTTTAGGTATACTATTAGGGCCCATGCTAAGCTATTGCTTTCCAAAAGATTAAAGACTTGTTAGGTCCCTTTGGCCCAGGTGGAATTACCAACTCCTGTGCATGTGCGTTTTATTTGTAAGACTTGTGTTAGACCTGGCATCCTTGGCTTGGTCTCCCCTGTCTTTTTTACCTGTCCTTCCCATGTTTTGACTGTATGCTGATCTCTGTTTTTGCTGTTTTTGGTACTCTGGGCACTTTACCACTGCTGACCAGTGCTAAAGTGCAAGTGCTCCTGTGTAAAGTGTATGTGTAATTGGCTTTTCTATGATTGGCATATTTAATTTACTAGTAAGTCCCTAGTAAAGTGCACTAGAGGTGCCCAGGGCCTGTAAATCAACTGCTAGTGTTTTTGCAGCACTGGTTGTGCCACCCACATTGGTAGCCCTCTAAACATGGTTCAGACCTGCCACTGCGGTGTCTGTGTGCGCAGTTTTAACCTGCCAGTTCAACTTGGCAAGTGTACCCACTTGCCAGGCCTAAACTTACCCTTTTTATAAATGTAAGGCACCCCTAAGGTAGGCCCTAGGTAGTCCCATGTGCAGGGTGCAATGTATGTCAAAGGTGGGACATGTACTCATGTGTAATTAACTAACTGTGAAATACTGCCAAATTCGTTTTTCACTGTTGCAAGGCTTATCTCTCCCTTAGGTTAACACAGTGGCTGCCTCTAAATATTAAAGTGTAGATTCCCTTCGAGAGCAAATACCAATTTGGAGGTTGGTGTCTCTGAACTCACAATTTAAAAATACATCTTTTTGTGAAGTTGGTTTTTAGATTGTTAGTTTGAAAATGCCACTTTTAGAAAGTAGGAATTTTCTTGCTTAAACCATTCTGTGACTCTGCCTGTTTGCGGATTCCCTGTCTGGGTCAGTTTGGCAGTTGGGCTGTTTGTGCATATCCTCTAGACCATGGGTACTCACAAACTTTTTCTCGGGGGCTAAAATTGCAGTATGGTTTGCGGCCGAGGGCCGCACTGAAGTGACAGCGGGGGGCGGGGCTTAGATGGGGCGGGGCGTAGAGGGGCGGGGCTTAGAGGGGGAACAACCACCCCACCCCCTTTTTCAAAACATCTGCACACTACCCCAGTAACACACACAGCGCCATCTGCACACTGCGCCATCTGCTCCCACCCCTACCCCAGTAACACACACAGCGCCATCTGCTCTCACCCCTACCCCAGTAACACACACTGCGCCATCTGCTCTCACCCCTACCCCAGTAACACACACTGCCCAACCGCACACAGCGCCATCTGCTCTCACCCCTACCCCAGTAACACACACAGCGCCATCTGCACACAGCGCCATCTGCTCTCACCCCTACCCCAGTAACACACACTGCGCCATCTGCACACAGCGCCATCTGCTCTCACCCCTACCCCAGTAACACACACAGCGCCATCTGCACACAGCGCCATCTGCTCTCACCCCTACCCCAGTAACACACACTGCGCCATCTGCACACAGCGCCATCTGCTCTCACCCCTACCCCAGTAACACACACAGCGCCATCTGCACACTGCGCCATCTGCTCCCACCCCTACCCCAGTAACACACACAGCGCCATCTGCACACAGCGGCATCTGCTCCCACCCCTTCCCCAGTAACACACACAGCGCCATCTGCACACACACAGCGCAATCTGCTCTCACGCCTACCCCAGTAACACACACTACATTAAAAACAAATAAATAAATAACCAAAGAGCCTTACCTGACTCAAAGCACTGTAAAGATGCCACAAATGTGGAACAGCAGGCAGGCAGGCGGGCAGCAGACGTGGAGCCGGTGACAGGAAGCAGACGACAAAGCCCCGTAAAAGTTAGCTGCAAGCGCTGACTTTTATGGGGCTTTGGCTTCCAGGATCGTCATGGTAATGCCATAAACAATGGCCGCCGTACGTAAACATAGAGGAGGGCCGCGGGAGCATGCGCAAGGAAGCCACTGTTGCGCATGCTCCCGCGGCCCTCTTCTATGTTTACATACTGCTGCCATTATGATATGGCGTTTGGTGTGCGTCTCGCGGGCCGCCAAGCTAGGTCCGTGGAGCCGCTGGCGGCCCGCGGGCCGTACTTTGAGTACCGTTGCTCTAGACAGTGACGCAAAGGGTGCTGGGGTGTAGCCTGCATATCCTGATGAGCCATCTGTGCTAGAGTGGAGGGAGGAGTGGTCACTCACACCTGAAAGGGCTGTGCCTGCCCTCACGCAAAGCAGTCTGCAACCCCCTAGTGTGTGTCTGGGGCCTGTCCTGGCCAAGGCAGGATCTTGTGAACAACAGAGACTTTCCTTTGAAGTTTGCCTACTTCAAAGACGGAAAGGGGTATAAGTAGTGGACCCAAAACCCCAGACTTTCGATCGCTTCTGGAATCAAGAGGAACCTGTGCCAAGGAGAAGAGCTGAAGTGCTGAGGAGAAGTGCTGCCCTGGCCTGTGACTGTGCTTTGTTGTGCTACCCGGCAGTTGCTGCTTCTGCTTCTGAAAGGGGACAAAGACCGGACTTTGTTGTGTATTCCTGCTTGAAGAAGAATCTCCAAGGCTTGGAGTAGAGCTTGCCTCCTGTTTTGAAGCTTCAGGGACAGCAAAGGCTTCACCATCCAGGTGTGAGTCTGCATGCTGTGAAATCTAGCTTGCCAGAGGGTGCCATTCCAGGTCCTGGGCCCCTGGAAGTGAATTTCTGGAGTAAAACCTGTCTAACGATGGCAGAGGACGCCGTGCGACTTCGCTAAGGATGACGTTGCATGGAAACCACAACGCCGCCCGCAGCTGAAGCCGAGGACCATGCAGAAGCATGACGACCCCAACGACTCCACAGGCGTTGCATCGTACAGCCGCTGATCATGCACGACTTGCTGAGCTGGGAGTGTCATAAGTCTGACGTCTGTGGCATCCAATGGCATTGCAGCGCCTGTGGCCCTGTGACGCCATTGCGACCCCATGAGGTCACCCTGCAGCATCATGTCTCCTTTGGACTTCGTCTCTGCTGGAACCAAGGGATCGACACCTCGCAACCGATGCCACCTCACCTCCACCACTCTGCAGTAAGGACCGGCCTCTGCTCCTCTGCCTCGTAGCACCAGAACAGATGCTGCATCGGATCCAGCAACGCCTCGCTCCATGACTCTGTGCACCGGCCTCTTTTCTACTTGTTTTACTAAGGTACTGTACCTGGGGATCCGTCCGACTCCATAAACAGTGTCAGTGGCGTCTCATTGTAGGAAACGACTCCATCACTACGCCACTTAACCTAAAATTGCAGTATTTATGTCTCTAGGCACTATTTTTGTGTTTTTAAGTGATAAGATCATATTTGTAATGGTGTATTGTGGATTTTTATCGTACCAGTGTCTTGTTTATTTAGATAAAATATTTACTCTTTTTCTAAACCTGTGTTGAGCATTTTGAAGTGATTCAGTGTATTACTGTGTGTATTGGTACAAATACTTAACACATTGTCTCTGAGTTAAGCCAGCCTGCTCATGCCGAGCTACCAAGGGGGTGAGCGGGGATTAACTGAGTGTGATTCTCCTTTACCCTGACTAGAGTGAGGGTCCTTGCTTGGACAGTGGGCAACCTGACTGACAACCAAAGACCACATTTCTAACAACTTGTATTACAAGACTTGGGCAAATGTGTCCTTCAGCAATGGATTCAAGCCTTTGACTCAGAGGTTGAACAAGTATACTTTGATCTAGCCTTTTGTAAAACTGTTTCTGTTTGAAGGCCCTAGTTTACATGTGTATTGCCTTTACCTTACATCTGGTGCTAGTGTACAAAGGTTTCATTGTCGCATGTTTTTTCCCCACTCTAGACTCCCTTAATTTGATGTTTAGTTCTCGGAACTCAACAAAATCAAATGTTTTTCAGAAAGTAGCACAGTAAACAAATATTTTGACTCAATATTTGTTTTTATTATGAGTATGCTGATTAGAGTCTGCAAGGTAAACATAAGGTCATGGTAGGAAACCTATTTGGCTGCTACATAAAATATTGTTGTTAGGAGCTTGCACATTCTGTACAAAGCCTTTTAGAAGAGTGCAAAGGAATATGCTTATATAGCTCTTTAAACATTCCATAATCACTCCAGTGAGGTTATTGATGATGACAATGCTTATGGCTTGTGAGATGCCACAAATGACGTCAATAATGTTGCCAGGCTGGTGGCAGCATACCCTTTAGTGAGTAATAGTAGGAGTGAATTGGTCCTTTTAAACCAGTGTCGCTAGAATGAGGCCTACAGGCTCATTCACTTTTTAAAATGTGTATGCTGTGTGTTTTACTTACCATTAGCTTTCATCAGGTTGGTGTGATATGCTGCACATTGCATGCGTGGTGCATCTGCGCTGGATGTATGTGTGTTTGGCTAGGTCACAATACAAGAGTAGTGTAGTATTCAGCAGTGTGTGCGTGACCTATGCATGGGCTGGTTGTATCTGTGCCAGTAAGTGGTACAGTACCTGAAGGTTGTAGTGCTGTACAGTGTGTGCAGGATAAATGCATGTGCTGCGTGTATGTGTGCATTGTGCATATGCTAGGCAGTACCCACTTGTTGTATACATTTGGCAGGATGTATATGTACCTCTGAATGGTACACTAAGTGGAGGATAAAGTACTGTACAGTATATGTATGCTGTGTACACACATTGTCTGTATGTTTGCCTGTGGATGGTACAGTACATGGAGGGCCCTGGGTTCCATTTTGGTAGACCCAGCCCTGCAAGGTGAAACGTGGAGTGGAGATAGAAAGACTCCCCACAGACATATTTGTGGATTGCTACATTGCTGTAAACTGGGTGGGACACACATTGGGGGAGGGGAGAAGCAGGCCTCCCATGTACACTTTCAATGGTGCTTTGTGATTCAGTGAGAGGTCACAAGGAAGGTGTCTGGGGACATCTCAGGAAGGGAGATGGGGCTGATAAGAGAATCATGACGACTAGCGTTGGGGTTCTGGGATTAACCTTTTGATGCACATATCACTGTGGCTGACATATATGTGAACTCTTGTCACTCTTATGACCTGTGCTGTGTGAATATCCACTTCGGAGACATCCCTGCACTTCAAAAGAAACAGAACCCCAAAATAACATTTCAAATATTCAGACCCTAAGTCACATTTGGTGTCTGGAAATGGACTATAAGAAGGGGCACTTGAGACCCCAAAACTGTTGAAAAGACCCTTTTGCCTTTTGAGGAAGAGGAGAGCGTTGGAAGGAGCGAGGTCCACTCGGGAGCCCTGTCTGGAGGCCTTCCTGTGCGAGGTATGTGAAAAAGGCTGATGCACCAATCCGGCCGTTGCCAACCCCGGTATAGCAGTAGAGGGCTGCTGTGAAGATAGCTGTGTAAAACACTGCCGTGCTGTAAGGACTGAAGCCTTGTGCTGCAGTGGTGTGGTGATTCCATATGCCAGAGGAGGTCACTAGAAGCACCAGGGACTGCAACTTGTTCAACCGGTTGGAAAAGTGAGGACGCTGTCAGAGCACCATCACCCAAGTATGAAACCAAGAACAGGAAAGTTCTAAACAACCCCCCATCTGGAGTGAGTGACACTTACCTGTAGGTTAAACAACAGGAAACCTCCAATCGCTTCAGAAGCGCAACCGCGAGCATGAGAGCGATCACCCACCAAGTGTTCCTGTTGAGTTCCCCTGCGCCGACTCACCTGACTTGGGCTGAAGCTGCTCTGAGCGCCTGTGAACATTGCACACTCCTTGACTCCGAACGCTTCCCTCCTAGCAGAGCAGGTAAGCCTTGTTTTGTGCCAAACAGCTCCACAGGAACTTGCTGCTACATTGAGAGCGTGTGCGTGCTGGAACATTATTGACTCAATAGTGGACTCTTGAGACTCAGATTACTTGTGGGGTATTTCCTGGATGTTACCAATATTGAATGGGGAGAAACCACGAACTCTAAAGCAATGAGTGACAGGGAATTGCAGAGAGACACTAGAGCCCCGACTTCAGTGGAGGACTGTGTAATTGTTTTTGAATGTCATATTCTTTCTTTGTGTGGGTAGCGTTAGAAATAGCCCAAGTTCACTCCCCAGTATCCACTACTTCTCCTTTCCCTTTCAAGGGATACTTGGACTGCTCAGCCATACCTACCACTGAAAATCAAGTGCAGAAGGTTACTTGGCTCAGTTGCTCAGAATCCATAGTTGGGTGGGCCCTGGGACATACATCAAACGTAAAAGATCTCAACCCCCACAGTTGGGCCCATTAACCCCTGCTTTCCTCATGCTCCTCTAAAAGGGGTTCTGACATTAGGCTATCAAAGGCCCATTTTATTTTTGTAAAATGTTATTTGCTCAATTTCTATTATACATCATGTTTCCCTCTTTTCCTAGAGATTGACTTTACCTGTTTGATTAAATATATATCAATGTTGGTTTCAACCTTTTAGTACTTTATATTTTAACTATTTTGACTATAGACCACCATTTGTACCTCTGATCCATACACTTTTTCTGAAGAAGACCTTTCTTGTTGAGACAAAGATTACTTATAGAATAAAAACAAGTATAATTAACTCTGTGGGCCAAATTGTTTGGGACCTATGTGAATCGCTCACAGGTCACAAGAAGAGTGTGCCATTGTTCAGGGTTCTAATTGCTCGAAACCCCAAACGAGAGTGCTAGAAATTATCATTTTTTCAATTCACCTAGGGTTATTGAGATTTGAAAAAAAAACTTGGTTTGACGAGTGGTCAGGGTTCCCTCTGTTTGTTAGCTATGTTGTGACAAATTACTCATCTTAGATTGAGGCAATATCTGAATGATCCACACATGCCTGTCAATGGAAACTTTATGTACACGGAGATACCTGAAAACAGTGCCTGGTCCCCACCCCACTTCCTGCTAGCAGAACCTCCTACTCGCTTGTCCGACTGTTTTACCATCTTATTAATGATGCCAGAAAAGCACTCTAACATTAATGCAGCAAATCTGAAGTTAATTATATTGTCATTTACTCAATCTTTAGACATTTCCACTAAAGCCTTGATGTGGTTGTCAAAATGATCTCATCTTTATGAGCTTGGTTAAGGTATTTGGTCACATGATCTCGCGACTTTGCTTCTCTCAAACCACTTTCTAGGCCATCACTTGTAGATTGGTAGACAGGCCACCAAACTAGCTGTGTGTCATGGACCCCAACAAACCCAGCAGCATCCAGCCCACAAAATTGAGCTTTCCCTCCAGGTTTAGGGAGCCGTTTTCGCCAGAACTGTGCACACAGACATGGCAAGAACCCAGTAGCAGATGGGCTGCTGGTTAAGGATTCCCGCTGTAGAGCCAGCGCAGACTCACTCCACTGTCTGAAACCCGGAGGAGCCTTGTCTCTCATTGGAGGAGTCAATCTGCGAGTGCGCAAAGTGAGACATCCTCTGGTTTACTACAGGTTCTATTAACCCCCCCCCCCCCCTCCCCCCGCCCCCCACCGTCTCTCTCTCGGAACTGTGAAGTTGATAAAAATTGTTTGTAACCACGCAAATATTTCTTCTAGAGTATTTTGATGCGTTGTCCATTTAAATAGGTATATTTTGTTTGTGGGATTCCAAAAATATGTTTTATGCAGATATGTGGGGAACCATTTCCGTTTCACTTGACCGGAGTATACAACTGAGGAAATATATATAGACCGGACTGAAAGTTGGCAACTTGTGCACAAATAAAAGTTGTTTCATTTGGGAGGTTCTGTTTCTTCTGCGTTCCCGGAAACTGTGCTAGCAAGCTCTAAATAATGCACCAGTGGGATGCCTCTCAAACCTTTTCTCTCGTTGTGTCTCACTGCGCGCCTTTCTTGGTGACGGAAACATGCCATGCAGGGTGATATTGCAGAGAAAAGCACACACCTCGCTCTTAATTAAAAGATTTTCTGACTACATATTGAGAAGTGCGTGTTTAGACGTCAATACGATGATTTCTATATTTTCTGTTTTGAAAGCTTGGCCGACAGTGTTGCCGTGGCTTTTTGCACGGACTTTTGCAGCACAACTAAAAGCGAGGTTTTACAGACTTTGGTCTCAGGTCGACGTTGGGCTCCGTAGGCAACCTTAAGCCCTTCTCTTCCTTTCACCCACTTATAAATGTAGCCCACTACTTCTGCTGTCTCGCCTTCTTGTAGCCCACTAGTTTTATTTTGTGTAGCCTTCCTGTAGTCTTCTAGTTATAGCTTGTCTTTCTATAACCCACTGGTTCTCTCTTGACTCGCCATTCTAATTTGTCTAGCCTTCCTGTATTTCACTAGTTCTACATTTTCTGCTTTTTCACACTGTGTAACAAAGATGGCAGAGCAGTGGGTGTTTTTCTCTGGTAGATTCACCAAGACTCGTTGAAAGGAAAGGGGCTCAACCATGCAACTTATTGTGCTTGCACAGAACTTGCATTATCTCGAGAGCTCTGATCTCGATACTGTTCATTCAGTTAACGAACTGATTAAACAGTTGGAACGACACGCTGCAGTTGACCAGGTAGTTACAGATTTGGGCAGTCATTGGTGAATGTGGCTTTTTTGGGCATCACATACTGAATGCTTGGTGCCAGGGTGGATTGTTCTCTTGCACAAGCTGGAAAAACTGAGTAGTCAACCACCAAAGGTGGCTAAGCAAGAGAAGAAGAAATAGAAGACAGGTTGAGCAAAGAGAAGCATGCAATATAATTAATGCTGTGCCAACCTTGTTTCCGCCTTCAGTAAGAAGAAGGGACCCA
The DNA here is from genome assembly GCF_031143425.1 of Pleurodeles waltl. Taxonomy (NCBI): domain Eukaryota; kingdom Metazoa; phylum Chordata; class Amphibia; order Caudata; family Salamandridae; genus Pleurodeles; species Pleurodeles waltl. Next base: position 1,387,661,160 of record NC_090440.1, on the reverse strand, counting down.
ATGAAACTCTTCATTTCTGTGCATAGTTATTTGGAAATGATTGTTTAATAAGAGCAGATTAACTACTACCTTGTCTCAACTTCCTTTAGCCCACTAGTTCTAATTTGTCTGACTTACCTGTATCCCACTAGATCTACCATGTCTTGCCTTCCTGTATCCCACTAGTTCTCCGTAGTCTTGCCTGCCTCTACTCCAGTACTGATTGTTCTCATTTCACAGAACATCTGCTTTATTGCTGGTTCCAGAAGGGACTCCAACCTAATGTGTTTGTCGCATCAGTAGCACATCCAGATAATCGCATCAGTCTCCATATTAACCGTCAGGAAGGTAACTAGTCTGTACCATAGATATGGACTATTGCATGAAGGCCACATAACTTGTAAAGAAACCTCTAGTGCCAACCCAAGCAAAGCAATGGACAACTCTGCAGAAAACGCTATATACATAATGCTGCAAACAGATCCACAACAGGATCTAGCTGGCACTATCTAATATAATCCATCATTAAAAACTACCTTTCTTCTAACCTCACTAGTCATTATTAATTGAATCACTTCTATGTGATGCAAAAAACAACAAGTACAACAGAACACGTTGACTAAGGAGAACAAGAATCCTAAATTGGCAAAAGACTTCCATATTCAGAAAGCACTATGTGACCATACAAAGTGTGGGAAAGTGCTATACAAGTTGACATAACATCTCCTTAGGCCATGTAGTAAGAAGAAAATAAAGTGGGGGTGCATGGGTCACTTACGGGGGGAATAGAAATTAAGCATATGAACAGCCAGTTTAGAGTTGCATAGATGAGAACTGCAAGTACTTTTTCCAAACAGATCATTTCCATAGGGACTGGAGGCAGACTTCAGAACTCTTATTGAAGCTGTGCATATATATTTTGGTTGACGCCGCTTTCCCAGATGAAGGGATTTAATTCAAGGTGATAATGGCGGAAGATGACTGTTGAGAAGATGTATTTTAAACAGCAAGTCGAATCCAAGATGATGTGGACATAAGAGATGGACCACACAGGGATATGTGAGGCAAACCAAGGTAGGGAGAAGTAGAGACATCCTCATTGAAAAAAGTACACTCTCTGCAGGGTGTGTTTAGGATACTCTACTCTTAGCTACCAGAATCTGTTGGCAGCTAATAGATCATCTAGGAAGTTGTAATTGGCATTTTCTTTCGTTTCTGGCTTTCTAACGTGTTTGTGTAGTTCATGGAGAAGGCAGGGGATCCCTGACACTTACCATATATTTTGATGAGAATTTCCTGCCGCCCAGGTAGACATTGTTCTACTCTTCAGCACAGCTTCATTCACAAATTTAAATAAAAGTATGCTCACTAAACATGAGAATATTGCGACCATGCTTTTGAGAAGGACTTTTAAAGCATTAATGTAGAGGTTAAACAGGTTGGGAGTGAGGACACATCCTTACATCATACAAGTTGCACAGGAAGACTCTCTGTTAGCTATTAGCTCGCAATGTGCTCCAATTACTTGTTTTATTATATTCTGGGAATACATAGCTAGAAAAGTTTGAAGAAAAGGTGGTTGGGCACATGCTTCCTTCACTGGTGTATATGACCTATGGACTCATAGAAAGTTTAGACGTCAATCAAGACAGCCGTGAAACTTGCCTTCTCAACTCGGCTGTTCTTACTGATAACTAGCTGGATTAGTAAGAACTGCTCCACCGGCCCCAGCTTCCACCCTGAACCGCCCCCCCCCCCCCACCCCCACCCCACTTGATTCTTCTCTTCTACCCAATTCTCAGGTGGTGGAGTAGGACCTTTCTGTGAATTTTAGAGTGAGTTTCTAGGAAAGGGATTGTGCAATAGCTGGACAGGTCAGAGCTGGAGTCTGTTTTACAAATTAGGATCACCGTTATCTACGTACACTTACTAGGGCCCCTCTTGTTCCTCTATACCACCAAGCACAATGCAGTACACCCAGACTACTGGGAAATTATCTAAGCAGATCATCAACAATGCTGTCAGGTCAAAGGGCATTACTCCCTCCTAGCATTCCTAACAGCCTCATGACTTCATCTAATGCAAAGCAATGAATGTTGTCTCTCACCTTCCTTCCCTTGCCAACGTACTATCCTCGCCTGCCTGATCACTACCAGAGACATAGTCAGTACAGTGTACTCTTCAAATGCCATCCACCATTCCTACCTCAATTTGATCTAAATGGTTGGAAGACCCCAGTAAAATGTTTAATTGTTTGACTCCACATCCTTTATCAAGGTATCTCAAGGTTTGTGCTCGTCTACTCTTGCTTTTAAAAGAGAGAACTTTGATGCTGGGACTTTGTAATCCCAGTCTTTAGGTTGCACATAGCTAACTTCTGTTAGATAAGAGTAAATATGCTCCCATTAGGAGCAGGAACTTATAAATAGAAAGGGTTATTCAAGAGGGTTATAAAGTGTCACTGTCCCTTGTATGGGGATGAGGATAAGACACACTTCCTCCTTCTTTGCCAATTTTGTAACAGGAATAGGGTTAGGTTGACTGAAAAAATATATGAAAAAGACTTACATCAAAGGCCAGTGAGCTGGATTTGGGTTCTTCCATAATCTTGGTATCATTCTAGCAAGCAAGCCTCTTTCATTCAGTAGAACATGTGATTCAGGCAGGCCCTGATTTTTGCCTGGGCTCAGGTCCTGTGTTTCACCTGGAAGTAGATTTTTTAATGTATGTCCTTCATATATTTTGTAGACCAGCAGCATGAAAGCAATGACCTCTGAAGCCCTCCACATGAGAGTGTCCTTGGTGAAGATCCCATTGACCCAATCATGACTCACTGGTGGTGGAAAGAGAAGAAACACTATAGAAACCCTGAGACAGACCCATGAATCCAGCCCATCCCTTGAGTCTGCTAAGCAGCATGTCATGGTCCTGGGTGCCATGGGCTGCTGAGGCTTAAAGGGCCAATTTATTGTTTTCATCTAAGGACAGAAACATTTCTTCTCTAATATCACGCAGATTGCTTTTGGTGACCTGAATGGTCATGAACCCAGACTGTTAGCAACGCAAGAAGTTGATATATCGTTTACTATTTATCTATCAATCTTGTGTAATGCACATGAACAGTGAGATATAAGATGTTTCATATATAACTCACAATCGTGTCACATTAAACCGTGGTAAATACCATTTGACCAGAGTGAAAAGTCATTAGGTGAAAAAATGATAGACATAACTGTAGAAGAACTATATTTTGAACGTCTTGAAAAACGGGGTGCTTCATGAAGAATTTGGTGGAAAATATGCACTTTTAAGTGTTTCACGAAGTATGGGTTTCTATAGGAAATTCCAACTGTTGGAATCCGTACCAGTGAAGGATTACTTCTGGGTGAGTGGTGTTCTGAACTTGCATACCTCAAGTTAGAGGAAATTTCAGCTTGTGGGTGCTCTCACGTCACCAAAGTTTGAGAAGATCTCTGTTGCATACAGAGTACTGTTTTTAAGGATGGCTTTGTTAGCAATGTTGCATGGGTAATTTCCTCCTTGCCATAATTGTAAGCCTGTGTAGTTCACCAGGAAATAACCCCGATCTCCATTACAAGTGAGTCCAGTCTTCAAATCATCAAGTCTTAAAACCGAAACTTGAGAATTCAGAGCCCAGAGACATTGGGTCTGACAGACTTGCTGCGGGTAGCTTCATTGCTCGGTCCCAAACCTCCCACTCCAGAGGTGATGCAAGAGCAGATAGTGTTCCCACTAGACAGGCCCAAGTGGGCCCTTCATGCTGTACCCCCACTGCACCATCCTCAACTGGCAGAATTCTGAAATTATGTGAGACTATGCCTGTGTAGCAAACATTTCACAAAAGCCTACTGCCATTCTGAGAGTCTAGAATTAATCCAAAGAGAAAGGATCATGTATGCGAGTCTCACCTCGAATTAGCTGTGAAGGTGCTTTATAGATGTGGCTGTCTAGAGATGCTCACTCAAGAGGGACACTTGTGTCTATCTGTCAACAGCTGTACTTTGGTCAGCGGGTAGAGTGTGGTGCACATGGATTGAAGCACGGGTGGTGTGTAACGAGATCGTAAAGCATAGATCAGGGTTTCTGGAAATAGAGTCCTTGGAATTCAGAAAGGTACAATTGTTGCTGGGCCACAATGGTGTTCCTTTGAGGTCTGCTGGGGTGATCAGTTCCTACTGGATGTTAAACATCTCCATTGTGCATAAGGACTTGGTAGTGAGTTTCCTTAGGTGCGCCTTTTTAATCTTTTGACAACTGTGATGTAATTCCTCCTATAACTCTTGGGATGAATCTTGTCCTCATTGCCATTACTGTTTAAGGGTAAACGTGAAGCTTGCCAGTTCACAGTTGTCCCTTTTGTGGCTTTCATGACTGTCTTAAATATTTTTCTTCTGGGACAAACTTTTGCAGTGCAGATGTATTATGATGGAAGAGCTTTTCCAGTGATGCCCTACCATCCGAACCATTCGCCGGCCTGAACAGGAGAGGAAATTGTCTTGGTCAGCATTGAATTTTTGTAGTAAGTGTCTGCAGGAGTTTCTGAAGATGTGCAATTGTGGGGTGCAGGGTGATAAAGCAGATTTGAAGGGTTCAGGCACCTGAAGCAGTGAGCAAGCCGTGACTGCTGCTGAATTGACATACAGTGGTATCAACAATTAATGTGAGAACCAAGTTCAACCTGTTCCCTGCTATGTGCATCAGGACATATACTGCATATTCAAAGATTAAGGCCTTTTTAAAAAAAAAAATCAATTGACCCTCCCAATTCAAGTCCACATACTCAAAATTGTGTTACCTGCTATCTCGAAGTGGGGAGTCATTTTATTACAATTCATCCAAGAAGGAGCAAATATATATCAGGGAGCTGATAACTCATGGCAGCTGTTAACAAACTCAGTAATTGGAATCCCGTGGTAGAATAAAGAGAAAAGTGGGACAGATAGCTGGGTTATTTTAAATGGTGTGAGCAATTCTACCTGCGATTTCACTTTCTGCTCCTATGATATGCACCAAAGGGAAGGACTCCGTCGATGACGTGGTTGAATAAAGTTCTCGTTATTCCCACCATCTGACAGTTGACTTTGGCTAGTAAGTAAGCTGGGAGTGAACAAGTCTGAGGACTTCTGGGATGTTCAAGCTTTCATTGTGGTGAGCTTTTTCTGGAGCTCTAGCTTCCAAGCTTGTGGGCTGCTCTTGAAGAACTTCAAGTTAGGGGTGGGCAATAAATTCTGCTCTGGCAGCAGAGATGGCAGAATTTTGGCCTCTGAGCGTTATGCTTGTAGCATGGAGTTCTGACCAAATTCCACCAACCGCTGCCCATAAGAGTTTTTTCTCATGCACTGCTTGCCAACAGTAAGTTGGCAGGTGTGAGCAAGATTTGGCATCTCTTAGTATGATTTTCAGTAGCTAGGAGGGCACCCAGCGAGATTTTTCCAACTCGAGCAGTTGCTGATGGTTGCGACTGTTCATGGTGAGAAAGCTGCCACTCAAATGGAAAATCTACTTGAGTGGCATAAAAATCAGCTTGAGAAGCAGTTCCCTCTGGTGCACCGTGTGGTGCCGTTCACGATGGTTTTTCAGTGCAGAATGAGCTCCCAGCACTAAAAATCAATGTGAGTAGTGCAGCATGGCCAGTTCTGCCCATTCACGAAACCCTGCTGAATATCGCAGAGTTTTCATGTAACTCAGCGGAATACCGCAGATTGAAACTCTGCAAGTTCGATCCACCCATGCTTCAGGTCAGCCTTGTTTGTAGGCATATGTGTCTGTCTAGAGGAAGGGTCTGTGGTATTGGTTGAAAGGTTAAGTTTCTTAGCCTCCATTTTTAGAATACTGGAGTTAACAGTTTTTTTTAGATATTTTCCCAGCCTCTTCAACAAAGTTTGCTATGTGTGTCCCAGTTTTTTTGGTCGAGAGATGCCTGTCCCCTAGGTAGGTTTGTTGCTCTAAATTGGTTATAATGGTAATGGGTGAGGGCTCAGGTGTTTTTTGTACTTGGCGTACCATCATTCAGGCCCTGCTCCTGTAGGCCAAAGAAAGGTAGCGCAGTGGACTGGTGCACCCACCAGGGTGACTGCTTTGTTCCATTTCACCTACAAACCATTGTTTTCAAATATGTTATTTTAATTCATTAAGTGGAAGAAACGGAAAACTACAACACTTAGAATGCATTAGGTGATCACATGAAAGTTCAGAACTGGAAACAGATGTCCCTAATGACCTAGAAGAGGGTGATTACTTCAGCCTGGCAGAGAGGGGCCTGATCCATGACTGAGAGGTGCTCTCAGGACTCCTGTGCTAGAAATATTGATTGTTTGGGTGTTGACCGTGTTGCGACCGGAAATACCTAAGAGGCAAAATAACCTGTACTGCCTGTAATTTGAGAGTGCCCGCACAGCTGGGAATGTGAATCCATATCTCCCAGCATACGAGGTGCAGTTGTCTGAATAACCGTGACGTGGTCTGAGGCACCTTGTAGACGTAGGGCCAGTTGAAAGCTGTGCTCCACGGCCAGTCTGGACGCAGGGTCCAAATGACTGCAACTGTGTCAGAGGGGGGACAGTCAGATGCTGGTTCTCAAAGTTCTTCTCTTAAACACGCGGCTGCTGCAGTTGATAGTGCGAGCACATAATACTGAGGCAGCGTAATCCTGAAGTCGCCTCGGGCCTCTACAGTCCATTTACAGCCACTCCCTGCCCCTTCAGCTCACTCTGTCAGCTTCCTGCTTTTCCCCTTTCTGACGCTTTTTATTTTTTCTCTCCCTCCGTCTTTCCCACGCATCTTTTGCTCGCAGTAAATGCTTGAGACAGAAAACTAAGCGCCGGCCCTCAGAAATAAGTGCCGGCTCCGCACCGGAAACAACAAGCACAAATTAAGCACTGGGGGAGGGTTGATGATAGAAAAGCGGGTGGTGTAGTTAGAGGATTGGGAGGGCTTGGGGTGTCAGTGCCTTGAATGGTGAGAAAGGCGCTTCCTCTCATATGGGCCCTGTTCTCTCAGCAATGATCCTCACACCTGCACTCCCTTCCATGCAGGCTTCGCATTTCTGCTTCGCTCAACCCCACGCTATGCCCGTCGTTTACTCCCCGAGCTCCGCGCCTTCCCCGGTGGCCCTCAAGGAGCTTCTCCTGTTCCTTTACCTCCCTCTTCGGCTCCTCAAGACTCACCCCCATCAGTTAAGATACATGTTATAACAAGTCCCTCCGAGGGGGCGACGCGGCTGGGAATGAATGAGAGGGTAAGGGACTTTCCGGATAAGAAGGGGCAGGAGTAAGGGTTGATATGTCTGAGAAGGGGGCATGACTTGATGGGGGGCTTGGGGAGAAGGAAGGGGTGAAGCAGCAAGTGTGGCACGGTGGGCGGAAAGGTGAACGGGCACACGTGTGTGAATGAGCATCGGCAGCCGGGGGGAGAGTGGCCAGCCGTGGAGAAGGCACGTGACCGTGACTCAAGGGACGAGGGCGAGCGGAGGAGTGGGGTGTACGAGAGCACAGGAGCACAGCCGGAGTGCATGGCCGGGGGGACTTGAGCCCCCAGCTAGAGGGCACGGCCGGGAGAGGCGAGGGAGCTGGGCCGAAGTGACGCAGGGTTGCCTCGGTGGGGACGGAGCCCTTGGTTAGATAGGAGAGCTGGGAGAAAGGGGGTTCCAAAGCTGGGAATGGGCGTGAGAGGACACCTAGGGAGCGTGGTCAGAAAATTCCTAGTGTGGCATGCGCGGGGCGGTTGCTAATATTACACTGGGCATGGATGGCATTTAGGGGTCGCAGCTGTGACTCCCTAGACTGCAGCTTGCGACCCCTGGTGAAAGGGTGACCTTGTCTGCGTGTCTCATCTGTATGGTATAGCTCTTGTACTATGAGCGTGTAAATGAATGCTTTTATTGTGTGCTTTGCTGCATGTTTGAGAAATAGGTGTTTGCTGTACCTATGGTGGAAAGTGTTTGTGTGTGCGTATGTGTTTAAAGAATGTGTGCTAGGTGCTATGTATCAAGAATATATGTATGACTGTTACCATGTTAAGCTCTCATATCTAGGATGGTTACAGTCATACACACATTTATACACACAACCTCTCACGCATTCCTAAAACACATACACAGACAAAAATATTCCAACATAGGTACAACAAACACAATCCTCAACCAAGCAGCAAAACACACATTAAAACAAAAATACACAATAAGAGATGTGGTTAGGTGGACACAGGTGTGTTGCTCCTTGGTCCAAGCACAGATGAAGTGCAGCCTGAACATGCGCACAGGTGGGCTGTGACTTAATGAAGAAAGGTGCTGGAGGCCTAGCTGTACTCCAGCGAGACATGACTCCACGAACACATGCTGATGTCATATGTTTAAAATGTGTTCTGTTGGGTGCCACCTAATAATAAAGTTCTAAGAGACAATTCAATTTGAGACATGCACTATATATAAGGCTAACATAATTCATGTATGTAATGGGTGTCCAGGGCAGGTCCAGCAAGGCTTGCCCCATGCTGGATTTTTTATATCCACATAACATAAAGTGTATGTTCTGATAATATCGACTTATTTTTTTAAAAAAATACAGTCTGGGGATTCAAAGGTTATACATGCTACACAAAAAATGATGAAGGTAAAATGCTTATCCAAGAATAGGCACACAGATTTCCTGTGACAAACCAAAGGATTGGAAATTGTGTGTGAGCAGAGTGACTTGTTTTGTGATGGGTATATTTACTCCTGGGCTCAGTAGATGCATTATTTGTGCAAATTACCTTTATAAGGAGAGCTTACATATATGAACCAACCTGGCTTATTCTTTTATTAATGATTATGATATTACGAGTTAGCCCGGGCATATTAGGTTTTGCCTGACATCTGCTTGATTAGCCGAGATACATTGAGATTCTGCCTGGGCTTTTGAGGCTGTATTTAAGTTTTTGAGACTATGTCTAAGCTTGTTATGGCTGTGCATAGGCAAATTATGGTTGGCATACGACTATGAGGACTTTTCTAGTCTGTAACTTCTGTTCTGGTCTACGATAGCTGCTCTCCAACTCAGTGCTGTGGTCTTTTTGTGGTCAAGCCCCTGAAACATCATCACCACAGCCTAGCGAATTTAGCTTATAACTAAAGCACACGTTTACCTATTTTAATATACTTTTGATATTTTTCCATAACACATATTGTAGGTTTTATTTTTATCAATTCTGTGATGTCACTTTTGTTAATGACACCAGAGTCAATGATTCTGGGTCATCACTTTCTGTGAAATCACCCAGGTCTAAGGTCATATAATGCAACTCACTTTGAACTCACTTGGGTCAAAGGGCATGTGATGTCACTTTCGCTACCCCTGGCATGTCGGGGAATTGACGTCCTTGACACTGGAGAAGGGATACACAGACACTGGTGCAGAGATGCACTGACACTAGGACAGATATGCTCATGTTGGGCAAGTGATAGGCTGACACTGGGACAAAGATACACTAACTCGGAAAAATATATGCTGACACTGGGGCAGAGGTACAGTGAGGCAGAGATTCACTGACACAGGGAAAAATATATCACAAAGGGACAAAAATATACTGACAAAGACACACTGGGACTGGGGAAAGGATTGGCTGACACTGGCAGAGATTCTGTAGCAGAGATTATACTGGCGCTGGGAAAAAGATATGCTGACCCTAGGAAGGGATGGTCTGAAACAGGGGCAGCGATTCGCAGACACTGAGAAAGGCTTTCACAAACGAAACTGAAGGTCCACTGACAATGAGCAGGCAAAAACAAACATTTAACCTGTGAATTGGAAGACACAGTTGCAAGGAATGGGAGCACGACTGTGCTCACACGAAAGTCCCCATGAACCCTTCCTTGCTTAAACCGCAGGAAACCCCTTCAAAGCAGACTTGTCCTTAATAAAGAATGGGCGACCATCATGAGCGCCTATAGATTGTGTAAATTTGAGGAGTTACACTTTATATTAAAAAAAAACAGCATTCGGTTCTGGAGACTCGGTATATCCGAGAAGCTTGGTTGCTTTCTCAAGGGGAAAGTTATATCAGGTATCACTATGCAGTAGGTGCATTCACCTAGGGAGCTATTCCACTGCGGTAGAATGTTCTATTCATTGGGCGCATCTGGGAGTCCAGCTTCCCCGCCAGTTAACACCATTCTCAAGCAGGTGCTTTAACCCACTGAACTATCCCACTGTAGTATAGCTCCCCCACCTCTCCTGTTCTGAGATCTCTAGAGAAATCCGCAGCAGGTGCCTTTCCCCGGCGCTAGCAATCATCATTGGAGTGTCTCAATCATTGGGTAACACTGGGTGTGAAACGTTGCTGTCCCCAGAAACACAGCAGTCTGCTTACATTCAGCAGCAGGTGCAGTAACCCGCTGAACTGTACTCGTCAGGGGTTTAAAGAGCCCGCACCACAGGTGTCAATGCATTTCACTGACCCTTTCTGTAGGTACGTTAACCCTGAACTATCCACGTCATGGGTAGCTCCTAGACCCACCATACACCTGAGACAGTAATACGTTTCGCAAGCTCCGATGCACGTGCATTAACCCAGCGAGCCACCCATGTTGTTGAGAAGCTCTCTGGGCTGGGCGTCGTGGCTCGGTCAGAGTACAGTACCGTGCAGCAGGTGCACAGCTCACTGTTCTCAGACACTGTTTACCATCTTCGCAAGCGCATGACGATGCAGCGAAAGTCCATCGCCCTTGGGCAGCTCTCCCGAGCCGGACACCCACTCCACTCCTGTGCAGGTGCAGCACTCCCTGCGCTTCCCAAGCCTTGAGTAAATTATCCACTGAGCTGTTCTCGTCACAGGTCAGCCCCAGGAGCCGGGCTCTCGTGCCCTGACAATCTGGAGCGCTCTGCAGGAAGTGCACGAACGCTCCTGAGACGCCCTCTTCGTTGGCCACCCCCAGTTTCCCCGCTTCCAACGTAAATGTGTTTCTAAGCCTATGGTGCACTACCGACCCCGGAGCAGTTGTCCTCGCAGGGCAGTCCCCGGGCCGAGACGCGTGCCCCGGGCAGGCTGCAGCACTCCTCAGAAAGTGCGTGAACCCTCCTCGCCATTGGGCAGCTCCCGGACCCCGCCCCCGAGGGTTAGCACGCTGCTCAAGCCCCGAGTGCGCGCCAAGGGCTGAAGGATTCCCTTGTCTGTGTGCAGCCGGCAGCCGCCTGACAACAGGAAGCCGTGTGTAGAGTGAATGGAAAAAGTGGGTGGCACAGACTGCACAACTTCCCCTGACATCACTGCCCAAATAAGGAGCAGTGAACTCAAACTTCTCTCTCTCTCTCTTGCAGCCACCGACGCTCCCCGCCACCTCCGAGGCCGACATGAAGCGCGCCAGGCTGCGGTGCTGTGCCGTCGGGCGCCGAGTCTCTGCAGGTGAGTCCGGCCTCCGGGCGTACTGGGAGAGGGCAGGACCGGCCGGCGTCTTGGCGAGCCGGCGGGGCTGGGGTCGAGCCCGTCATATACTGTCAGGGATACCTATGTGTCAGTAATGCAACCAGTCACATGTCGGGCATACGGAGACCACGTGTCAGGTCTGCAGATGCAGTCACGTGTCAGGTGCGGAGAGGCACCCTCTTTCAGACATTCAGTCAGCTACGGGCCAAGTATGTCGTCAGACTCATGCCAGGCTTGCAGAATCCGTCTTGTACCGGGCATGCAGCCTGGCAAGCAGAGTAAGTCACACGTGAGCTAAGCAGAGGCATCTAACTGTCTGGTTTACACGTCTACCCGTATCAGGCATGAGTCATTCCTATGTCAGGCATGGTGCTAGTCACGTGATGGATACAATCGGTACAGTAACATGTCAGACATGCAGAAACAACTTTGAGTCATGCATGGAGTCAGTCATATATTAGGCACGCAGTGAAATATGTATAAAGTATGCAGTCGGGTACATGTCAAAAATGTCACATGCCGGGCGTGCATTAAGTCACGTCAACTTTGCAGTCAACGACATGTAAGGAATGTGGAATCAACCCTGTGTTTGTCGTGCACCATGTTTCTGGCATTCTGTAAACGTGGGGCAGGCAATTAACCGCATTACAAACATGGAGTGACTCAAGTGCCATATGCTGTCGTTCACACGTCATGCACGTAATTAGTCACGTCTCCTGCATGCAGATGAATTCACATGCAGACATGTAAAGTCAGACACAAGTATCGATTAGGCTACGGCGCATGTCAACAGGTTATACAGTGGCAATCACAACTTCAGTCGTGTTGTCAGTCAGTCCCATATCAAGAATCTCAAGTCACTCTCTAATTATTATAGTGGTTCCCAACCTGTGGTCCGGCAACCCCTGGGGGTCCGCGAAGCCTCCTCAGGGGGTCCGTGACTGCTTAGAAAATTAAATAATATTAACAGATTAAGCCCCAGCAGTCAATGGAGGGGGTCCTAGGATTCTAATAATGATTCAATGGGGGTCCCCGGGTTCCAGTAATGATAAAGTGGGGGTCCACAGAAGTCAAAAGGTTGGGAACCACTGCGGTCTAATACACAGTCTCATGGTACTCAGAGCTGAACACATGCGATGGGATTTCTTGGCATGTCATCGCCCGTTCACGGATAGTATGAACAGGACCAAATAGTCACAATTCAAACGGGGGTTTCCCAGCATACCAGCGGGTTTGAGAGATCGTGAAAGATAGGGCTGAGTCAGACGCGTGTCAAGCACTCAAAGCAAGTTGTATCTCACATGAATGGCAGTCACGTACGACAAGAGTGATTTTCCAACAAGATGCTGAATTCGAGAGTCTGATGAGGGGGAGCAGTGTCTGTCAAATGCAAGGAAGCTTCCGTTAGAAGTCGGCGCCTCTGGACGTGAGGGTCGAGAAAGACTACGGAACATCAAGGTACGCAGAGCCAATTATAGGCCGTCACGGGTGCACGTCCCTGTCACGCTAAGGGCATTGTCTTTGAACGGCGATCGGGGTTGGGGACGGGTCATTAGCATGTCTGCTGCCAGTGTTTAAGTGGGGAATCCCAGGGTTTCTCTTTCTGCCCGTCCAGCTCAGGGCATCAGCAGCGGGGCTTGGCAGGCTCTTCCTGGTATCAGCGGCAGCTGGCACGACAGAGGGTGTGAGCGTTTCTGTGGGTGAGAGCATCTGGCCCTCTCGCCTGCATCCCTGGTGAGGTCACTGTGTAGTGAGTGAGTAATGCGTGTGCACTCGATGGGTTTCCTGTCTGACTCTTGGCCAGCAAGACTTGTGATTAACCTTACAGCTGCCCTTGGGCGAGTTATTACTTGGGAAGTCCTGGGCTCGTACGTTTTAGAGGCATGGGTGGTATTAAATACTCGTAATTGCACTTAATAGTCTTGAGTGATACTCTATGGACGGGGTGGCACGTGGTAGTCTGGGGAAGTGCTAAAATAAAATAAAAACTAGTTGTCACTGAATAGCCTTGAGTGGCACGCTAGACCTGTAGCAGTGATTATCTCTATGCCAATTATCTGCCTTTTGTGTGGGAAACAAATGCAAGCTAGGGGCAAGATGGCGTCAGTCCTTGGTGTTGTCTCGTTTTTTGTCTTCAGCTGCATTAATTAATGATGCAGAAGAGTTGCAATAGGCCCGTATGCATGTGTGGAAAACTCCCCCCTCCCCCTGTGTTTGAGTAAAGGACATTCGTAATTGGGGTGCATGGGACCCTCTCTCCTGAGGACCATGGTGCATTGCACCTGCTACACGATTTATCGCTAGGCCCCTGGAAGGATCCCCTCAATAGACAAAGGCACACTCCTCCAGTTCGGAAATTCTTACGTGTTCGCTGCAGCTGTGGGCACCTGCGTGTTGGGTTCTAAGCGCTCTGGGCCTGTGTTCTCCGATTCTGCGTAGCCCCTGCAGACTGAATACGCTGAGGATATCTGCCATACGTCCCATCTCCCCCTAGTGCATTACTTTACTTATCGTGTGCAACATTGGGGTGGCACAGGGTTCGCAGTGTCCCACCGTCTTTCGTAGTCCATGACCTCCTGTATGCTGACCCCTGCTGTGACCCGGGACTCGCCTTCTTAAACCTTCTGCTGCGCTATAAAACCATTCGAGCCCAACTTTCAACTGTGATACAGAGGCTACTGTCCTCAACCCTCTGCCGTGGTGCAGGCCTCGCGTGTCTGACCTTCTTCCGCGCTAGAGGACCTACTGTGTTTAGCTGTCTGCTGTGATACAGGACTTGTCTTCTCCAAGCTTCTGCAGGCCCCACGTGTGCAAACCTCTGCTGTGGTGCAGGCTCTACGCCTTGTAACCCTGTTGTGTGGCTCATGAATTGCCCTCGGCTGTGGTACCGAACACACGGTGTGCAACTCTGCTGTTATACACGATTCAGCTCCTACAACTGTTATACGTGATTCAGCACATACAACCCTGTCCTGTGGTACAGCGATTCAACCCTCTGCTGTGGTGCAGTCGATATTATCTTCAACCCTCTGCTGTGGTTCATGATTTAATGGCTTAGTGGCTGTGTTTTGGTACAGGTCACACTGTGTGCAGCTCTCTGCTGTTATACGGGGCTTGCCGGTGTCCCCCACTCATCAGCGGTGCAGGGCTCACTGTGCTCAGTCCTTTGCTGCGAATATAGGACCCCAATGTACAACGCAGTGGAGTCTGATGCGGTACAAGACCCTGCTATGATGCATATCTCAGTGTGTAACTCTCTGCTGTGACACGTGAATTTGCATGCCCTACCTTCTGCTGTGGTACCGGACTCAAGTGTGCATCGCAGCGCTGTGGCACAGAATCTACTGTGTGCAATCCTGTCCTGTGGTGCAGGACTCCCTGTACGTAGCTCTCTGACTTTCGGCAGGAACTTGCTGTCTCCATTCTCCCGTTCGTCGTTTTCAAGGTCTCGGCGAGGTCCAACATTCTTCGCTGCACCGCAAAAACCACTGGATAAAAGTCTTCGACCAAATTGTACCGAGAGGGCACCTAGGCTCGTACTGTGCTGCAGCCCTTATCCAGAGCGTGAGTTGTCAGTTGTGGATGGAAAGTGCCACTGCTTTCTCTACGACGTCAGTTTGTGATCCTGGGCGGTTATTTCATTTCCCTTTGCCTCCCTTCTCAGATCTGCTTACATTGGGAGGATGCTGGCTGGATACCGGCATATAGTGGTGTATAGCTAATTTACACATTTATAGTTAAAGCACTCATAAACTCTTGCTATATATAAGGCACAATACAATTGTCTCTTTAACGTAGTGGTAGTCTAGCAGTTTGCGCGGACTAGCCTTTAGGCGCTTCCGCGTTGAATAGAACGAGCGTAGCTATAGCACACACTATCGCAATTCAATGGGTTCTGTGGCGTGGCCCCCCTGGGTGTTTAGCTCCGAAGTTGTAAACCCAGTTTGTCCGCACATTCTGTCAATTTAGTGACGCCATGCCTGCCCTTAACCGCACCTTTTGGTTGACGTATAGCGCTTCTTTCCTCCTTCGCATATTACCCTCGTTCACTTTGTCATTTATTGTTTACTGGTCTCTGGAGTTCTTGAAGTGCCCATTCTCTTGTTGACTGTCTCCAGGGACTAGTTTTCTCAGGGCCGACAGCTTAGGAAGAAGGATAAGACTGAACCCCCAGATAACACCCCCCCTCCGCCCCAAAGCAAGTGGGCTAACCTATCTCCAGACTCTATGGAGTGGACCCAAGTGTCCCAGAAAATGACGTACCTCCTCTATAAAGAAACCCACACAATAAATAAGGGCGTTGTATGAGAGACAAGTCAGGACTGGACCTCATTTTAAAGAGCCTATTGGCAGGGCTTGCCTTGAGATGCTATGTTGGCTGCCTTTATATAGCGCTTTCTGCCAGGTGTCCAGAACCGGCCTTTGCCTCTGTTTCCTTGGCAAACGGAGACAGCTGGACCGGACCATGGCTTTCTCAGTGATTGGACACGGATCCAAAAGGCACCTTCTCTTCCCTGGATAATCGGATGCATCAACTTTAAGACCGGGATTCAGTCTGTCTTTATAAAATTTACCTCCCACAGCACTCTGAGACTTCTGCATGGCGAAATGTAGCGCTATACAGGAACTCAAAATAAAATAAATGCAGATTAGTGTCGCGCTCTAGCGCTCGTTTAATCTACACGACCTTTGGCAATGCTGGGCGGATTCACCCGATTGGTTGTGTAAGTTGGTTTGGTTGTGCTTGGTGAACGGAGATTTTTTAAGGATCTAGTTTCGCAATGGTTCGTTTTGTCACATGTGAAAGTAAACGCTGTTTTCTGTCGAAGGTATATTTGTTAGTGTGTCGTTTATGGATCACTGGGTCGAAGATGTTACCTATTCCTGAAAGTTTGGTTTGTGTGACTACACTATAACATCCCTTTATGACAGTGGTGCTGGACCAAGTTTTTGACGGGGCGTACTGGCGGGGCCATTAAGTCTCTCTAAAATTATAGAGGATTCTAAATAAATCCTGGTGTTACCTAACAAGGGATTGCAGCAAATCACAAAAAAAACAACGTTCAGTGGAGAGCATGCGTTTGTGGGAGGGAAGGGCATTGGATGAGGTGGCTGTCAGAGATTTTGGGAAAACGTGGTTCGATCGTGCATTATAATACAGTATTCTTAAATACCCCCAGTTCCTGCACCTCTTTCGTCATTGTTTCTGTTGGCTGGATGAAGTGTATCATAGGTACTAGGGATACCACAAAAGTTAATTCCGCGTACAGCCTTCCACGTTCCACAGAAAAACAATATTTTTTTTGAGTTGAAGTCCTATTAATCCTGAGCATAATCTTCTAGAAAATCCCAAAGCAGCAACTTTCAAAGGTTACCATATAGATGTATTAACAGTGAATTTTACAGTTTGACTTATTATTTTTGAAGAAGGAAGCTAGCCTTCTTGGAGCCTGTGCAGAGTAGCCATGCATAACCCTTGAATTTACCTTTAGTATTGTAGTAGTTGTTGGACACCTTTTTCTGCTGACCTTTGAATTCGAGCTCATGTGCTCCTTTTCTCTAACCCTGTCTATTTTTTACTTTGTTATGCTTCAAGCACTACTCCCTCACCACTTTTCAATTTGTTATGCCCCAAATACAGTTTCACCTGCTTTCCTGCACAGCTGGAGAAACCCTTTAATGCATTTCTTCAGCAAAGGTCCGATATTTTTAGTGCCAAAACTAAATCCTGTAAAGAAAAACGTATAATGCTATTCTTCTGTGCTTTTTGTTTCAAAAGGTCTTTTTCAATTATGTCAGTTTCCCCTACCTTTAGTTATTTGAATTGTATCTCCACTGAAAGAGTCCACCGTAAGAGGGTTAGTTTTAAAACCCAATACAGCTAGAGTTAAGGTAGTGCCTTCTCCAGTCACCCAATTTAAGGAAGATGGCAGTGGAAGGAAGTTACTTTCACATGTAGAGTTGCCAATGTCCAAGGCGGTGTCCTAACAAAATGTGGACTGTATTTGTAGCATCCATATTGTTACGAGGCCCAAAGCACTTATGGGTGAACGAGTAAAAGGTTACTTCGTTAGGTGTGCTTGGTTGGTAGAGTTTGGGTTTATGCTGTGGTTTGTGTAGAAAACAACATGGTGTGATGGAGTCATGGAAGGGTGCGCAACCACATGGCGGCAAACTTGTAGTGATCTTAAGTATTCCATTTGTTGGTAGTGAGGTTTAGCAGTTCCTCACCTACAGGTGGCGAGGGGGAATAGACCAAAAAGAGTCACATAACTCAGGGACTATGGGTTCCTGGTTGTACTGTGTTTATTTTTTGACATTTCATTTATTTTTATCCATGATCAGTTTTTAATAATGTCTTATTTGTCTACCCATATATTTCATGTTTTGTGAAAAAATAAGATCCAAGTAGTATATCTCCACATGTATTTCACCGCTGAATGTACATTCGTAATTGGGTGTCTGACGTGTTTAAACACTAAAATCAGCCATACATTAGACATCGCCATACTTCTATGAAAACATCAACACTGTAATACAAACACATGCACATCTTTAGTTGTTTACATTTCATTAGGAAGGGCTTTCCCTGTTTTCTGAAAACTCCTCTGCACAGAAACCTGCTAGGAGGAGAGTGCCGCAGTTGATATTCAAATGGCACTTCCTCCAGGATATTACATCACCCGGCAAGATAGAGCTAGAAAAAAAGGTTGTGGTATGTAATAATACCAAAAGAGGAATTGCGATCCTCTATATTGCCTTTCAAATCCCTGACTGTGAACATTTTTAATTCTGTATAAGTCTATCCAGTACCTGTACCTTTTCAGGGGTACTGATCTAAGGACCTCAATGCCCCAGTATACAATTTATAGAAATACTACCTGATGCAATAGCATCCAATACTCTGAATAGATATTTTTTTACAGTTTTAGGGGATTTTAATCTACATTTAGAGGATCAAAAATTACACTAGCAACTTGGCTAAGACAAGATCTTGAAGCCTTACAGCTGACTTTAAATATTGAGGCCCTTACACACGAAAAAGGCCATTTGGTGGACCTATTTTTTTATACAATCCAAAACTTCATATAAATCGGATTGCGCCACAACCTTGTACAGACCATTATTTGGTCTTATTCTCCATAAAAAAGCGCTAGGAATAATGATGACGAAACCCCTATTGAAAACTGGATGGAAATGGGGAAACCTGGCAGGAAAAAATTGGGAGGAAATGTTAGTAAGATCACGGTCCTTGCTAAAAGAGGTCGTAAAAGTAGATGATACCTATAATAGCTGGGAAGACTGGATCAGACGTTCTTTGGATACTTACATTCCAATCACTGTTTTCAAAGCCAAAGGGCAAACTAAAACCACACCTTGGTTTAACCCCGATCTGGCATCCCTGAAGAAACTGTAAAAAAAAATAGAAAAAATAGAAAGACCATGGAGAAAGTCCTAGTGTCCCCAGTTGAAGCAGAAATATTAAACAGCAACAAAACACTAGCAAAATAATTACAGAGGCCCAGGCAAACTTTTTTTGAAGAAGTTAGCTTAAAGGCCTTAAACCCCTCAAAAGAGTTATTTAAAATTGTGAAGCCCCTGAAGTCTTGATAAATCGGGCACAATTCCTCCATCAACAACAACAGTTAGATGCAATGAATTGGCCACGTTTTTGTAGGAAAAAGTAATGACAATTTATAGTTCCCTCCTAGCCATTCGAAAAGATGGCCTTCAGCAAACTCAAATCCTGGAATCAGCTGTAAACACTACTTAATTTAATATGATTCCTGAGCTGACAGAAGACAGGTTTCGTGAAATCATGAGAACAGTAAAATCTGGACCCCCATTAGGTCCAGCTCCGCTATGGATTTTAGTAAAAGGCGCTCATATACTCCTTGCAAGTGTCACAAACATTTTAGGTAGATCTCTTGAGCTGGGAACAGTACCTAGCAGATGGAAACACGCCATCATCAGACCATTGCTGAAAAATTCCACTTAGATCCCATAACTATCGACCCATATCACTTCTCCCAATGATGGGTAAGATTTTGTAGAAACATGTTGATAAGACTTCAGCTCCCCACCTGGAAGTTAATCAAATTCTGCATCCATCGCAGATGGGCTTCAGAGATCAGCATAGTACAGAATCAGCGCTGTCAGCGGTCACAGAGGACCTCAAAGGGATATTAGATCAGGGAGGAATAGCTGCTGTAATTTTGCTGGACTTATGTGCAGCGTTTGATTCTGTGGATCATAAGATTCTGATCCAGAGATTAGAAGAGATAGGGGTGAAAGATAAAGCCTGAAATGGATGCAATCCTTTATTGAAGATCGACCTTTCCAACTAATGGAAAAAACATGTTTTTCAGAAACAAGGGCCTTTAAATGTGGAGTACCTCAAGGTTCCTCCCTTAGCCCCACCTTTTTTTAATATATATGTAAGACTTTAGCAAGTATTGTGAATAACTATGGTGTATCAGTTGTCTCTCACGCAGATGCAGGGGTGTGGAATTTATTAATATATCTACTTGTCCACGGGACAGGTTGCTTCTCAAATCTACTTGTCCTGTAAAAAGATCTACTTGTCCCTTCGGTGCCATGTAGTGTGGCGCCAAATTATGGCAGCAATCTCATTATGTAAGAGCTCTGATAATAGCCTCTCTGATTATGCCAGGGCTACTACCATAGTAGGGCTTGAATACTTGCAGTTTCAATCCCTACTGTAGCAATTTCCTTATTTTTCCACCTTTCAGCAGATCTGCATACTGGGGCTGGAGGAAGCAGTGAGCAATAGTTCCAGGGCTGGAATGCCTTTGAGTCTGCAAACCTACTAACCTGCATGTTTTAAAGATTTTCACCAGCTTCTCTCTAATATTTTCCCATAATAAGAAAGGTTGGACATTTACTCCTGACAATGGCAGAATTAGAACTTCTTCCAGGGTTGGGAAGAAAGTGGCTGGAGGGGAAATGAACTTGCAAATGCTCAATAGATTTTCACATGAGCAAATCTACACATGAGTATTTACCCATGCTAAAATACAGTTCACAAATATTTTATAGGGGTACGACATATACCATGGGTGCACTTTTGTGACTTTCTTTAAGAATTTGGGGCCACATGTAGGTAGGTTCAGATTTGCGACCCGCAAATTGCGAGTCGCAGATCCGAATGTAGGATGGTGTCCCTGACACCATCTGTGATTCGCAAGGGCTTCGCAAATGCACACCTCATGAATAATCATGAGGTGGGTCGCAATTTGCAACCCCCCTTGCGAATGGCGGCCTCATAGGGATGGTGGCCTGCTGGAGACAGCAGACCACCATGTCTGTGACTGCTTTTCAATAAAGCATTTTTTTATTTTTTTTTGTAATGCAGACTGTTTTCCTTAAAGGAAAACGAGATGCATTACAAAAACGAAAAATGAAACGTTTTCGTTTCATTTTTTCAGAGCAGGCAGTGGTCCACACGAGCACTGCCTGCTCTAAAAAAATGTTTACAGTGACATTCACAATGGGGAAGGGGTCCCTTTTGTGAAAGTGTTAGCACCCATTTGAAATGGGTGCAAACTGCGATTGGTTTGCGTCCGCGTTTGCAAAACAATCCTACATTGCACTGCGAGTCGCAATTAGGAAGGGAACACCCCTTCCTAATTGCGAGTCACAAACCCGTTTTGCGATTCGGTAACCAGGTCACCGAATCGCAAAACTGGGTTTGTGCATCGCAATGTGCTTTTTGCACGTCGCAATTGCGACATGCAAAAAGCTACCTACATGTGGGTCTTGGTCCCTAATTAGGTCTGGTGTTAACAAAGACATTTTGTTTTTATTAAACTTCTATTTCTCTCTCTTTCGGCTGGCTTTACTGTGAGTGATCGCATTCTTCTCTTCCACAAGGAGCATATTGGCACACAAAGTAGTTTTGTTCAGTGTCAGGAACTACAGTGGCAATCAGTGACGTAACGAAACTGGAGGGTGCCCCTTTGCAAAGAACATGGAGGAGCCACCTCTCCAGACTCACTCAGGGCAGGTGCTGTGCTGAAGGGGCCCCCTGGAGGGCGGCTGCGGGGCCTTTGTTATGCCACTGGTGGCAACGTGTGCTTTTAGAGTTCAAAAACGTTTTGGTTTTTTTTTTGCCAGCGTTTGTTACAATGTTGAGGGCCTGGTAGCTCCCACAACAATAAAGTGTTACAAAAGCCATGTCAAAACAAGACACGCATTGATGAAACTAAAAGACTTATAAAAATATGTCAGATCAGTTGGCTTTGTCAGTGTTTGTTTATTTTCATGCTTCCCATAATCATGTTGAAAATGGTTACACTGATTTTCCATTAGAAATATTTTTGGGAAATACTAACATGCATCAAAACATTTTACTAAATGACACTTCATTTGCATCTAATCAGAGAGCATTCTGGGAGCATTATAATTGGCCTCATAGCCTAAACTTTTCAAACATGTGTATACACGTTTTTTTTTTTGTACTGGAACCAACGTCATTAGTGAAGTGTGACCTTAAAACATTTATTTACAGCACTCACCCTAATAATGAAGGTTTTCAAATAATGAACCATAAATACAAGTTCGAACAGCATTATCTTTTGGAAACACATTACCTCAACTGCAGAGAGTTCCACTCTCTGTAAACAGGCAGCCAAAGGGTTTCTGCTGCAGAGGGTTGGGCCTACTTGTCCCAAGGACAAAGTAAACATAAAAACTTGTTGCCCTTGACCCCAAACAAGATGTCCCGGGCGATAGGAATTCCACATCCCTGTCAGATGATACACAGTTGTTGGTATCAATCCCAAAAGGGAAGGAATTGAAGAACCTACAGCTATCCCTATGCCTGGAAGATGTATCCAAGTGGATGGCAAATTGCTGCCTAAAACTTAACGGTGAAAAAACTGAGGTGATGTTCCTGGGAATCAGCCTGCATTCAAATATTAATTTAGAATGGCCATATTGCCTGGGTATCTCTCCCATTCCTAAACCTCTTATAAAAAATCTTGGTATGTGGCTGGATAATGCCCTTACAGTGGACGCCCAGGCAACAAAACTGGCTTGCTGTTGCTTTGGGGCACTGAGGATTACTCGAAAAATTATCAAGCTACTTTCAGAAAATTTAAGAAAAACTGTGATACAGGCCGTGATAATTTCACTTCTAGATTATGGTAACTCTCTTTACCTAGGCTCCCTGAAATATGTCACAAAAAAACTGCAAGTGGTACAAAATGCAACCACTAGAATGCTAATAAAAATCCCCAAGACTCAACAGAGAAGGCATTCCGAATGTTACATTGGTTGCCAATTGAAGCAAGAGTTAAGTTTAAAACATTAAGTTAAGCTCATAAATTGATTCATGATAAAGGCCTGCAGAAATTAAGAGACATACTGGCACAATACCACCCCCAAGACCTCTCAGATCAGCTCAGTGACATCTGCGCTGTGAGGTCTTAGGGTAGCCGTGCGCTTTATAAATATCATATCATATCATGTCAACCTGAGCATGTAGTGGCCAGCAGTCATGATCCACAGTACTGAAAACTACTCCCAAAATCAATACATTATACATTCATTTTTTTAAAGTAAATTCAGGTTTATTTCATACCTGCCTTTTCATATGAAAATCATTAAAAGCAGAAAACAGGGAACCTTAATTATATCACATGCCTGTTAGTTGGGGATGTTGATGGTCAGTGTAGAATGACTTATTGTGTCCGATTAATGAGATGACCTACTTCTGAGACTGTATGAGAAGTTAGTACGATTTGGACCTCAAGAGCTAAGGTTCCTGAGGTCGCCTGTATTTATAAGACAATTTACATGTTCACAATGGTGGTCAGCATTGCTTTCACATGCATTTACTTAATTGTTTTGTAAAGTACTGGAGTATGATTGGAAGCTACTTCAAAGTGCTTAGAGAACGTGACCATATAAATAGAATGTCCTGCTTGTGGAAAGTGTGCAGTCTTGTTCCTCGCAGTTGAAAACGTGCCCTAGAACCTTATCTGGCACTAAGGTTTGAACACATTAACTGATCATGCAGGCAGGCTCGTTGCTAAACATTTACTCCTATGCCCCTGGGTTACGAACAAATAAATTATTCCCAATGAACTGATCATTCAGGCACTCTTGTTGCTAAACATTTACTCCTGTGTCACGAACAATTCAATTATTCTGAAACTATGGTTACTGAATGATGTTCAACTAAGCCCAATATGACAGGTTTGCAAATATTTTCTCTTGCAAATTTCTTGTAATTGTAGCAAAAAGTACAGTTACTACTCATAGGTGCCAAAGTTCTACGCACCTAGATCCTAATGTCCAAATAAGAACTATACTCACAACAGCTTTTAGGATCGTGTTGAGTGTCTGCTTCGTTACATGATAGCATCAGGCATAAAGTAGTTAGAATGCACTTTATGGTGCCCTTGAGCGGTATCAAGGGGAACTGGAAGGAATCTACACTTTTGCCATGATCCCTGAATGGAACTACTGACTGCAACTGTTCATTGGTCAAAGCACCCGCTTGTGCACTAATGCTTTATAAATTTGCTTTCGCAGCTCCGACCTCAAGTTCAGTACAGGCCAATTGCATTTTAGACACGACAGTAACAAGACTCCCTGCTGCATCCAGAATGTAATGATTCATGCACGTGTTTGGTCAACCCAACAACTAGTGCCTTAAATAGATCCCATGTTTAATAAGATCCCCCTTACTCTGGATTTTATCTGTCTTTATGATTTTGGAAAAGTCACTATTTCTGGTGTTTTTCATACTGTGTGTGATGTTGGCTGTAATATTCCTATTTTGCCTTGAATGCTGCCCTCAGGACAACACTTTTCGCAATACAGGATTACTACTTTCAACCCTTTTGTAAAAATACTTGGGGAATTGTTAACCTTTCCCGAACAGTCTAAGACTGGACAATTGTAAGTAAACACACCTCCTGAAATCTCTGGCTATTTGCAAGGTTTTAATAAATTGCAGATAGACGCATACACTATATTTATCCTCGGGTTTTGGTGGTGGCAAAAAGATGGCTTATCAAGAAAAGTACAGCTCTTGGGATGAAGCAGGGATACCGTGTGGCCACGTTTTCATCGACACAGAGCCATCAAGCCCACCTGCGGTGTGTGTCTATAACCACAACACAGTGTTCTCCTCCGCTGACACCATGATTATGCATTATAATCACAATAAACTATTGTAACCAGAGTGATGGCTTTTTGGAATATGAACTGGACTTCAGACTCAAAACTACAAACTGTACATATTCTTTGGAATCTTTAATCAGAAACTCCAATAGCTCCTTCAGATGGAGAATAAGTTCATGAGCATTATGGCAGATTTGCCCACTTTAAAGTGTTTCACCGTTTCCCACATCTCTTCTAGGCTCTGTGCGCCAAATGTAATACATTGAGATTGTGGAGACTCTTTGCACCTATTTGTGTTTTGAAGTCCTTTTTAGACATGTAATGATCTACTTTTCCTCCTTACACTTCCTTGTGATTAGGGGTATGTGAACATCTGTAATTATTTCATGAACTTTTTCACCTAATTTTGATTTTAGTCAGGGGCAGCTCTTCCGCAGTGGCAGAGGGGCGTCGCCTCCTGGCTGAGCCAGCCGATGAATAATAAAACAAGACCCTTTCTATCATTTCATTTTTCATCATTTTTCATAGCTGGCTGAGACAGCAAAGTGTACAGGGAGAGGCGGAGCCACGGGAGGTGAGAAGGGGAGGATGGGAGAGTGCACTAAGTGCGCATGTGTGTTTGGCTGGCCGTCTGAGGCTGGCCAAACACACATGCGCACTTAGGTTTCTCCAACCAGGCTGTGTATACACAGCCATGCTTAGGAAACAGCACAGACCCCAGGCTTGTGTCTGAGAGGTAGTCACTGCCACTCAGACAAATCCTGACGCTGCTTACATGCTATGTTTAGCATGTAAGCAGCATCAGGATTGTTGGGGAGCCTGTGAGGAGCGAGGCGGCAGGGGACTGCAGGAGACAGCGGTGCGAGGGAAACGGTATGTGTTTTCTTTAAAAAAAATGTTATTTCCCCCATCGTCCCTTCCCATCCCCCCGACATATGCGGCAGGCGCCGCTGATTTCAGTGCAAAATATTGTTTACAGGGAGTTCATGCTCACCTTTTGCAAATGAGTCTTATGAGAGACCATCAGGAGAGTCATGTGAATAAGTCACTATCTGGTAAATTGTAGGACTTTTTAGGCAAGGTGTGTGCTTCTTGTAAGTTATGTGAAATTTAGAGACATTTACCAAATTTTGGGTAACACTAAATTTGGAAATTCCTTGATTATTGTTGGCGTAATTAAACTTTCATCTAGGTCCAGTGCTAGTACTTGAAGAGCTAGATCTACAACTGAGATGACTCTGTAGCGCTCCTACTTTCCCTTACATTATCAAAAATTACCACAAAGGAAAAGGCAGTATTGTTTGAATTTCAGTGTTTCGCCACAATTCATTAGGAAGTGCGACCCATGTTCATTAAACATTGGATGTTTATATCGTATTTGGTGTAGTTCTGAATGATCTATGAATAACTTCTCTTCAGATTCATTGACATTTTCCCTAAAAAATATCAATACAAAATCCGTCTATAGTAGCTTGTTTTTTATTCAGTGGTTCATGTCACGCTTTTATTTCTAAGTGCTATAAGTGGCCGGTGTTTCTACTAGTTTATACCACAAACACTGGAGCACTCAGTTGCATTTTTAGGCAGGAGAAGCTTGTGAAATGGCACACCAGTTTATGAGACATCAAGTGTTATTTGTAATTCTTGTTTGTTCCTCTTGATATCAGTGTCCTTCATTCATATGAAGCGGTAAACCATTTTTTACTTTGCATTGACACAATCAAACATAGAATACAGTTGATGCAGTGATGACAAATTACAGATGTTTCAGCCGACAAGTGTTTCATCCCAACATGGACTTTTTCAAGGTTATTTAGAGAGAAGAAAATTCCCGAAGTGTAATGATGAGAGAAAGAAAGCATATACTTGCAAATTTTAGGCCAGGGTTAGTAGAAAAAACAATCAACCTGAGAATTCCAAGCCTGTTGTTACTTCCAAAAGTATGAAAAATAAGCCTCTATCGAAAAGAGTAGTGGTCCACTGTGTTTAGAATTTACAATTCGATGCTCCCATAGAGACATAGTCTTGGACCTTGATAAGGCCTGTGTACACCATGTAGGCCCAATGACTGTTGCCGTCCTCTACCCAATTTACCAATAAGGGTAGAAGGCTGTGTTGGACTTGACAAGGTTCGAACAGGTGATTTGCAGATCACTGCAAATGTCAGCAGCGGGTGTTTAACTCACCCCGTCGTCATGCCAGTCTGTGCACAAGATTGCCATAATAATGGTGTAACAAAGATGTGTGCTTCTACAGAGAGAGTGCTTACCCTGCAAGCAGCTCATATCATTTTTATCAATCTGTTTGACCCTGCCTGTTGTCACACTGGATGAACCTTGCCCTTTAGGTCACACCCATGCCACTGCAATGCTATTAAACAATGTCTACTAGATAACACGCATGTTATGCGGCCTATTCTTCTCTAACAGAAGTATACATGAGAAGAGAGGTCATGGTGCTGTTTTTCAGCTGCACCTCCCTTCGTTTTCCATGGTTACCTTCAGAGTGCAGCTGTACGTTTCAGGTCAGTGTGGAATAACTGGGGTATGCTAATATACATGTATTCTTAGATACCTTAAGGTGGCACTCTTTGTAGGATGTTGGCTCTGTATGCACTATTTCAAAGTAAGGAATAGTATGCACAGAGTCCAAGGGTTCCCCTTAGAGGTAAGATAGTGGCAAAAAGAGATAATACTAATGCTCTATTTTGTGGTAGTGTGGTCCAGCAGTAGGCTTATCAAAGGAGTAGTGTTAAGCATTTGTTGTACATACACACAGGCAATAAATGAGGAACACACACTCAGAGACAAATCCAGCCAATAGGTTTTGTTATAGAAAAATAAATTTTCTTAGTTTATTTTAAGAACCACAGGTTCAAATTCTACATGTAATATCTCATTTGAAAGGTATTGCAGGTAAGTACTTTAGGAACTTTGAATCATTTCATTAGCATGTATACTTTTTACATAAAACACAATAAGCTGTTTTAAAAGTGGACACAGTGCAATTTTCTCAGTTCCTGGGGGAGGTAAGTTTTTGTTAGTTTTGTCAGGTAAGTAAATCACTTACAAGTCTCAGGTTTGGGTCCAAGGTAGCCCACCGTTGGGGGTTCAGAGCAACCCCAAAGTTATCACACCAGCAGCTCAGGGCCGGTCAGGTGCAAAGGTCAAAGAGGTGCCCAAAACACATAGGCTTCAATGGAGAGAAGGGGGTGCCCCGGTTCCGGTCTGCCAGCAGGTAAGTACCCGCGTCTTCGGAGGGCAGACCAGGGGGGTTTTGTAGGGCACCGGGGGGGACACAAGTCCACACAAAAAGTACACCCTCAGCGGCACTGGGGCGGCCGGGTGCAGTGTAGAAACAAGCGTCGGGTTTTCAATGGAAATCAATGAGAGATCAAGGGATCTCTTCAGTGTTGCAGGCAGGCAAGGGGGGGCTCCTCGGGGTAGCCACCACCTGGGCAAGGGAGAGGGCTTCCTGGGGGTCACTCCTGCACAGGAGTTCCGTTCCTTTAGGTGCTGGGGGCTGCGGGTGCAGGGTCTTTTCCAGCCGTCGGGAAATGGAGTTCAGGCAGTCGCGGTACCCTAGTCTTGACCCAGTGGTCTGCCTTCTTTCCCAATTCTTGGGGCGAAATTGGACCTAGGTCTACCAGATACTGATGCAACTTTTCATTGAAGCAGTTACTTAAAATGTGTTCTTTCATAAACAAATTATAAAGCCCAACATAGTCATGCACTTCATTTCCAGTTACCCAACCATCCAGTGTTTTCACTGAGTAGTCTACAAAATCGACCCAGGTCTGGCTCGAGGATTTTTGAGCCCCCCTGAACCTAATTCTATACTCCTCAGTGGAGAATCCAAAGCCCTCAATCAGGGTTCCCTTCATGAGGTCATAAGATTCTGCATCTTTTCCAGAGAGTGTGAGGAGTCTATCCCTACACTTTCCAGTGAACATTTCCCAAAGGAGAGCACCCCAGTGAGATTTGCTTACTTTTCTGGTTACACAAGCCCTCTCAAAAGCTGTGAACCATTTGGTGATGTCATCCCCATCTTCATATTTAGTTACAATCCCTTTAGGGATTTTCAACATGTCAGGAGAATCTCTGACCCTATTTATGTTGCTGCCACCATTGATGGGTCCTAGGCCCATCTCTTGTCTTTCCCTTTCTATGGCTAGGATCTGTCTTTCCAAAGCCAATCTTTTGGCCATCCTGGCTAACTGGATGTCCTCTTCACTGGAGTTAACCTCAGTGATTTCAGAGAGGTTGGTCCCTCCTGTAAGGGAGCCAGCATCTCTGACTATTATTTGTGGAGTCAGGGCTTGAGAGGCCCTGTCTTCCCTAGATAGGACTGGTGGGGGGGAATCACCCTCCACGTCACTATCATCATCCTCTGAGTTGCCATCCTCAGAGGGGTTGGCTCTTTCAAACTCTGCCAACAGCTCCTGGAGCTGTAGTTTGGAAGGTCTGTAGCCCATTGCTATTTTCTTTAGTTTACAGAGTGACCTTAGCTCTCTCATCTGTAGATGGAGGTAAGGTGTGGTGTCGAGTTCCACCACATTCACATCTGTATTAGACATTATGCTTCTAAAAGTTGGAATACTTCTTAAGAAACTAAAACTAGTTCTAGGATCTAATTCAAACTTTTACCAAACTTTTAAACTCTAAAAGGAAATGCTAACAGGGACTAACACAAGGCCCTAGCAGGACTTTTAAGAATGTAGAAAAATTTCAAATTGCAAAAATCAATTTCTAATGACAATTTTTGGAATTTGTCGTGTGATCAGGTATTGGCTGAGTAGTCCAGCAAATGCAAAGTCTTGTACCCCACCGCTGATCCACCAATGTAGGAAGTTGGCTCTGTATGCACTATTTCAAAGTAAGGAATAGTATGCACAGAGTCCAAGGGTTCCCCTTAGAGGTAAGATAGTGGCAAAAAGAGATAATACTAATGCTCTATTTTGTGGTAGTGTGGTCGAGCAGTAGGCTTATCAAAGGAGTAGTGTTAAGCATTTGTTGTACATACACACAGGCAATAAATGAGGAACACACACTCAGAGACAAATCCAGCCAATAGGTTTTGTTATAGAAAAATATATTTTCTTAGTTTATTTTAAGAACCACAGGTTCACATTCTACATGTAATATCTCATTTGAAAGGTATTGCAGGTAAGTACTTTAGGAACTTTGAATCATTTCATTAGCATGTATACTTTTTACATAAAACACAATAAGCTGTTTTAAAAGTGGACACAGTGCAATTTTCACAGTTCCTGGGGGAGGTAAGTTTTTGTTAGTTTTGTCAGGTAAGTAAATCACTTACAAGTCTCAGGTTTGGGTCCAAGGTAGCCCACCGTTGGGGGTTCAGAGCAACCCCAAAGTTATCACACCAGCAGCTCAGTGCCGGTCAGGTGCAAAGGTCAAAGAGGTGCCCAAAACACATAGGCTTCAATGGAGAGAAGGGGGTGCCCCGGTTCCGGTCTGCCAGCAGGTAAGTACCCGTGTCTTCGGAGGGCAGACCAGGGGGGTTTTGTAGGGCACCGGGGGGGACACAAGTCCACACAAAAAGTACACCCTCAGCGGCACTGGGGCGGCCGGGTGCAGTGTAGAAACAAGCGTCGGGTTTTCAATGGAAATCAATGAGAGATCAAGGGATCTCTTCAGCGTTGCAGGCAGGCAAGGGGGGGCTCCTCGGGGTAGCCACCACCTGGGCAAGGGAGAGGGCTTCCTGGGGGTCACTCCTGCACAGGAGTTCCGTTCCTTTAGGTGCTGGGGGCTGCGGGTGCAGGGTCTTTTCCAGTCGTCGGGAAATGGAATTCAGGCAGTCGCGGTCAGGGGGAGCCTGGGGATTCCCTCTGCGGGCGTCGCTGTGGGGGCTCAGGGGGGACAACTTTGGTTACGCACAGTCGTAGAGTCGCCGGAGGGTCCTCCCTGAAGCGTTGTTTCTCCACCAGTCGAGTCGGGGTCGCCGGGTGCAGTGTTGCAAGTCTCACGCTTCTTGCGGGGAGTTGCAGGGGTCTTTAAATCTGCTACTTGAAACAAAGTTGCAGTTCTTTTGGAGCAGGGCCGCTGTCCTCTGGAGTTTCTTGTCTTTCTCGAAGCAGGGCAGTCCTCAGAGGATTCAGAGGTCGCTGGTCCCTTGGAAAGCGTCGCTGGAGCAGGTTTCTTTGGAAGGCAGGAGACAGGCCGGTAGGACTGGGGCCAAAGCAGTTGGTGTCTTCTGTTCTTCCTCTGCAGGGGTTTTTCAGCTCAGCAGTCTTCTTCTTCAGGTAAGTTGCAGGAATCTAAATTCTTAGGTTCAGGGAAGCCCTTAAATACTAAATTTAAGGGCGTGTTTAGGTCTGGGGGGTTAGTAGCCAATGGCTACTAGCCCTGAGGGTGGGTACACCCTCTTTGTGCCTGCTCCCAAGGGGAGGGGGTCACATCCCTAATCCTATTCGGGGAATCCTCCATCTGCAAGATGGAGGATTTCTAAAAGTGGGAGTCACTTCCGCTCAGGACACCTTAGGGGCTGTCCTGACTGGCCAGTGACTCCTCCTTGTTTTTCTCATTATTTTCTCCGGCCTTGCCGCCAAAAGTGGGGGCCGGGGCCGGAGGGGGCGGGCAACTCCACTAGCTGGAGTGTCCTGCGGTGCTGGCACAAAGGGGTGAGCCTTTGAGGTTCACCGCCAGGTGTGACAGCTCCTGCCTGGGGGAGGTGTTAGCATCTCCACCCAGTGCAGGCTTTGTTACTGGCTTCAGAGTGACAAAGGCACTCTCCCCATGGGGCCAGCAACATGTCTCGGTTGTGGCAGGCTGCTGGAACCAGTCAGTCTACACTGAACAATTGGGTAAAATACAGGGGGCATCTCTAAGATGCCCTCTGTGTGCATTTTTTAATAAATCCACCACTGGCATCAGTGTGGGTTTATTATTCTGAGAAGTTTGATACCAAACTTCCCAGTTTTCAGTGTAACCATTATGGAGCTGTGGAGTTCGTTTTTGACAGACTCCCAGACCATTTACTCTTATGGCTACCCTGCACTTACAATGTCTAAGGTTTTGCTTAAACACTGTAGGGGCATAGTGCTCATGCACTGGTGCCCTCACCTATCGTATAGTGCACCCTGCCTTAGGGCTGTAAGGCCTGCTAGAGGGGTGACTTATCTATACTGCATAGGCAGTGTGAGGTTGGCATGGCACCCTGAGGGGAGTGCCATGTCGACTTACTCGTTTTGTTCTCATCAGCACACACAAGCTGGCAAGCAGTGTGTCTGTGCTGAGTGAGGGGTCCCCAGGGTGGCATAAGATATGCTGCAGCCCTTAGTGACCTTCCCTGGCATCAGGGCCCTTGGTACCAGGGGTACCAGTTACAAGGGACTTACCTGGATGCCAGGGTGTGCCAATTGTGGAATCAAAAGTACATTTTAGGTGAAAGAACACCGGTGCTGGGGCCTGGTTAGCAGGGTCCCAACACACTTCTCAGTCAAGTCAGCATCAGTATCAGGCAAAAAGTGGGGGGTAACTGCAACAGGGAGCCATTTCTTTACACTCTTTAAGAGATTGGTGATTTTCTTTTGAATTCATAGAGTGTCTTTATTATGTTGAATGTGCAAATGTACTATGCTATGTTGCCGGTAGTTTGAAGTGTAAAGTGATCTGTTGATTATTAAATAAATACCTTAACACTCAACCATAGTACTGAATAACCTCATCCAGTACTACTCCTCTGTCGCCTACACCTCACTGCCAGTATGAAGCACCACTATTCCTCTCTATTGCATTGTACTCCAACGTAAGCACCACATTGCTACAAAACACATCACTACTATTTTCAAAAGACGCATACCACTACTCCAGCACAAGACCATCAGATGCCAGAAGCACCCTTTCTTACTGAGCCACAACATACACCACGCTACTAAACTTCAACTCTGTTGAAACATCTCTGGCACCAAACTAATGCTCCCAAAACTGCACTGTTATTCTCAGCACCACACTTCTGGTCGACACCATGATATTGCCACCCTTCCACTGCAAGACCACCTCACACACCACACTACCCTCTCACACTGCCACCTTCCCAATCCTCAGCATACAAAAAACATTCTCATTCTTATTTATTTAAAGAGTTTGTAAAGCCCTGACATTGTCACCTGCAGGTATAGAATGATTTTATGACGTAATTAAATTAAACATAAATTCTTGCCATGTGAATACAAATAATGTGATGTCTCTTCCTGAGGTGTTATTGGGATGGAAGGTTGTGTGATATCTCCTCCTGCGATTGTGGTAAAAGAGTGTGTAATGTCAGTTCCGTGATATGATCAGTTTCAGGAGTGTGTGTGTAATATCACTTCTGTAATAACACTGAGGTCAGAGGGTATCTGATGTCACTCCCTGGGATTCTTGTGAATCGACGCTTGTGTTCTACCAGGAATCCCTTTCTCTGACAGCACATAGATCACTCACTACAGCTGTTGCACAATTCAGGGGCTCACCACTGTGACCAGGGTGGCCACATGCTGTGCCATGAATCGGAAATAGATTGGCCAACATTTGTGATTCCTACAGCAGTTTCTCAAAATAACTTCTTCATTGTGCAACGCTGCTTGTCTAAGAGCTGGCCTTTCAAAATCATGAATTTTAGAACCCGAATCACTCTAACAGGGAGTAGAGGGATAGCTTTAAGTAGTGAACAGATGCAGTCTCGCTGAGGTGTGGGAGCCCAATTCCCTGTGCTTAATTTTAGCTGGTGGTTCCATGCCGGGCCCAAGAGCGAGCAATGCAGAAAAGCGGGAAGAAGACAGAAAAAGACGTAAAACAGTGACAAAGGGCGGAAGCAGGGATGAAAAGGAACCTGCAAGCGTGAGACAAAAAGGTAGACAGTGTCTGGTGGTGGATGAAGGACGCATGAGGCCGAAATACGGATTAGACATCCGTGGTATTCGGCAACCCTGACATTTGGGAGGAGTGCTGGCCAGCTTCTGAGAAAAACTTTGTGACTCAGCACTTTTTCTTTCATAAATTAAGCACTACCATTCCACCGCAATTGGTGGATAAACTTTACTACTAATCATGGCCAAATTTCCTTGCATTGGGGCCCATCTCACATTGATTTAGAGTTGACATTGGCACGGCTTTTTTAATTGTGCACAATCTTTGCTGGCTAGGCGCTCTGAATGTTAGCATCAGAAGAGCAAGACACTGCCCATCTTCAACATTTACAAGATTTCTGAAGCTTCCTACCATAGCTGTCAACCGGTCTTATATAAAGACAGTGACCACCCAGTACTGTTTTTTTTCCCCATCCTTTGCCACTGAGCGTGCTTTGACAGGAGACAGCCTTTTCTACGTGGCCGGAGAAACGAGTAGCATAGTCACGCAAATGTTACCAGGATTGCCTGAACCACGCATGTGCCTGCACCACACAGATGGGCGGTTAAGGCACCATGTATATGCTTGATTCTGGCACTCAGCAGGAACAGCTGGGAGAGGAATGCGGAGGCCGGGTAAGTGGGGCTGGGCGGGTGGTGGTATTTTTAAGGACAGGGTGGGGTAGGTTTTATAGTTTATGGCAGGGGGTCCTGGTAGTTTTTAGGACAGGGTGGAGTAGATTTTAGGGTTCAGGGTGGGATTGGGGTTAGTTTTTAGGATAGGGTGGGTTAGTTTTTAGGGCAGAGTAGGGTAGGTTTTAGGGTTCATGGGTAGGGAGTCAGGATAGTTTTTAGGACAGGGCAGGTTTTAGGGTTTAGGGTGGGGGGTCTGGGTAGGTCTTAGGACAGGGTAGGGTAGTTTTTCAGACAGGGTAGGTTTTAGGGTTGCAGGCGGTCAGGGTAATATTTAGGAAAGGGTGGGGTAACTTTTAGGACAGGGTAGGGTTTTGGGTGGGGTGGGGTCATTTTTAGTTCAGGACAGGGAAGGTTTTAAGGTGGGGGTCGGGTAGGACAAGGTAGGTTTTAGGATTTACGGTGGGGGTTGGGGTAGCTTTTAGGACAGGGTGGGGTCGTTTTTAGGACAGAATAGGTTTTAGGGTTGAGGGTGGGGTAGTGTTTAGGACAGGGTGGGGTGATTTTTATGACGGGATGGGTTTAGGTCGGGGGTTGGGTAGTTTTTAGGACTGGGTGGCGTAGTTTTTAGGACAGGGTAGGTTTTGGGGTTTAGGGCTGGGTGGTGGGGTCAGGGTAGTTTCTAGGAGAGGGTGTGGTAGTTTTTAGGACAGGATAGGTTTTAGGGTTTAGGGCAGGGTGTCGGGTAGTTTTTAGAACATGGTGGAGTAGGTTTTAGGGTTCAGGGAGAGGGGTCGGAGTAGTTTTTAGGATAGGGCATGGTAGATTTTAGGACAAGGTAGGTTTTAGGGTTCAAGGCGGGATGAAAGTTCGGGGTAGTTTTTAGGAGAGGGGTGGTAAATTTTAAGACAGGGTCAGGTAGGTTTAGGGTTCAGGGAGGGGTTGGGGGTCAGAGTAGTTTTTAGCACATGGAAGAGTAGGGTTTAGGGCTGGGGTTGGGGTAGATTTTTGGACAGGGTTGGGTAGTTTTTAGGACAGGGTAGGTTTTAGGGATTAGGGCCAGGTAGGAGGTTGGGGTAGTTTTTAGGATAGGGCGGGGTAGGTTTTAGGTTTCAGGGCAGGAGGTTGGGGTGGTTTTTAGGACATGGTGGGTTAGTTTTTAGGACAGGTTAGGTTGTAGGATTCAGGGCGGGGTGGTTTCGTTTTTGGGACAAGGTGGGTTAGTTTTTAGGACAGGGTAGGTTTTAGGGTTTAGGGTGGTGGTCGGTAGTTTATAGGAAAGGGTGGGGTAGTTTTTGGGACAGGGTAGATTTTAGGGTATAGGGCCGGGCTGAGGATCGGGGTAAGTTTTTGGACAGAGCGGGGTAGGTTTTAGGGTTCAGGGCAGGCGGTTGGGGTAGTTTTTAGGTTAGGGTGGGAAAGTTTTTACGACAGGTTTTAGGGTTCAGGGCAGGGGTGGGATGTCAGGGTAGTTTTTAGGACAGGGTTTGGTAGGGTTTAGAGCGGGCGGTAGTCAGGGTAGGTTTTTAGGACAGTGCAGGGTAGGTTTTTGGGTTTAGGGTGGGGGTTGGGGTAGTTTTTGGGACAGTGTGGGGTAGTTTTCAGGGAAAGGGTAGGTTTTATGGATTAGAGAGTTTAGGGTTGGGGTACTTTTTAAGACAGGGTGGGGTAGGTTTTAGGGTAGTTTTTGGGACAGGGCAGGTGAGGTTTTAGGGCAGGTTAGGGTAGCTTTTAGGGTTTTGGGCAGGAGGTAGGTTAGTTTTTCGGCAGGGTAGGGTTTAGAGTGGGAGGGTGGGGTAATTTTTAGGACAGGGTAAGTGTTAGGGTTTAGGACTGGGACAGACGTTTGTATCACACAACTTACGCATGGCGTTACCACATATACCTTTACTAAGCATGCTTTTACAGTGAAATTTGTTGTAAAGGCATGCATGGTAAAGAAGCGTTCGTGGTTCCGACTGCCTTGTTAAGCCATGCGTGGTTCTGTCATACAACCTGCTTTGACATGCAGACCCATTTAATTAATTCTTGCAGTTAACATATGTTGTGTCTGCAAGGTCACAGGTTCCAGTCTTTGAAAAACCAGTTCAGCTGCCACTTTTCCGTAATGAGTACAAATAAATACATTTTATTTACATCGTTAACACCAACATCTTGTTATTATTTGTGAAAAGCATGTCCAGCTTTGCTAGCTGTAAAACCGAGACACGGGGAAAGCCACCCTCATGGCATCGAGTCTGGCGGAATTCATGTGAAATACAAGTAAAAGAAAAACATGAACTGCATCGATATGACGTGAGCTCATAAAAATTGCTTTTAAATGTTGAGCCTCGCTGACTGAGACGCTTGTTTCGTCGTTTGGTAGACCCTTTTACATCATTTAGGAGACCTGACTGGCCAGGTGACTCATGTCATGTGTGACACTATCAGACAAGCTTAACTTGAACCCTTCTGATTGGTACTTATGTCACTTGACAAACCTTTGTGCATGATTGAATAGATCTGACTGCCAAGTGGCTCATGGCATATGTTTGATGCGTTCATGCAATGGAGAGTAGCCCGCTTGTTGTGCAAAGTCCACTTTAACATACATATACGTTTTTGTATGGGCTGCCCAAAGCAGCTGAACAGCCATCTGAAGTTATCAGAATCTGACACCCACCACTTTCCAAAGCATCGATACAGATAACCATGATCACATTATAAAGAAATGTCTCGCTCTCCCTCATAATTGTTTGTAGTCGGGGTGTGTGAAATTCACATCATTTGTTTTTGCGTAATTACACAAATTTCAGAACAAATAAGCGGAATTGTGCGTAATTACACAAAATGCAAAACTGTAATTTGAAACTCTATTTTAGCATGAAATAGGTCTTTGTTTACCTTTGGGACCCAATTTGTACTAAAAAAGAAAACAACACAAAAAACAGAAGTACCACCAACAACAGGCGCTCACATTCTGATTGCTCACCCTGGTCCAGAGCGCTAGTGGTAATTTTTTTGCCGCTGATAGCTCATAATTATATGATATAGTCTAATTTCGTGAATTTCAAGTTAATAAGCATAATGCGAAATTACCAAAACTAAGCGAGATTGCGCCGGTATAACGGAAATTTCACCGAGGCCTACTTTGTACTCTAATTCTTGGCCACTGCACATACAGCACGAAACACAACCTACCATATTTCTGCTCCTATCTTGGGGCCAAGTTCTTGTTTTCTTCCTACACAGCATGGAGTGCCCCTACCGTATTTCTGCCCCTGTCTTGAGGTTTTGGATCTGTTGCCACACTTACAGCATAAAGCTCTTTCCATATGGAAATGGATGTGTCCCACAGCTAGTCGAAAGATGCACTGTTATGAGATCACCAGAGCCAAGGAGTGGTTCTGAGTATTCACTGCTGATGAGGTAACTCCCTGGCTTGTGAAAGTGGAAAGATGTGCTTACTAGTGCACAACTGAGAAGAGAAGGTGCTTCCCGACAAACACACCCTGTATTTGCCACCCAGCACTTCACACCCACAAATGTGGCGTTGTTGCTTCGTGATGTAAATAAACCAGTAAAATGCTCCTGTGCTGTGCTCTCATAGGCTCTCTTTAACCTGTACACATGAGATGCCCAACGTAGCTCCATGAGGGTTGCATCCATGGCAGCCTAACTTTTCACTGTGTAATTTGACCTTCGTTTTAGGGTGACCAGACGTCCCGGATTTCCCCAGACAGTCCTGGTTTTCAGAGGACTTCCCTGGTGTCTCAACGCGTTTGTTCATTTTAAATAAACATCCCGGGTTTTGGGACAAAGGTCAGGTCAACCTGCGAGGCAGAAGTGAAAGGTATGCTTTCCTTTCACATGCAGCTCCAGAGTCTTAAATAATTGAGGAAGTAATTTATTGGTTTCTGCCTGTCTGCTGCTGCCTGCTCCTCTGTGTGTATTCACATATACACACATTTACAGGACAGGTCAGATGTAAAAATAAGACTAAGGGCTTTAGTCCTACTTTTATGTCTGACCTGTCCTGTTTTTTTCTTTTCAAAATCTGGTCACCCTACTTCGTTTAGATTATTTGTATATAAATGTGTCTTGTATGGACTGGGCCGGTTTTAGCGCTGATAGCCTCCATTGTGACAACTTTGTTGACGCCCCCCCAAAAATCTCCATCTCTATGATTTCCTTCACTACCACGCTCTACCAGTTCCCTTCATCTCTCTCTCACATGCATTTCATTTGTTCTATAGCGCTGCTCATACCAGTGTATGGTGCCAGAACATTTTACATCACACAGACACATTATACAGAGCCAATGAGTAAATCGGTCTATAGGCAATGTTACACAAGAGAATGAGGATTGCAAGGTGTGAGAATGGCTTGTCACAGATACCAGTAGGCAGTATATATTAAGAATGTTTGGTCTGGAGAAGGGCAAGTGCACCCCTTAAATAGTACCAGAGTAAGAATGTTTTCTACCCAAATTAACCCTTTTTAGCAACGTTAGGATAATAAAAGACTGCGGGGAAAAAACATAATGTTATACCCTATACCATGCAGTTTGCATACAACTTTTTGAAGATAATTCAGTTTACTCTGCTTTATTAGGATTGTGATGTATTTATGAACTGCAAGTAACAAAAGGGTCTATTTGACAAAAGCAGTATTCCACTCTGCTATCCATATACAAAACAGTTCTGTCTGTTACATGGTGCAGTTCTACATATTAATCCCTTGCACAACTTTATCATTAATGGAAACTTCCACTAGACAAAAATCCAATCACTCTCTAGCAGGAACATAAATCACTAGAGTTAACGTGACATCTTTATGATTTCCTGAAACCTGATGGACACTCAAAGAACTCTACAGCAGGTACTTTTTAAACCCATGTTATTTCCAAACACAGCACCCCTGAGGTAAGCGACAATTGCGGCTGCAACTGTTTACGCCGGAGCTGGCACTTGTATGGATATCCAGGGTTAGACTGGCACAGAAAATAGGCCCCAGCACCGAAATAAAAGTGTGTCCCATTAGTGAATTAGATTGTTAAAAAAGTTGCCCATGTTTGCAAATTGGGACAGTTTTGAACATTGTTAAGAAATACTTTATAAATGTTTTGCGAGTTAAAGAAGATTATATGGATATGTGCTTGCTACAGGCAGGGATTATTTTAATAAGGAAATTAACAGTAAAAACCTTCACATCAGACCATAAAACAGGCCCACATACAGGCAAAACACCTGCCTACACACTGACTTGTTAGACTAGTGTGTCATGCACTGCCTGCCTTATAGGCCAGTCTGACCCTGCAGATATCCTAAAGCTATGCCAGGAATCTGGCTGTCCTGGGTCTCGGTTGGACCTAAACTTTCTACTCTGGGGTCACTGCAGAGCACATAGTGCCTCCTCCAGTGGACACGTGCCCCTTGAGAGCCAAAGGCTCATTGTTTGTGTGAGCCCACCCTCCCATTTAACCGTGAATCCACACTTCTCAGAACTTTGAGGCTGTACTTCTAGCTTCAGAAATTCAGGTAACCGATGAAGATGCGTCTCTGTTAACAAGTTCTAAGCCTAGCCACCTCCTGACAGGCATAACCGGTCTTTCCACTGGAATCCCATCACACCTGTCCACACTTCTACCCACTTTCGATAACTTCACCCCTGAAAGCACACTGAAGCCGTTCCTAGAGTGCCCCAGCTTTTTGCAAAAATAATGATAAAATGCAAAATAATTCTGAGCACCCGCTGCCAGGGTGTGCTGGGCATGAAGCATGTACTGGTAGCTTGGGCCGTTGGCACCAACAGAGTGAAGGCAGCCTTCGTGTGTGGTTTTCGTGCACACACCCTATCACTTGGGAGCACGAGTCGCCACTGCTTCCCTGTCCCGAAGGCTTTCGCCATGAATGTGATCTCTGTCCGGTGAATGTTGTCTCGCACCAGTGAAGGTGCTATCTCTCCCTCTTGTCCTTACACGCTGCATAGCTCCTCTTGCTTTATGCCCCTCCTGCTGGTGTCTCCTGACACCTTTGCCCTCTGTTCTCTTGCAGTGATTGAGTGGTTGAATGATCATTAGTGCCTAGTACGTCCCCATTCTCACTTCCCTGTACTCTCAGACTGAACACATTGATCCAACTTTGATTTTCTTTGCTTGGGTCACAGTATAAAACCAAGATCAGGCCTACGTCTCAGGGTCCTAGATGGAGATATATAAACACTATGCCAAATTTCATCCAGATGGAACAGTTTTAGTGTGTCACATGGAGGGCAGAAACACTGGTGTGACGCCCTCTCCGCGCTGAATGGAAGGAGGGTGTGGTCCTCATCCACTGCACCTGGAGATAAGACATATAATTGAGTTGGGGAAGACATCAATGCAGAACATGTTTTCAATTTAGTTGTGTGGCAATTTCCCATCTCTCATAATGGTATTACTTTCGTCTGACAGCAATATTATGAGCGTTTGCTTAGTGTCTTCTCACATCAGTATGGCATAGAAGCGCTATCTTGACCTGGTACTCTTTCTTAAGACATGCCTAATTAGTAGACATTTGTGTGTCAACCTCATACACTAACGGATCATGATTGGTGATGTTAAATTAGGAGGAGTCCGCCCCAGATAAAGGTGTTTGTTCTGTGTTATCTGTAAGGATGAGCGTTCCAAAGGACTGTGGTAGTGTTGAGCTGGGTGGTCAGTTGTCCATTTCCCGCCTTTGCAGATATTTTCTCTACGTCATCTCTAGCCATGCCTCTAGCAGCGATGCAGCACTGTGACGTTCGAGCTACCTGTTAAAGTTGGTTTGGTGAAGGAAGCGCACAGTTGGCCTTGCTGTGCTTTCCCTGCTGTTTGGCTTTGGTACCAAGCTGTGCGCACGGGGGGGTAAGGAGTCCATCTAGCGTGATCTGTTTGCAAAAGGTGTATTATAGGTGGAACTGGAAAGGATCATTCTGGGGGTGTTGTGGGTGGAAAGAGCTGTTGGGTGTCCGATGATGGCCAGCTATGGCTTTGGAGAGGTGTGCTGGGATGCGCCCGGCTAGCTCTGTGTACTGCTATGGGATGTTGGTGTTATGTTCTATGAATCATAGCTGTAGCTATCTGTTCCCAAACTGCGCTTTGAGAGCAGGCGTGGTATAATGTCAGATAAGATCGTTGGCCGTCCTATAGATGAAGATCAAGCAAGGGATGATGTTTAGAACAGTGCAAGTTTTAAAGTCACCAGTTTAAAAAACATAATCTGTGTAAAATGGATGCAGGTTTTTAGAGGCGTGTGGTGGATGTACATCTGTTCAGTAGATCCCGGTTAGTTTTCCTATGGAAGAAAACAGAGAGAGATAGCATAAGCTGTACAGTAACAGATGAACGATTCGAAAAGAATACATTTAGTTAGGCTCTAGAGGTTAGTGCTTTCGCCATTGTTTGTTATTATGGCCTGTTGCACACCCTTTCACTTGAGGAAACAAAAAGATGGTTTGAGATTTTATGACACCTATTTAGAAATGTCATACTTTCCGAGAGGACTATTTTATGACTCACATGAAACAGTTAAGGATTTATGAGGGCATGTTTTCATATCCTGGAAGGCAACAGTTTCAGTTCTAACGTGGGACAACGTCACAGCTAGTTTAGGACAGTTTTGTGTCTCATTTGTTGTAATTTCACAACACATCTGTCATATGTGGCATTTGTGGCTATTTCGTGGCTCTTGTAGGGCAATTTCATGGCATGTATGGGGCAAAACATTTATGTCTTTTGTGGGGAAATGTTACTTCAGGTGTGGGAGAATATAATAGCTTGTTGAAGGCGATGTAATGAGTGTCTTTTGGAGAGTTGGTGAAAATTGTAGGAGAAATTTCGTGCTAAAATTACTCTGAGGTTTAGGCTATATTCATGTTTCTGGTGTGACATGCTTCAAGACACACATGAGTATGTCTGAAGGACATGTAAGGGTAATTTTCTGAAGCTGCCTATGCCAGCCCAGGCTCAGTGGGAACCATGTGTCGACGTAGAGACAACTGAGATCACAAAGATGTTGCCAATGTCATTGTGTGAGTTATTTTTATTTTCCCTTTTTTCTGTTTTTAAAAACAGGCCAGGCCAAAGGTGATGTATAGATTCAGAAAGGGACTCCATTTTGTGAATACAATTTTCGGGTATTAGGAATCACAGAGCTTTTGTGACAGTGACAGTGAGTCACATACATCTTATGATAGAGCCACAAGATCCTGTGACAGAGCAATGGGATATTAGATTGATGTTGATCTTGTAAGCGTGCTATAAGGAGTCAGAGATATTTTGATGGGGCAGTAGAGAGGCAGGTAGATCTTGTGATGGCTGGGTAAAGCGTCACATAGATCTTTGTGACTGTGTCAGAGGAAGTCACATAAATATTGTAACAGAATGATATGAGTAACATAGATCTTGTGATACAGTGAAAGGGGGTCACGTTGACCTCGTAATGAAAAATGGGGATTGCTGTTAACCACGTGGTGCAGCAACAGATTGTCACATAAATCTTGTAATGGAGCATACAGGAGTCACAGATTCGGGAAGTCACATTGAGCTTGTGATGGGGTAAAAGGGAGCCAGATGGAACTTGTAGGAGGGCAAGAGGAAGAGACAGAGACTGTGATGGGGTCTTGGAAGCCACATATCTTGCTATAGAATGGTAGGAGTCAAGTAGACCTTTTGATGGAGCAGTAAGGATTCATATAGATCAGAGGATAGAGCAGTAGGGACGTACATAAAACTTGTGATGCAGGGATGGGGAATCACATAGGTATTGTGATGGAGCTTATGAGACCCATATAGATCTTGTGACTAAGCAACTGGGAGGTGAATATGCCTTCTTATGAAGCATTGGGAGTTGCACAGATCTTTTGATTAAGCAATTTAAAGTTGCATATACATCTGGGAGTAACATAGATCCT
This sequence comes from Pleurodeles waltl, assembly GCF_031143425.1. Taxonomy (NCBI): domain Eukaryota; kingdom Metazoa; phylum Chordata; class Amphibia; order Caudata; family Salamandridae; genus Pleurodeles; species Pleurodeles waltl. The sequence continues at coordinate 1,387,618,208 of NC_090440.1, read as the reverse complement.
GTAATGGGGTTGTAGGAAGTTTTTTAATGAAGCTTTGGAAATCTAGTATATCTTGGGTGGATCATTGGAGACACATAGATCTTGTGATGGAGCCACAGGGAGTCAGACAGACCTAGATAAGGTGAGACAGATCTTGTTATAGGGCGAGACATAGCTTTTGTGATAGGACAAAAAGGAAAGACATATATTGTGTATGGAGCTTTGGCAGTCATGTAGACCTTGCGATGGAGTGTTAGGGGCCGCGTGCATCTTCTGATGGAGCAGTAGGAAGTTACATAGATCTTGTACTTGAGGGATAGGAAATCACTTCAGATCATGTTATGGAGCTATAGGAAGCCACGTAGATCCTGTAAGTGAGTAACAGAGAATAGCATAGATCATTTGAAGGACCATTAGATGTCACTTGGATTCTGTGACGTAAAAGCGGATGTGGAAACTGGGATTTGCTAGGTCTTGTGAGGAATTTATAAAGGGTCTCTTACATCTTGTGAGGGATTTCTGTCCCATTTAAGTAATTAAAACCTTCTAATTGCTTCATTATATTGAAGACTATTTGCAATTGCATGTTCCGTTCTTTATGCTACATGTGAAACTTTAGGCTCTGCAGTGCTTAATTTGTGCTGGTGTTAACCAGTGTGGTGATTTGGGACATGTTTATGAACACCTGGATTTAAATGGTGCTCGTTTTTTTCACGTCATGCCTGGGACAGCATCGCACTTAAACAATGCTGTGCCAAGATTGACGTCCTGCCTATTATAAACCAAGTCGGTAGGGAGAATATGGTTGGACTGGGGTGTAGTAGGCCAAAGGACATTTTTAAATATGCTTGTGAAATTACTGATAATTGCTAAATTTCGTGTTTTGCAATGTAATTTTTGCATGCAGGAGACATGTTCAAGCAGACAAATTCTTATCAAGAGACATTTTGGGCTGGAAACACTCTTCAGTCAGTTTCCCACATGACTGTTTTGTGCGCAGTATCAGCTTGAATGGAATTGTCATGAAAGACACCAGCAAAAAGAATCCATGCCACGCACATAATATCACATTATGTTTGTGAAACTGCAAAAAAACGCTACTTTCCACATCCCGCAAGCTTCTTTAGTTTGACTACAGCACCTGATGCTGTTATATTAGATATAGCTCTGCATTTTCTCCATTGCAGATAGTCACTTAGGACAAAGAAACAATAAATAATCAGCATGCTGTAATAATATGTTAAATATCACCATTTATGGTAAATCAGCAGAAACGTTCATGCAAGTGGCAAGGTGTATTCCCTAATAACCATTGTCACTCGCGCACAGAACAAACACGAACCCCCAGGCACAACAAATAATGCCAAATTTAGGTTGTGGACTCCTATATTATTCCTTGCTCTTAAAAATCGAAACATCAGTTACGGACATGTCCTGAACCATCTCACGAGCCAAAAGGAGTTTTGTGGTGTCAGCATGAAACACGGTGACAGTGGGTGGCTCCACTGGTTGCAGCAGTATAAATAGTGTTCTGGCACATTTTTTCTGAATCACATGCTGCTTAACCTGATTGCGGATAAACAAAAAGGCGGAGGCGCCCGTGGGTGGGTGGACGGACAGGTAGAGACTTTCGATAATTAAAACAAAAGCTTGGAGTTCCCCTTCAGCTTTCACTAGAAAGACTCTGTTTCATCTTGGCACTTTGAGGTGTTTCTCTTGATAGGGCCGGTAATTTATTTAGTGGATACTGTTTCTCCACGGCTTTATTCAAGAGCATTTTATGACATGTTATTCAGGCAGTACAACCAACCATACAGTGTTTTGAAAAACAGCATATTTAGTGGTGTCACAGAGTAAAAAAAAGAATAGTACCATTAAAGGCAAATCATTCTACTGTTCGACAGATAATGTATCAGCCAAGTTGTAGGCTATGCCAGTCGAGCAGCTGCCTGGTCTATTCACATATGGCATCAACAATGCGTGTACTGGCACACCTCCCTGGTGCTAACAATCTCACTAGCACCTTCACAGGGATACATTTCTCTCCCATCCACACTCCTTTGATATCTCATGCCTAGTAGGCTTATGAAAATCTGCTCTTTTGTCTTACCTCCCATCTCTCCTTCAAAATTACTTCACAAATCTTCCCTTTGTTATTACCTCCCACCTCTCTTCTTCACAGTGTCTCATAGTTTTTTTTTTGCCATCCTGGCATTGTTTTAAGACCTTTATTCCTGGCACTGTGCCTAGTCTGCAACTCTCTTTAGCATTAAACCCATAGATGTGCCTAGAAGCACCTCTTGGTTTATAGACCCTCTTTATAGGAGGGTGACAACCCTAACACTGTGGTGGCATTGGCATCATTCGAAGCTCCTTGGTATTATGGTCTCCCACCTTTGTTACATGGTAGCCTTAGCGAAACGTGGCCCTCCTTGACATTATGGTGGCTGTCCTTAGCATCAGGATAGTCGTGGAGTAAAACAGCCATTGTTAGCTTCTGGTGGCCATCCTTGGCTTTTGATAGACATCCGTGGCACAAGGTTATAATGCACTATATCTGGTGGCTTACAGCGTCTTATAAATACATTCCTAATGTGACACATGGCAATACGACTCAGAATACATGCATGCTGTGCATTAGTTCTCACTAACAACAACATTATTTTAGTATAGCATATAAAATACAATCCTGACATTTCTATATAGTGTAAACAATAGATTATGTGCTGACTTGTATGCTGTGAATGTAGTGTCTGTTTTCTGTAACTGAGCTGACTATAAGGTACTATTGGAATCTCGGATTGGAATTAATTCTACCAGTCATTTGGGAGAGCTCAGAAGTACTAGGGCTGAGTTAATGACAACATGCTCCTGGTGGGGAGCTATCACATGTAACTTCAATAAATTACCTTAAACCTACATCTTCATGTGCATCTCTGTTCATCATAACGTAGGTGTAGAAAGAATTCACGATTTACTGATACTGAATTCCACCTTCTCTTTCTAGCCTCCTTTCCTTCCATGGTGTCTTGTCCCCACACTCCCAGCGCTTCGTATATCGTCATCCTTACTATCTACCTCTCTGTGGTCTTCACACATGAACGTCTGAATCTTTACTTTCATCACTGGGTTATCTGGAATCTGTATATAGTTTGTTTGAAGAGGCGGTGCATTTTGAGTGATGGTTAAAGGCCTTACGCTACCCACGATTAACCTCTACAGAAGCCCAAATCATGAGTTTAATGTGTAAGTGAGCAGAGAAGAATGTTTGAATTCCGGGACACTGGAAGGAATTGGAATGAAGAAGCCGTTTTTGAGCAGGAAATAGTGATAAGTGACTTGCAACACCCATAAAACACCCAATTGCACAAATTAATGCCAAAATAATTTCCATGAGCATTTTACATTTAAATTAGCAAACAATATCTTTGGCTATGTTCCAAAACGGGTGATTTGATTTTCAAAGAGATCACCTGAACACTCTGAGGTACGAAAAAATATGTAGTTGAAACCAAACACAGAATGTTAAATCTTAATCATTAAAATCCACAAATGAATGCAGTTCCAAACCAGTACTGAAGATGAGTTAGCGTGTCCCAGAACTACCTTAGGACAAGGAAACGAGACTGAGACACAACAATATTGTAGTGAGTGGCATTTCTGAGAGTTCTAAAATCTCAATGAAAGGACATTTTATCCCATTTTATCCATCTTAAACTTTGGTATTACTAATTGTGATAGGATACAGAGACATTGAAATTAGATCATGCTAGGGAATATCACAGATACAGTATCGAATAGTCACAAAATTGTGACCAGAATATTGAGGAACAAAATATTGAAAATATAAGTGCACAGAGGGAGGTATGGACCTACTATTCTTAATTTCACATCTACGTACTTTGACAATATTTTTATAACTATAGGAAACACAAGAGGGAGTAGAAGGAAAATAAGGGCCGGGCTTATCATCCTAAATGGCTATGTAACATGACCCGTCAGAAGCCCAGCCCGACTCAGGAAGAATGTCCCTCCACAAAAGCTATAAGAGAAAACTATAGTTTTCCTTAAGAAAAACCTCACCCACCAGGGTTACCCCTTGGTGGCATGCCTCATCATTGGTCCATCCCGTTCCTCTGCAGAAGGAAGTGTGCTGCGACCAACAAATTATGTGGGAACACTTTTTTATGACCTAATTCACCATGGTGAAAGGAATAGGAGTGGGGGTCTTGAAAAAGTTAAAAATACCTGCCTACCAAGGAAATTAATATTTTAATATGTGCCTTAGTGGCGGTATGATTAAAAAGGGGTCAGTGGAAAGAGGGTATGTTATGTGCCTGCCTTCCTGGTCTACATGTTTCAAAGCTTACCACTAGACTTATCATCAGGACCAAGGATGACTCCCTGGTACCACTCCTTAAAGAAAAAAAGTGCCAATACACGTCCCTTGCAAGCTAATAATAAGATATACTGCAACTAATTCTTGTGGTCCCCTTAATTTCTTGCACTGTAAATCACTGGTTCAGGTATCATGGATCCACTGGGGGTGGGGATGTGTGCTTGCAGTCACATTTCCTTGAAAAGCACCACTACCCCCGTCAAACCTACTGTTATCCTTTACAGGGTCAGAATGTGATATTATTATTTTTATATCATCTGTATGTGGAGTTGGATATAGAAGATTTATGCAAACCCCCTTCTGGATATTTTGTCCCTCAGTATTCTGGTCACACTAATTATGATCAATCAATATCATGTTCTCCGTATTCCTGACCTAAGGTGATCTATTAGAGGCTGCGCAGAACAACGTTTGATCCACCTTCGGAGCAATCCAACATGCCTTGTGTGCAATCTGAAAGTGAAGAAAAAAGTGGCTAGTAAAGCAAATGTGGAGCAAAAATGTATATTGCAATTTAAAGTAGAGGTGAAGAGGTAATCACCAAAGTTCTTGGTAATTATTAACCACTAAATAAACCCTTACCTGAGCTGCCTGCCTTCCACATGTCATACAATAGCCATCCATGCTCTGCATGGAGAGGGAAAATGTCTTTAGCTCTGTACAGTTGTTCTACGGAACAGGTTTGTCGAGTGCAGGTCTAGGGGAAGCTTATGTATGCCAGAGTTTCAGGATAGCCACCTAAAATAAATCTATACAGTCTGACCCTAAATGAAGCTCATTGCCAACATCAATGGTTAGTTTAAAATTAGGCAAAGTTCTATACCTTCTAGACCTACACTGGATACCACAGATATGGAATGTCTGACTCTTGTCCCTCATTGTGTCCTCTTATAAGCATCTTGATTTGAGTAACTCAGTGAATGTGACTTTGCCCCACAGATTATCAAATAATCACTTCATCATGGATCATGTTTTCAATCCTTCTATTTAACAGTAAAGTGAATTGTGGGATTTGTAGTCTAGCGTCATGTAACAGACTCATTTGGACTAAAGATCAGTATCTCTGTGGATTGTAAAAGAATGAGCTTTTACTAGGACATATGGAGTGAGTGACGACTCTTTTTTTCTCCTCCGAAGGCCTAGACTTTGGGTGTGCACTTTTTATTATCCTATTGCAGCCTGATACTTTAATCCCTTTAACTCAGTGGAAACCAAAATGACAAACCCACAATGCACTGGATTGTTAAATGGTTGCACGAGCATTGCACCCAACCTGACAATTGATAATCTTGCGCCTTCAATCATCCTTGGTTGAAGGCAGAGTGTTTTCTGCATCTATGTAGCAGCCAGTAATTTGAATGAGGGTGTTTGTAAGCATTATGTATGCACGAGGGCTTATTGCTCCTAGGACAGCAGATTCCTCAAATGAAAACAAGCATTGGCAAAGTCAGGAGGTCTATCTATGACAATGGTGCATTGCTTATTTTCAAACACGTGCAAGATATCAACAATGACAAAATATAAAAACAGATACATAGCTAGTAGTTGAATTACACCAGTACTGGATATAAAGTGCACTTCTTTTCTGCAGCTGTGAACATGTGATGTTATACAAGCTCATCACTCACAGTGCAAGCCAGCCTGCGGATGAAGCGGGTTGAGCCACTGTCCCATGCTGTATATTGTGGTGAGCAGAAGCAACAGTGAATGATGTTTGAGCATACCAATCAATGAAGAGAATTGATCAACGGCTCCAGAATCTATGTTTTTCTATATGTTTTTATGATGGTTATATTTGGAAAACCTGAGGCTGGCGAGGCAACTTAAGTAGTTTGTATGGCAAGCTTAAAAGGACATTCTAAGATAAGAACCAGTAACTAAAAATGTATGGCTTCCAAGCCTTACAAAAGCTTCCATAACTAACCAGTTGTTGAAATGCCAGGAACAACTTTGCAGAGCCAGAGGGCAAGGCCAGGGAAAGTTAGGCCCCAACTTGGTCTACCCATCAGAAACCGACATCAGCCAGAGCCAAAAGAAGGGAGTCAGGAAAGAGGCATAAGTGGACTTTTCCAGAGAACTCCTGACCTGCCCCATGAAAGGCTGGGTGAGCCAGAGAAAAAGATTTAAAACTAATTTGCTGCAGGATGTGCATGTCATCAAAGTGAATGACAGACCTCCACCATATGGTCGAATTTACAAAGTCTAACTAAAAAGCATTGCTAAAGTATTGGCAAAGCCAATCAGTCAGTGTTTAATATGGTATCATATCCAGTGTTAGCAAATTAGAGTGAGACAAAGCAGGAAGCCATCAGGAGTGGACAGAGAGGGCCATAGTTGTAAAGTAGTCCCTCATGCAGTTCGATGCAAGCACTTGAATGAAGGCTGAAAGATATACTCAAGCAGCTAATAGCATTGTGTGAGAGATGAATACTCCACCAGAGTGCTTGACAAATTCTCAAGCCAGTGGCTGAAAGTGCCGGGTCAAAGAAAGCCAGTAGTTGAAAGGGTTGGACCCTAAACCCATTCTGTGTATATTGTTAGCAGTAGGTCTTCTTGACAGGAGCTTGTCAAATCCCAGACCAAAAAATAATGAGATTATCATATTCTGGAGTCTTTAAAGCTACAGGATCGTGCTAAAAGAGTGTATTGTTGGGTATTAGTAATTGCATTATGCCCATGTCATGCTGACTTGAAATCACAGGAGATTTGCTCATTTTGTGTTTTTAAGCTAATGTGCGTGTTGCTCATAGTTTGTCGACTGGCCATACGTCCTGATTGAGGCTTTTAACTGGGCCTGCCTTTTCAGCCAACAAAAGCAAGCCCATTGGGATTTGCAGCTTCACTTTTCCTGTAGCAAGAAAGTTGTTACATTTATTACAGCTCACTTCTGCCATCTGGTGCAATTTGAATATCAGAACTGTGAATTTTCGAAGGGCAAGCACATACTTGGATCTTTCCAAGGGTGACAAAATGAGTTCCATTTAATTTGGTATTAGCAAGACCTTAAAAGAATATGTTATTGTTGCGGCATGTGGCACCTTGATAGCTATCAGTTCAGGTATGGCATGTCAGTTGATTGTGTTCTGTTCCTTGTGTTTGTATGGTGGCATGCCTTCTAGGACACTGTCTTCCTCTTCTGCTCCAATCCTTTCCCCCTGTCCCCAAAGGCATACTGCTGGCAGCACAGAGGAGCGCTGACTTTAGTTGGAGGAGGTCTGGGCAGACTGTGCTCCCGGCAGCAGCAAACATAAACCCTAAAGCAAGCATTGGCAATGCAAGTAGATTTGGCTTTTGAATGTCAGTGCCTTTTGTGCCCTTAGTGGGTTTAAGCACTCAATAAGTTATCATATGTGCACTCTGTCACTCACCTTTGCAATCATGCATCCATTCATCCATCCACTGACTCTTTATTTCAATCACCTTCTTATCTAACCACAGTAAAACACATACAAGCTCAATAACACAAGCAAGATAAATTAAAAGGAGTATAAAAAATAAATAAAACATGCTGCCATCTAAACATGGTGACGTGCTTGTAATATTGAAGCTAAACATAACAGTGAATGTTTGTTTTGCTGTGGTGTTGTACATAGTCTATCGCTGTTTTAAACTTCCAGCTCGGCCAACACATTTAGAGCCAACATGTAAGGTAACTTGGAATGGCTAAAACAATGATACACTATGGACAACTGAATTCCATAATGGTCACCTCATGTAGAGGAAATAGTCACACAGAATATGCCACTCTACAGAAGAAATACGCAGCAAGCAAGCATTCAGTTTGCGTTTCCTGTGGAGCTGTAGCATCCCATTAAAAAATAAAATAGAAAGATGAGAAGCAAATAAATGAAAAGGGGTCTTTAAAAGGGGGCATTGAAAGCTAAAGGACTGACCCACCGACTTGCACATATTTGTAATTTTACTATGGTACACCTGATAGTTGCCTTGTAAGAAAGATTATGCCCAACACAGTAGGTATGAGTTTGTAATGGTGACAACAGAATAATAAAGGTTATAGGACTGAATGTTATGAAAAATGTTAGGATGAAAGCAGTAGGGCAGATATGTCTACTCAGAAAACAATGTGACACTGATTAGGCATTTAAAGGTGGATTGTTAGTTTTCTATATTAAAGGCTACAGATAGGTATTCTGTTACATGGAATCTCACCGATAACCATAGAAGGTAAATTATGTTGTTCACTGCCTCCAACAAACCATTGGTATAGAAGACCTTCACTGAAAATCCTTGTTTGACTCTCTTAGGAGAGATAAACTTTTTCTTTGTCAACTGCAATTTTGTATAAATCTCTTAATCTATGGCTGTATGCCTGGTGGTGACTTGTGAGAAAACCTGATCTAAATACGGCAGATCTGATTTGGTTAAGATGAGAAGCCACCAATAACAGCTATGGGCCTGATTCGTTCATAAGGAAAATTTATTTGGGATAACATAGGTATGATCTGTGTATTGTTAAAAACACAGAGCTGTAGGCCTGATTTATTTTTTTTGTAACGCGTATGTGAAAGCTAATTGGCCTTTAAGGATGGATTGTTTTTGTACTGTGTTAAGTCCTTCAGACAGGTATTTAGAAAGCCAGTAGGCTTTTAAGGGTGGATTGTTTTTGCTCCATTTTTAACCCTTCAGGTATTTAACAGTCTCACAGATTACCTTTGTAGAGGTGGGTTTTCCTGTTGGTCACCCTGTTACCCGGTAATGGTTCAGTCCACATCAGTCATTGACTCTCTTCCCATGTGAAGGACAGAATTTTTGATGATGTACACTTTCACCTGAAAATGAGTGTGCTTCTTCCTACAGGTTTTAGCACAGTGTATTAACAATCCATCATTAGAAGCCTATTGCCTTTAACACATGTTTTTTATTATAACTAAATTGGGCCAGGTGCCTTTGGTATAGCATTTCATAATAAACATATGGAATCTGGCATACCTTTTTCCAATGAACTGATAAAACTTGTTAATTTTACAGTTGACCTGGCACCATAATCACCACAGGTCTATTTAAGTACACATAAACTGGGAACTATCATGCATACAGTTATAAAACTACAAATATGTAGAAAATAGTTTACAAAACTATATAGGGCCCTTCTCAAGAGGGCCTAACACGAATAACCACAGTGAAAACCCCAAGGGTTTGACCTTATGGCTTTGAATCAAACGATATCCCTTTTTGTAGCCTGTAACCCAATATAACAACCCTCTGTTAAATGCCTACTGGTTTTAACAAATGTTTTCCACACTAAGTAGGCGAGGACTACTGCCTTTGTCGTACATTTTCATAATAATGTATGGTGACGATTGACATTGCACATGCATTTTCCCAGTAAACAAATCAGGCCGATAGTATGTCACCATAAACTAACTATGGCCTTCTATTTTGAATGTTAACATATACACAAGGCCACCCTCTGGCTTAACATTACAAAAGTATACAAAGTGTAGTTGGTTAAGCAGAATACTACCTCTCCCAGGAGGGTCTAACAGGGATTATTACAGAGCCAACCCTATAAAAGTCATGGGGTGTCACAAGGGGTAACCAACATCAAAATCCTGTCTACTATTTGAGATTACATATAACAAAATCCTTTTCTACAGGCTTTCACACCGAGTAATAACAATCCACCCTTAAATGGATTGATGTTAACGTATGCTTTTCACAATACAATTGCCAGACCTCCTGTCTTAATTGTAACTTTTAATAATAAACAGGTCAGGCCTATAGTCATGATCATTGGAATGCCACTGTAACTGCCTCAGTCCTGTTGCATTGAGTACAAGGTTTCCCATAAACCAAAAAGCATATAACTTTCAATTTATCAATCCTATACTGAGGGGAAGCAATATGTGGATGCAGTGTAAGCCCCTCTTTTAGTAGTACTCTGAAAGCTATTATTTTGCTGATCACATATGGTTTGGGGCTAGCTGCGCAGTCAAGCTGGCAATCACTTCATGTGAGATTATCCCCCACTAGACGTGACACGTGATAGGAGAGTGCAAGTTTTGTTACAGCCGAAGCTGCTGACTTTAAAGTTGGGGAACAAGGTTCAAGTCCTGGCGTAGAGTTAACATCCTCTGATTTTGGGCATATCACTTAATGTCCCTGTGCTTAAAAAAACATAAAAGCATGAACCTGACCTTGTGTAATGTAACTGGTGCTCATGTAAAGTGCTCCAATGCCATTGGGTCTATTTTGCACTATATAAAACAAAATAAATAGGCAAAAGAAATACAGCTTGAAACTTTGCCATTGTTATCCACTGTCGTAATGAAGCAATAGAAAAAGCAGGAGTGCCTGGAGTAGGCTAGAAATGGGCAACCCATAAGTATGCTTCTGCAGGGCAGTGAAACAGTGCAAATTGAATGTATCAGCCTTCATGATGGCTCTATGAAATGCTTACTGTTGAGATATGTAGTGATCATCAGCTCCTCAAGGTTTTTTCCAAACAGGATAAATTGAGTAATCATGCATGGACCTGGGAAAATTGGCAGCTATGTACTCCTAAGTTGGGTAACAGTAACACCTGCTGTTTACAGTGTCTAAAAACAGAAGAAATGTGGTATGAAACGCTATGTAATCAATTATTGCGATCAGTGATTTCAAGACTTTGCATCCTGTTCATTGACTGACAGGAATAGGAATACAACCTTCTCTGATTCACGTCTTGTACCACTGAAATAAAAATAGTGAATGTCTTTCAGCCACAATTATTTGCATAGCACACATTCTGCCACTTCTGTGGCCTTCTGGCATCAAGGTGTATACAAAACAGAGCACCTAAGCAGCTCATTTCCTTTGAAAGGAAACATTTGGCCACCTTTCAAGCTGTCTTGTACCAGGTGTGATGCGATGTCGTAGGCTTGTCAACCATCAATTTTTTTTGCAAACCCACTTTGTGTTCTGGCGCTTGCAGTCCTGCGCAGTAACAGATGAACCGAAAGAATGCAAAGATCGGTGTTCCAAAAGCCTGACTTGACAAAACACCCCACCATCCACCACTCCATACCACTCCCCATCCCAAAACTGACCCCTGTCCTTCACCCCATCTAGCCCGGGTGTAAAACCGGTATTCCATCTTTGGGCATTCAAAGAATTTCATCTGACTGGCGGCATATCAAGCAGGATTCCAACAGGGGCCCCAATCAAGTGAAGAAAGTCCCCTACTGCACCACCATCCTTTAAATACCTTGGCTTAAGGAAACTTGAGGGGGGAGCTTTAAAGTGCATGGGGGCCCATGCTCCCGACCCAGTCAGGAGCTCTCAGCCCTGCCACATGTGGAGTGTCGAAGGGCAGGGGCGGCTCCTCCTCTAAGGCGGAGGAGCTTCACCCCACTGGAGTGTGGGAAAGGAAAAATATAATGATAGGACCTGGTTATTATCATTTTATTTTGCCTGGAAGTAAGGGACAGATTGGGCTGAAGGGAGAGGGCTGGAGGAGGGCTTTTGCTGCACAAAGTACGCATGTCTGTTTGGCTGGCTGTGTTGGCCCAACGCGTCTCCCCTGAAGGTAAGCTTCTTTAAAATGTTTTATTCCCCCTCCCCCACCCCCTTTGAGTAGCAGCCACCACCTTTGGAGGGGGGCCCTTAAGTTTGGGGTCCCCGCACCACTGGGGGTATTGTAACACTACTTATTAGCCAGAGAAAAACAGCCTCAACTAGTGGGGTAGTTGTCCCGTCACACCCATATGCCTTGGTGCCACTGCAAATAGGACTATGTAGTTGAGGAGGATGTTGGGTGCTGGATGGCCCAGTGGCTCTTTGCTTGGGCAAGCATGTGCTCATCTATGCTTTTCATTGACCACTGGAAGCTGTAACCTGGGTTCACTTCAGCAGGACTGCTCGGAATATAGTAGCAGGCTACAGCTTGAATAAGGAATGCCTGAAGCTGGAGTCATGTCACCTTGGCGGCCCGCAGACACGTCGGACTAACGCCATATGATAATGGCTGCCGTACATAAACATAGAAGAGGGCCGCGGGAGCATGCGCAATAGTGGCTTCTTTGCGCATGCTCCCGCGGCCCTCCTCTATGTTTATGTACGGCGGCCATTATCTTATAGCGTTTCCATGACGTCTCCACGTCTGCCCCTATAAGCCCCGCCCCCGCACCCCTGCTGTCACTTCAGTGCGGCCCTCGGCCGCAAACCATATTGCAATTTTGGCCCCCGAGAAAAAGTTTGTGAGTACCCATGCCTTAGGTTGACCTATTGCCCTCTATTGAGCAGTCCTTATTCTTTTTTTTTTTATTGACTTCAAAATTGATGAGCATGATTAGTACCAGCTCCACAAATCCCCGGATCACAAGAACAAAGCATTAAAAAACAAATTAACCTTCTAGGTTAATAAACTAGGGGGCTTCTTTACAAGCCCCTTGCGCCGCTGGTGCATCACTTTTTATATGGGGAAAAAGTGATGCACAGGTGGCGCGAGGGGCTTGCAAGTAAGCCCCTAAGTTCTTCTGATCTTGGAGAAATAACAGCTATTAATATAGTGTCAAGCTGCAGTTCAGTTTATGGTGTGCACTGTGTACTATTAATATCGATGCTGTTATCTCTTCCTGGTGCACCTCCACAGCCACTGAGACTCTGGTGGAAGGCTCGCTTTATCCAGGGACCTTTGCATGTCACAGCAGGTGGTGTCCAGGCGGAGGATCCACAGCATTTAATTGGCTGGCGGAGTCCTTTCGGATAGGTGGATCAGGCATTCCTGTATGTCTGACCAATCATGGTGGTGTAAATAATGGCACTCTGCCACATGTAGGCTGCAGTAGAATCAGTTACTCACAAGTTCACAACTTGTTATTAAAAAAAACACGACTCTCCTAAGATTCCCTAAAGTAAGCTAGAAGAAATACGTTTTCAGCCTGTGCACTATAACAACTCTAACAAACATTTAAAACATTTTTTTTCCAAATATCGAGAGGTAGTCTGTGGCATAATTAACAAACTACCTCATAGACAAGGTTTGTGTCCCAAAGGGAAATACTAGGCAGCTTGCCTAAAGTGCCATAATCGAGAAATTGCCAAATTGGCCCATTACGCCTCAAAAAAAGTTGTTCCAATTGTCAAATCAGGGGGATGTCAAAATCCACTTAGCATAAAGCCCGAAAAAACCATATCACCTGCCCTCGGCACATACCCTTTTGACCAGTCACAGCTCGCGGCAAGCAGAAGGGGCGGGGTGGCGGGCCAGGAGGGGGGGAGGATAAATTAAAATGTAATTCAAAATAATTTTTTTTAAAACCCACTTACCTCCTCTGCTGCTGCTGTGCCGCTCCTCTGTCCCTTTTACCTCCAGGCTGCAGGCACAGAAGGCTCAAAGCCGCGTCAGGATTGGCTAGGAACGCCCACCCAGGGCATTCCCAAGCAGACTGGGAGCCTCTGCAGGCTCTATCCAGCCCGGCAACTGTATTGCTGGGCTGGAGAGAGCCTACTGTGCATGTCCTTTTTGACGGCCCGAGAAGGCCGGCCAAACACACATGCGCTCTGAGGGAGAGTGCTGTGCACGCCACCTCACTGCTAGTCATCCTCCTGGCCCCGCCCCTTTTACCAAAAAAACGATAATAAACAATGTTTATTATCGTTTTTTGGTAAAAGGTTTGCATCTGCCGCTGCTGGCGGGGGGCAACGCTCCTCCGTCGTAATGGAGGAGCCGCTCCTGCTTTTGACCCCTGATGACATTGCAGGAAGTGGATAATAGTGCCTTAAAATATTCGTAAAGCTAGTCCTCAAATTCTAAAATTCACAGCTCTGTATATAAAGTCTGTGCAAACTAAAAGGGACAGCCTTATAACCCTGGGAACCTGGGCAGGACAACAATAGAGCATTAAATGGTCCCTTTGGGGAAGAGTGCATCCCTCTACTTGTTTGGCAATCCGAAGAAGACTATAAACTGATCGCTTGTTATAGAGAAACTAATTCAGTTTATTATAGTCGACAGTGAGATTATATTAAGAATATGTAGAAAGGTATAATTAGACACATTGTATCAAAAGGTGCTCCAAGAAACGACGCAGTGGCAGTGAAAGTGAATTCAAGTGCACAAGTGCTATATACAATGCATATATACACAACTAGTCACTCACATCAGTGTCAAATTCAAAAGCACAACTCCGAATCAGAGTATGGTATAAAAGATCCAGATTAAAGCATAGGATTGACACAGTGTCATCCTCGCCGAGCTGTAAAATGACAAAAGCCATTTACCACCCCAGGCACAGTATTACAGCTTTGGACTGGTCAAATACCGTCCAAACCAACCTGGAATGAGTAAAGCAACCCCTGACACTTGTTTCGCTCTCATTAGAGCTCTTCAGAGGGGTTCAGCTTTGAGGTGAGCAAATCTAGAGTGTCGCTGGTGTTGCAGAGTACTCCTTACTAGAGCTTCCCAGAGTTCTCCTTTGTTTTTTGTATATATATATATTTCACCCATACAGCTCCTCATCTAATCATTTGCCTACCCATACAGCCACTCACAGAGCTACACATTCACCCATACAGCTACTTACACTCCCACGTACTCAACTATACAGCTAATCACACACCCACTAATTCATCCATACAGCCTCTCAACATAGCCACTCACTCACCCATAGGTCCATTCACACAGACACTTACTCTACAATACAGCCAATCACACCAACTCACGTAACCCAGCAGGCACTCAAACAGCCATTCAGATAACCACTCCCTCACCCATACAGCCACTGACACACCCACTCACTCAACCAATATAGTCACTGTCACTGTCACAGCCACTCACTCACCCACAAAGCTTCTAACATATCTACTTATACACCCATACAGGCACTCAAGACACCCACTCACACGTGGATCCGCACAATCACACAGCCACTCACATAATATATGTAAATATGGAAATAGTATCACTCAGTAGTAGTACAGAAAGTATGCTATTTTAACTTTTGTAGTACCTTGGCATATATGCTTAACACTAAAAAGGTTTTAGAAAATACTCATACTCACTGGACGATGTCATCAATGATGTCATCAGTAATGTCATTTGAGATGCCACCTGTGAAGTCATCAGTGATGTCACTAACCATGTCATGAGTGATGTAATATGTGAAGACATAAGCAGTGTTTTTGGGGGGGGGGGGGCGTAAGCCATAGTTAGCTCAGGTAACTATAACTGCTGAACTTCACTGATTTTGTTCGAGTGAAATGTGAGCCCAACTATAACGTCCCTGTAACCTTTGTTTTTTATATATATATATATATATATATATACGTGTGTGCTTTAGTAAACAAAATTTTTTGGAAGGTAGAACATTTATGCATACCAAGGCCTTTTGTTAATATTTACCTACTCTAGGTGATGAAATCTGTTGGCTGTTAATGCTACAGCAGTCTTTAGTCACACTGTAATCTGCTTGAGGACACTGTTAGATCACAGCTGGTTTGTACATCATTTCTGTGAGGGTATCATTTGGGTGAAAGTGAAATTATGATATTTTTGTAACCTTCAGAAATGTGTCTATACTCTGTGAGTGCAACTTGCCTACAACCACCCCACAATTTGCGTAAAGACATTATTTACTTGGAACTAATAAAGTTAAATGTTACTGCACATTAACACATTCATTATATCACATAATAAGCTAGTGTAAATATAGTAACCTTGTTAATAAATATTCGTTTTCAGACAATATTGTAAGAACAAATTTCCCGTCCTCACATTTTTAATTTAATTTAAGTATTGGTAAATTTGCTTAAAAATGTGTATTTAATTAATTTATATACTTTTTCATTGTTTTAAAAAAAAGTTAATTTGTAAATTATGTTCATTACATTTAAAAACAGGTCCATCTATTTATTTATCTATCTGTCTGCTTGATGGACTCTTTTAATTAAGTTATTACTGTAACATTAGCTGCTGTGGAGTAGCATTTTAATTCCCTCTCACCATCGTTTTCTACTGCAGTGTGAAGCAGTACTAGTGGCTGTCCATGTGTGTTGATTGACTTACCTCAAAGCTGTGCATGAGTTCTCTAAAGCTTGTTTTGACACTTATACAGCATTAGTAATTTTAGAAGTATACTTTGTGAATTGCAGTGATCTTACTCTTTTGTAGGTGTGCGTTTTGTATTTGCATGCCCCTCCCATCCCCCATTTTTCACCAGTCCCCTGGTTCCCTCCACATTTATCAATAAATCAATCAGTTTTTGTAAAGAGGGCTACTCAACCGTGAGGGTCTCAAGGCACTGGGGGGTAAGGGACGGGCCTCATCATAAGAGTCACATCTTGAGGTTCTTCCTGAAGATGGTGAGCGATGGGCTTTGTCTGAGGTGCAGAGGGAGGTTGTTCCATCTCTTTGCTGCAGTGTAGGTGAAGGATTGTCCTCCGATGGTGGTTTTATGAATGTGAGGAATGGTGGCCAGGGCCAGCTGGGCAGAGCGGAGGCGTCTGGCGGGGGTGTGGAAGGGGATGCAGTGGTTCAGGTCGGCTGGTCCTGCGTTGTGTATGGCCTTGTACATGTGGGTAAGCAGCTTAAAGGTGATTCATTTCTCAACCAGGAGCCAGTTGAGGTGTTTAGAGATATGTTCTCGGTGTGGGAGGTCCAGGATAAATCTGGCGGTGGCGTTCTGGATTAATTGTAGTTTTTTGGTGTTTCTAGTCGAGGTGCCGGGGTAGAGGGCGTTGCCGAAGTTGAGCTTGCTTGTGACTAAGGCATGGGTGACTGTTCTGCCGCAATGTGCTCAGATCCATCTGAAGATCTTCCGTAGTTTGCGGAGGGTGTGCCAGCAGGAGGGGGCAACAGAGTTTACCTGGTGGGTCATGGATAGGGAGAAGTCGGGATGATGCCTAGATTGTGGGTGTGCTCAGTCGGTGCAGGGGGGGTGCTGAGGGATGTGGGCCACCGGGAGTCATCCCAAGCTGAGGTGGCGTTTTGGAAGATGATGAGCTCAGTCTTGTCGGAGTTGAGCTTGAGGCAGCTTTCTCTCATCCAGGTGGCGACGGCTTCCATTCCTGAGTGGAAGATCCTTTTGGCCATGTCTGGGTCTTCGGTGAGGGAAAGGATGAGTTGTGTGTCATCGGCGTATGACACGATGTTCATACCGTGGCTTCTGATGATGGCTGCAAGAGGGGCCATGTATATGTTGAACATTGTGGGACTCAGTGAGGATCCATGAGGGACTCCGCAGTTGACTCCTGTGGGTCTGGATGTGTAAGGCTTGAGTCTGACCCTCTGAGTCCTCCCGGAGAGAAAGCAGTGGATCCATTCCAGGGATTCCGCAGATTCCGATGTTGTGGAGTCTGGTGCGTTGAGTGCTGTGGGAGACTGTGTCGAAGGCTGCTGAGAGGTCGAGGAGTATGAGCGCTGCGGTGTGGCCGCAGTCCAGGAGTAATCATATGACGTCAGGGCTGCGAGGAGAGCTGTCTCCGTGCTGTGCTTACTGCGGGAACCAGACTTGGAGCTGTCCAGGGAGTTGTTGGCCTCAATGAAATTCCGTAGTTGTGGGTTGATTGCTTTTTCCAGTAGTTTGGCCTGGTATGGTAGCAGCAAGATGGGCCGAAAATTCTTTAGTTCTGATGAGTCGCCCGAAGGTTTCTTCAGGAGAGGGCGTATTTTAGCGTGTTTCCAGTCCTCGGGGAAGGTGCCAGTGTAGATGGAGCAGTTCATTGTGTTTCGGAGCTCGGGGGCGATGGAAGTGCTGGTTCTGATGTATATGTGGTGTGGGCAGGGTTCTGGGGCCTGTGGGGGCTCCGGAGTGGGTGCTGTTCATGATACCGATTGTTTCCTCTGTGGGGAGCGTGGACCCTCTGTGGATGGTCTGGGTGGGTTTGGGGGGTGGGGAAGAGGGGGGGAGGGTTGTTTGCAGGTTCCAGTTCCAGGATTTTCCAGGAGGAAGCTGTTATAGATGTCCTGGATCTTGTGATGGAAAAAGGTGGCATGAGAAAGAACTAAGGTAATAAAGATGTATTAAAAGAAATGTAGATTAGTAACACAGGACTAAAGCAGGGTCAAAAAGCTCACAGATGTGACAGAAAGAGACAGGAAGTGTCGGGGGTGGAAAAAAGAGACATGAGGTGTACTCAAAAATGGATATTCCTGGTTTTCCTCAAACCAAGCATTTGGCAACAGCCCTGCACCTTTTTTTTAATTTAGCAGTGACATTACCCGCTAGTTGCGAGTCACTCTGCATTGATGTGCTTTGTTTGGAATAATGCAGTTAGCAATTTTGCAACCATGTTTAGTGCTTACATTTTGCATAAGAAGTTTGCATGTTTGAATGGCATAGTTTGTCTCTGAAGTCTATGATTGGTAAATGTTAATCTGGCATAAAGAAAATAAAAAAATAAGCAGACCAGGATAGTAACTTTGTCAAAACTTCTAAATAGAACTTAAAAGGTTGCTTTAGGGGAGAGTATATTGAAATTATTTAATAGGTTTGCAGTACACTGTGCCTTTTGGAGCACACTGTGAAAGACTTACCATAGAATGACCTTATCTGGTTGTTTTAATCAATAATGATCTATCAAGCAGTGTAAACAATAATAATTCTATTAAGCACCAATGAAACGCCCTATCAGGCTTTATCAGCTACTGTGAACAACTCAAACAGTTATAGCTATAACAAATCTACCCCATCAAGCCATATTTATTGACCGTGACCCACACAGAACAACAACACTCAGGCCTTCTTTGCGACTTTGGTGGTCTTTTGGAAAGATCGCCTTCGTTGTGGCCAGTGTTGGCGGTCCGAAGACCACTGTATTTGGATTCACCCAAGGATTTCTGGCCATTTAAGGGTTGAAATCTGACACCGTTGGCCTGACTGACAGTGGATGAGAGGTGGTTCCACCGCCACACCAAAAGGACTCCGCCTGCCGTATTACGAGACATAATACGGCTTGGCGGTCCCTGCACGAATGTGCGGCGCTGGCTGTGGAAATGCCTACACCCAACCCCTCCCAGACGACCACCTCGCCTAGACAGATAGGTGGACTGTCCGAAGGGTGGGGGGTGTTATGTGTATGGGTGTTGTGTGCATGTGTGGGGTGTGAGCGTGTATGTGTAGCGGTATTGGTGTGCGTGAGTGCGTGTGTGTATGTATGTGTGCGTGGAGGGTATGTGTGTGTGTCTGAATGGAAGCGGAGGGGAAAGGGGTATGTTGAGGTGTAAGTAATTAGGTGTGTGCGTACTGGCATGCATTTGAGTAGAGGTGTTTGAATGGGTGTGTGCGAGCAAGTGGGAGTGTATGTCAGGGAGTGTGTTGATGAGTGAGGGTGCGTGTATGTCAGTGTGCGGATGAGTGGGGTGCATGTTTGTTAGTGTGAGAGCGCATTGGGGTGTATGTATGTCAGTGTGGGAGAGAGTGGGATGCGTTTGTCGTATTGAGAGCGAGAGGGGGTGCGTGTATGTCAGTGTGAGAGTGAGTGAGGGTGTTTGTATGTATGCGTGTGATCGGGTGGGGGAGTGTGTCTGCAAGTGTGTGGACGGGTGAGGGTGTGTGTTTGCAAGTGTTTGGACGGGTGAGGGGGGTGTTAGCAAGTGTGTGGACAGGTGAGGGTGCGTGTGCTGGCAACAGGACTGGGGATTCTTGTCGCATAGTGTGTTCGTGTGGGGAGACCGCCGCAAAAAGCCTGGTGTTTTGCTGCCACCGGCCCAGAGGAGCTCACCGCCCACCGCAGTGGTCCGATCGAACTGGCAGCACTGGCGGCATTGTGGCTTTGGCCAAACCGCCAGGCTCATAATGTGGCTGTCTTTACTGCCGGGTCCGCAACGGTAAGACAGCCACCATGAGTGTGGCTGTCTTAAGACTGCCACACTCGCAATGAGGGCCTCAGTCACTGTACAGAAGTGATGACTCATCAGCTGGTTTTTGCATTGACTCTTTGAGGTGGACTGGCCTGACTGAGGCTTACCTGCCTAGAGAGACTAGTTGTCTTGCTAATCTGATCTGGACCAATTGCAGTAAGGGATGAGAGGTGGGGTAGGTGGACAGGGTTGCTTCCCTCTACACCTTCTGCAGCCCACTCAGTTGTCCTATCAACTCCCTTTGAATAGAACATTATTGTGAAGGCCAGGAGTTGTGGCTCACAGAAACAGGTCAGCTACAAGGGTGCGTTTATGTTGTCAAGTTGTGGGATCTAAAACCACCTCTAGCAGCCTGCACGTGAGTGAGTGCAGAAAAGTGACGTAAAGATAGGAGTGCGTTGTTTCCAAAGCTAATTTTAAGAAGGAGCAAGAGAGGTTATGTAAACACACCAGAAGAGACCAAAGCGTTTATGAAAACAAACCAGGAAGTCCCCGAAAAGTGAATCTGAAGATGGTGCGAAACCCAACCAGAACAAGGGACCTGGGTAGTCCAGGGTACTGTCCCAGAAATTGGACTAATACTGACCCCAAAACCTAATTTGGTGAATTGCCAAGTATAGGGCTGACAGCTAAACAGTAGCATATGCAGAGTTGTTTTATAACCTCTTTCCCGACTGTGGACTAGTGCGATCCCAAAATTCAATTTAAGAAATGGATGCGTGTGACCCTAAGAAGTGACTAACATAATTATAAACCCGAATCCAAATAAGAAATGGTCTAAGAGAGAAGTCCGAAAAAATCTCACAGAAACTAACCTACAACATCATCCTAGCAAAATTGTAGACTTTTTTGTCAAATACAATAATAAATTTACACTTTCTTAGCAAAATGTTTGTTGGTTTGTCAAACGACTTTTTTAATCGAGGAAGCACTACTCAAAAGAGTCATAATAGATACCAAGAGAAGGCTTCTTTAAGCAGTAAATGTGGCCTGCAGGTTCGCTGCAATTATGTAGCAAAGGCGTATCACGTTATGTGGCAGAGGGGACTGAATTATGTGGCAAATTATGCGGCAAAAAGGCGCATTCTGTAATTTTAACATGCATCATTACTGTAAGAACAGATGTTAGCGCTGTTAGTTTCACTTTATCACCTGAATGACAAATTTCACCAGTTATCTTTTTCACAGACTTTGTAATTGTGGTGATTTTTCTTTTTTTTATAGAAACTTTTGATCTGTTTGAGTAAGAATTAAGGGTGGGTGGAACTTCTGTGGCGTTACGTAAAAACTCCACAAGATTCTGTGGATTCTGCAAGTGGATGGAAATTGGTATGTTGCTGTGACTGTGCTCATTTTTAGCTCTGAGCGCTTGGTCTGATCCATGAAATCAGCATGAATGGCACCAGGCGGCATGCCAGAGGGCACTGCTACTCAAATTGGTTTAACTACTTCTGGAGTAGATTTCCTATTCAAGCGGCAGTGAACAGTTGCGACTGCCTGCGACCACACACATTGCTGGCTGCCCTCCTAGTGCCCAGAAATTGCACTAAGGGACTTCAATTCTCGTTCGCCAACTTACTGTTGGTGTGTCATGCGTGAGGAATAACTCCGCCAGGGGGAGTGCGTAATTTGGCCAAAACTCCAGCCAAGACTCTGTGAACTCTATTGGCGGACTGGAATTTATCACCCACCCCTAGTAAGAAGAACATTTTCCTGTGTATTATGTAGCTGATAGTGGATTTTGTGCTAAGTGTGGTAAACCCATAATTATTCGCAAAAGGCTGTAGTTAAGATTCATATAATTACAGTGGCCATGGATATGGTCCATCAGTGGAAGTCATGGGGTGTACTTCTGAAGTTTGTAGTCACTAAGAGCAGGATTTAGATCTCGGCAGAGGGGTTACTTTGTCGCAACAGTGACGGATATCCCATCTGCCAAAATCTAAATAACATAGAATACAATGGTATTTAGGTTTTAGTCGGCCAAGATATCCGTTATCATTGCAACGGAGTAACCCCCTCGATAAAAATCTACATCAGGCACAAAGTGTGCTTTTGGCAGAGTGTCTTGGGAGGGGCAGCTGCCTGTATTAGCTTGTTCTAAGAAGGTCTAGGTTTACCGGGAACAGGCAGTGGGTGAGATTTCCTCTGTACACTGTGAGGAGCCGTTTTTGTGGCAAGGTTTTTCCTGGTCAGAGCAATAAAATAAATATGTACCACAAAAGTCAGGCTGAAGTCTTCTACTGGCAGTCAGGGCACAGAAGCAAAGGTAAGGAGTTATCTAGAAGGTCTTCCTAATCTTTGGTGAAACCTGAATTTTCAGTGTGCCCATTAAATTCTGAGCCCCACTGTCAATGTGTACACACTTTCTGTCTCTTAAAGGGCCGCATTTACAAGGCCCTTTTGCCATCTCAGACCCTGCAATTTGCAAATTATAGGATTTGCTAATGTGAAGGACTTTACTTTTATGTACAATTTTTTTTTCCGATCTACTCCATGTCACCAATTTGGAGGCCATGTGAAGGGGGAATCCTCTTATTTCCGATTCAGAGTGGAATGCATCAATAGTTTACAACCACAGGTACTGTTGTGAACCATTGATGAGTTCTCAAACCCTATGTTGGGGTGGTAGTTGATTCTCAAAGGTTATATGGTCTCCTTAGGGGATTGTGTTGGCAGTCTCAGAGGGAAAAAGCAATTGTCCAGGAGCCCACTGCCTTCACTCACTGTGAGGTTTTCCTAAATTACAAAAAGTTGTTTTTATTTAAACCAAAATCAGCATTGGTTTCTTTGAGGAACATGGACTGCTTTAAAAATATGTTTTGAATGAGCCACAGAGATGTTGGTCTACTGGTCTGCTGATCATTGCTGGCCCCCAACACTGTGATTGCAGTCACTCATGGGGGGCTGCAAATTGCAATCTGTTTATTGAATATTAATTAGTTAGATTGACCTGTGACCCCTTGTGATTCAGTATTTTATGAACCAACCTATTTATACTTAGGTTGGATCAAAAATTCTCCATTTGCAAAATTCGATGCACAAATTGCAATCACTTTTTGTGAACGGAACACAAGATGTTGGTAACTCCATCATGGATATAGAAGATTTGCACTGTGGGAATCCTTGTTATGAACTTTCTGGAGAGGAAGCATTTTGCTTTGAAATCTGTAATTTGTATACAGTTGTAATTTTATGATGTATGCCAGAAGGTTGCTGTGTCAGAAATCATATTTTAAGTACAGTAGGCCTGAGTTGTGATGGTGACAAGCCAACAATAACAATTATTGGTCTTATTGGGGTGCTAGAACGAGTTTTGGCAGGTGCCATAGGCCCATGTTTTTAAATAGGAAAAAACATGACAAAGGCAATAGGCATGATTTATTTAAATGTTAAAACCAATAGTCCTTTAAGGGTGGTTTATGTTTCCACAATGTTAAACCCTATATGTGGCATTTTGTTACATGAACTCTATGAAGAATGGATTTTGGTATTGGTGACCCCCTTTGACAAATCCCACAGGTAGAAGATATTTGCACCATCATAATTATTGCTAGAATGTTATCAGAAGACTTGACAGGTTTAGCTGTCTACATTCATACATGTATATATATATATATATATATATATATATATATATATTTATAATAGATATATATTTATAATAAGTATATATTTAGCAATATATCCATATAGACATATATTTTTATAAATATATCTGTATGAATATATAGAGGCGCCTTTGGGTCAACCCTTTTCTCCTGGTGTCTGTTTGACTGTTATTAACAATCTGCTTCCAGCCACGACAGGGTAATGCAATGGGCTAATGTTTCTGTCCTTCTGTCATTGACTCCCTTGGCCTGTGAATGGCACAATTTTCTGGTCTCAGGCACATCCCCCTGATGACGAGCGCTCTTCATTACCGTGGCTGGTTTGCCATTGCTTTAGTTTCCACATTTGACCTGTTATCGTTTTCTTTTTTATGTCTTTGTTTCTCCTTTTTTAATTTCAGTTTCTCCTAAGAGAACATTACATCTCCTCTGGTAGTGCTAACAGGCTGCTTGCTTGAGACACATTTCATCTATGATGCACCACTTTCTGCGGACCACTTCCTTTAAACCAAGCAGCCATTATGGAATGGTGTTGTCCATACTGTATCATTGTTTAACCATTCTATGATACCCAGTGCTGTGGTTTGAAATGTGGTGGCCATGCTGGAACTCTAAATCAACTCTGTTCAATACCACTGCAAAGCCTATACCCACTGATTTGTATAGTTTTGTTATTGCAAGCACATACTCACCATGTTTAGATGTTAGCATGTTTTCTTTTTAGGTTTCACCTAGACAGCGCATGCTATGTCTCTGCGAGACGTTTGTTTACATACAGTGGGCTTACACTCCACCCATAGATTATCATTTGTTAGCTTCAGCGCCACTCTCATTTGCTTCACTCCTGTTTGTCACAGTATACTGGCAGCATGTCCTCTTCTTATGTTTGACCCTTCCCTGGAGCATGGGCCAAGTACTTGTGCCCAGCCACTGCTCCGTTTTTGGAGCTGATTCTTTTTGTATGTTCAAACATTGCATATGAGTTATTTTGGTTTCAGTCCTTTTTCTATATCCCCATCCATATAGCTTCTACTCCTGCCCCTTCTGTGTTTATTCTTTTTTGCTCCCACCCACCTACTCTGCACTCTATGCCACTGCACTCTATCCCACTCTATTGTGCACCACTCTATTTTATGGCAGTACATTGTACTCCACTGCACTATACTTTGTACCACTGACTCTATGCTTTTGTACTCTGTGCAACTGCACTCTACACCACTACACTCTGCACCACACAAATCTACACCACTGCACTCTATCACTCTACTCTGCACCACTCTGTGACACTGCACTTTACTCCCCTGCACTTTATTCGGCACCACTCTACTCTAAATCACTACATTCTGTCCCACTCTACTCTGTACCAGTCTACTATCTGCCATTGCAGTCTACTCTATGCATTTGCACCCTACGTCACTCTACTCTGCACCACTCTACTTTATGCTTCTGCATTGTACTCCACTGACCTATACTCTGCACCACTGTACTCTATGCCTCTGTACTCTATGCATCTGCACTCTGCACCACTCTACTCTACGTCACTGCACTCTGCACCACTCTACACTACTATGCTCTATTCCAATGCACTTTATGCCACTGCAGTCTGTGCCTCTACTATACTTTGCACCACTTTGCTCCATTGCACTCTATGCCACTGCACACTATGCCACTCTACTCTTGTCTCCACCACTCTACTCTAAGCCACTGCACTCTACACCACTCAACTCTACTATGTGCCACTCCACTGCACTGTAAAAAGTCTATGCCACTCCACTCCATTCCACTCTATGCCACTTTAACCGACTGTACGGCACTAGACCATTCTACTCTATGGCAGTCCACTCTACTCTGTCACTGCATACCATTCCACTCCTCCCTAGGCATTTCACTCTATGCCACTTTAGTCTATGCCACTGCAAACTACTTTACTTCACTCCACTCTGTGCCACTACATTTTGTGCCACCTCACACCACTCTGCACCCTTTTCACTTTACTCCATTCCATGCTGCAGTACAACATGGCTAAAAGACATTGGCAAAGCTAATAGCTCTAGGATAAGCAAACCCTATTGGATTTGCCAATGCTTATTTCTTGTATTCTTTTCATTTATTGCTCATATCTTATTGAGTTTAATTGTGTTTTGTTGTGGTTGTGTCAGAAGGTGAAAGCAAGAATGAGTCAGTGGGGGGGATGAATGAATCGATGAGTGCAAAGATTAGTGACAGAATGCATGCATGACGGCTTGAGTAGCTAAACATATCAGTGACACTTCGATTCATAAGCCACACATATCGACACTGCCGATGCTTGTCTTTAACTTGCCATACCTTCTTTTTCGCTCTCCACGTCACAGTGAAACACTTTCCCGTAACCAAAATATATTTCTTTATCAGAAACAAGCAATAACTTCGTAGGGAGTCTTGTCTATTTGAAAATGCCAAGACCTCCTTTTGACCCGTGTATTCCTTTCTCTGGCCTGCTTACCCATCTTGGGGAAGGAACCTGTAGCATTTAGGGTTAGATCGCAATGCTTGAGGGCATCTGCCTGGCCTCCCCGACCACAACCATTGACCTGCTACCTTTCAGACGTGAGCGCATGCTTGAATACGCGGCCTGGCCGAGAACGTACTGTGACTGTCACCAGGAGTGTCACCGGTCTTTCATTGGTGCTCGCTGCTGCTTCAGGAGCCGAGGTGACGCTGCCTATTCCTGTACTGTAATGAATGTGGAAAAATGCAACATCAGCGCAGCGGCCACCATTGCTCTACATCCACTCCACGTTGAGTTGGGAGCAGGTCTGGTTGTTGCCCGTTCCAAAATGTTTGAGGACAAATAAGGAAAAGTTTAAAGAACTTAAGAAAGCAGCATGCCTCAGATGACTGGAGGGGTAGCACTTATGCATTCGTGAAATTGTGCAAGTGTGTAATCGTAGGCTTTTGTAAACTTGATCTGACCTTTTCTGTGCTTGTTCTATCCATTCACCTGTCATATCAGCAGCAATGCGCCGTTCACCCACCATTGCATCTAACCAAACTGACTGCAAGCAGCCAAGACTCTGACTGGGCAAGCCCCACGAGCTTCTCCAGTGGACAGAAATCTCTGTGTCCGAACTTCGGAACATGCTTAGTTGAGTCCCCAAGCCAACCTACTAAAAGCATCGATGTGGATGAAACACATCACATTCTGTGGAGGTTGCAGGGGATGTTGCCAGTGCCTGCCATCTTGCTCTTTGAGGACTTTGGCACCCCTGCTGCATTTTTGCTGGCCCGGCTTCGAATCACGTTTACCCAGTATGCCGGGACTGCCAGCATGGACTGCCTTCCGCCTTTCTTTATAAATAGGATTATTCTAACCCTGCCCACATCTGGCTTCTCCAACTACAGGATGGGAAGGTTTATTTGCTTAGCCCATGATCATGTTTATGCTGTTCACGCAGATGGGCGAGGGTGGTTGCAGGTTTATGAGAGTGTGGCTGTGTGTTCGCTGGAAGGAGCTGAATGTATGTAAGTGTGCGAGCAGCAGGAACAAGCAGAGGGGATGTTTTCCATTCGGACTGTGTTATTTCTGGCCCACATTTTTTTTGCTTGCGTTGTTTTCATGTCGAAGATGGTAAAGCCTGCGGTCCATCGAGGAAACACTGCAAGTTCTTCTGGGGACCAGCACATGAAGCCACCGGCCACGGGGGCACTGGTGCAGGTCTCTTCTAAGCTAATTTTAAGGGATAACACCTTTTATAGTGGAATTTTATTGCCTTCTTTTCAGAAGTGGCAAAGAAATGGCAGATTTAGTAGCTGGAAATGAAGCCCAACTATGAGGGTCTTTCTGTACGCCTGCTCTGTATTTTCCTGGTGTCTTGGTTAGCCAGGTGGCATAACATCCTTTTTTTAGTATCTTTCAGCAAGAAGGTATCGTTGGTGCTGCAAGCGTCCCCCTCACTGTGTTTCCACAGTCTAGGCTAGACACTACAAATGCTGCTGCTCTTAAATTATAGTCATATTACAGTCTTTGGTAACCACGATGTTTAGCATCCTCTGGAAAATGTCATAAGGAATTGTGGAAAACATGACATTGTAGCAAATTGATTTACATGGCCATATGCGAGCAATACCCACTATCGTTTTTATTTTCCTGTAGATGGGTCTGAAAAGACATATATACAAATCGTGACATTTGCTGGGAGGTTGGAAATGTTTTGGCAGTTTTAGTTAGCTGCAGCCCTGCCTGACACTGGTCTGTTTTTCTTAATCTGTGCTATACTTAGTTCCCAAATGGGTGGTAAAAGACAGGTTTAATCGTGGCCCCGGTGCTGCTGCACCTTCTGCACTAATGGTAGCTACTCACCTAAAAACTATCTTTGTAATGAAGATGACAGCAGCTTTCTTGGAGTATGTTCAAAAACTGGGTGCAGAAATCCCTCCCAAGGGCGATGTGAACTTGTTTTGGACATATCTCTCACTGTTTTTAATATTGTTAGTAAAATATGCATTTCGATCCTTATGCACTTAGTCAAAAACATGCTGGTTTGGGATAGGAACACCATTCATGTGCATCCTTTGACTACAATAAAGTACGACCTAAGAGTCTCCCCAGCCCTCCCTTATAAGGACTCAGAGGCAGCTGCTTCATTGTTCTCTGGCATTCATTCACAGTGAAGACTGGTTCTTTTCTCCTTCCAGGCAAGTTCACCAGTTGAACCTAAAGGAGAGCTTTGTGCTTCTCAAAGCACCATTGGCTCCAAGCTGCTTCACAGGTTTTAGGCAAGGTCATACAGACTGATGTTTTTCTACATCAAGCCGCTATGATTTTGAATGCCCCTCCTCTCCCATAGTGTTTTAGCAATCAGCCGACCAGTGCCCCGACGTTGTTTGGCACATGCTACATGTTTGCATTTGTCTCAGTATAGTAAAACAACAGGGGATGGTGGAATGCTCGGAAAAGTCTTAGCCACTAGCAATTGGGAGCTCCACACGCACTTCAAAACATGTTTTGCCTACTGCACCTTTACAAAGGGAACCAACCATAAGCAAATACATCTTCGTTCTGCCCTAGTGGGAGGAGTACATCCCAAACTTCGAGACCACATGCCCTCCGAACACAAGCAGCCCCATATTAGATCATTATTGTTAGACATCACCAGTGAACTGCAGCTTGGATCCATGCCATTTACAATGGGTTCATGTCATTTTTTAATGAGGCACAAATGACAGAACTTTGGGGAATATACAGCTTTGTGACCATGTGTATAATTATTTCCCTTCCACAAATATATCTACATTTCGACAAAATGGGAGTTGAATAGTTTGTAAAAGTTGTCTGTGAATGCAGTTACCTTATTTCCTAGTAGAACTGATTACACTGTGAGGAGACTGAAAGATGCTTTCATTTACAGAGGATTGACGACATCTCTTTCACACGTGAGTATCCTGCTTCACCCCTGTAAGCACCTCCTCCTTAGAATGTCGACATTGATCATCTTTGGTCCCGAAATGGTAAAACAATTTCGAGCAGGAAATATTGGGTTCCAGTTTAGTGCTTGATCATTCAAATGGAGAC
Organism: Pleurodeles waltl; assembly: GCF_031143425.1. NCBI lineage: Eukaryota > Metazoa > Chordata > Amphibia > Caudata > Salamandridae > Pleurodeles > Pleurodeles waltl. The sequence goes on along the minus strand of NC_090440.1, from coordinate 1,387,588,863 downwards.
GACCATTTAGGTGTATTTTTCTTTGTTAAGTGTACCAAACTGATTTTTTTATCTTTCTGGCTGATTTTATGAGGCACAGCAATTGTGCGGAGATGTTCCCCGAAAGCACTCCCTAATCAAAACACATTGCAAGTTTAAATCAGATTTTGTAGAAGAAGGCAGTCTGCTCTCATTGCTCCGGGGAAATAGTGATGTAAAGGTTGGCATGGTCATTTAATCTGTGCTGTGCATTTTTAATGATTAGCAAATGTTAATAACCCCTTTAAAATGCCATTCAACGGTTTATCACCCTCTCTTTCGAGTTTTCCAGTTGCATTCTATTGGATGTCGTTTATTTGTCAATTTGTTAGAAATATCATATATGCCAAGTTCAAATTTTATGTCTTTTCATGATATAAGGGTAATGCTTAGAAGCGAATCTGCTATTACACTGACAGAAATGGGGGTCCAGTATATGTACACACCATGCAGACACTTGATTGGCTTGCACCTACTAGTGTTCCTTCAATCTGTTCTAGAAAGGCCTCAGGTATGGAGTGGCCCGTGGACTTTCCCTTGATCCCATTTTGCGACATGTTCTAGGTTAGTTGGCTAAAACCATGCCATAATATTTGGTAACAATGTGATATTTGCTAGCTGACGTATAATTTGCCCAAGAGTACTGTAAACAGTGCCAACAGGCAACAGAACATAGGGCCTGATGTTCAAAAGCGTTTTGCGTTTGCAATCCTGTGATTTGAAAGATCACCGGAGTGGCACATGAAAAAAAAGATTTTCACAATATACTAAACCCATTTTGTAGTCTGAAAAGCATTTCTGATGTGTAAAATGCATTTAGAGAGCCATTCCGAATAGTGATTAGGAAGAGACACAAAAGGGATGTTCCTTCCTAATTGGGATTTCATGTGGGATTTCATGTGGTATTTATCAATATTTTGCAACGTGCTAATCATTGACAAGTTACTGACTCACAAAATATACATACCCACCCAGCTATCCATCCACTCATGTATCTATACAATTCTGAATAAAAAAAAACAAAATAATATGCCCAAGCCTTTATGGGAAAATGTTTAGACAAACTACACCATCTTCCCCCAATACAATAATGAGAAAAATCTAAGATTGACTCAGACCATGGTGATCTGCTAGACTAGATTGGATGAATCAAACATGTAGCCTGGGCCTTTAGGGAACTTGGCCACTATGGAACTCGTTAGAAAGTTTGACAAGAGAAGAATTCACCACCCATACTTTTGAAAACACATGTTCAGGTAACCTTGCAGTACACACTATGTTATCACTTGTCCACTCCGCACTGAAGACACAGGATGCTCCACACTAAATACTCATGACCATGGCGCATACAACACCGTCTGCCTCGACACACTTGTAACACTTGATAATGTGCAACAGAATCAAATCCTCCTGCTTCAGAAGATAATGGATTATGACACCTATCCAGACAGATGAAAGATGTCTACCTCTGAATGTGTTGATTATCAGTCTCTACCACCAACGGAGCTAGTCTGTATCCGTATGATCGATTTGTTTGTCACAAAATGTTCTACAAGAAAATGAAAAAAAGTATGTCTACTCCAGACTCGCCATCGCCATTTCAGCCACTTTCCTCTTGCCTCATGTTAGACCCGAATGGACATTTACTGGCATCTTGAGAGGCACAATGGTATAGTTGGAGATCCAGGAGAGAGGTCACTCATGTTCAACAACCAATCATTGCATAGCTTTTAAAATTCTTCTCCACTCCTTATCCCATGAGGGGTAAAAGTACGCATTGCTTTACGGGGTGAAGTATTTGAACCTTCCTTTCTTATTCTGTGGAAGGACTTAGTGGGACATCTACTTATATCTATGATGCGCTTGCAAAAGATCAGAATTCTGGAAAAGTTAAGGTCCTGACAGCTGCATTGAGGAGGTAATCAGATGACTCCCAGTGGTAAATAGACAGAGTTCTTACATTCTACTCTGCTCTGTCTGCTTTTAAAACATGAGACTGCAAGTGGAACCCTGAGAGTCCCCTTAGAAATGAGGAATTAGAAACAGACATGGTAATTCCGGGTCCTTAATCCACTGGTAATTCCTTACTTGCTTCCAGAGTTTACCTAGAGATTTTGGCTGCTTTCAGCCACAATCTCTTGATGAAATAAGAGACCTGCAAGGTTGCAGTGGATCTCATATTTGCAGGTGAGCCAGTAACTGCAATCACTGAGATCATTGGATTTAAAGGAGAACTCCTAATGAGGCCCTTAACTTTTTAAGAAAGTACCAACAACTGCAACGTACTGGCATGATTTGAGAGCTGACTAAAGAACCCAGTACCCAAAGAGATAGAGCAAAAGAGCCCAATGTGGTGCCAGAAATCCATGACAATGAATTATCTTGGCTCAGGGTCTTCAAGGGGTGGATTCATAGCTGTGTATCCGTGATAGTATGGCAGCTTGGTAACATCCTGATCATCTCCACTTAGCCCTCGAGAAATGTACTATTGTACTTTGAAGGCACATTGCTATCCGTTTTTCAAGGGCATCCCTAAGCTTGGAATAGCACCAGGATGCCTCTAGGCATAGACCACGCTTATTCATGCCCAAACCCAAAAAATTAACTTAAAATAAAATATTAAATAAATATATTTACCAAAGATGCAATCAAATTATGCAAGTCTTGAAATGCTAAAGACGGAAGTTGGCATGGCAATCTAGCATCCAAGATGTGGTTTTCAGGACTGCATTTTATACAAGATTTGAGGTATTGGATGACACCAACCACAACATGCTTGATTTTGGATCTTAGCAAGTCACACCCGGTGAAAGATGTCAGTAGCCTGCATTAAAGACTTTCATTATTGGTTGTCTAGGTGGAACGCAAACCTGTGCTGCCTTTTCTAGAAGTATTATATTAGAGACAAGGGAACCACAAATGTAATGTGATAATTGATTGTTGGATGCAGTTTATCTCTGCCCATATATTTGGTGTTTAATGGTGCAGAAGAGAAGTGGAGCACTTTTACAAACTGTAATTAATGTGATTAGCTCTGGAAGTAGAGAATCCCCTTATCACATTTAATAGGAAAAACTGGCAAAGCCAATAGGTCTGCCTTTAATTTGCCATTGCACAACTAGAGCGCAATGGAAAAGGAAGCTTTTGCTGTGGTCAGGGCACTCAAGGAATGAAGACCCTACTTGTTTGGTACTCACTTCCGGGTTCAGACAGACCACAAGCCCTTCAGATGGTTAAAGCAGATGAGAAGTGAGAATCCTAAACTGTTCACGTGGTTCATCTTCCTACAGGGAACAGACTTTACTGTGGAACACTGCCCTGGAACCGAACACTCCAATGCTGATGGTCTGTCCAGATTCTTTTGCTTAGAGATTAGAACTCCCAGGGGATTTAGGTAGCTTTCCCCACTTTCAGCTGTGGGGGGCACATGTTATACCTGTTAGCTCTTTGCGTGGTTTCCCCAGTCTTTTTGCTTCTGACCTCCTGGTCTTGAGCCTGTGCTGAATTTCGTTTTTTGCTGACTTTAGGACTCTGGGCACTTTACCACTGCTCACCAGTGCTAAAGTGCAAGCGTTCCCTGTCTAAATTGTATTGGTGATTGGTTTATCCATGATTGGCATATTTGATTTACTGGTAAGTCACTAGTAAAGTACATGATGTGTGCCCAGGGCCTGTAAATCAAATGTTACTAGTGGGCCTGAGGCACTGATTGTGCCACCCACAGGAGTAGCCCTGTAAACATGTCTCAGACCTGCCACTGCAGTGTGTGTATGTGCAGTTTTAAACCGCCATTTTTGACCTGGCAAGTGCTCCCACTTGACAAGCCCAAACCTTCCCTTGTATTACCTGTAGGTCACCCCTGAAGGAGGCCCGGGCAGCCCCATGGGCAGGGTGCAGTGTATTTAAAAGGTAGGACATGTACTGGTGTGTTTCACATGTCCTGATAGTGAAATGCTCCTAATTTCGGTTTTCAGTGTTGCAAGACCCGTCTTTCCCATAGGGTAACATGTAGATTGCCTTGAAATACCTTTTAAGTATAATTTCCCTTTGGGGCAGACAAAGATATGGAATTGGGGTCTCTGAACTCTCAATTTAAAAATACATATTTTGGCGAAGTTGGTTTTTAAGCTGTAATTTCGAAAATGCATCTTTTAGAATGTGGGCATTTTCTTGCATAACCATTCTTTGCTTCTGCCTGCTTGTGGAATACAGATCCGGGTCAGGATGACAGTTGACCTGTTTGTACATTCTCATTAAGAAGTTACACAAAGGAAGCTGAGGTGTGCCCTGAATATCCTGACAGCCCATCACCGGGCTGATGGGTCTTCCTGAGCTAAAGTGGTGGAAGGAGCTGCCATAGCAGTCTCCAGACCCCTGGAGTGTGTCTGGGGCCAGGGCAGGGAAAGACAGGGTCTTTTGCATTACAACAACTTCTTTTTGAAGTTTGCCCAATTCAAAGACAGAAATGGGTATAAGTACTGGACCTCTGACACCACATAGTTCCTTTTGGACTGAGGACATTCTGTCAGGAAGAAGAGCTGGATGCTTGAGGAGGAACTGCCACTCTGCCTGTTGCTCTACTGTGCTGGCCTGCTGCTTCTGTCTTGGGATTGAAAAGACTGGATTTGGCTTTCTACATCCTTCTTGCAGACGTTCTCCAAGGACTTGGACTGAGCGTGCCACCTTTTAAGAAGTCTCAAGGACATCAAAGGTTTCGCCTGCCAGCCCGTTGGCTGTCTTGCTGTGAGTCCTGACTTACCAAGTGGTGCCAAATTCAGTTCGTGGGACATTGGGACTGAGTTCTGGTGTATCAAGGAAGAACCAAGCTGATCGACTCCAGCAGGACTTCGAAACAGGTGCTGCTGTCTGACTCCACGTAGCTGCCTGCACTGGAGCTATGGTCCCTGATGCGTTCAATGAACACGACCGATGCTGCAGGCCCTACGCATCTGCAGCGTCTCTGAAGTCCCGCTACATTGTGGGTCCAGACTGTCGTGTCACCAATGTCCGTGGCACCCAACTCTGTTGCAGCACCTGTGGCCCCATGGTGTGGTAGCGACACCGCAAGGTTGACCTCTTTCGTTTGGACCTGCTGGATTCATTGGCCTTGCCTTTTCGTAAGAAACTGATGCCTTGGAACCGATGCCGCATCACCTCCTCAGCAACTGTAAGGAACTGACATCACACCTCCCATGCCTAGCAGTAAGGAGCCAGTGCCTCACCTCCTCTGAAGCAGTAAGGACCGACGCCGCACTGACTGCAGCGATGCCTCACCTCTCCGACTCTATGCACATCTTTGTTTCCTCCTCATTTTCCAAGGTACTGTACTGGCGGTCTGTGCAACTCTGTAACTGGCCAGCACTCCCTTGCAAGTGGCATCGGACTGTTGGGAAGGACTCCGTCAAGACATTGTGATAGCCCCAGTTGGAGCTATTATTTTGCTAAGCACTAGACTAAGGTTTAATCTTTGAAAATTCGTATCTTTGCTTGTGTATGTTGGATTTTTGTCATGTTGTTCTTGGTTTTCTCAGATAAATATTGGCTATTTTTCTAAACTGGTGTGGATTACTTTTGTGTGTGTGTGTGTGTGTGTGTGTGTAAAATACTTTACACATTGCCTCTGAGATAAGCCTGACTGCTTGAGCCAAGCTACCAAGGGGGTGAGCAGGATTATCTCAGGTTTGTGATTCCATTACCCTGACTAGAGTGAGTGTCCCTATTTGGACAGGGTGCAAACCACTGTCAACTAGAGACCCCATTTATAACAAAACCCAAATAAGCAAATACTATATCACAACATAAAATTATTTTTTGGTCGGTGTTGTCTGATTTTTGCAACATGGAGGTACACACCTTAGCTAATGACCTTTTTTGTATATATGTGGGTACACTGTAAACCTTTTCTTAGCATTCTCTCTTAACCAGTGCCCTTCGCTGCTGTCCACTCTATTATACGACTCCTTTAATAAATAGGCACCTTGTACACATTGAGCGTTTATTCTCCACCTGCCCATGTTGCCTGAGTTGTTATTTTTTTTTACATTTCCTTTAACAGTTACATGTGCTCTTTATTACTCTGCTCTGATTGTACTTTTTGAGGAAATGTTGCAGTGTTGTGAGATATACAAGATGCGGGTACGGGTCCATGTGTGGCCGAAGTAACTTAACTGTGTACTCAACTGTTATATATATTTTTGGGGTAGTTTGAAAAGGAGTTCGTTATTTTCAAAATAACACTATTTGACTGCGATTCTGTTTTAGAATTTTAAAAAAATGTTTTTGTCATTAAAAAAACAAACATTATATTAAGCTAACGTAATTTCCTAAGGTATATCTTTACCCTCTGCCATCCTCCAATGTCCCCACTAAGATCAGCCATTCAGAAATGCCAAACTCGGAGAGGGCTCACAAAAGAGACTATACTATTCTCCTACATGCAGAAGTTTCTTTTTCAATCTAAATACGAGCTCATGAAAGGTGTCTATTTTTCCACTGCTTAAACTAAGGGTCTCAAAGTACTGTACATTTATTCTCATGATAAATACAGCCCTTTATGCCGTAACTGTATTCACACAAATTACCCCACCAGAAACTGAAGAACAAGCGATCCTTTCATTTTGGGGCCAACCCTAAGGGTCTGTTCTAGAATTAGAATGTATTTCTCTGTAGAAAAAAATGCACCAAGACGTACAGTAGCTCAAGTGACCGTGTGTCGAAAGAAAAATAATGTTCTTTTCTGTGAAAGTGTGTTTTTTAGGGTGACTGGTGGTCTGTGGGTTGAAGCCTGTATTTATTACTCATGTAATGTTTGTTTTAAAATCTCTTTCTAAGGTGTGCATCGGCTGTGTTTTTTTCTCCACAAATTCTGGCACCTGCCTAAATCTGCCTCAACCGAGAGTACAGCACGGTGCCGGCCCAAACTATTTGGCAATGGAAATGAGCAGTTAGGGTATCAGCCTGCAAGGTCCACTAGAGGCAGCAACTTTAACAAGATCGTCTATGAGATTAAAGAAAACACTTCATTTCTGTATATTTTACCCAGATTTTTCGTCCGAAATGAAATCTGCTTTGAGAAAAACTCTAAGTAATTGATTCAAAACATCCAATTTGGCGCAATGATCTTCAGACAGTGCTTTTGATGAGCTATCATCTAGCCTGTAACCGGGGGCGTGGAAGGCAATCAATAAGAGAAGGCGATGGCATGCTCGGATTGTGGAGTGTGTGCTCCAGTGACTAGGGCGCTGTCCTGATTTAGAGCTGATGAGACAAAGTCCTGGCTGTTCTACCTACTCACAGATAGGTCTTGGTTAACTATGTTTCGAATTTTATCCTTTTGCTCTTGCTTGTAGGCTGGATGTGAGTACAACTTGCTTTTAATGATCGCTTGATTGCTGTATTTAAAACAATGTAAAATATATAACAATAAGACCACAGTTTACACCACGTTTGTCACGCTATGACTGAAATTTTGAATCAGTGGGATTCCTTTGATTCTGTTGTATGTCACCTGCTTAGTCATGGAGGATGCGTCGCCTTATGATCATCTGATAAACTATCAAAAAGGAGTTACCTTTGTAGCTCTCTATCTTCAAAAGAGTAGAGTTACTTAAAGGGTTACTGAGGCACTCATTATGGGGGCATATTGACAAATGTATCTTGTTAGAAAACCTTTTTACCTTTATGACCCAAACCTGTTGGAAACTGAGGACTAAATATATGTTCTGTGTCCATCCCCAGCTTCCCTTATTTTAATGTTGTAGGTGGTTTATCTTACCCAATCTGCCCCTGGTCCTACATGGTTCGACATTTGAAGAGATGTTTCTTTCCATTAGAAGAAGACTTATTATAATGTTGGAGTGCGTTCTCTCATCACATGCACTTGTTGCGTGTATCATGCATCATTGCATCCTCACGACTACTGCAAGAAATCCCTTTTGAAAAGAGGGTCATCTTTATCATCCTTATATCACTCAACAGGGCTGGAAGACTGGGCAGTATCAAACTTCAATACTTCTATCTTGTTCAGCCTTTTGATAAAGTTAGCAGAGAATGAACCTCACACCCCAAATACATTTTTTCCTCAGTTATGTATTCTGTGCATATCCCCTCTACCAGGGCATTATTTTCCATTTGAGTACAAAGTATAGCTTTCAACTAGGTTTATTGTACCAACCCCTAGACCGCTCACTGCCGTTCTGGAGCACCGCCGATTTGGAACAACAGATGATGCCCATCCTGAGAATATTCTACTCACTAACTGGTAAAAAGTGAGCAACCCTAGCCCAATACCGATGGCACACAAACATGTGATGTGTGAGAGGAAGAGGATGCAGCGCCTCTTGCTGCGCTAGAAGGCAAACATCACAGAGGTCTTTGTTATTTCACACTCACTCTGCTGCTTGTGTTTCAGAGAACATTTAAAAATGAAAATCTTGGATGGGTAGATACTACTAGAGGTAGGTAGGCAATAGGAGTTAGTGCAACTCTGCCTCACCGTTAATGTTGATATTCTGGTGAAACTGAATGTTGTGGACCATTCACTCATGGACTTGAACGATGCTCTTGGAGGTCATCTCATATGGAAGTTCTGTTTACCCGAATTCCTATGAAATGTAACCAGACAGGTCATAGTAGTATGCTAACATTGAGAGCCTGGTGGCCTGAAATTTGTAAATATATTTTTCTCTTTCATCTAGTTTGAGATTGTACCTACGCACTAAATATCATAATTCTATCCTACCTGCACACTTTGTCTCATCCTTAATGATTCATTTATTTAAATGTGTATCACCTCATTAACACGCATCTATCATAATAATTTCTGATTAATTTCATGTTGATTGTAAAAAGTAACGGTGAGTAAGCAGGGGACAAAATACCCACTCGGGGCTGTGTAGTATAAATAGTCACTTGCTGCCATTTGAGTCTTGTTCACCTTTGCACAAGAGCACACCCTACTCACTATTCTCACGTGTTACTGTGGCTCGATCTAAAGTACAACTGAGACTCTGCTGCTCATGTCCATTGACTTTCGTCACTCAAATTTATGCAGGTTGACGGCATTCTTGGATCATGTGCTTTTAACAAATAAATGCCAGTTTGCAATGAGATATATTTATAAATGCCTATTCAAGATGACTGCCCACCCGCAGTGAAGTGGCTGGGACAAACAATCAGACTGGTGCTCCTGTGAGACCAGGAATTTGAGACACCCATGTTAAGGTAACCTTGCATCAAAAACTTAAAAGGAAGGTTGCTTAAATACGGCTTCTGCCTCATCCTTGTGTTGTCATGAATCCTGTCAGAAGTGCCCCCACAGAGGGCTGCCTCTTTTTTGTAAAATTGCAAAAAGATATCTCGGCATCTAATACCAATTTTCAAAGTGTAATCAGTAAGGGTTTCAAGTATTGGTATAGTTCCCAAAAAGGATGCTCTGATTTCCAACACCTAGCACGTGAGGCGTTTGCATCTTTTTAAAGAAAAAAAAAACACTATTATTGATTAGTTCCTAACAATCATCTTTATGAATTAGGAGCTCTGTGTTATTGCTATACCAGTTTAAGTAAGAGTTTGATCTCTATTCTCATACAAACAAATGTTCTCCTACTTCATGAATTTGTGGTTTATTTGACCATTCAGACGAAGAACTATGTCCCCAAATGAAATCCATTGTCTCCCTTCCGTCAACCTTTGGATGCAGACCATTGCCCAAACATGCAACCAAACACCTCACAGCAAACTCATTTCAAAGCCTTTAGCAAATTAATGATGAATCTTCTTCCTGCTCGCAAAGTCCCACAAAAAGAACTATTAATCCTTTCCAGCATCCTGCCCAAGAACTATTAATCCTACATCCTTCTTTAGCAAAGCAAGTACTGCTGATAAGCGGCCCTAAAATCCTTGTAAGGGGTTGGTTTGGTTGTTGTATATCACTGGGAAATAATAGGGTGCATGGAAAACTGCTAACTTTTGTAGACTTGATGTTGCTTGTAAAGTAATATTGTAAGTACTAGGAGGTGTTCTCCCTAAATATAACATTGCTGGCGTAAACATTAGTTGTCAGAGGTTCGTTTCCTGCATTGTTCATTTGTCCATACTTCTGGGGTGTTATAGCCAATACGCATTTGAAGAAATGTTGATGGTGAGCAGCCCCCATTCCTTATATCCTGCAGAGGCCACACAGAGGAAATTGTTCATGCACCTTGCTGGGCAGCACTTTTGTCAGATGGATTGTCTTCTATATCTAACCCCTCTGTAGAAAACGTATCCGACATTTCGAACAGTGCCTCTTTGTCAGATCAATAGATGGGCAATGTAGACCAGGTCCAAGGATTATTAAGCAGGAAGGAGACATTAATGCACCGGTTCACCTTTTTCTACCTTGTGAAGCCTATGCCCGTGGGCACCCGCTTCTTTTGCAGCTTGGAGCAGAAAAGCTGAACCTTTTGTGGACAATATCCTCTATAATTAGAATAATTTAAGCATCATATTTCTGGTTCTAATGTGTTCTGGAAAAGGATCAGAAGTTTCAGCAGCCATGAGCGGTCTGATTACCTCTTGGGATGTGATAAAAACTGATCTTCGTATTACCACTTCATTTGCCTAAAGAAGTATGGCTTTCTCGTTAGTAGTCGAGCCATCTGATTCTCAGTAGTATTGTTGCCTGAAATAGTCTGCTTTGACTGCTTGCTTTTATTGTCTGGGTTTTAGAGTTATACTTGTAATAAATGACACTTGTCTGAAATAGCTGGAAATTTAGGAAGCCAATGTGGGAATTTAGTGCTCCTGAGAGCTGCTGAATTGACCGCACTGAAAGCTGAACATTTCTGTGTAGCACTTCGGTGTTCTTCTATGCCAGTGGGTTCTAACCATGTTCCAGAGAGAGTTTTCTTTGGGCGTTGGATAAAGGTTTTGTTAACTCCCTTGCTCAGTTTCTTGGGTCGTTGATGAGAAATGCAGTCATGATGATATCAGAGTTGGTTACCTAATAACATTAAAATATGGACAGGTTGGGGATCGCTTACTCATTTCATTGATCTGTAAAATTGTAGTTATTATAATAGTGGACATTTCGTAGAAGTGCTACAGACTTGTTTGAACTAGGAACCCTGAGAAAAGGCAGGTAATAATTCTAATTGCTAGTGTTGACAGAGAGGGACTTTTCTTTTTTCTTCTTTTGTGGTATGAAAACAAATTTCAGTGAAGATTTGCAATGTGTAGACCTAACATTGTCATCTATTAGGAGCTAATGTCTTGTTTACGTACCAACAATTTTCATTGCTCCGTGTATAATGATACCTTCACCCGAGCTTTACTGTTTGAAGCCCACTACTTTGAGACAACCCAACGTGCTTTGTCCCAAATTGAAAAAGCTCACTCTTTTTTTTTTTTTTTTTTTAAATCTCCTTTTTGGGAAATGCGGTTGGTGAGATCCCAGTGTAACCAGAATATACTAGACCCCAATCAGGACAACTGAGGTCTTCACCTTTGGTGTCCTTGGGCCCCGTACCACAGATCTTAAAACTGGAAACCAAATGCTCCTTTACAAATTTGGTACCCCGGGTAGTGAGGAAGAGCAGTCTGAGGCTAACTCTTAGAGAAGTTGTGGGATAGAAACCTAGAGCTCAGCAATGCACAAAATAACACTAAATAAATAATTGAGTAGTCAGTGCCTTTTCCTTAAAAAAGAAATATACTTTAAACGAGACAGTTAAATACCATGCACAAAGTTGCAGATATTTACAAAATGGAAGTGGAAGTACAGATTGGAACTTGTCCTAAAAAGGCCTAACGGATGAAAATCACACACCTAAAGAAAGAACAGTGGACAGCTAACCTCTAAATCTACACTACTGTAGTTTTGAGGCTCCTTAAATCAGTTATGCGCCACCAAACATTAATCCCTAAAACAGCAAAACTCCTCTAGCCGCCTATAGCAAAATACACAAAGTTATATACTAATAAACGTTCAAACGTATTTTATTTGTCCATGTGTTCACAGTTATACATTGAGACTTATTATGATGCATTGGTTTGAAACCAACAGCCTATGGTTTTACCAAGAAGAAGTAATATTTGCCATTCACTTTCAATAAGGCATACCGATTGGCTTTGACACAACATATCACAAATTGAAACATCATAGATTGAACATTTTTTATTTTTACACCAGGTTGCCAAACATAAAGTTGAGATCCTCAGCCGACCGAATCCACCGCCCCAATGGCATTTCTAAAACTCAGCCCCTGGAGTGAATTGACATAGGACCTTGGCTTTTCCTGGGACCAATATTTCTCTCTTCTCGGAGACTAAGGGCTTACTCATTTTTCTCAATGGATAGGGGTATCGTGGGGATTTGCAGCAACTTCAGCCCACCCCTGCTATTAGTTTCAATACTGTTTTGGGTGACCTGCTGCATGCTAACCACCCAATGGAAAAATGGGGCGGCCCTAAACCTAAGGAAGTGTTTTCTTTACTTTGCTTGACATTCTGCTTATGCAGCTTTTTTCCTTTTTACTTATGGCTACAAGCCGATATGTTTACACAGGTGGATTCTCCTGCCTCTTTGTGGGGGCACCCAACAGCAGTAATTCTAGCATTGTGAGGCCAGTGCCACTCATTTCGTCTGCCCAGCACTGCTCTCAGATATCAGGCAGTACTGCGCGCACTCTCACAGTGGTGCTCCTTGCTCCTGCGGGGGGAGCAGGTGATGATACTTGAGCTTGGGCAGGCTCTTTCCTCACAGGGCGGCACTTCAAGCCTGATGTGCCTAAATAGTGGTTCTCCTCCAAAGTTCCCTAAAGCTTACAGGGGCATCAGTCCATTTCCCTCACACCTAGGCGCTAGTGATGGAGCCCATGTTCCCCAGATGGTTTCCACCAAGTATGGGGTCCCTGGATAGAATTCATAGATTGGACTGAGGATTTCTTGATGGCAGCAGGTACCTCTGGCTCGACGTCCACTGCCTATCCTCACATACCATGCAAGTACAGGTAGCGAAAGTGAGGGTATCATGAGCCCCATTAAAACATTTTGAAAAGGGTTGGCAGCATCCTGGTAACAGACTCCTGCCTTTTACCCTGTCACCAGGCAGGTCGCTCCCCCCATCTGCCACGCAGAACCTCCGTTGCCGCTTTTGCCGCCTGACTACTCGCTCCCTTTTTTCTGTACCCCTGCGCTTGGCTTCTGTGCCACTTTGCTTTTTCATCCTGTGCCCCTGTGTTTTGCTTTCTGTACCCCTGTGCTCTGTTGTCCCTCTTCCGCCGTCTTTTCCCGTCGTTTTTTCCCCGTGTTTTTCCCTCGCCACTGAGCCCCTGCTGCCCCGCCCCCTTCACTCCCATTGGCCACTCCGCTCCCACCTCCCAGCTGCTCCTCCCACCCTCTGCCCTCATATGGAGGCCGCAAAGCTGGCGCGCCTAAGGCTAACCCATCTGCGCCCGTCCGTGCCTGGACCGCACCCAGCACCAGAACCCCTGGAACCCGCACCCCCTGCAACGCCAGACTGCACTACGACGCAAGCACCCTCCACGCACTCAACACCAGACGAGACCACCCCTGCTACCGGGCCACCCCGAAACGCACCCAGGGGCCTTTCACCTGCCAGAACTGCAGATTCACCAGCATCCAACCCTCCACACCACCAGCCAGAGAACCCAACCACCTCCTCTGCATCCTCCTCAACACCCGCTCCGCTCGCAAGCACGCAATCGAACTTTGGGACCTCCTAGACTCCACCGCCCCGACATCGCCTTTCTGACGGAGACCTGGCTGAACGCCACCTCAGCACCAGACATCGCCATAGCCATCCCACAGGGCTACAAGATCTCCAGCAGAGACCGCACCAACGGAGTGGGAGGAGGAATCGCCATCATCCACAAAGACTCTATCAAAATCTCACCGAACACCGATGACACCCTCACCACCGCCGAGCACATGCACTTCCAGATCCACACTGACCCCAACACCACCCTCAGAGGAACTCTCATCTACAGACCTCCCGAACCCCGCCCACAGTTCAGTGACACCATCGCCGACCTCATCAGCACCCACGCCCTCGCTTCCACGGACTACATCCTACTCGGGGACCTGAACTTCCACCTCGAGAACAACAACGACGCCAACTCCACCGCCCTGATCGACAACCTCGCCAACCTCGGACTCAAACAGCTCGTAACGACACCCACTCACACCGCTGGACACACGCTCGACCCCATCTTCTCCGCAAGCCCACACGTCTCCTTCAACCACACCACCGAACCACACTGGACCGACCACAGATGCGTCCCCTTCACCTTCAGAAAACCCACCACACACCACCGCACCCAACAGCTACCACGCCGCTGCTGGGGCAAGGTCACCGAGGAGCAACTGACTACCGCCTTCGCCCTGAGACCACCCACCAACCCAGACACCGCCGCGACCAAACTCACACAGTGGATCAACGACTGCGCCAACACCCTCGCCCCTCTCAAGACCTCTACAACCAACCACACCAACAAGAAAGCCGCCTGGTTCACCGAGGACCTCCGGATCTCCAAGCACACCTGTCAGAAGCTGGAGAAGAAATGGCTCCACGACCGAACACCAGACAACCACACAGCCCTCAAGAGCGCCACCCGCAGACATCACCAACTCATCAGGACCGCCAAGAAGACCGCCTTCAAGGACCGCCTAGACAACAACGCACACAACACCAAAGAGCTCTACAGCATTGTGAAAGAACTCTCCAACCCCAGCTCCATCAACAACGACATCCCACCATCTCAAGACCTGTGCGACTCCCTGGCCACCTTCTTCCACTGCAAGATCACTGACATCCATGACAGCTTCAACCCCGACCCCCCCGCACCCACCACCGAGTCCACCACCCCTGCGACTACCACTCGCACCAGTCGCCTGACCGTCTGGTCCAGCGTCAGCGACGAAGACACCATCAAAACCATGAACTCCATCCACTCCGGATCCCCATCGGACCCCTGCCCTCACCACGTCTTCAACAAAGCCAGGGCAGCCATCGCGCCCCACCTCCGGAAAACAATCAACTGTTCCTTCGAGACAGCAACCTTCCCAGAAAGCTGGAAGCATGCCGAGATCAACGCCCTTCTGAAGAAGCCCAAGGCGGACCTCAAGAACTTCCGCCCCATCTCCCTGCTCCCTTTCCCGGCAAAAGTGACCGAGAAGATTGTCAACAAGCAGCTGACCCGCTACCTCGAAGTCAACAACATCCTGGACCCTTCCCAATGCAGTTTTCGCAGTAACCATAGCACGAGACCGCCTCATCGCCGCCACTGACGAAATCCGGACCCTGATGGACAAAGGAGAAACAGCCACCCTCATCCTCCTGGATCTATCAGCAGCCTTTGACACGGTCTGCCACGCATCCTATCAGCACGCCTCCATGACGCCGGTATCCAAGAGAAGGCCCTGGCCTGGACCACATCCTTCCTCTCCGGCAGAACCCAGAGCGTCCGCGTCCCACCCTTCCGCTCCAAAACCACTGAGATCATCTGCGGCGTCCCACAGGGATCCTCCCTCAGCCCGACACTGTTCAATATCTACATGGCCCTACTCGCCACGTCGCACTACAACACAACCTCAACATCATCTCCTACGCCGACGACACCCAGCTGATCATATCCCTCACCGAAGATCCCCACACCGCCAAACTTAACCTCCACCGAGGAATGAAGGCCGTAGCCGACTGGATGAAGGACAGCAGACTGAAGCTGAACTCAGACAAGACGGAGGTCCTCATTCTCGGACCCACCCCTGCAGCCTGGGACGACTCTTGGTGGCCCACGTCACTAGGCACAGCCCCGGAACCCACGGATCACGCACGCAACCTGGGGGTCATCCTCAACTCCACTCTCTCCATGACCAGGCAAGTCAACGCCGTCTCCGCGTCCTGCTTCAACACCCTCGGTATGCTCCACAGGATCTTCAAATGGATCCCCCTCGACACGAGAAAAACCGTTACCCAGGCCCTCATCACCAACAGTCTCGACTACGGGAACGCCCTCTACTCAGGAACAACAAACAAGCTCCTGAGACGACTCCAACGCATCCAGAACGCCTCGGCCCGACTCATCCTCAATGTCCCCTGCCGCAACCACATCACACTCCACCTAAGAGGCCTGCACTGGCTCCCCGTCAACAAAAGGATCACCTTCAAGCTCCTGATCCACGCACACAAAGCACTGCACAACACCGGACCCACCTACCTCAACAACAGAGTTAGCTTCCACACCCCCACCCGAAGCCTCCGCTCAGCCAACCTCGCCCTCGCCACAGTCCCCGCATCCGAAAAACCACCGGCGGCGGCAGATCCTTCTCCTACCTCGCCGCCAAGACCTGGAACACTCTCCCCACTATCCTAGGACAGACCCAGGACCTGCTGGCCTTCAGAAGACTCCTCAAGACCTGGCTCTTCGACCAGTAGCACCCCCCCTCCCCAGCGCCTTGAGACCCTCGCGGGTATGTAGCGCGCTTTACAAATGCAGTGATTGATTGATTGATTGATTGACTGCCACCAGGGCTACTCTTCAAGGGCCTCATGGCTATTACGATGGCTGACAGGGTTTCCTGTAGTCATCACAACCTCTGACAAAGTTTTCTTCCATTCCTTCGTAGCAACCCAAATGCAGGAGACTGGACCTGCCTTTCTGTCAGGCTTGGTGGTCTCCTGACCTCTGGTGTTCGGGGCTTTGCCCCTTAAGGTTGTCCATGACCGAACACTGTCCTTACCTGCACTTTTTAGTAACTCTGTCTTTCCAGCAAGACTCTGTAATCCCCACTCCACACCAGAACTAGCTAAATATGGAGTATGGAGAACCGTTCAGGAGACCACCCCTTTCAGGGTCCCCAGCAAGTCCACCTTTTACTGGGCCTAAGTCAGAATCAGAGACCTGGCTGAACCAGCTCTGGAGAGAGTGCACAAAAGTTGAGTGAACTATTTAGGCTTTCCAGACTCCTGGCAGTGGTGTGTCAGCTTAGGCTACCCCATCCTCCAGACTTCAGCGAGTTCCTCTCAGGTCTCTGGAGCTGTGCAAGGACTTAAAATCGTATATGGAGTTTTTTCCATTGGTGGGATACCCACTCAACCTGCTAGTGGCACATATTCCCTAACCTCCTTGTGTGACACACATGATCCAACATCCTGGCCATTCCACCCTCTGTTCCAATCTGTGAAGGAATGCATTTAGTGTCTGGAAGGCAGACAAAACTGAGACCAGAGAGAAGCCTGCCAGAAAGGGATATGATGTGAAGTTCACATCCAGAAACATTCAAAGGGTATTTGGAAACATACTATTGAATGGAGAATGGGGCAATGTCCTTTTGAAATATAAAGCCAACCACTGCACCATTCCTGCTTTCCCTATTCTCAACAAAGTTGTGTGGTAGAAATCTCTGTCCAGTAGATTGGTAGGAAAGGATTCTCTTCCTCTGTCCCTGTATTCCTTATCTACCATCAGGGCCCACCCAAATCATCTCTTTTTTCTTCTAGATCTTTAGGTTATATGGTTATGAATGAGCAACTCATGAGAAGAGTGCCCACTTCCCTGAAACCAAAATTCACCAAAAACAGGCAGGGTTTTCAAATGCACATTTTCCTCTTGCAACCATGATTAAATATTGGGAAGAATCTCCAGGTCAGTGTTCCAGCAGCCCTCAAGACTAGACATGGCAGTCCCACAACAGAGAGCTGGTGAAACATTCTGAAGCACCAAGACTGGCTGATGGTCAATTTCCTTGCCAAGTTGGGGAAGAAAGCATAAGTGCTGCCACATCTTGCTAGAAGCTCTGCTTTGAGGAACGAGCTATCAATGAGAAAATGTGGGGAAGGGATTAGAAGTATCCCTGTAAATGCGAAGTTTCCTAGAAGGATGACACCAATCCCACCTACCTGGACAAAAAGGAGCTGTGCAGGTAGGACCGAAATATAAATGTGAGCACTAGTGCATCAGCTCTTGTCCCTCATTAGTAGTGCTCTGCCTGTCCCAATCTTCCTGTAGGCTCAGTTGGAATATTAAGAAGAATAAGCCGTGTGGTATAGTATATCCAGTAATTTGTGACTATGGTGTATTCAGCATTGTACTGTTGTCAACGCCTTTTAGTGTTCAGTTGTACCTGTAGATTTATGATTAATTCTTGTGTTTTATTGTTGCCATGATTTTAATTAATCGTGAAATAATAGTAAACTAAACTAAAAAACTCATGCCATTTGGGACTAGTTAACTACACAGGCCTCTCTTTGCCCCCCTGAAGAATTGTTGCTATTTCTGTGTGTGAATCGTGTTCCGTATTAAGCTGTGAATAAACAAAAGTACATTTGTAAGACAAAACACTGGTTAGATGTTGATTTAATATGTATTGCTGTGTGCACCCATTTACGAACCTCCAGCCAATACCATCTCCTTGAGTAAGCTTTGGGCTGCCTTGATTCACCACCTTAGGAGGGAAGTACTTTGTGCTCAGTTTTGGGTCCAACAGTAGGTTGGCCCAAAAATAACAAAGGTAAATGGCCACAGTTGTCACTATTGGAGCACAGTAGCACCTTTTTGGCACCAGGTCCTTCGAGTAAGTGCCCATAACCATAATCTCTCTTACACCGTAGAGCAATTTATTGGGTAACTCTGTTTTAGAGTTTGGAGAGTCTCGTAATTGAGTTGTTAAAGTGCACATCATTTAGGCTTCAGTTTGTTCTTATGCAGATAAACTAGTCGTATGGCACGTGTTCTCCTAGACTTCCTGGATGGACATGATTATCTTGCAACAATGTATTTCCTATGGTTTTCATCTGAAATGCTCATGAAATCTGCACACTTCCTGACTGTTGTGTTCTACAAACCTCAAGCAATCCTTAAAAGGTTGTATTCTGCAATTTTCCATCATATTTTGAATGGGAGATACTGTTTGATCAAAGTAATGTCTTCCAGAGAGGGAGTTTCTTCTCAGAACAGCCTCCCTTCTGCATTTCCCTAAATTTTATGTAAGGTATTTCACACACGATACTGACAAGTATAATTTAATTCTTTTTTTCTGTAGCAGTTTAATTTTCAAGAGAACATGTTAAGCTCCGACAGAAAAAAATATGATTTTAAGCACATCCCTAGTTTTATCCAAAGATCCATGAAATTGGTCCTGGTCTTGAAGTTACTAATCCTGAACTTGATGTTATGTGATTTATGTTATCTATGTGATCTATTCTCTAACTATGCTGGAAAAGAGTTACTTTCATCTTCGAGGCCTTCCCAGATCCACAAAGCATTGTTAATGTTCCATTAATGCTGTGAAAGTGGTTCAGAAATATGCATTACTGTTATTCATCTACTTATTTTCATATTCCGATTTGTATACATCAGCGAGTCCTGGCACAACTTTGGTCTGTTTGCAAAATTTGTCCTGGATGCTTCACGAGTTTCTTTTCAAGGAAAATTGCATGATAATCTTAGCAGGATCCTTATTGGTGTATTGGGCCTTTCCCTCCTGTTTAGCTATAGCGTCATAACTCATGGGCATTGTCGAAATAGAATGTTCTTGTGTCTGGCTTCCAGCTACAATGTGATCAACATTTAGTTGGATATATTGAACATTTAATGTGGAACTCTCAATCTTGTTAGTATATCTATTTTGTATTTTTAGTGTTGGATATAATGTGGAAAACGAAGGGCTTCATAAGCATTTCCATACATTAATTTAGGATCTACAATAGATCCACCTCTAGTTATAGTATGTCTTCGGGTGGGTGGGCCAGATTTTTGTGGACCTTGAGAAATAAAGGAGGATACACCAACATTTAGTATGGGATGGATTCATATTCTGTGATACTTAACTATCCTTCTATAAGTGCATCTGTGAGGAATAGTTAGATTTTTTTGAGTGGCCTCTGATGTGGGTGTTTGATAGTTTTCTGTAGCTCAGATTGTCCTCTAATTACATAGTGGCTTCTGTTATATAGTCTGTGATGGTTTGCATTACTCAGCAGGTTTTGTGAATAACGTAATGTGGGAAATTGGCTTGTTGGGCGAAACCTTAGACAAGCACCAGCCACAGTCCTTCTCAGGGCGAAACACAAAGAGTCATTAAATTAACCTGTGCTTAACCCTCTGACAGCTTGCCACAAAAGAGGTCAGGCTTAACTTAGAGACAACATGTAAAGTATTTGTGCAGCACACAAACTGTACCAAAGTGAAAAACATAGCATCAGAAAAATCCCACACAAATTCAGAAACAGAGAGTAAAATTAAATTCATTATTTGACACCAAAATGACAAAAATCCAATTTGTAGAACTGAAATGTCAAAGATAAGGTAAGTATAGCTCCTAAAAGCACAGTACGCTTCTTGCAGTTATCTAGATGTGCAAGACTGGGTGAAAGTCACAAGTTCAGGCCAACTGCGACAGAGAGTGGGCCAGATACAGGGACCAGGTTAGACCCAATGAAAAAGTTAGCTTCTAAAGTCCTGCACAAATAATTCAGTTTGCGGTGAAGGAGGCCATAATGAGCAGGGAAGTGTTGTGGATTATTGTTGCTGTAGCACGAAGAGTCAAGTGCCACGGACTGTTGTTGTTGGAGATTTGTGTTGGCTGTCATTGCAGTCTGTCTATTCTATAGTGCAGATCTCACATTGCTGGTGTTTGCTGTTGCTTGAAGAATTGGTTTCACCAGAGCTGCGCAATAGCAGTCGGTGCTGGGTGGCAAGATCTTGGTATGAAAGAGCTCGTGGGTGGTCACGAAAATATCAAAACGTCAAGGTTTCTCCTTTTCATCAAGGAGGAGCTCAACTGATTCTACCCCAAGGGTCCAGTACCTGAGGAGCAGCTCATGGGAATTAGGAACTCACTCCAGCAGAGTCAAGTATGGCTCAGGATGGTCCAGTATGGCTCAGGATGGTCCAGTGCAGCAGGTCAGCAGGGGAGTCTTCAGGAACCTGTTGTGTCCGTGTAGCTGAGAACAAGAGTCAGACAGCTGACCATTGGAGTCACTTCAGCCGCGGATGAAGTGTGCAGGTCCAGTCTTCCTTCTCAGCAAGTAGGGCAGGCCTCAAGCACCAGAGCAGCAGGACATCATTCTTTTGTAGTATCCATAAGCCCAGGAGCATACTGAAGAGTGGGTCTGAGTGACCCATGTTTAGATTTTGCCTGCATGCGTTCTTGCGCGCTGCTTGCAAAATCTTTTGTGAATAACAAAAAATACTTAAAAGGGGCATAGAACCCGCCACCTACATAACTGAATTTATCATTGGCATAGTTTGATGTTTTGATGTTGCTCTGATTTTCGTACTTCAGCTTGGTCAGCACATCATCTGCTTACACTTCTGTTCTCTGCTGCTTGCTGCTTTGCCGTCCTGCCATTGTGTGGATTGGGGACCAAGCACTGCTTCCGGTCTCTGCCATTGGCTAATGGTTAGTGTCCTTCCACTGACCAAATGCTTCTAAAGATACTTTTTTCTTATGCTTCCAAAGATACTTTTTTCTTTATTTTCATAGTATTTGGGGCTCGAGCTGCGTGAAGCGTGTTGGCCGACTCCATGTGAGTTGTGCTGCTGTGCTTCATACGTCTGCTGTTTTCTTTTGGGGAATCACTGTACCTCTCTACAGACATGTGAAATTGGACATCACTGTTGTGGTTTATTGCCAGGCCTTCCTCCAAAACCTCCGCTGCCTTTGGTATAAGAGTCAGCCCTAAAAGATTGAAGCTGTTTACCTGCCCTTCCTCAGCCCGTCTGCCTTCGACAGAGCAGGCTCAGCTGCCACTACAGCAGTCATGGCTGCTGACTGGGTGGGAAAAGGTCTCACCGCTGCTATCCGAAGCCAGCTCGGGCAATGTGAATCCCACCGCCCAGCCCGTACATTTACAACAACAACCTTCGAGGTAAGGCTGCCCCTCCCTTTCTTCTCCAGCTGACATCCAGACAGGGAGAGTCTCCCCTGCTACAAAGCCTACTTCCCGTTCTCCCAACATTGTGTGTGTCCCACCATGAAGAATACATTTGCCCAGAATCACAAGAGTGCTTTACATAAGCATCACTTACATTACACACAGACTCTTGCATTTTTAAAACATATTACAAAGCAGCGCTACCTGCTGTACAACGTGGCTTACAGTTTAAATAAGAAAGTGCTATGACGGGCCATGGTTGACAGTGTCATAGGGCTTTTTTTTATTATCTTTAAGCCATAGCAGCTCGCACTGCTGTGTAACATGTCCTTCTGTAATATAATAAGTGCTCATATAAAGCACTACAATACCTACGGGTCGAGTTTGCAATATATAAAAGCACCCCACAAACTCAATTAAATAAAAATCATGTTACAGTGCTATGTAACGTGTTTTTATTTATTTATTTTTGGGGCACCTTTATAGAGTGCAAACAAGACCCTAAGGTATTGGATTGCTTTACATGAACGCCACTTACATTATGCAGGAACACTTTCATTTTTTAAAACATGTAGCACAGCAGCGCAAGATGCTGTGGCTTAAAGTAAAAAAAAAAAAAAAAAAGTCCTATGAAGCGGTCAACGCTGGCCGCTCATAGCGCTTTTCATTTTCACTCTAAGCCATGTTGTACAGCAGCTCCTGCTGCTGTGTAATGTGACCAACATTGATAAAACCAATAAAAGTAACATAGGCAAATCCTGTTGGATTTGCCAATGCTTTTTATTCCTGGTGCCCACTTTGAAGTGGGAGAAGCTTCTAGAGTTTCCCCTTACAGAAGTGTCTGAAATTTCCTGTGTTCCTGCCCAGGTCCCAGTCTGTACTGGGAGCACTGTGAAGTGCTATGTGTGTAAGCTGGGGCAGTGCCTTTGAAGTGCTAGTGTGGTGGGTGAAAGTTCCATTACCCCCAAAAAGCCAGGATGGCTCTTTCTGCAAACATCCAGATCTTCTATTAGGATGCTGTCTGGGAGGAATACACAAAGGCTAACTGACAACTATACCTAGTCGTGAGGCCCAGGAGCAGACACCAAATGGCTGGGACAAGAAAATTGCAACTTTTTAAAAGTGGTATTTTCAGAATTGTGACTTAAAATTCAACTTTTCTATAAAAAAGCATTTAAAATTACAATTCCGCTGATACCAAACATAACTTTTTTACATGCTCCCAATCACCTATTATCACTTCATTAAGTGTAATAAAGTAACCTAATGTTATCCTAAGACAGAAGTAGGCCTTGCAATAGTAAAAAAAAAAAATGTAGGGGCCTTTCACTAACACGGCATGTAAAACTTAAAACTCCATGCCCAAGTTATAAGGGCTGTGTAGGGCCCTTCTCTAGGGGCGACCTTGATGGATTTTGAAGGATTGTTTAGGCCTGGCAAAACATTTATTTTGCCAGGGGAAAATGTCAGTTTAAAAAGGCATTAACAAACATTAAATGCTGCAGTACCACTAGGAGCATTTAATTTACGGGCTCTCTGTACATGTAGTACAAATTTAATAGTGACTTACAAGTAAATTTAATGTGCCAATTGGATGTAAGTGAATTTTACCATGTTTAAAGGACAGGGCACAAGCACTTTAGCACTGCTTAGCAGTGGTAAAGTGTGCAGAGTCCTAAAGGCCAGCAAAACCGGTCTCAGAGATCAAGAGTGTTAAGACAAAAGGTTTGTAGATGACCACGTAGAGAGGGCCAAAGCCAACACTTACTAACTTACCAGCTGTGTGTTGTCCTTTCATGAATGTTTGGTTGGTATATAGCTTTTGAGTTACAACTTCTTAATTTTTGCTAATATCATTTTTTCATGCTTTGTTACTCGTGATGACTTCATGTGGGTTGTTGGTGTGACAACAGGCTTGTTTCAGATACCGTTTTGATTAACCAATCTTTCATAGGTTTTGCACATATAGAATATCTGCTGGTGAATTTTACTAAAAAGTTATAGAAATTCTATTTTATGTCTGATAAAACATTTGGCAGTGCTGATGACAAAGGATAATACATTTGAGAGTAACCCCAGTTCTGATTTTGTAAGTAGATGTTTTGATAGATTGACTACAGCAGTGTTGTCACCATTTGGCAATTTGACACTAGTCCCATAGGTCTGCCTGTAGCATATTTGAACTGTTCGTAGATGGTATGTCTGTGCTGGAGTCTGATAAGAAATTCTACTTGAAAATGTTGAACCATTTTCTATAATGTCCCTGATGCTCCAAGATTGATAATTTGTTCTCTGCTTTTGTATTTATGTAAGTATGATAATTGTTGATATCCTTGGAAGGCTTTTGAACTTCCATGTATGTTGTTTACTTCTTTGTTTCCTTGACCTTACTGATTTGTTTCTCCACTTTACCCAGGAGTTATCTACTGTATAATTTCTTCCTTGAGGACCTTGATTTGTGCCAGATTTTTTAGACTTAAATAGATGTCTTCTTTATTTGCTAGACCAGTGAGTCCTTGATGCATTCCGTCCTGTTATAGTTGTAATCGTTTTGGCATTCCTCATCTTCTATACAGATAATTAGAACATTTTTATGAAAAGGCCCAGATGAACCTTATCTGGAGATGTGCAGTGTTTTTCCTGATCTTTCTCAAAATTACTTATGGTTCAATTGTTGCATGAAAATTGAACATGAGTGCATACTCCCATTCGAAAACTAGATATCAGCCGGGGGAATGGTTCAATGAGATACTGTTCCCCACATTACCTTTTCACCTCTTTCTGTTTTAACCCATCTCCCAAGAAAAAGAATTATAGAAAATGTCACAGTTGCAGAATTAATGACGTTTTTAAAATTTCACCTAATGCACAATTTACAAATTTCACCAATGTTACTGGCATTTTAAAACATTTCACAAAGTCCTACACATTTGTTTCTTCAGTCATTGTGGAGGCATCTGTCCATGGAATTTGGTGCACATTTGTTTTTTTCTTTAACCTGGTTACTTTGTCAGTATACTCTGTTTCCAAATTCTCATTTGGATGGGGTTTGAAGTGAAAATAGCTTTATCTCAGAGTTATTTTGATTTATCTTTTATTGATTACTTTTAATAAGGTGGCATCAATGTACAACAATGGTTTGCAACATTAAAAGAATTGTCGACTAATAATTTATATATGATATTACTTGAGTAATATTTCTCATTGTCTAGACATGACTACACAATATGAGGAGATTAAAGTACTAGATAGAATGAAGTAGGAATGAAAAGAAAAGAAATGTAGAAGGTGAAATATAAAATGCATTGATACATCACAATAGTCACTCTGGCCCTCATCTTGACTTCTGTGGTCTCTTCTTTAGACCACCGAAGCCACGGTCACCAGAAGACCGCCAAAGCCATGGTCACCAGAAGCCCGCCGGTCCTGGTGGTTTTCTGCCTGCTATATAATGGGACTGCCGGATTTCCGCCATACTTTGGGTGGAAAAGTAGCCATGCGTGGCGCTCTGGCATTGCTACCACTAACTCCTCTCCGCCAGAAGGACGCCGCCAGCCGTATTAAGACCATTAATATGGCCTGGCGGTGTCCTGCAGGCGGGGCGCTGCCGGTGGTAGCAGCGTTCCTTCCCGTACCCTGCCGGGTGACCTCCTCGCCAGACAAGGTAAGTCAGGCGTCCAACAGGGGAGTGGGGTAAGTGGGTGGGGGGTGTTGTGTGTGGTGTCTGCCTGTGAGTATGAATGTGTGGGTGCATGTGTGTGAGAATGCGTCTGTGAGTATTGTGGTGTATGCCTGGTGGTATGCGTGTGAGTGAATGCGTGTATGAATGGAGTGAGTGCATGTCTGCATGTCAGTGTATATGCGTGTGAGTATGTTTGTGTGGATGCGTGCCTGAATACGTGTCAGTATGTGTGAGTGAATGCGTGTATGGATGAGTTTGAGTATGTGTGAGTGAATGCGTTTATGGATGAGGGTGAGTGGATGTGTGTCTGAAAGTGGAGGTGAAAGGGTGTATGCATGGTGGGAGTGTGTGTTCATGTATGCGGTGAGGGTGGTCCGGGCGATACGTGTGTGGGGGCGCTATGTGTGTAGGGGGGTTAGGGGGGATCAGGTGCTTGCTGGGGGATCCGTCTAACGGTGACAGGGAAGGAGTTCCCTGTCACCGGTAGCCCTACCGACATGGTTTTCATGGCAGTGCTAATGCTGCGGAAACATGGCAGTAGGCCGGCTCATAATTCCGCCGCTGGTCTGCTGTGGGCTGCCGGCCCAGCGGTTCATACGGCCATGGCGGTATGAGTGGAGATGTGGCGGGTTGGCAGCGCCAGTCCGCCACACTCATAATGTCGCGGTATACACCGCCAGTCTGTTGGTGGTGATACTGCCACATTTACCCTGGCGGTCAAAAGACTGCCAGGCTCTTAATGAGGGCCTCTGTGCCTCGAATGCAAATGTTTATCATTGTTTGTAAAATATACCAGCAAACTGCCAAGATTTAAAAAAAATACATGTATTATTTATCTAAATCTTGGCTTATTATCACAATGTTGGTAAACATATATCCATCTTTTATTAGATGGCAGTAATGCATATTTGAGAAGTAGTTTTTTCAAGCTGTCTAGGTAGATTAAATGAAAACGTTTAAAATATTTTCATTAGCAGAGCACCAGCCCCACACAGACAACTCTGTAAATTGTAAATTTGCATTTGCAAATCTTCTGTCCTGTTTACTACTGTTTATTATTAACCTCAAAACTCCATATTTTTTACTTTCCACCCAAAAGCAAATACGTAGCATAATGCTGATTTTGTAAGCCAGATTTTGGGTAGGGATAAGGGCATGTTTTGTATTATATATTAATTATTCATATCTAACATCTTCTTAATATTTTTTTCCGTAAAATTAGTGGTCTTGGAAACACCTTACATGTAATGGAAAGGGGTACATAGCCAGTCTTTTTATAACTTGCAACTATGAATTAAAATGATTTGTAGATAGTCCAGATAGTAATGTGTTATTCCTCACAGGTATAGTAGCTGAACTCATATGGTTGACATATAAAAAAAAGTTTAGTTCTTTTTAACTGTTCACTGTTATCCTCCACTAGGATTTAAAGGGGGCATACCCATTTGGTGTGTACATTATCAAGTTTATTTTACACATGGAAAACATATTGGCTCTGGGCAAATGCCTTCACCAATCTCATCTAAAAACATAGGAACGTTTTGGTCTGTTTTGTATACTTAATCCTCCAATGTTTGAATCTAAATTTAAATATACACAATTCATGTGAGAATCATTGGTAATATATGTGAACTTCCATAAACGCAGAACTTTGGATCCATTCACTACATCCCAGGGGTTACATTCCTGGCATTACTTATGTTCTCATCACAACCCTAGGCCGAGGCTGTAGAAAATTCACTGTATTTTCAGATTTCAAACAACTGTGAATACCTGAAGTCTGGAGCATATTTATTTGTGAATCGTTTGAGAATTCTGACCAAAAATTAAACTTTTGGTGGTTGTCCTAAGTTTTAACATTTAGGATATCAAAAAGTGTTTTAATTGGATCTTCTCTCATCTTCAAGTGGTCTTTTACTTGGTTTTGTGTAAAACCATACTTTACCAAGCTCAGGAAGCTTTTTTTAAAGCTTTTCCCAACTTCAGATACTTCACAAAGTTTGTGAAATCTGAACAAACATGTAAGATATTTGCTCAAAAATTTGGTTTTGCAGGAGTTGCAAATACTTTGGGGGATATTTGCAGACTTGGCAGCGTCATATATGTGAAAACGTTTAACATTTATAAGAACTGATTTATTTTTTTCCTGCACACAGCCACTCTTATTGGATGCATAATGTGTTGTTTATCATAGCTTGTAAGAAGCACACATTTCTGGCCTGATGTTATGCAGTGCCATAATATATTTTAGCAAATGTTCACCTAACCAATGCCATTTATTTCTTCATTGTCAGAGTGGTTTCCTGTCTGTGCCTGTTTTCTTTTGGGCTTCACACAGTTAGCAATTGTACTTCCTTTTAAGTCCTGCTCGTTCTCTCTTTTTAAAGCAGTGCATTTTTAGGGCCGAGGTTGCGATGAGTAATGCTCTTACGGAGACACTTAGGACCTCATTATGACTTCAGCAAACGGAAAGTCCTGTCTGCTGAAGTCCCGACAGGTAGGTTGCCGCCAGTGTGGCAGCCTTCCCGCCGGGGCCATTACGAGTTTCCCGCTTGGTCAGCGGGAAACGGCCTACAGCATTGTCTCTGGCTCATAATAGAACCGGCGGCAAAGCTGTAGTGCTTAGGGTGCACCAGCACCCGTCGCTGTGTTCACTGCCTGCTCTGCAGTGGGGGCCCTACACCCTATCTTTGCCAGCCTTTTTATGGCAGGTTACCGCCATGAATCCGCTGGTGGTGAAGGGGGGTCATAATCCCCATGGTTGCGCAGCTTGCAACGCTGCCCTGCCGGATTGGGACCACCAGCACTACCAGACCGCCATGTAGATGAAAACTGGCCCTCCGAGCATGGCGCAACTACCGCAGTCGTAATATGGCAGTGCGGCGGTCCAACCGCCACTGCAACCCTGGCAATCATTAGACCGCCAGAGTCGTGATAAGGCCTTACATGTCCTGTTCCTAATACCTTACTGCACACTGAATGTTAAAGAGCTGCTTCTACTGAACTGCACAAAGTAGATGCAAAGGTTCAGACTCATTGCTCCTCGCTCTCCCCTTCAGCCCTCTATGATTCAATTCCCTTTTGGTTTTCTGATGACAATCACAGACAGATACGCATCAAATTTAACAAGCACATGTAGATTCAAAAAATCATTCCTCCTCTGCTTATCTCACAGATTGACTACATTTTGCTGCTATCACTGATAGTGTATTTTCTTTATAAGGCTTATTTGAAAGAATTATGGGCCTGATTCTAACTTTGGAGGACGGTGTTAAACCGTCCCAAAAGAGGCGGATATACCACCTACCGTATTACGAGTCCATTATATCCTATGGAACTCGTAATACGGTAGGTGGTATATCCGCCACTTTTGGGACGGTTTAACACCGTCCTCCAAAGTTAGAATCAGGCCCTATATCTCTGGTAGAATGGTAATACTGCTGTTTTTCGGGTAAACTTCGGGAAAACTTTGTCCTGAGATTCTCCCTCCAGATATTGAATCAAACTGAAATGTCTTGAATTTAGTGCTTACTACCCCTGATGAGGCATTAAATTGGTTTGCGATAAGTAGCGCTCTACTCCTTTACCCCAATTTAGTGGCAAATCTAGTGCTTATTGGGCTTAATCTTGTACTCTAAAGAAAACCATGCATTTGTTCCGTTCCACTTTCTTTGTGGTACATCAGTTAGTTATGATCATTAGTGGAGGCTGAGAAACAAATTAGTGATGGCTTGAATAGGTATATTGGTAGGTTGCAGGGATATGTTTTCAAAGGAAGAGAGATTAAGTCAGGCTTGTAACTTAGAGTGGGCTGTATACCCAAGAAGCATTTGGAATGTGTAAGGGAAAGAGAGGATCATTCAAAAGGGAGAAAGGAGGCAAAAATGTAAAGTTTAGGTCGAAGTCACTTTTTCATGCAGGGTTGTACAAGTTTCTTTGAGATCATTTTCAGTTGGAGGATGTGAACCTGGTGATTTGGCCTCAGAGGGAGCGACCAGGCAAGGAAGGTGTGCAAGTATGTACACAGTTGCATGCTGAGTGTGTGACGGTATGATCGTTATTTATCTGAAGTTTCAAAGAATGGTCTTTCATAGGGTACTTCCACAAATTAGGGATTGAACAGCTTGTTCCTAATAGTACTCTTATATTTTTGCACTCTAATGATGTAAAAGCAGCCACAGGGAGCAACAGAAATCAGGGTAGTTTGCTTACTGCATTGTCTTCCCCACTTATGATGATAATAATGTGTTGTATGTTGTATGAGACATTTTTAAAGCATGGACTCTTGAGAGGGTTTCCACACCCACAGTTGAAGGAGACACATTTGATTGTATGTAAAGAAAGGTGCACAGTGCTATGTCTTGAAATTGTTTCCATGCATTAAGATGAAAGAGCATTGAGTAGACTTGAAAAAGTGTAGTGCTAAAACTCTGTAGGTTTCAAACACTAATTGACAGAGAGAATGTACCAACCGTGAGGAAGCGGTAAACTGCCGAAATGGTGGTTTGATTCAAAGCACTAGGATGGGAAAGGGGACAAGAGACGAAAAAGGCTTACACATGGGTGGGGTTTTAATCACTAAGGTGATAGAGATAGGGAAATAAAGATGAAGATGACGAAAGCTTAATGTGCCAACATATGGCTAGATTTCCAAGTACCAGGGTGACAGAGACAGCAGATTGAAGGTGAATAATTGATAAAGTCTTAGCACTTGTGTGGAGCTCGAGGCCGCAGTCTGGAGGAGAGGGAAGAACATAGCGCTAACTATTTTATTTCCAGGCACAAAGATGCCAGAGAATGAGCTCTAGGCGAGGATGAGTTAAAGTGCTAGCTCTTGCAAGTTTTTTCAAGCACTGAAAGGAGCAGTGGGCCAGAGGCTGATAAAGGTTAAAGCGATCCACTTACGTACGAAACAGATAATAAGAGGGTCTAATTAAAGTCAGAAAGCACTAATTTTCGATTTCCTGCTGAACATCAGGTTCTCTTAATGTCGGATTCCTAATTCAGCGGAGCCCTTCACTTCCATGTGTTCATCGCAAATATCCAACTTCCAACTGAGAGTTTTTTATTATAGTATTCATTCACAATTGCAGTTCACTGGCCGAGTGACAATGGCTGAGTTTGTTTTTCTGGTTTTATCTGCTGGGAAGACTAGAACTTGTCATTTGGGCAGCTGTTTATTGGCTCTCAACTACTATTTCATTATATCAAAGTGAGCAGTTAATAGAATGGCACATTGGAGGTAATCATGATGGCTGTAGTTAGTCAGTGAAGTTGTCGCAGAGGTGTCATGCTGGGACATAACCAGCCCCCTCCATCACCTGCTTGCTGAGTTTTGGGTCTTTTGCAGACTAGAGGATGTTGATCTGTTTTGACTGAACTATTTCTCCATGAGTGAGGGCCAGGTTAGCTCAGTGAGTTAAACATTCCCATGTGATATATGCGATGAGCTGCAGTTTAAAACCTTTCATCCAGGTAGACAAATCGAGGCTCATCAAATTTCTAATTGGATAATAGTATAAAATAATTATTTAAGTACTTAGTGACTAAGTGTCAAAAGTGTGCTGTGACCGGCTGCTGTGACAAGTTATATAAAACAGTTGTCATTAATATTAAATATCCATCATGCTTCTGTTTTTGAGACAAGTATTGCAGTCTATCTGGACCACCAGTAGCCCTTGTAAAAAGCCCTTGAGAGAGAAACGTCAACAAGTGTACAACGGTAAACAAGCTTTGCACTCATAGTGGTACCCTTTAAAATGGCCAGTTGATATATTTGCATCTTTTTCATAGTACTTTCAACCACTAGTAGCATAGTATGATGTGATTTGCGATGTCATAAGTGTTGTTTTGGATGCTATGATTTCCTATGGTATAGGTGATGTATTATGAAAGGTTATAAGCAGTACATGGAGAAGGCACAAGTTCTAGTAAAGGTAGTATGGCCACCAAGTTCACTACAATGTGTATGGAAATGGGTGAGTTATAATAATTTGAAAGCGGTGTGTAAAGTAGAAATTTAAGGTAAACTATAACTGAAGAATTTCACATCATTTGTGAGAAAAATGCATCGTGGTGTTGCTACTTATGGGTAATATAGTGTGCCTACTGAGTTCACTACACTTGAAGGTAGTGCATAAAATATAAATTTAAGTTATAACCATAACTTTAGAATTTCTAATGTTTAAGTTTGATTTGTATAGAAATAATAAATAAAGCTGTAGTATTTTAAAGGTGGTGCATAACTTATACATTTGAGATGTAATTATAACTTTAGAATCTCTAATGTTTGTGTAGCTTAAGTTTGATTTCTAGAGAAATAATAGTTTCCTCACTATAACCAGGCTTTAACAATTGTTTTTTCTTTGAATTTCAATATTTTATAATTTTTTAATAAAAAAGTGCTTTAAAATGTAGAGTGGAGTTATGTTGGGTGGAGGGTCATTAAGTAGAGGGACATAGAGTATAATGGAGAAGAGTGCCGTAGAGTGGAATGTCATACATTGGAGTGGTTTAGACTGGAGTGGGGGTAGAGTGGCGTAGAGTTGAGTAGTATATACTGGAGTGGCATAGAGTGAAATAGCTTGGAGTGCCATAGTTTTGAGTGACTTAAAGTGGAATGGGGTAGAGTGCAGTAGCGTAGAGTGGTGTAACATAGAATGGAGTCTCCTACAGTGGAATAGTGTAGAGTGGAGTGGCATAGAGCTGAATGGTATACCGCTGAGTGGCATACTGTTGAATGGCATAAAGTGGGATAGCATAATTAAATGCTCATTATAAAAGTACAAATGTACACAATGAAAACTCAACTTCTCTAGCCCCTCTTGATCTAGAGATCTGTATAAGAAGTTCTCAGTGTAAAACAATTGAAAGCCCAGGCCTATGGTGTTTGACAAGTAGTTCGTTCCCAAAACAAAACTCATTCTGTTAATCACACAGTTCACAATGTAAAATCACTTCTGGCTGCACTTATGTAGGGTACACTGTGAAACTCATTCATGATTTATTCATCAGAATTCACAGTGCTCCACGCCTTCCTACAGTATTTGTCTCAGTTTCATCTAAAGGTCCTTCATGCTGTAGTTGACGAGGGTCTGCATCGAAAATGCATCTATTCGCTTTGAGCAATGGAACAAATGCAAAGAAGTTTTTCAACACAGTTAAAGAGTCCAAAACCTCAGGTTCCCTTACTTATTAAACCAAAAGTGAGTAATAAGTGCACAGCTTTTAGCCCTTGCTCAAAAGGATAAAGAGACAGTGCGGTCCGAGGCTTGCTCAGTGAGTCTGTAGGGGATAGAAACCTAGGACTCCAAATATCACATAATATCACTTAATAAATCAATGCTCACGCCCACTCAGTGGTTTACTGTTAAAAAGAAAACTATAATTCACAATGATAAATGATATGTGAAAGCTGGACTTTCAGTGTTAAACAATCAAAAGGCTCTTCATATCACCTTTTCCCTTTGGCTCACAGAGTAAAACCCTTTTCTTTTCTGTTTGTCAAAGATTTTCCAATATGAAACCTCTTCCTTTTGCAGTGTTTACAGTTCATAATTTGCAACATCATCTTTCTGTTTTTGTCACACGATTTCACAATACAAAGCCTCTTCCTGTGATATTTGACACAGGGTCTCCTTTAATATGGTCTGTATTTGTCCTGAGGACTGTGACTACTAGAAAGGTTGAATAAAACACGCTAGTTACCCTGCCAAATGCATATAGAAAAGAAGATCAAGATAGGGGTAGAGCAATAGACGCAATCTCACCACTACGTTTAATGCTCTTATGGAGATTATAGAAGCACTGGTAGACACATAAAGCTGCCTTCTGCCGGAGCTAGTTTTATAAGGTAAAAAATTCATGCCATGCCACAAGCATGTCTTTCTAGAAAACAACCCCTCCTTTCCGAAATCTATGTTTGTGGGATAGATCTCCTGCAAATGTCCTGGGAGAATGTCCTGCATAGAAATAATTTTGCAGGAAATGCTACCCACATGTGCATTTTCAGACCAGTGACTACCTTTGCAATTTAATGAAGTTTGTCAGATTTGAAAAACTTTTCAAACGGAATAGTCATAAGTGGTACTCAAGATTAGGCAGGCTTGGCATTCAGCAAGTTGCATTCAGAAATTCTGTCGGCAGTCTCCTCCTGTGACCCCTTCACGAATTTCTTTACACATATTAAGCACTGATGCAATTGAAGCTTATTTGGATGTGTAATTCATAAACAGTAGTAATTCTCACGGTGTGAGCACCTCAACCCCACAACGTTAGCGCATCCAAAGATGTACATTTGGTTATATATTTATTTCGGTGGGTTAGGTTGACTGAATATGTATTCATGAAATGTATGGTATGCCTGGAGCAGGACTGTTACATATCAAACAGTGTATTGAAGAGGCCTGATAACACTTTCAGGGGCAATCTGGACATATGACTGAGCCCAAGCAAAGAATGACGTTCAAGCCTTTGGTGAACGCCAAACGTCTGTACAAGGTATTCCAAATTTCCCCAGCTGTAACCAATTAATTCCTGAATCATTAATATTTATCTTCCTGGGTCTTATCCAATAATCATCTTCACAAATGGGATACAAACACATGGATTGGGCCTCTAAGGGCAATATAGTGACAAGTCATGCTATATAGTTACCACAAGTATCAATTTTTAGGTCACCTGTTGGAAGTATTGTGGGGTTTTAAAAACGCACCACATGCCCATCACTTTCACGCCCATCAAGCTCACGTTTGTGGGCTTGCCTTTCCAAAAATCCTTTGTTACCATTGGTAAATGATTTATGTTTGTCCCTCCTTGGGGCAGATTTGTTACCGCCTTGCAAACTGCCCCAGTTTCATGGATCATTGGACGATTGCCAATACATTTGACTGTGAG
This sequence comes from Pleurodeles waltl, assembly GCF_031143425.1. Taxonomy (NCBI): domain Eukaryota; kingdom Metazoa; phylum Chordata; class Amphibia; order Caudata; family Salamandridae; genus Pleurodeles; species Pleurodeles waltl. The sequence goes on along the minus strand of NC_090440.1, from coordinate 1,387,554,388 downwards.
TGAACTCCTTTTTCCTTTTGTGTCTCTCCTTCGCGACCATGCTCATGGCACTTTGAACCGACTCACTTATGTCAACTGTTTTACTTTTTATTTCAATGTATGTGGCAAGAAAATTCCTGTTAGGAATTTACAACGCTAATAGCTCTAACTCAATCAATTGCGAGATCCGTTGCATTGCAAATGCTTGTTATTTGTTTTTATAATACATTGAGGATATTGATACAGTTATAAATGAAAATGTATTTTATCTTGTTAGTAAAGATACGTTTGTAGCTGCCCAATTAAGTTACCTAGATAGAAATGAAGACACAATATATCTTATGTGAAAGCCAACCATTTCCACAGTCGTTGGGGTTTGTGAGGGTGAGTTTGTACACTTCTCGATACTGAATCAAAACTGAGGTATGTTTAGAATGAGAACAGATTTACAAGAGCTTCACAAACAAAAGTGGGGAACCGCATGATGTTGGTTTTCATGTTTACCAAGATAGAGATAACAGCTAAATAGCTTTGTACCCAGAAAGCTCAATTATGGCTGATAAATAAACAAGGCTAAACCATTTCTGTCCAGTTCTGACTAAAATGAAATATTGGCAAGCACTTCTGTTTTAAAACTGAAGTCAAACACCATGAATACACAAGATTTCCAACCTCTATCCAGCAGCCTTACTATCAGGCAAACAGATGCCATTTCCTGATGTCAGATTTTGCTTCATTTAATTATATCTTTTCAAAATAGGATGTGGTCCAAGGAGGATTTAAAAAGGCAGGTTACGTATGTTTAATTGGACAATATTTCCTTAAATGGGGATGATAGAGCCAGCATACTTGTAGAAGACCCAGTTAAACAGCTCATATGTGGAGGCTACTTGGTGGAGGAGCTCAAACCCAAAGATACTTGATGAAGCAGATCTAGCATAGCGTAGGCACAGTGAAGCATATGCAATCTAGAATATGCATGATAGGCAGATCTCGTCTAGGTTATACATATTGGAGCAGATCTTACCTGGAGAGTACAGGATGAAGCAGATCTGACAGAGTGGACAAGGTGAAGCTAAGCTGATCTAGCTTTTAGAAATCTTGAAGACGATCAAACTTGAAGTGACATGATGGGCAGATCAGATCTGAACAAGCCTTCAATATCTAAACATGGCATGGGATAGAATTGATGGTCAGATGTGTCCTGAAATAGACATGATGGAATATATTTTGCCTGGGGTAGATGTGATAGTTGGACACACCTAGATAAGGGACAAGATGGGGAACTTTCAACTGAAGAAGACATTATGGAACAATTTTATGTGACAAAACATAATAGAACCAATCTGGTCTGACCTTAGGAAGACTTGATGAGAAGATCTGACTGGAGAAAACACGATAGGCACTTCATTCTTGACAAATATGTACTGAAGTGAGCCTGACCCAGATATTACATGAGAGAGGAGAGCTGGACTTAAGAAAATTTGGTGGGTTGATCAGAAGGAGAAAAAACATAATGGACAGATCTGACCTGGAGAAGTCATGATGTGCAGATAAAGTTGGAGAAGCAACGTTGGAGCAGGTGTGATCCTCACCCCCTCTCCATTATGTGCTTAGCAGAAAGAGCTTAGAACTTGGAGGGATAATATACTCCTGTCCACCATCTTGGGGGAAGCCATTTGTTTTTGCAAACACAGTTGTCATTTTTTCTGACTGAGCATGTGCAGACCTTCATCTTCCTATTACACTTGGCTGCTGGCTCGCCGAAGGCAAACCCATCTGGAGTCTGTGTGGTAAGCAGGAGAAACTGCCCTCTCACACTCTGGCCCCCTTTACCTCCAGATAGGTTCTGTTATTCTTCTTCCTTCCTTAAATTCTCTATGTCCCAAGTTGTTTCACTAATTTGTAACTTGCTGACAGGTGTACATAAATTAGGTGCCCCTTTCTCCTAGTACAATAATTGTCACACAACCTGCTCAGACCTTTCATTCTAACTGCCAAACAGACGCTACAAATAGCCCACATGGAAGCCTTACAGTCTTGTCAAACTGGAACTGGAAGGCATCTTTACTCATGCCCCATCAGTAAAAAGTAGCTTTTTTAGCGTTCTCATTTATAGTGCCCGGTACTTTCTCTTTATCATAGAAACTTGGATGAATGAACCCTCTGAATTGCATCTTGATTTATCATTTCCTGTCAACTTGATGAAGGAGATATGCAGTAGAATAGCCTTCATGAAACCTATTTTAGCTGAATGAACATATTTTGGGCAAATGTGACCTGGCTAGACGCAATGAAGCAGATATCACCTGAATAAGACATTAAGCGCAGATTTGCCCATATGTACACTTGTTGGAGAAAATTTGACCGATAGCAAACTTTATGATTAGGCCTGACCACCGAAAACATTTTGATGTAGTTATTATCTGGGGATGATAGAGAAGATAGAACGTACATAATGGGAAACTCATTTTTTCGGGCATCATGGAGCAGATCTGCCCTGCACACAATGACTCTATATCACTATTGAGTTCCTTTTGGATTTTGAATAGGAACAGTGGAGCACCTGCAATACTTTTTAGGTTGCAGCTTACCTGGTTTGTTAAAGACATCTTAGGGACCTTCAGAAAGTTGACCTTAGAATGCACTCCACTCCTTAATTACCATTGGCTTTGTGGTTTGTAACTGACACTTTCTGGCATTTTGTTTCCTAGCTTTATTTGCTTTTGGCTCTCAAGGTTCAGTTTGTGGCTCCTGTTGCCTAAACTGTGTTTACTGTATTCTTCCACTAACTCGCTTTCTGCGAACAGGCCTTCAAATCTTGTTCTTTTCTTGTCACATTTGCTGTGCATTCAAAGACAGAGATCAGATGCCAGACTCTCTCTTCCAGGGAGCTTGGTGTTTATTTTTCTTTCTCTGAGTTAAAAGTGAGAGAATATATGCGATAATCCTGATGATTACCCATATAAGACAGAAGGGATGTTCTTTTTTTTCCTAGCACACAACAAAAAAATGAACTGTGCTCATGTTTCAGAATAGATCAGATTTAGCACTAATGAAGTGTATATTCTTTGTAACTCTGAAATGTGGTAAAAACAAATATTTGAATGTGATCAAAACACATCCATTAACTAGGTGATGACATTTGCACACATTATCATTTATGTGCAGTAAAACTATATTTTGGTGCGCTATCACACCATGCATGCCCCACACCACGCAACTCCACTCAATCTAACCTAATCAGCCCCACTCATTCCATTCTACCCCACTTCACCCCATTCTACCCCACTTCACCCCAAACAACTGAACTCCAATTCACTCCAGTCTACAAGATTGCAATCTATCCCAATCCACCCCACTCCAATGTACCTCAGTCCAACCCACTCTTCTACAGCCTACCCCAATCCGCTCCTATCTACTTCATTCCTATCCACCCCATTCCAGTTTTCCCCACTTCATTCCACTCTACCCCACTCCACTCCAAACTCCACTGCAGTCTATCCGACTCCTCTCCACTCTATTCTACTCCACTCCACTTAAATCTACCCCACTCCCCCACAATCTAAACCTCCACAATCTACCCCACTTCAGTCTACCACAATCTACCCCATTCCAATCTTCCCCAGTCCACTCTACCACACTCCACTCCATTCTACTCAAATCTACCCCACTCCAATTCACTTTAATCTACCCCACTCCAATCTACCACACTGCTGTAAAATCTACCGTACTCCACTCCACTCTGACCCAATCCACCCCAATCCAATCTACCCCATCCCATTCTATGGCAATGTACCCCACGCCATCCTTCCCCAATCGACCCGACCACAATCTACCACTGTCTGCTCCACTCCAATTTACCCCACTCCAATCATCCCTTTTCAATATACCCCACTTCAGTGTACCCATTCCATTCCAATTTACCCTACTCCAATCAACCCAATCTATCCAACTGCATCCCCACCCCAATCTACCCCACAGCACTCTTCCCCAGTCTATCTCCCTCCACTCCAGTCTGTCCAACGGCACACTCGACGCCACTCTAATCTATCCCACTTCACTCAACTCCAATCTACTCCAGTCTACCCCACTGTAGTCTACCCCTCTAATCCACCTAGTTTACCCCACTCACCTCTATCCGAGTCTACTACAATTCACTCCATCCAATCTGCCCCACTCCACTTCACTCTATTTTACTACATCACTCAAATCTACCCCACTCCAGTCTAACCCACTATGCCCCATTCCACCCTGTTCCAGTCTACCCAATCCCACTTCACCGCAAACTAACCAACTCCAATCTACCCCGTCCAGTCCACCCCCTTCCAATTACCCCAATCCAATCCAATCTGTCTCACTCCAAACTGTCCCACTTCTGTGTCACTCCAACCTACCCCATCCCACTTCAGTCTACCCCACCATGAGCCACAAAATCTATCTGACTCCAATCTACCCCACTCCATCCTAATCTAACTCACTCCACTCTGCTCCCCCCTACTCCAGTCTACCCCACTCCAATCCAAACTATTCAAATCCACTGCACTCATTTCTTCCCCCAGCCTACTCCCACTCTGCTCCAGTCTACCCCAATATATCTCATTCCACTCTACCCCGATCCCCCCACTTCCATCTACCCCACTCCCAACCACCCCACTGCACACAACCCCACTATAACACAATCTACCCAACTCTACCCCATTCCACCCCACTCCAATCTACCCCACGCCACTTCAATCTACCCCACTCCCCTAGTCTATCGCACTCAACTCAAATCAACCCCACTCCACTTCATTTCCACCATACCCCACTGCAATCTACCACACTCCATTCAAATATACCCCTCTCCATTTAAATCTACCCCACTTCAGTCTAACCCACTCCAACCCAGTCCAACGTACTCAACCCAGTCTACCATACTCCAATGAACTTTACCCCAATCAGCCCCACTCCATTCTACTCCACTGCAGTTCACTCTACCCCACTTCCCCCCATTCACCCAACCCCACTGCAGTCTGCCTCACCCCACTCTACCCCACTCCAATCTAGCGCAGTCCAATCTAGACCACTCCAAACTTCCCCACTCCCATCATCCCTCTTCAATCTGCTATACTTCAGTCTGCCCCACTCCATTTCAATCTACCCTATTCTAATCCATCCAGTCTACCACATTCCACCCTATTGTACCCCACTACACTCTAATCTATCCCACTAATCTATCTTCCAAAGCTACCTCACTCCACTCCAATTATGACTCCACTCCAGTCTGTCCAACTCCACCAGACACCACTCCAATCTATCTCACTCCACTCTATCACAATCTACCCACTCCAATCCACCCCACTCAGCTCTAATCCAGTCTACCCCACTACTATCATATGCCACTCAAATCTACCCCACTCCAGTCCAGTATAGCCCACTTCACCCAAATCCATCCCATTTAATCCCATACCAGTCTACCTTACCCCACTCAACCCCAAACTACCCTACTCCAATATACCCCATCCAGTCCACCCCATTCCAATCTACCCTAATTTACTCCACACAAACAAGTTTACTCCCCACCACCCTACCCGACCCTAGCCCAAACTACCTCACTGCAGTCAATCCCCACCCCAACCCCATCTACCCCACACCACCCTATCCCTTCCATTCCACCCCACTCCAGTCTACCACAGTATACCCCACTCCTCTCTATCTCACTACAGTCTACCCCAACTCTACCCTAATCCTCCGCACTGCACTTCAATCTACCCCACCCCGATGTATATCCCACTCCACTCCAGTCTACCCCACTCCACTCTACCCCACTCTAATCTACCTCTCTCAAATCTACCTCAATCAACTGCGCTTCAGTCTTCCCCAATCTATCCCAGTGCACTCCAACCTACCCCAATATATCACAGTTTATTCTACCCCATTCCACTCCAATCTACCCTACCCCAGTCTACCCCACTTCACCCCAATCTACCCCAATGCAATCTACTCCACTCCTGTCTACCATTGTAATCTATCCAACTCCTCCACTCCAATCCATTCTACCCCCAGTGTACCCCTGCTCACTCTACACCAAACTACCCCAGTCCACTCTACCTCAATCTACCCTTTTATATACTACCACAGTCTACCACACTCCAATCCACCCCATTCTCTCCACACCACTAACTGCTAGCCATGCTGAATAACAGCCTCACAGGTGTACAACTTGGTTAAAACACAATCGCATAGGATAGACCTATTGGCTTTGCCAATGCTAGTTTATTTTATTTTTTAAATAGGGGAGCTGTCTTTCTCTCAGAGAAGTGACTATCGAAGTTCTTCATGTTTTTCTGATAACGTTATCAGATTTGTTGTCTGAAACTGAAATGAATCATTGGCATTCATCAGAACTCCCCAAATGAAGGAAGTTCATCCAGTGCCGCACCTAGAGCAGGAAGTAAAAGTTGCGGATCATGGTTTTACCATTAGACTAATTTGAACACTCAGTTTTTATGCTTTTGGAAAAACATGGGTCTGATTTCAGGGCCACAACGCAAGCTTAAGGTTGACTCTTCCTAGGTTTGGAGCATGGGTGTCAATTGTTGGTTGTAGAGAGAGTCATCCATGCCAGGTTATCAGTGCCTTGTAAAACTGGTTACTTATCGTGCTTACAGATGCCAAAGGTGTGGTATGAAGCACATTATAAAAACAGGTTTATTCTCAAGAATATAACTTGAAAATTAAGCTTGGTTCTGACCTTCAGCTATGCGTTTCACTAGATTACAGAGTTTTCTCACTGACAAAATGTTAATCATCCTCCGGTTTCGTAGCTGAGAATGGTGATTGCAGTGCTCACAATCCAGTGTTGCTGATACGCTAAGGGAACGCAGGCCACAATGCTGCATTAGCCACACAACTGAATTAGAGCATGCTTGCTAGCAGTTTTGCCATGTTGCTTTTCAAAATGGCAGGAAAATACGTTCTAATGCAATGTCGGTGGTGCTGTTGCACAGCTTTCTTCTATTACTCTAAAGGTACAACTGTGTATGTTGTTAACTTGAAACGCATCTTTTTAACACAGGACAACAAAACATAGTGTAACGGACCAAATATAACATAAATCAAAGGTATGCTTGGCTGGTATATTTCCATCCTAGGTTGTAGATGTGACTAGAAAGTGCAAGTGGCCATACGCCTTACGATACCAAAACAGGACACTAAACTACAATATTTTAAACTTTCTGTTATGTTTCCTATTTTCCGTAACTTTAAGGGAATGTTTACTGACGGTTTTTAGGAGCAAGGTGCACAGAACAGTCGATGCTGTGTGCTCTTATGGGTATGCTTCATGATCAAAAAGGCTAACCAATATCCACTTCACAACGTTTATGGAGCGCCTCAGCGGGTCTTGTCTGTCAGACTAGAACACATGTATTTAAACTGTGCATCGCGCCCCCCGGTGCACCGGGCAGCATCCTCGGTCGGGGTGCCAAGCTCCTCAGCTTCTTCAAATATGCGGTCATGGGGAGGGGCAGCAGGTGGGTTAGTGCATTTTTTGTTACAGAGTATGGAGGTGCAGGTATCTCTACTCTCTCTCCAGAGGTGTTAAAAGTGAATGGGGGCAGAGGGAAGACTGATGTGCTTAAGGCCTGCAGCTAGAGTTGTCACGTTGCTCAGAGAAAAGGATTCAGTGATTTGTTCTAGTGTTGATATGAGAACAGCTGGTCCTTGAATAAGAATTACTTCAAAACCCTCTGTTTTCTTTTTAATGTGTCAGTTCTGTCTCTGCTCACTTTTATTCTCATTCTGCATTTAGACTGTATTATGTACTAAATGAAAGATAATCCTGAATAGATGTAATAAGCCCCACCCTACCCCCTCACACCCATTGCTTGACCATAGGGTTTTTGGCGGGGACCTGACCTGAAAAAGGTTTGTGCGAAGGAAAGGTTTGGCACAGAAATCTTTGACGACCTGTGACCTAGAAGCCAAAGCACGTGGACGAGCCCTCCAGCCTTACAGCCTAAACATCCAACCCATACACCCTTTTCCTTGACAGTATGACATAAAAGCCTAACCGAGAATGTAACCAAAGCACCATTCACATAAGGAATCATCATAAGAAATAAGGTTCTGCACTCTAATAGTAACCCCCAAACCGTCAACCTATATGGAAGCAATGAGAGTGCACTAATGGCAGAATGCGGACAAGGCCTACACCGGAGAAGGCATGAAGTGAACTGTTCGCATACTTTTGCAAATGTTTCTTAATTTACATATTCGTGGTCATTCTCTGTTTATGTGCCTCCATGAATTGATGACTTGTAGGACTGCGACATACAAACCATATCACCTTAAAATGCTTCAGAAATTTGTGAGTGGGCACATGTGAATGTGGTTGACCATAGGATGCACGTTCAGTAAGTGGGAGGAGCATAGCATTTTTGTACTGCTGCATGTTCATATGAACTGGAGTAGGTTTGGTTTGATGAAAGTTGTTGACGTGCATTAGGTGATGTGATCTCTAGGTCAAAGAAGGGGTGTTCTACAACCTATATATACGATGTTGGTGCTGGTAAGTTGGGGGTTGAAAGTTGTTCCCAATCAAACGATTTAGTCATGCTGACAGATGGATAGCTGATGATGTCCGTTTAAGAAGAAGAAACTGGACCTGGTTGCATTTAATCACATCTTGTGGCAGCCCCATAAGCTTCTTTTCTCCTTCAACCAACATAGGATGCTCTTCACAGATTATTAAAACTTGGAAAACCTTTAGGCTTCACGTTTAGCCATTCTGACTAAATGGAATGTAGTAAGGCATATCCACCCAATAGCATAGTATACAAGCTCTTGAAACCTTGCGGTGCTTTACAACCACAAATTTCTCAGAGAGTAATTCAATGGCAAACTAATTTTAAATGCACTTAGGGGCAAATATTCGTGGGTAAATAGGTGCAAGTGTCGTCCCTTTCACTTACAGTTTGTTTGTGACTACTTCCGAATTAGTTGCACTCGAAAATATAATATGTTGATTGGATGAGAAATTAGGCTGTTTCAGCTTCCACAAAAATTAAATCAACACGATGATGAAATGCATTGGTTTTAAACATGCCCTCTCAGCCATCAAAAACTAATTTGTAAAATCATAAATGGGAGCAAAATTAAATATGAAACTTGTCACTATAATTTCCTCCTTACTGATACTTGGAAGGCCACTAAGATTAATTGTTTCGGTACGTGGGCCCAGCCTCAAGCAACTCAGGGAGTGTCGATCTGTGCCTGACTAGCCGTGGTTGATGAGTAACTGCAACCAAAGTTTCAGAACCAACATACAGGAAGTGCAGGGTGAGGCTGCCTGATTTGCATACAGACATGATGCTCGCTACTTAATGATGGCGGTGCACACACAGCGTTTTGTGCTGACCACAATGTCACCAGCTGGCCAAGGGTGTGCCTCCTAAGACTTTAGTTGGTGTGCATGCAACAAACTGTAGGCCAGTCTATATTTCTGGGTGTCTCACTCCTCACAGTGCTTATGAGAACTGCACATTCCGGACTTCAGTGCTGCTGTTGCATTTTAGCAAGCATTGACCCCGCTACCTTTGTGTAATTATACTATATTTTGCGAAGTCCAATATGACTAAGTAAATTTGTTTTGATTTCACATTGGTGAGATCAGTCATGAACAATAGGGTGTGGCAATAGTTAAAGATATATATATGAAAAAAACAGTTTATACATGTTAATAACAATGTATTGCAACACTCAGAAGTAAAAGGAAAAAAGAGTAAATACGTGGTCAGAGTTGACCGCCTCATAGTGTTATTATTTTCTTTACTTTCAGCCATGTTGCATAAGAACCTGTGCTGCTGTGCATCTTGTCAAAACCCATTGACAGAATGAATAGATCTCTCCGACCGATTGGCTTTTCCAATGCTTGTTCACTGTGGCAAGGCTGGATCTCCCATAGAAAAACAGTGTGTTACATTATAACACCTTATAATGCATAACTGTGGTTTGGAACTAGCTAGAAAACGTATTCAGAGGCTCATTATAATGGGAATTTAAAATCCAATCTGATGGTCAAGTTTAATTGTAAACTACTATTTTGAACATGCCACTCTTATACAGGTGTCATTTTGCTGCCTAAGCCAAATGTGCCTTTCTGCCAGTGTCCAGAGTTACCTGACTGTTAATGCTGTCCTGTGGTGTGATGTGTATTGCTCCCAGGCAGTAAACAAACAACTGAGAGTTTTAGGGCCTTTCCGACAGAATGGCCGGGGAGGAGCTGTGCCCTTTATTGAATGCACTTAAAAGGGTAGCCTGGGGACTGCACCCAGTCCTTCCTAACTTCAGAAGAAGCCTTCTCTGTCACTGGCAGTTGTAGCTCACTCTCAGACCTGCCGTTCCTTTACTTCATAAGCCAGCCTGAAGCCAAACCCAGAGCAAAGGGAACTGCTGGCCAGAACCAGTTTAGAGATAGACAAAGGGGTGTTCGCTACCGACAGACTAGCAATGGGCATAACAATGACATACCCAGAACCTGAAATCACAGCACACATGGACTTGTGAAGACTTGGAAGAAGGTCTACACTGCTTTCTGAGACTTGAAGGCAGACTGAATCTGCTTGAACTGAACATAGGACCACTGAAGTGACTCCAAGGTTCAGTTGCATGACCTTCTGCTTGAGCTATAGGGTTAATTGCTCTTCTAGAGGCCTTTCCTGCTTTTCAGCTGACCACACCCAGCTAGACCTGATAAGTGCCCCTCTGATGGTCCATGTGGACGTGAGTCCTGACCCCCCAAGAGCTGCCCTCAAGTTCCTGGACGTTTCACTGATGCCCAATTGCAATCTACTGCCTCACTGAATGTTTCTCTGGATTCAGTGCAGATCCCTCGAGTGCTGTGCCATGCAGCTTTTCACTGAAGTCTTCACCAGATCTGATGCCAAGTGAAGCAGAGCCCCACAGAGCCTCTCAGATCTTTACTGTAAACCTCATCAGATCCAATATAGTGTGACGCAGAGTGGCACAAAGCCCCACAGAGGTCCGCAATTAAGTTTCTTACTGAAGGCTTCACTGAGTCTGACACTGCAGAAGCCAGAGCCCATTAGAACCCTGCAGCTTCTGACTGAATGCCTAACTGGATCCAATGCAGAGTGACACAGGGTAACTCAGAACCCCAAAGTCTGCACAGTCCTTGCATCAGATTGCAAGGGGACATACCTGGTCCTGTATCCGGCCTACACTCCATCACGGTTAACCTGAACTTGTGACTTTTTCCTGGTCCGGCATGACTAGAGAGCCGCAGTTGGTACAATTTTTAATCTTGAACTTTAAAATTCCAAAATGTCTTTTTTACTGATTAGATTTTTGTTCTTTTGTTGTCATTTTATTTATTAAAACGTACTTTATTTTTCTAAATTGGTTTAGGATTGTTCTTGTGTTGTGTTTTTACCTTATTACTATTTGAGTACTGCATAAACACTTCAGACATTGATTCTAAGCTCAGCCTGACTGCCTGTATGTCAAGCTACCAGTGAGGGTTAATCACAGTTCATTTAGTGACTCTTGTGGTTCATGCTGACAAGGGTTGTGATTATTATTTGAGGTGGGTCCTCACCCCCATCCACTAATACTCCCTACTCCTCACAATGAGAAACTCTAAAATTAAGAATATTTGCCCACATTACATTTTTTTCTATACACTAATCAGAACGTTCCCACTTGCTGCCAAGACTTGCAATGTAGTGACAAACTCAGTGTCTTTTATCAGGAGAGGGCTGGGATGCTTTGCCAGCCCAATGTGGAGTGACCTGGTAGGAGCGCCCCCTTGCAGCCATCCACACTGTGAACATGAACTGTGAAGCGATTCCTGCAAAGGATGGGTCATCATTTGTTCATGGATTGACTGAGTGGAAAGGGGTTGTGGTTCTGAACATACAATATACGCATTTGCACCCTGCCAAATAACAGCCTTATACTTAGCATAAGTAGTCACTTTCACACTTGTGCACAATACAGGCCTGCCAGCACACACCTTGCCATCACGGGTCTTATGATATTGGCTCCCTCCACACAGTCACAAAGTGAAGAGTCGAAATCAAACATTTGAAGGGAAGGCGAGCTGGAAACCCCTACTCTAGGCGGATCTCCAACTCATCGTTGGGAACTATGAGCAGTAACTATTCATTATGGTTTGAAAACCTACCAGGACATGTGTGGCCATCCCCAGCAAGCATATTTTGCTTTGGCTGTAGGGGTTTGGGACATTTGTCGGGGAGCAAGCAGAAATTGCCTCCCAGACAGTTCTCCTCACAAAGCCCTGTTTCCTCCAAAGTTCTGCCCCCTCCTCACGCAGGTGCCAAGGCCGGTTTGCCAACCAGCTTGCTTGCGGAGAAGCTGTCTTTCATTCAGTTCATTCCACACATCAATGAACAGTCGGACTGGAAAGAACTGAAAGGGTTAAAACGTGTTATCAATGGCAAAGGCAACTGGGGTTGGTCCTGGCTGCACGTTGGGATTCTGCAGCCACTGGAATTAGCATATCACAGTTCGCCCTTCCCCCCAGCTTCCTTCCCACATTACAGAGAACCCACCAAAATAACCCAGCGTGAAAGCACAGGCTGTGCTGAAAGTGCCTAAGTCTCCAGGGAGGAGGGAGGGAGGGAAGGGAGCCTACTGCAGCGTACTTTCAACCAAAGCTGAGCTTCTTTAGGCGGAGAAGTGAAACATGGGTTGGCTTTACAGGTCAATTGATTCATGTTTCGCCGCACATTGTATTTTGTATGTGTTTTTGTGTTTTTAACTCACATCCTATCGTCTGAACATGGACACTGCTCCCACATTCCGTAGTGTGAAAAGAAAAGGGCCCTCATCTCCAACCACAATCATGCGCAGGACGCTCACCTCCCAAATCGTAACCATGCACATGACCCCTATTTTAACCATGCACAAGGCCCTCTTCTCAAACGGTGTAACCATGCATAGGACACTTAGTGAAACCGTACAGAGGACTCTTTGTTTTTTTAAGGATCACAGATAACCAACTTTTCCTACTCTTTCTTCCTACCCAACCCTCTTCTGCTGCTCTAATTTCCCTTGTTTTCGATCCCTTTCCCATTGTATGTCCACTTGACACCCTCATGCTTTCGTCACCCTCCTTTCACTCCGCCTCCTTCTTTCCTACCGTGCCTTCATTGTTTTTTCCTGTTGCTGTCAATATTTGTGGAGGGAGGGTGAACCCATCCAACATCCTCCACGAAGCCACCTGCATGTCTAAATTAAATGGGTAAATTAGATTCATCCTTCATTGATTTTGTCCTCCTTCTCCCCCTAATCTGCCTTACTGTTCCCCGGGGTTTAACTGTTTTCCTTTGCCTGCCACCCATGCTCCCTCTGTTTTTACAGTTGCTGTAGAAAGTGAAAAGGGACTACCATAACTTGGTTATTGTCACTTTTTTCATTACTTATCTTTTTACTGCTAATTCTTACAAATCCACAATTTCTTTTAGGTATTGTTGCTAATTTTTGTGTTTTTTTAAACTGTTTCATCATCTCCTGGAACATGGATTTTTCTTATACTTAAAATTAGATTTTCTCTCTAAGCCTTTTTTGAATTTTTGGATTCACATGTTATATTCTCATCACCATTTTTCTATTTAACCACATTCTAAACTTGTAATTTTAAGGGACAAATCCTACCCTGTGACAATGCTATTAGTGACAAAACCTTCTCCGCATTATGTAATTAGGGACAAACGCCTCACCTCCCACTGTACCATTTAGGACAGGGTCCTCACCTCCCACTGTTTATTCATGGGGTTGTACCCCACCCCTCACGAAACCCTGACGGACAGACCTTTCCTTACCACAATGTAGTTGGAGATACTGATTCCTTCACACAGGGTAATCGGGGTGAGAACCCATTTAAGTGGGTGCGGACATCCTCACTTATACAGCATTAGCTGGGAGATGGCCTTCACACCAACAATGTGTTTGGGTACATGACTCTCACCTCCCACAATGAGAGACAAGTCTCATCCCTTTCCACAGTGTAACTGGAAAGGTTCATTCTCCTCCTTTAGGGGAAAGAGAAATAGATTCTGCACCTGAGAAATCAAGGTCGGGCCGCATGGCATTCCGAAGAGGATACAGCATTCTTGGTATCATTAAAGAACAGAGTCTGCAGCCCCTTTGTAACTACGTAAGTTCTTCATGGGTGTAGCATTGCTTACAGCTTAATATTACTAGTTAATAGACTTCACCCAATTTATGGGCCCAAACTGCATCCAAATGAGCACAAGGAATAAGGAGTTCTTGACTGGCTCAAAGGTCACTAGTATTGCAAGCGAACATAATTCCTAGCTTGTTTACTGTCGCACCCATTTAGCCTCTCCCTGTTTTGAGAGTTGTAGCTGAGAGGCTGGTAGATTACAAATATGGATACCACCTAGAGGTGGTCACCAGTAGGTATTTATAGTTAAGACCTACTTGCCATGGGCAAAGCGTTTTTTGTTTTGCTAATAAATTTGACGCAGTTTGATGCATCTTCGCAAAATTTTCAAAACTAGTTAGCCACTGACATATAAAACTGGCAAAGATAATAATGACCCTGCGTAAGCTGAAACCTACTGGACAGGTGCCCAATCTGGTCGATATATACATCTTAATAATTGAGACTTGTAGGGAGCTATTACAAAGCAGCAAGAACACAACTAGAGCTATTGTAAATGTCCTTACATTCCAATTTTATTTTGGACCATTCCATATCACATTTCTGTAAGATGCTAACTTACACTTAAATATAACCAACATAAGCAGAGTTTCATTTGACAGTATTTCCTATATAGAACACATCTAGTGATCACATTTAATTGTAGTCACAAAGCACGTTTTCAACATGTTTTCAGCCAACATGTGCTTTGCGGTGACTCGTGCTGTTTCTTCAGGACTGAAGCAATGAGAGAGAAAACATTGCTTTCATTCCCATTATGGGTTCACGTGTAAGTAGGACAGTTTTAAATACATTCTATAATTCATATACTGAGACTTATAGTGAATAGAAACATTTTTAAATGCATTAACGGAACCATTTGTATGCCACATGAAGGCTCACTAATAAACTTAAATAGAAAATTATACATATTTGTACAGTGCTTTTACAAAACCTATCCGATATAACATTCCAAGTTAAAGAGCAATTCCTCCAGTTCTTCCTTGTTGGTGCTTATATCCTATTTACAACATCAGGGAAGGTGAATAAATCAGATTCTTAACTCCACAAAATGGCAGGATTAGACGTTTCTACCCTCATATCTAAGCCCATATAGGTTATTCATAATATCTTTTTTAATCTTCAAATTGACGATGTGTAATTTAGCCCTACTCACCTTGCTTCCAATAACTGGCAATGTATAGATAACAACAAATTCTTATTAATGCCACTTATTAATGCGTGAACTAGGTTTAGGGCCAAAATGTTTTGCAGGGGCTGGATTCTTTGGAATAAAGCATCTGAATACTACTTTGAGAGCACATGCATTGTCTTTTTGTGGAGGTGTTACACACACACACACACACACACACGCACCACACCCCTCTCCCCCACTGGTGGTCGCCTGCAGCCAAACTGGCTGGACAGAATTGCACGAAATTTGTCAGAAAGGTAGCTTTTGGTCCACAGATAACCCTTTTTTTAAAATTTGTTGTAAATCCGTTGTGCAGTTTCCGAGAAATTAAAGGAAATCCAAACTTGTATATTTTTAGGGTCGCAATGACTTCATGCATACTGCCTATCTTATGCAGAGATCTGATTGGCTGCCAACAGTCGAGCAGCCGTTTTGAGACTCAGCTCAGTAAAAAGACAAAAAAAAAAGAAAAGGGGGCAGGGTACCATTACCCTAACCCCTTAGCCTTGGTCCAGGAGTCCCCCAGAGCTACAAAGCATTTTTTTAAAAACATTTGCGTGAAAATCATGAATAGTCACAAATGTCACTGTGGATAAAAAAAAAAAAGAAAAAAGCAAGCATCGTCTCCCACACTTGATTTTCATTTTGCCTCTGGGTGGGGCAGGTCCTAGAGCTAGAAATTAAAATGCTAAGGGATGTCCTGGGGACCACCACCTCCCCAGAGCTATGTTTACAAGTATGCAAGGGGAAACATAACCCCCGTGCCCTGGGGACCACCACCTCCCCAGAGCTATGTTTACAAGTATGCAAGGGGAAACATGACCCCCCGTGCCCTGGGGACCACCACCTCCCCAGGGGCTAGTTAAAACAATAAATAATGGGGGGTTCTGCGGGCCGCCCCAGGACCAGGGGACCACCACCTCCACTGTGCAACATATAAAAATAATAGGGAGGTCCTGCAGACAGCCCGCTGGGGACCGCTACCTCCCCGGGACTATAAATACATTACAACAGGGGGTCTGTCGCAGCCCCCCAGCCTTGGAAACACCACCTCCAGGGGCCAAATTAAAAGACAGAGGAGGACGCGCTGCCCCTCTCCAGGAGCCATTCATGGCCCTGGTGCATGCCACTACCCAGGGTCAGCTCCTGCTCCCTTCCGAGGTGCCCACCCTGAGAAGGTAACTGTTTGCTTTTGCTTGGCGGGAGCTGACAGCTCCAGCCAAGCAAAAACAAAAAAACATTGGTCTGTTTTCAGCAAGCCGGAGCTGTTTGACAGGTCTTTCCCTGCATGCTGACAAACGGGCAGGGAAACAGATGAAAGCATTGCACCCGCACGCAGGGAGCTGCTATTTAAAGCAGCTTCCTTGGTGTGGGAGAAATGCCAACACCTGCAGGAGACAGAAGCCTGTGGGACGGCGGCGGCCTTGAAACCCCCTCGCGGTCCACATAACTATTTGCTGGGTGCCCTGGGGTGGGCCAGGGCACCCATGGATATGTGGTTGGGCCCCATGGGATGGGGTCCCGGGGCCGAAAACAACCTAGGAAGAGGGGCTACGTGGCCCTCCTCACATTTGATAATGTATACTTGGCCTCAGGGTGGTGATGTGATGTGCAGCCCCCCATAATAAATCATTTAAAAATATCCATGGGAAGGTAATCTAAAAATTACCCTGGAAACGTGGTGGCCCCTAGGGCCCGGTGGGGTGCCTGTGCTCCAACCCATATATTTATTTATTTTTGCCCCAAGGAGGTGGTGTTCCCTGGTTCCCACGTGGCCCCTCAGAAATGTGTATTAAGTAGCTAATGGGAAGGTTGTTATTTATCCCAAGGGCTCAGAAGGGCCTGTGCTCTCTCTCCACTAAATATATGTATTCAATGTTGCTTCCCTTAAGCTCCAAACCCCTTCAGCTGTGCGTGGTGTGGGGTTTGGAGCTTAAAGGGGGTTGACCGCCTAAGGCCAACCACCTCCGCCATTTCTCTTTATTTGTCCAATTTGCGCATGGAATGTTTCATGGTGATCCGTCAAGTGGGTGCTGAGAGAAAGAGGTGATACTAAAGCGCAAAATCTCCCCAGGCATTATTCATAGACTTTTTAAGACAGTACTGTCGCAAAAACTGCTGAACAAAATTAGACCAACTTTGACAGGAAGGTAGCTCTTGATCCAGAAAGTGTGCTTTTTGGATTTGGTGTAAATTAATTCAGTAGTGTTTTAACGTATTTTTGAATACAAACCCAGCTCTTCTTATGAGACCTAGCTGTAACATAACTTTAACCTTTGTCTTTATTATATCTATCTATATATCTATCTATATATATCTATATATATATATATTATATATCACCTGCCGGGGGCAAAGTTAAAAAAATATATATATAAGGGGGGTCCTATGGACTCCCATGGCTCAAGGAACCGCCATCTCCCCGGGGCTATAAACATAAAGTATGTGGTGGGGCTGTGCGCTCCTCTTCCCCGCAGCTCCAGTACCGCCACATCTCCGGGGCAAGGAATAATTAATTAATAGGGGAGCCAAGCGCCCCCCCCAGGACCTGGGGAGCACCACCTCGATGTGGCTGAAATGAATTAATGAAGGGGGTCTGTTATGGACCCCCAGCCCCGTGGACCACCATATCCCTGGGACTCAATTAAATGATGGAGGGGGCCCTTGTGGAGCCATAGAAGGCCCTGGCGACCACCATCCCCCAAAGACGGCTCCTGCTACCTCCAGATGTGCTCACCCTCAGGAGGTATCTGCTTGCTTTTGCTTGGTGGGAGCTGACAGCTCCCAACAAGCAAAAGCAAACATAACTCTGCTTTCTGAAGGTGACATCTCTCCCTTGCAGAAAGCAGAGTTTTCATCTGTTTCCCTGTATGCAAATCTGCGTGCTGGGGAAGCGATTAAAACATTTCTTCTGAAAGCATGGAGCTGCTTTTTCGAGCAGCTCCCTGCTTGCAGGAGCATTACCGGCTCCTGCAGAATGCGGGCAGCTGGCGAGGACCATGAGTTCCTTGAGGTTCGCCCCGGTCCTGTGCTGTCAGCAAGCATCTAGATTGTGTGACGCTTTGAAGTCATTCTATGGAGATGCCATTGCTATAACAATACCAATGGTCTGTCCCTAGAATTACTCCAAAGCAGCACAGAAGCAAGATTTTGGTACAAACATAATAGTTAATTTTTGATGCACAGCAGAACAAAGTCACTGCTGGTCTAATAGTAAAGATCTCTGACTATCATTCAGTTTGTTTAGAGTTCGTATCTTAGTATTTCATGGTACTGTGTCTGTGTTTTGTAGTGAAACTTTCCAAGTGAAGAAATATTTAATATTTTTCCCCATCATTATCTTTGGGTTGAATGTGTTGGATATTTCTGGAGACTGCATAGGATGTGTTCCCTGTGGCCCAGTGGTTCAGGTCTCAGACACTCACAGTGAAGGTTGAGGTTTCCAGTCTAGTTGTGTTAGTGGCCATTTCCCTGCTTTGATTTTTCTTTTCAATTTGTCCGAAAATATCTCATTCTAAGGTATCATTCATCAAAGCTGGAGGCCATGTGTGGTGCAGAGTTGGGTGGCTATACGGGTTTGACCGCAGGGCTGGTCGCAGGCCAGACCCTGCGGCCAATCCACGTCGCACACGTCTGAAGAGCGTGCTTGGCATGGGCTTGCGTGGTTAAAGGCCTCTTGCCATGCATGGAGCAAGGCATGGTAGAAAGGGTGTTGCCCGCAACTCCTTGCCGCAGGGCAGGGTCCCACTGTTCACAGCCAAAGGCTATGTGCGGCAGTGTTTGGATTAACGTATAGTAATTAAAATTACTGTACCTTAAAAAAATAGAAATTCACTGAAACAAAAAGAATGGTTACAGGGACGTTATAGATAAGAAATAGAATTTAAAAGAACATAGACATTCATTTTAAAAAAAACAGAGGTTACAGGGACGATATAGTTAGGTTCTGAATTTACTTGCACAAAACCTTAGAAATTCAGCAGTTATAGTTAGAGTTATTTAAAATAACTTTAGTTCGTGCTCTAAGGTAACTACGACTCGTGCCCTTACCTTGCACTCCTAATTACTCCACATATTGCACCACTCATGACATGTTTGATAAAATCAATGATAATATCAATGTAATATTTACAGTAAAACTTTTGAGGAGAAAAGTGTGCCTGCGGGCACAAATTATAGTTACCTTAGGGCACAAGTTATCGTTATTTGAAATAACTTTAACTATAACTGCTATTTCTATGGTTTTGGGCAAGTAAATCAAAACCCAACAATAACGTCCCTGTGACTTTTGTTTTTTTAATTGGATATATATATATATATATATATATATATATATATATATATATATATATATACACACACACAGTGCTTCACCAACAATTTTTAGGTCTGACCTTGGAGCTTTACCTGTTTCACCACTGTAATGTTTTTTACCCCAAAAAATCATATAAAATATACATACATACATAGAGTATTTTTTGGTGAGCAGACTTCACCCATTTGCCTATCACGTTGCCATTCACATTTTGATTCCACCCACTACAGTACGTTGCATTGGGCAGTGGATCAGCCCACTTTACTGATTGGCTCTCTTCACCTTCAAAGCATGTGCACGTTGTTCACATCTGCCTTGTAATCGTTTTCCTCCGCTCCAGTGACAAATGTAATTCACGTGTGCTTTATTTCATTTAGTATTTAAATTACTTATACGCAAACACTGCCTAGTTCTTTGACCTGCATGCCAGGTGCTCAGTTACGTGGTAATGTATTTATTGTCCATCTTCTTTTGAGTTGCTTTCATAAACTGTTTATTGGGCATTGTAGCTATCTGCAATCTGAGTGATTGATTAGGTATTGATTTATTCGTGTGTCCGTCACAAATTGTAATAAAATTAATGGCAAGGCTAGAAGGCTTGCTGTTTAAAAAATCGCCATTAGTAAAACATGCACATCAGTGAATGTTGCTCAAGATTAACATTCTTATTACAAGGATATGGTGGCAGTGTGTTTTCTTTTCTTTTTCTTTCTAGTTTTGTTACAGTGAAACCAGCATTTGCAAAGCCAACAGGTCTTGCACATATAACACGTGTAGCTATGTTGGCCTTTCCAGTATTTGTTGGTAAAGCATTGTTTAATAAAGTAAAAGGAAAACCATTTCAAAATACTGGCAGAGAAGCAAACACATACCTTCTGGTATCTCACAGCTGTAATATGAGTTCAATGTTTTCAGTCTTTATAATTAGCATGGTTAATATTTCAAGTACATTTCACTCAGGAAACTCAAAACAAATTTTAAAAAGAGTTAGGAAGTGTGAGAATGTAAAGGAAAGTATGTGTTAAGTTCTAATTTACTTTCCACAGGATTTAGCCATTTGGTTACCTGTACAAACCCAGGGAGAAGATTTATGGGTGTCCAAGGGAAGTGTCATGCTAACTATACCTTATTCCTCAGACACCAGTTGAGTGAGTGAAGCAGATGGCCCTTCCTTCGGTGTCTTAAAAGCCTTTTTGTTCCAAAACGTGTGCTTTCATTCTATGTGAAATTCAGGAAATGAACAAATATAACCCTTAAAGGCTGCATTTAAACCATGCCCAGCAAACATTTGCATTTTGCTGTCCTTTTACAGGCAAGCTGGGAGGGAACGGCAGCAGATGTGGGTTGTATTTAAGGAGGGAGCTAAGCAGAGAGAGAAAGCTAGATAACCTATGTACTCATGGTTTGCTGAATGAAGAAGAGAGAAGTAGTTCCCTTAATTTGAGCAGCCAGAGGATACATGCCGGACAGTTTAAGAAATCATAAAGGTGCTATGTTCCAGGGGAGGGATAAGCACAAGAAGAGGAAGACAGGCCACCAAATAAGAAGGAAGCAGATGAGAGGAACAGTAAAGTCAGCCAATGATGAGCAGTGGGTGTGCTCTTAGCCCACTATACGTTCACAATAGGTTTTTCACAACACTGTCCTATAGAAACAGCTTTTTAATTCTTGACCAGTTGGCTTTGCCAATGCTTGTTGTTCATGTGAAGTGTCTGAGATCTGTGGGTCTAATGTTGAAATGAGAATATGCTGATAATAAAAGGTGTTTCTTGAAAAGGAAAGTTTTTTACAAGCCTTTAAGAGCATTTAACATGTTAACTGCTGCACAGCTCTGCTTTCCAAGTACCGAAAAGGTGTCTTAATAAAGAGGCACAGCCCACAAGCAATTGTATATGTATGGCGGCTATAAGCACAGTCTTCACCCTGAGAGAATGTAAAATAGCCACAGTAGATGTTATGTGCCTTTGTTCAACTGTACAACTTAACCTGCCACCACCATTCCAAAAAAAAACCAAATATATATATATATATATATATATATATATATAACAGAAGAGCTGAGGACGATTGATATTTTCTCATACTTGCTCTAGTGTTCCATCCACATTTTTGAAAATGTATTTTGACATTGACTGTGAACTTTCGCGCAGAAACTAAATAAATAAACAAATAAGTAATCAGTTCTCGCATCATGGCAGAAAAGGAAAGAAGCAGGGTTGGACTAGGACCAAAAATAGGTCTGAGCACAAAAATTAAATTTCCCCCCATTAAGGAAGCAAATTGCTTAAAAACTGTTACTATCAGAGAAATCAACAGTAACAACCAGCCCACCTGGCCATAAAATTGATCCAAAACTTCTAAAAAGCCGGCCCACTCACTGATCTGTCAGACCAGCCCATCAGGCACTGCCTGATTGTCCTATAGGCTGGTCCAACGCTGGAGAGAAGAACATTTTAAATGTGAGAGTTCTCTCCACAGCAGCTTGTTACTGAACTATCCGCAAGTTATCATTGTGGTTTGATTACAGTCATCAATTTACATGCTGTTAGCTGCATGGGAAGGGGAGGTGGTATTCAACTCTTGAGTATTCGAAGTGAAGGGGAGAGTCTGAGCACTGACACTGCCACACCAAATCTTGAGTCCACATGCCTGAGTGCCAACTCGAGAAGGTGTATTTTGAGGACCATCAGCTTACAGTCTCCCTTCCCTAAGAAGGTAGGTCCCTGCTGGGCAGCCCTGTGTTGTAGAAGCATAGAAGAAACTAGAATATACATTTAACGATCTCATGTTGTGACTATTTAAGGGTTCATGCTTCATCTGTTATGCCTTCGAACCCTGCCCTAACCCGTGATCCAAGCAGGCACACCTCAAACCTGCATTTTACTGCTTTTTTCGTATCCTCAGATGTACTTCCCAATGTTTTTTCTGACTACACAAGGCTGAACACCCTCTATCAGTATCTAAACTAAAGTGAAACACTGAGCTTGCCACAACTCATACCCAATTCCACCCCTGCTCCCCACGGCATGCTTCCCACCAGAAGTGCTCCTCATTTGTGGGAAAGTCAACAGTTCTCTACAATAGTTCCATGCACCTTATACTTCTAGCACACAGACCATAATCCTTCTCAGTAGCTTTGCAAGTTTTTTAGTCTTATCACAAAATGCCGAAGTAAAGAGTTTTATTCAATGCACTTAAACAGGGAGGGTGATAAATAAGTAGTTAGGAAATTGGTAATCTGGGTCTTTCCCACACTACCCTATGATCTTTGATTGTTATGAGATTCCAATTTAGGTCGTATCAGCTCTAAGTGCCATGATGCCACTTTGTAGTGAACAACTGTTCAGCAAATATGTTTATTTAATAATGTGTTCATTCTTGTGCATAAAAAGAGTTGTTGGGTAATATGTCACTGCCTGATGAAATGTCAGGTGCTTAGGCTATGCAGAAAGATGGCCCTGCTCCACTCAATACGAAAATGTTTTTTTCGGGGGTTGGATGGGGGGGGCGTACTTTCAAAGAGTTTCATCCACGAGATTTGTGAAGCTTTTCCCCTTTCTTTGTTAAGGTTTAAAAATACAGTTGCCAGGTTCGCAATGGTGCAAATAATAACAAATCGTTGCAAAACCTCACTGTAAGTAGAATTCTTTAATCGTTTTGTTGTGGGACAAATTTATATGTTGCCAGATACCGATCCAGCGCCAGTTTTTTAGGTTAAATATTGTTGGGTCCATGTTTTACCTCAGCTCAAACTTTGCAACTGAAGAATATGTTCAGGCTGTAGTATCTGTGACTGAAGTAAGATCTGGGTTATTGACCGAAAATCTTGTCTAAGCAACATCTTCTCTCAGTGACTGAATTAATTCAGCAAGATTGGAACGATAACAGCACCAAGAAAGCAACACACTTTGAATTGTATACTAATTTACTTGATTACAAATTTGAACTGGATTCTTTCGAAAGCTGAGCATGGGATCCATGTTTAGACTCGGTGAAGGACGTCTATTTTTAGGACCATTAACCACCAGGATACATAGAATAGCAATAAACAGATCTTTTCATCCACTGAAAAATTAGGATTTATAATCTGACCTTTGTTATAGATGCAACCTAAAACCATTCATAAAAACTATTTTAGTGGATTGCCCAGTCGTAAAGTATTCACGTTACACTTGTCATCTCATTTTCTGTCAGTGCGGAGATTTTGTTTCTTCTTTCACTCATGTGTCCTCATCAGACCTTTCTTAACTTTATTTCCTAATAACCCCGAAGACTGTATTTGAAAGTCACAGCTTGCCTTACTGCTTCATTGGCATCAGCTTCTGCTTGGACCGGGAACCTGGTGTGGATGCACCATTAAGGTGGCATCCAAACTTATGCTGTTGAAGCCGGCTGCAGGAATCAAACATTTTGTTCCTGTCTGGTAAGCATGTATCAGGGGACATGAGGAAGGTACAATGATATTATAAATGTAAATTAGCACTTGTATAGCGCACTACTCACCCGTTAGGGTCTCAAGGCGCTGTACTCATACCGCTATGGAACCCCTCCTGGCTTTTCCCTGAGAGGCACCCACTCCTGAGCACCCCCAGGGTGAAGCCAGGCATCCAAGCGCTGTTGGGGCCGTTGTGGAGATTAAGCAAACTATTGCCCAGAGTTGCAGAGTGGGACCCATGAATTAGATTAGGCACCGAGGCGAGAATTATCTGGTCAAGGGGAATTGAGCCCAAGACCTGCCGAAGCGGGACTTGAACCCTGGTCTTGAACCAGATCTCTGCTTCAGGGTCTGCCGCTCTAACCATTGAGCCACAATTATGAAAATTAGGGGTTCAGTAATCTTCTTCCTCTTCGTTAGGTGAGTTTGTTACAGGCCCTAGGCACTTATAATGGAATATGAAGTACTTTCTACTTAAGTATATACATCTAAATAGTTATGGTTGGCATGGTAACCCGTTTATTCTCTTGACTATAGTACCTCCAACTGAACACGTTTCCTCTCAGTCCTTCACACGTTTACTGCGAACTATAACTTTTTTATACACCTCAAACCTTTTGACAATTTCATTGTTACTCTTTGAACCTCACTACAAGCATTTGCATGCTTATTAAAAAGTACCCTGAAAACCGCTGCATGAATCCTAACTGAGTGGCAGTCAATTCTCTAGATGAAGAGACAATCTCTGCATGTAAGGGTCAGTTGCATGCTTGTGGTAGGTGGGCATGTTTCTCTGGGAACACGGTTGACTAAACATGTGCATATTGAATCCAAACACCAGTCTTGACATGTTGCCATCTCATGTCCAAAATGGGTAAACTCCCAGAACAGAGCAGACTGCTGTTATAGAAATGAGATGGAAGCATTGGCATCCGCCACTCTTACCCCCTATGAGTTGGAGTTAAAACCTTCAATTTTAGAAAAGTATATCACAGTCATAGTGGTTGTCGAGTATGGTGTTGTACTAGCACAACACTGTCTTCCACTGCTGTTTCAAGGTGGATACCCTTACAGAAGAGAAGTACAGCGCCTCAAAATAATTGGTTAACTTTTCTAGCTGAACAATTGTCTGATTACTGAGTCTCTTTCAAGAAGCGCAGATCAAGGTGATTGTTCCAGTGCCTTTGTGTTCTCCTCCTTAACCACTGACTCAACCGATATTGAGCAGAAACTTGCCACATAATTCTGTTCATTAAAATGTTTTACATTTACAATTATACTTCAGACTGTAATGTTTTACATTATTTTCATTTATTTTTTAATGTATACACTTATACACATATTGGGAATCATTTAATTGTGTTGTGGGGGAAACGCAACACACATTTCGAGAACTTCCCTTGGTGGCATAGAAGTAACACACAGAGGGCCTGATTACAGACTTAGTAGAGTGGGTTACTCCATCACAAATATGACGGCTATCCCACCCGCCGTATTACAAGTTCCATTATAGCCTATAGAACTTGTAATACGGCGGACAGGATATCGGTCACGTTTGTGACGGAGTAATTCCCTCCGCAAAAAGGTCGTAATCAGGCCCATAATCTTGAAGATAATATTAGCATGTGCAGATGTTGGTATCTCTTCAATTAAATAAACGTAAAAAACGAAACTGAACTTATCTGTGTTTGAGATGCAGCAATTGAAATGTGTTGATTAAAAGTGAGTCAGTCAAATATAGACAACACTACACATGGATCACTCGGAAGAATACTAGACACCGTTAATTCCAGTACTGAATTACCCCAACTTTCCACACCAATCTTTTAGCAGTATTTCGTTTGCTGATGTTGGATCTTTGCAGTAACCAAAACGTCAGTTGTGGTGCGCATAAGGAGTGTTGCGGTGCATGGGGGGTGTGAGGGAATAAAAATTAAATTAATAATAAAAAATAAACACTTAACTTGATCGCTGCTGCCGCACTGCTCCATCCACTCCTCTGCTGTAGGCACAGGCTCCCAGCCTGTC
This sequence comes from Pleurodeles waltl, assembly GCF_031143425.1. Taxonomy (NCBI): domain Eukaryota; kingdom Metazoa; phylum Chordata; class Amphibia; order Caudata; family Salamandridae; genus Pleurodeles; species Pleurodeles waltl. The sequence continues at coordinate 1,387,528,242 of NC_090440.1, read as the reverse complement.
GTGCGGCCAATCCTGACGCTGCCAGAGCAACATTAGGATTGGATGGGAGCGCCCAGCCAAGGCGCTCCCAGACAGACTGGGAGCCTGTGCATGCTCTCTCCAGCGTTGCCGGGCTGGAGAGAGCCTACTGCGCATGTGTGTTTGGACAGCCAGAGACAGCAGACCAAACATACATGCGCACTGAGGAGGAGTGCTGTGCACTCCCCCTCACTACTAGTCACCCTCATGGCCCCGCCCTTTTATAAGAAAACAATTTAAAAAACCCAGTTTGTTATCATTTTCTTGTAACGGTTTTGCAGCTGCCACTGCTGGTGGGGGAGCAGCACTCCTACTCCCTAACAGAGGAGCCCTGGCCCCTGCAAAACGTAACACTTGACACTTTACGCACCTCCTTAATAAATCAATACATTACCTAATAACTGAGTATCCAGGGACACAGATTAGTAAAGGATCACTTTATTGGGTGAACAAATACAATTGAAACAGTTTAGTATGTGTGTGATTTTGCAATTTGTTCAATTTTTAAGATATTTTTCACTGATATATCACTTTATGTTAAAATGTGTATCCAAGATAATGAATTGGACATTAAGTGCCAGGTTTACAAGGCCCTTGTGCTTCCTTGTGCAACACTAGTGTAATATATATATTTTTTTTACTTTAATTTGGCGTTAAGGAGGCCATTTCCCGGCATCATAATTACAATGCGCCACTTTGTAACCTCTTGCGTCACATTATGTCTGTGCCAGGCATAATGAATGAAGGGGGGGTGTAACCATGCAGGGAGGCTGTAAAAATGGTGCAGTGAAATCTACAAGATTTTACTGCAACATCTTTTCCATCATTTTAACGCCTGCTCGGGGCACGCGTTAAAGTGACTGGCACATAATAATCTATGGTCCTCCCTAATGCTTTGCTGCACTAGCACCATCATTAATGGTGCTAATCCAGCAAAGCACCAGAATAGCGCCATAAATTATGACGCTATTGTGGAAACGACCGCCATGGTGCACCGTATTGTAGATACGGTGCAGCAGTAGTGTCGTTAGGTGGGACAGGGGTGATGCAAGAAAAGTGGTCGGGATTGAAGCGCCACTTTCTTGTAAATCTGGCCCTAGATCTCAGAACGAGAAGTCCCACCTTTTTAATATTAAAGTTTTCAGTCTCAGGTTTAGAATAAGTAGCTAGAATGTTTTTTGGGAGAGATAAACTTCAGAGGCGATACAGTAGGAAAGGGACAAATCAAGGCCAAACATTGCCATATTACTAGGTGATTACACACACATATCACTAGGTGATAATTGGCGTCTGTTAGCCACGTACGTATTGCAGTGCACACCATAGTTCTAGCACTGAGTGAATGTTTTTGTAGGAGTCTTTTGAAAGAACAGGTCGTTCCAAGGTTTTGAGTTAAGCAACTCCCAAACTGCCAGTGCTGCTAACTTCTGCAGTGAAAATTTGCAATATCATCATTTACTTTCGCTTTCCCCCACTGCGTGCCAGCCAAAGGAACTGTATTAGCCCAGTGAGAGAGCTGCCTTCCGAATAATCCCCGGCATTCATTATTAAACTACAGGGGAACCATGCCACATGGCAGCCTGGCTCCGAACGTGTTTACCTCCTTCACTCTTTAGTTCAGTATGTGCATGCTGGCCTGTGTGTTGGCAGCTCCCCATTATTTATGTTTGCCAGTGTTTCTCTGTGGCCGATGTTGTCAGTTTTATAACCCATTGTCTCAATAGTACAGGCAAGAATGCGGACCTCCTTAACCATATTCCTCCTAGTCCCTGGGGCTATAAGCGTGTTGTTGTAGCGATGCCCTGGTTTACCAATGCCTAGCCTGTTATCTGATGTCATACATTGTTAGGTAATATTTGATTTTCTCTTTAAAGCACCCGTTAATATTAAACAGTGGCTCGATTGTGCTAAATTACACAGCATAAACATATCTTTGTGCATTCTTCGATTAATAGAGCATGACAAGTACATTTTCTTGAAATCGGAAAAAAATATTCACCTTTCGTCTTCACACCCAAACAGGGCAACGTTTCTGTATTCACGAGCTTCCCCCAGTTTTATGCGGATGAAGAATATCTCAAAATAATTTTAGATCCTTTCCATGCATGCCCTATGTGGCTGTAGAAGCACCAAAAAAGACTTTAATTAAAAGACTTCTACTCATTCACTCTTTTTTAAACGAAACAAAAAGTTAGCAGCGACCTAAACTTAAATTATTCACCCAATGTACAACACTCGATTATCTTGGATATACCTTCCTATCTGTCAGCAACCTGTTCAGTGGGCCAAGGGGCAAGCAGGAGCGACTGGGCGGAACCATGGGGGTTGAAAACTTTTGCTCCTGAAGTCTTGGGGCCTGAACTACTATGGAGTCTTGAGCATTTGGGCCAAGAACCCCTTCAGTTCAGCACTTGACCCTCACTGGTAGGACAGGTCGAGCAATCCAAGGCTTCTGGGGGTGGGGAGTTAGACAGGGAGTGGGGATGAACACAGGCTCACAACTCAAAACACGTTCAGTAGATGCAGAAAATGATCATCCAGTCAATTACCTTTTGTATGAACTAAGCACTGACAAAGCCAATAGGTCTCCCATATAAGAGCTAATAGCTTTGGAAATGGTTTGTATCCAGGCTGTACAGAAGCAGAGATGATTTGCAGTGTGGGTAAAACAAATTTGAAAAATCTCTTTGATGCATCTAAGGCTAATGCATTTTTTGTAATAGCATTAGCACTGGACTCATCATTTTTTAGCCATGCTGTACAGCAGGAACAAGAAGCAATGGCAGACTCAGCAGTCTTGAAGGCAAGACCTATTGGTTTTGCCAGTGCTTGTTAGGTCTCTGCACAATACCTCTGTGATTCTGAGCAAATCTGTTAATCTCACCATGCATGAAAAAGAAAAAAAATGATATTTGAAAAATCTCCTATCACACAATAGACAGCAATGGAACCCATATCCATGTCTTAGGGAAAATACATTTGGAAGCAAATAACAGCTAGTGTCCCATAAAATCAGATTACACTTGTTGTCACATTAAGCATCCATTTGAAAGGAGAAAAGGGCTTATTTGAAGTGTGTGTTGCATAGAAAAACATATCTACAGATGGTTAGAGGTTCAACAAGGATAGCAGGAAAGAAGAAAAAATAAATGTAGTACCTCAATCATACTGTGATTGACGGAAGGACAACAATCCAGCTGAAGAAATCAATACTTGGTTCATGCGCTAGCTAAAAGAAGAGGAAGTGATGCCAGCAGGCTCCGGCCAAATAGAAGGCAGAAAAAAAGAGTTACAATGCTGCCACTGAATGTTAAGCAATGAGAAGCCTGCAAGTCCCTTCGTGTATAGAATATCTCTCACGAGTGTGTGCTGACACAGGCAAGACCTAAAAAGCAGTATATATATATATATATATATATATATATATATATATATATATATATATATATATAAATATATATCAACACAAAGTAAAATATAGCATTCACAAACAATACAAGCAGTCACCCGAGGTCAGGAATCCAGTGTTTCTATAGGCAGTTCTTAATTCCCACTGCCCTCTTGCTAGCGGTGGTGGTTATTCCCCATTCACTATAGGTGATATTCAGGGTAGTCTGAGTCTCAGGAGAACTGGCACGAAGCGATACATGGCAGGCAAGTTCCCCTGGGCCTGCTGGCTTGTTAATCAGTCTTACATGCACCAGCAGGACCTGCATGACTGGAGTCTCCTAGCACCCCTCATATGGGCACTGAAGCTGCAACGGTGGTGTTCAGTGAGTACTACACATGTAGCCCTGCAGGAGTAATGGTCGGGTGTCCTCATGTTCCTTGCACTCGGTATTGTGGGGACAGCACCCATGGAATCTTCAATGTTCCTCCAAGGCAGGTAAGTTTCCTTGGATTCTCCCCAAGGGTGGGATAGGGGGGATTTGATGCTCCTGGTGCAGATCCTTGGTCAGGACTTGGGCCCACACATACTACCACTGCAGCCTCCCCCTCTTGACAACAGTCTCCACCAGATCACATTCATTGCCTTTTTCCCAGTGGCCCCAACTGGCATAAAGGGCCACTGTCTTCATTCCGCATGCAAGCTATGACCTGAATGGCAGGTCAGCTTTCTTCATGGTGGCCCCATTTGCCATACACAGTTGCCAATTTCACTCAGCAAATGGGTTATGACTTGATTGGCATGGCAGTAATCCTCACAGTGGTCCCACCTGCCATACAGGCTCACCAACTTCACTCCACATATCGGCTATGGAGTGGCAATAATCTTCACGGTAGTCCCACCTGGCATACAGGTTTACTGACTTTCCTCTGCATATGGACTATGACCCGATCAGTGCAGAAGCCATCTTCTAACATCAGAGATCCAGTGTAAGGAAATGCCTCCTTGGCATGGTTACCACCTGACTTTTTGCCTTTGCTGATGCTAAGTTTTGATTTGAAAGTGTGCTGAGGCCTGCTAACCAGGCCCCAGCACCAGTGTTCTTTCCCTAACATGTACTTTTGTTTAACAATTGGCACACCCTGGCATCCAGGTAAGTCCCTTGTAACTGGTACCCCTGGTACCAAGGGCCCTGATGCCAGGGAAGGTCTCTGAGGGCTGCAGCATGTCTTATGCCACCCTGGGGACCCCTCACTCAGCACAGACACACTGCTTGCCAGCTTGTGTGTGCTGGTGAGGACAAAACGAGTAAGTCGACATGGCACTCCCCTCAGGGTGCCATGCCAACCGCACACTGCCTATGCAGTATAGATAAGTCACCCCTCTAGCAGGCCTTACAGCCCTAAGGCAGGGTGCACTATACCATAGGTGAGGGCACCAGTGCATGAGCACTGTGCCCCTACAGTGTCTAAGCAAAACCTTAGACATTGTAAGTGCAGGGTAGCCATAAGAGTATATGGTCTGGGAGTCTGTCATGCACGAACTCCACAGCACCATAATGGCTACACTGAAAACTGTGAAGTTTGGTATCAAACTTCTCAGCACAATAAATGCACACTGATGCCAGTGTACATTTTATTGTAACATACACCCCAGAGGGCACCTTAGAGGTGCCCCCTGAAACCTTAACCAACTACCCGTGTAGGCTGACTGGTTTTAGCAGCCTGCCACACTCGAGACATGTTGCTGGCCACATGGGGAGAGTGCCTTTGTCACTCTGTGGCTAGTAACAAAGCTTGTACTTGGTGGAGGTGCTTCACACCCCCCCCCTGCAGGAACTGTAACACCTGGCGGTGAAAGGCTCACCCCCTTTGTTACAGCACCACAGGGCACTCCAGCTAGTGGAGTTGCCCACCCCCTCCGGCCACGGCCCCACTTTTGGCAGCAAGGCCGGAGGAGATAATGAGAATAACAAGGAGGAGTCACTGGCCAGTCAGGACAGCCCCTAAGGTGTCCTGAGCTGAGGTGACTCTGACTTTTAGAAATCCTCCATCTTGCAGATGGAGGATTCCCCCAATAGGGATAGGAATGTGACCCCCTCCCCTTGGGAGGAGGCACAAAGAGGGTGTACCCACCCTCAGAGCTAGTAGCCATTGGCTACTAACCCCCCAGACCTAAACACGCCCTTAAATTTAGTATTTAAGGGCTCACCAGAACCTAGGAACTCAGATTCCTGCAACTTAAGAAGAAGAGGACTGCTAAGCTGAAAAACCCTGCAGAGAAGACGGAGACACCAACTGCTTTCGCCCCAGCTCTACCGGCCTGTCTCCCCACTTCTAAAGACACTGCTCCAGCGACGCTTTCCCCAGGGACCAGCGACCTCTGAATCCTCAGAGGACTGCCCTGCTCTAGAAGGACCAAGAAACTCCTGAGGAAGCGGCCCTGTTCACCCAAGACTGCAACTTTGTTTCCAAAGGAGCAACTTTAAAACAACTGCATCTCCCCCCGGAAGCGTGAGACTTGCTACTCTGCACCCAACGCCCCCCGCTTGACTTGTGGAGAACAAACACTTCAGGGAGGACTCCCCGGCAACTGCGAGACAGTGAGTATCCAGAGTTACCCCCCCTGAGCCCCCACAGCGACGCCTGCAGAGGGAATCCCGAGGCTCCCCCTGATCGCGACTGCCTGTTCCTCAGATCCCGACGCCTGGAAAAGACTCTGCACCCGCAGCCCCCAGGACCTGAAGGATCCGGACTCCAGTGCAGGAGTGACCCCCAGGAGGCCCTCTCCCTTGCCCAGGTGGTGGCTACCCCGAGGAGCCCCCCCCCCTTGCCTGCCTGCATCGCTGAAGAGACCCCTTGGTCTCCCATTGATTTACATTGGAAACCCGACGTGTGTTTGCACACTGCACCCGGCCACCCCCGTGCTGCTGAGGGTGTACTTTCTGTGCTAACTTGTGTGTGTCCCGGTGCCCTACAAAACCCCCTGGTCTGCCCTCCAAAGACGCGGGTACTTACCTGCTGGCAGACTGGAACCGGGGCACACCCTTCTCCATTGAAGCCTATGCGTTTTGGGCACCACTTTGACCTCTGCACCTGACCGGCCCTGAGCTGCTGGTGTGGTAACTTTGGGGTTGCTCTGAACCCCCAACGGTGGGCTACCTTGGACCCAAACTTGAACCCCGTAGGTGGTTTACTTACCTGCAAAAACTAACAAACTCTTACTCCCCCCAGGAACTGTGAAAATTGCACTGTGTCTAGTTTTAAAATAGCTATATGTGATTTATTTGAAAACTGTGTATGCTATTTTGATTATTCAAAGTTCCTAAAGTACCTACCTGCAATACCTTTCATTTGAAGTATTACATGTAAAATGTGAACCTGTGGTTCTTAAAATAAACTAAGAAAATATATTTTTCTATAAAAAAAACCTATTGGCCTGGAATTGTCTCTGAGTGTGTGTTCCTCATTTATTGACTGTGTGTGTACAACAAATGCTTAACACTACTCCTTTGATAAGCCTACTGCTCTACCACAAAATAGAGCATTAGTATTATCTCTTTTTGCCACTATCTTACCTCTACGGGGAACCCTTGGACTCTGTGCATACTATTCCTTACTTTGAAATAGTGCATACAGAGCCAACTTCCTACATCCAGTTACTAGGGTTTCCCACTGGACCTAGCTCCCACCAGCTCTCTCCTCTTCCTCACATGGCACACTTGTCCTGGCAAGCAGACAGGCACTGGTGTTTCAGGCTCCAGGGGCAGTGGTCTTGGATTCCTGTGTGATGTCCCCTCACCCAGCTGGGAAACTGCCATGCCCTAACCTCCAGTCCTGGTCACTGACAGACGTCTTGCAGAGCTTTCCCTCCTTGCAAAGGTGGACAAGCTGCTTGAGAGTTTATATTTTTGGGGGCCTCAAGCTACCCTTCTTATAGTCCATTTCCAGACACCAAATGTAGTTTTGGATCTGAGTCTTTGAAGTTTATGTTGGGGGTATGCTTCCTATTGAAGTGCCCTATCTTTCGGCCTTGCTCCAAAAAGAAGTCTGTCAAAACAGGAATTACTCCAAATCCGATATCCCCACAAAACAGGCCATGGGCCATGGGAGTGACTAGAGGTGCACACCTGGATGTCAGACACATTGATAAGTGTATCAAAATGTTACTGTAGGGCTTCAGCCCTACTCTTTATGATTCCCTTATGAATTCCATCTCCTTCCTGAGATGTGCCCAGTACCCTTTTCAGTGATCTCTCTCAGAATCAAAGAGAAATGTTTGAAGTACACTGAAGGTCATGGCTCTCTCTTCCTCCATTTTGTCCCACACAGCTCACAGGAATCAGCAATCCACATATCTTGTTGGAGGTGATTTCTCTACCTCCTCATGCTCCTCCAGTCAGCCCGAGGTCTCCCAACATGGAACCCAGAATCTTCCATGTATTGTACAATTCACAGGTATACATACACCTAGCACCTACATATAACACACATGCAATGAACAGCACTACATGCTCACCAGGTGTAGGTCAAGGGTGACTTAAGCTCACAGTGGAACTTGACATGAGTGAGCCTGTAGAACTCACTCTAGAGCCATGGGCAAAAAATATATGTCATGTTAATTTCTACTGATCACTACAGGGTATGCTGCTACCAAGGTGCTCCATCTGCTTAACTCCTGTTAAAGGCAAATCTTTTCACTACTATGAGGGAAGCGCATTCAGTGTCCCTTCTGGTCCAAACAGAATGCAGTCCATGATATATGAGATTGCCATTTGGTAGTTATAGTTAGGGCCTATTTTCCATAGGAAAAGCATTTTTTGTTTTGCCAGTAACTTTGGCGCTGTTCGACGAATCATCACAAAATTCTCAAAACTAATGACAGTTGGTTTAGCTGCTGTCTTGAATGTTTCGAGATGATCCATCAAGCAGAGGATGAGAAAAAGGGGAGGGGTCCCAAAACGCATTTTCCCCATACATTTTCCCATTGGGACTTTAGGCAAGAGTACAGCCCGAATCATACCAAATTTGGCAGGAAGCTAGATCTTGGTGCACAGATAGCGCTGTTCATTATTTGGTGTAAATCTGTTCAGTAATTTTGTAGTTATTAAAGGAAAAATTATATATAGATGTTTGGGCGGATCCTAGGCACAGATCTCATGGTGAGATCTGATTGGCTATTAGCATTTCAACCAGGAAGTGCTGGCAGACATCTTGGGACCAATATACATGATTGCACCCCATTGAAATGCGTTGTAGTGAATATCAGGTTTTGAGGGTCTCAAAAAGAAGAATATAAAGGGTGATAACAGACTTTACTTACAATATAAATCATTTGTCGATGGTAGCATACTTATATTAGGAATTCTGGTGTGTTCTAAGGTGATTTTACTCTGTGAAAAAGCCATCTGCTGGGATTTCATGATTCATGTTGAAAGGAAACAGTTTTCTCATGATTTTCCCATCGAGGTCATGGAAGGGGCTCCAGAAGCTAAAACAAGATGATATTTTCTGTAAATTCAGACTATCTTTCCCAGCCATATGAGAATGAAGTCTGACATTCTCAGTAGAACATGTACTTCCAACAGGAGCAGCTTGTTAGTTGATTCCCTGGTGTTCTACTGCAGCCTCTCAGAGTGTTCTAAAGAACATCTAGAGTGCTAACAGTCTTATTTATGACAAAAATGTGGCACACCTGAAGCCATCTTGAATTAATCAAACTGGTACCACTTAAAATATTTGCTTTAGAACGGAGCAAAACAAGGGAGTTCATTTTATCATAGAAATTATGATTAGTGCTGTAGAAAGCAAAATTAGGGCAAGTTAGAGGCAAGTTCGCAAAGATCTTCCCCTTCTATTTTATTTAAACATTTTGACATGCAGACTGAAACCTGCACTTTCAACACCAGCAGCAGACTGTAGGCTATCTCCCTGATGATCAGCAGCTTTACCAGAGTATTCTAATATGCAACTAAGTGCTAGCATTCTGAATTTATGAGAAAGGTGTGGCACTTCTGAACTACATCTTGATGGAATTGAAGTGGAAAACAGAAAGCATTTTCTACAGAAGATACTGCAGTAAATGAGGAAATTAGGGAGCTTTATAACAAATAAGTCTCCCAGGATTAGCACCAGAGAAAAAAGAGCCAAAATGTAGCACAAATATCACCCAAATGCAGCCCAAGTATAGCCGATGACAAAAGTGTGCAAAACACTTGGGCCCTCATTACAACCCTGGCGGTCAGTGTTATAGCACCAGTAATACCGCCAACAGGCCGGCGGTAACAAAAATGGAATCAAGACCACAGCAGAAACCACCAACAGATACAGCCACTTTAACACTCTGACCGCCACGGCGGTAGCAACAAACACCATGGCGGTAACCGCCGCCAGGCAGGAGACAATGCACCACCCACCCCATTACAACCCGCCCATTCGCCAGCTTTTCTGAGGTGGTACAAACGCCATCGAAAGCACGGTGGAAACAGTACTTTAAAGGGAAACCACTCACCTCTCGACACTCAAGGAAGAACCAGGACGCCATGGAGCCCGAGCTACATGTCTTCCCCATGCTGGTGTATCTACTCACATACCAGGAGTACCAACGGTGGCGTCGACGACCACGGTGAGTACTGCTCCTAGCACATAGGGGAGGTGGGGAGGAAAAAGAAAGTGACACACGCATGCAACACCCCCACCCCCACCCTCACTCCCAACACCATACACACAAACACATGCAACAGCATTACATATACACCCCGTAACCCTCAGGAATAAGGCAAGGACAAAAGTAATTGAGTCAAATGAGTGTTATATTAGAAATAGTTAGAAATACGTTAATAATTCAAAAACAGTATTTATAAAATATACAATATGTACAAAAGGCGGGGCAATGTCCACTCAAAATGTCGATGGTCCACTGGGCCAAAACACATAGGCCAAGTCCACACTTGACTCCTGCCTCAGTACAGAGAACACTGCAGGGGCATCAGGTCGAAAACACATAGGCACCTCAGGGGGACAGGAAAGAAGGGGGCACCTCAGCCGGAAGATGATACAACCCACTGCTCATGGAGGGGGCTCCATGCCCACTGCTTGGTCCTGGGGAGTGCAAAGCCACAGTCTCTCAAGTGGGTGGGGTGCCCACTGCTTGGTCCTGGGGAGTGCAAAGCCACAGTCACTCAAGTGGGTGGTTTGCCCACTGCTTTGTCCTGGGGAGTGCAAGGCCACAGTCTCTCAAGTGGGTGGTTTGCCCACTGCTTGATCCTGGGGAGTGCAAGGCCACAGTCTCTCAAGTGGGTGGTTTGCCCACTGCTTGGTCCTGGGGAGTGCAAAGCCACAGTCTCTCAAGTGGGTGGTTTGCCCACTGCTTGGTCCTGGGGAATGCAAAGCCACAGTCTCTCTTGTGTCCAGTGTGCTTCATCCTGCCAAGGATAGGGTGAGTGGATGCCTTCTTCCACTGGTTTTGGAGGGGGCTTGGTGCCCAGTGTGCTTCATCCTGCCAAGGACAGGGTGAGTGGATGCCTTCTTCCACTAGTTCTGGAGGGGGCTTGGTGCCCAGTGTGCTTCATCCTGCCAAGGATAGGGTGAGTGGATGCCTTCTTCCACTGGTTCTGGAGGGGGCTTGGTGCCCAGTGATGCAGCACATGGGATGTGCAAGGTCACAGTCACTCACCTGGGTGTCAGATCCACACGATTTTCTGTGGGCGGGATGCATGACACATCATGGATGCATGACTACAGTCCATCCGCTGTCAGGGACGGCTGTACAGTGGTTGTAGTGCAGGTACAGGTGGCGGTGCTGCCAGTGGTGGGGGGAGGCTCCAGCTCTTCTCTTGCAGCCTCGGACGGCTGCCCACTGGGGCGCTGCTGCTGCTTGCGGCGGTGCAGGTGGCAGTGCTGGCCGCTGTGCAGCTGGCCGTGGTGGCCGCGGTGCTGCCAGTGGAGTGGGGAGGCTCCAGCCCTTCCCCTGCAACCTCACACAGCTGCCCTCTGGGGCTGGGGCTGCTGCTGCGGGTGGTGTGCTGCTTGCGGCGGTGCTTTCCATGGTGCAGGTGGCGATGCTGGCCGCGGTGCAGGTGGCGGTGCTGCCAGTGGAGGGGGGAGGCTCGAGCCCTTCCCCTGTAGCCTCGAACGGCTGAAGTGCCCTGGCTGGTGTTCTGTGCCCCTTCCTGCCCTTGGCAGATGGTGGTGCCTCCTTGCTTCTGCCAGCTGGAGTCTTTGCCTTGGCCTTGCTGGCTGGTTGTGCCTCCTTCTCCTTGCTGGATGCTCTCCCTTTTTGCCCTTTCCTGGTGGCGGAACCTTCTTGTCACTGGCAGGTGTTGGTGCACACTGGCGGGGTTGATGGGTGCCTCTTAGAGCCTCTCAGAGCTCCAGAGACCACAGCGGATGTGGACTTGGTGGCTGAGGTGCTGGGCTGGGTTCTGGCCACCCTAGCCTGAGGTGAAGGACGTGGGGGGGGGGGGTAGGGAACAGGTCAATGCTGGCGGAGAGAAACTTCTTACGGACACTGGGGCGGGAAGAGGGTGAAGGTTTGGGAGTGGAGGAAGAGGGAGTGGTTGTAGGAGGTGTCAGTCTGCTATGTTTGGGTGCAGGTGCATGAGCTTTATTCTGTTGTGAGGTGGATGGCTGTTGGGTGGGTGTGTGCTTGAGTTTGTGTACTTTGGGAGGAGGGGTCACAGACACAGTGGGAGAGGACACAGGGGACGTGTGCATGGATGTGGGGGTGGTGACTGCCAGTGAGGGGCTGTAGTGATAGGCGTGCTGGAGATGGAGGTAGTGGATGAGGATGTAGTGCATGCAGGTGTGAGTGGAGATGCTTCTGGGAGGGAGGTGGACGAGAAGGAGGAGGGGGACACAGTGGAGGCAGTGGATGTTGGAGTGTCTGCTTCTGGATGGTGCTTGGGTGAGTGCCTGTGGGATGATGTGTGGTGCTTGTGTTTGCCTGAGCCACTTCTGTGTGTTGATTTGGGTGAATGCTGGTCTGAAGGTATGCTTGGGATAGATTGGGTTTGAGGGTATTGGGACTGGGTAGAGGAAGTTGGAGGGGGGAGGATGGAGAATGGGACAATGGCTGCCATCAGTGCTGACGCCAGAGCCTGAAATGCTCTCTGTTGGGCCGCCACACCAGAGTGAATGCCTTCCAGGTATGCATTTGTTTGCTGCAAATGCCTCTTGACACCCTGGATGGCATTCACAATGGTTGACTGCCCAACAGTGAGGGATCTCAGGAGGTCAATAGCCTCCTCACTGAGGGCAGCAGGGCTGACTGGGACAGGGCCTGAGGTGCCTGGGGCGAAGGACATGCCCACCTTCCTGCATGAGCGGGCAAGGGAAACACGCTGAGGGGCTGATGGGAGGGCGGTGCTGGTATGGGGGTGGTGGCTGTACCTGTTGTTGGGGTGGGCACAGAGATGTCGGCCACCACCAGGGAGCTTCCATCAGATGAGGAGTCGCTGTCTGTAGTGTCCACTCCTGTCTCAGTCGTGGTGCTCCCCTCTCCCTCCGTCCCACTGGTGCCCTCATCGTCGGTGGATTCGGCCTCCAGGCCCATGTGGGATGCAGCTCCCTCCGTCGCCAGTGCCTCTGCTCCTCCGCCAGATGATGCTAATGCACACAAGGACAGGATGACAAAACAAAAAGGGGGGGGAGACAGAGGATACACTTGGTCAATGCCAGCAACACCACTACCATTGGCGTACACAACACACAGGGAACTGCCCTATGCACTAGGCCATGCACTACCAGTTACACAGCTAGTCACCAGCCCACGGGGTACAATGCCTAACAACATTAGCTGCACACCGGAAACCCACAGGAGCCTGTCCAGTAGTAGATGCCCACTAACACTATTGGGGTTGGAGTGCTTCAGAGGCTGCCCAACAAGGGACCTACCCTGCCAGTTCGCCCTGGCCTATCGGCACCCACAGCCGACATCCCCCACTCAGGTAAAACCCTAATGCGCGCAAAGTCATGATTCTGAATCTGTACTCACCCCCTTGTGGCTGCTGTGATGCCTTCAAGCGCCCGTCCAACTACGGATAGGCCACCACCAGCATGCAAAACATCAGGGGGGTCAGGGTACGACGGGCACCCCTTCGTCGTTGGGAGGCCAGCCCTAGCTGGGCCTCCGCCGTCTTCCTTGCCCAGCGGCGCAGGTCCTCCCACCTTTTGTAGCAGTGGGTGCTCCACCTGTGAAAGGCCCCTAGGGTCTGCACCTCCTTGGCGATGGCATGCCAAATACCCTTTTTCTGATGGCCGCTGATCTGCAGGGAAATATGTATAGAAAAAAGGGATTAGTAATCCCGACCGGACTGTTACACTCAAGTCCCACAATATCCTTCCCATCCCCTTACACACAGACATTGACCACCAGACATGCAGCACTCTACCCAGGACCCCTCAGCCCCCCCATACACAAGGCATACACACACAGCACTCCATACATTCATGGTCCACACATCATGCTCACAGTGTACTCACCTGTTTGTCTGGAGGACCAGAGAGTGAAGTATACTGGGGTAGGACCCCATCCACCAGTCTCTCCAACTCTTCCGAAGTGAAGGCGGGGGCCCTTTCCCCAGACACTTTATCCATTGTCGCTTCCAGACACAGGCACAGCAGCACTTGCAGTATAGGTCCTCTCCTGTTGAAGGTCAGGTAGCAAGTAATTGAACAGATAGAAAATGACGGTCACGTCCGCGGCGGTGCGTACCGTCACCGCCAGCGTACATCGCCATTGGCTCCTGGAACCCATAGGGCTCAATGATAACCAATGTGAAGTTGCATGGAACGCCAACGGAATTACCTCATTTCCACTTGTCTCTCCTCAGAGGTCAGGCAGCCGCCATTTCAGGGGGGCACAGGCCATGGCACCTAACTGCGTCACAACAGACAGGGAAGGAAGAAATTCATTTTTATTGCAACATATGCGTGAATATGACCCTCTGCTCACTGTTTTCCACTCTAGAGTTTAACCACCGAGGATAAATAGGAGATGGAGACATTCCCCCGTGTACAGACCCCTGGTGGACCTGGCGACTATGGAGGACAGGCACATAGGCCCTCATTACAACCCTGGCGGTCAAAGAGCACCAGGGCTGTTTGGAGGTTGCACCGCCAACAGGCTGGCGGTGCAATCTCGGCTATTACGACCGCGGCGGAAGCGCTGCGGTCGTTTTACCGGGACCGGCAGTTTTCCGCCACAGTGGTCCCGGCGGATTTAATCCTCCAGGGCAGCGCTGCTTGCAGTGCTGCCCAGGGGATTACGAGTCCCCTTCCCGCCAGCCTTTTCATGGCGGTAGGAACTGCCATGGAAAGGATGGTGGAAAGGGGAGTCGCGGGCCCCCTGGCACAGCCCCATTGCACTTTTCACTGTCTGCACAGCAGACAGTGAAAAGTGCAATGGGTGCAATTGCACCCGTCGCACGGGCGCAACACCGCCGGCTCCATTTGGAGCCGGCTCCCATGTTGTGGCCGACATCCCCGCTGAACCGGCGGGTGGAAACTCGGTGCCCGCCAGCCCAGCGGGGATGTCTTAATGGCCACTGCGGGAGTGCGGCCGCATTGGCGGACGCACAGCGGTTGCAAAGTTGTAATGAGGGCCATAATCCTTACCTACAGACTTGATCGGGCCACAATCCAAGAACTGTGTGCCGAATTGGAGCCAGACCTGGTTTCAGCTATCCGCCACCCCACTGGTAACCCCCATCTAGTGCAGGTCCTGTCAGTGCTCCATTTCATGGCAAGGGGTTCCTTCCAAACAACAGTGGCCATGGCATCAGGGATGTCTCACCCAATGTTCTCCAACATGTTGACCAGAGTGTTGTCTGACCTGCTGAAACACATGCGCAGCTACACAGTATTCCCCCAGGTGGAGGATTTGGCAACAGTGAAGGCTGAATTTTGTGCCCTGGGACATATCCCCAACATCATTGGTGCCAATGATGGTACCCATGTAGCATTTGTCCCCCCCAGGAGAAATGAACAAGTGTTCAGGAATAGAAAAAGCTATCACTCTGTGAATGTGCAGATGGTGTGTTTGGCGGACCAGTACATCTCCCATGTGAATGTCAAGTATTCTGGCTCTGTGCATGACACCTTTATCTTGAGGAATAGCAGCATCCCATATGTGATGGCTCAACACCAGAGGCACCGGGTGTGGCTAATAGGTGAGCCCAAGGTCCCCACCCAGTATATGTTGGTGTAAGGGTAGGGGGTTGTCCCTAAGGGTGAGTATGTGGCTAACAGGTATCCCTCGATACTTGCAGGTGACTCTGGTTACCCCAACCTCTCATGGCTACTAACCCCAGTGAGGAATGCCAGGACAAGGGCAGAGGAACGTTACAATGAGGCACATGGGCGAACAAGAGGAGAAGGCCAGGTTCAGGTGCCTCCATCTGACTGGTGGATCCCTGTACTACTCACCCAAGAAGGTGTGCCAGATCATGGTTGCATGGTGCATGTTGCACAACCTGGCCTTGAGGCGCCAGGTGCCTTTTCTGCAGGAGGATGAACCTGGAGATAGTCTTGTGGCAGCAGTGGAGCCTGTGGACAGTGAGGAAGAGGAGGCAGAGGATGAAGATGTGGACAACAGAAGTTCTCTCATACAGCAGTACTTCCAGTGACAAACAGGTAGGACACTGTAACTTCACTTTACATTGCAGTTTTGTGTTGGACATTGGACATGGCAGCATGATTTCCCTATGTCTATGGCCACTTACTGTACCCTTTGGTATCTATTTTCAGATCTCTGTGCCCCACTCTGGCTCCTGGTGTGTTCACTGCTGCCCACTACAGGTCATACCAATGTATGTATAACTGTACATATGAATTGCAATGTTTACAGATTGTTGAACTAATACATATTTCAATCAATTGACCGACTCCAGACTTGTATTTGTTCCAAGTGTGTTTATTCAAGTGCTAAGAGGTTGAGGGGGATGTGCAGTGGGCTGGGGTGATGGTCGAGGAATGTCCAGTTAGAGTCCAGTCTCTTTGTATCACAGGTGCATTGTCCAAAGGGGCATAGGAAGGTGAGTAATGGCAGTTCAAGGTGGACAGGGTCACATAGTGGGACAGAAGGGTGACATTCCGGAGAGTCCTATTTCCTGGCGGGGGTATTGGCAATGTTCTCTGGCTTCTGCCTGGATCTCAGGGACCGTTTGCGGGGTGGTTCTCCTTCTGCAGGGAGGTGGGGTGCTGGTAGCCTGTTGTTCCAGTGGCGGGGCCTCTTGTCCACTAGCGCCGGCGGAGGTGGAGGGCTGTTCTTCAGTGTGGCTAGTGTCAAGAGCCCGTTGGTGTGCCACTGCCTCCCTCATGGTGTTGGCCTTATCAGCCAGCACCACTGCAATTGTGACCAGGAAGGTGTGGATGTGTTTGAGGTCCTCCCTGATCCCCAGGTACTGTCCCTCCTGCAGCCGATGGGTCTCCTGCAACTTGGCCAGTATCCGGCCCAAGGTCTCTTGAGAATGGTGGTATGCTCCCAGGATCCCTGCAACAAGTGCCTCGTGGAAAGTGGGTTCCTTGGGCCTGTCCTCCCCCTGTCACACAGCAGTCCTCCCAGCTTCCCTGTTGTCCTGTGGCTCTGTCCCCTGAACCATGTGCCCACTGCCACTGACCCCAGGTCCCTGATTGTCTTAGGTTTGTGGGGTTGCCTGGGGTCCCTGTAGTTGTGGACACACTGCTGATTGACGTGTCCTGGGGACAGTGGTGTGGGTCTGCTGGGTGGGTGCTGTGCTGGTGTTTCCTGAGGGGGGAGGTTCTGTGGTTATATGGGACTGTGGCAGGGTAACGGACTGTCCAGAGGTCCCTGAAGGGCCAGGTTGGTCTTCGTGATCCAGGCATGCAGATCTGCTGTCATCACTGTGGGACTCTTCTGTGGGGGGACTGGATGTTGGTGGCACCTCCTCTCCGGTGACGTTGAGTTGGGGTCCTGTGGGGATGTAAATGCAGTGTTATTGTATCTGCGTCTGCCATCTTGTGCATGGGTGTGTTTCCCTGTATGGTTGTGATAGCCCTGTTTTGTGGGCTAGGTGATTCCCTCTAATGGGCATGCTTTAGTGATGGATGTCCATGCAGGTCTGTGATGGGTGTCCATGCATTGGTGTTGCATGCAAGGCTTGGTATTGGGATGGGTGGGTTATGATAGTGGGGTGTATATGAGGTGGTGGAGGGATGGGGGTGAGGGTAGGGATAGGAGTTTGTGATGGCATGCAGGTAGGGTGGGGGATATAGTAGTAAAGATTTGACTTACCAGAGTCCCGTCCTCCTGTTACTCCTGCGAGGTCCTCAGGATGCATGATCGCCAAGACTTGCTCCTCCCATGTTTTTAGTTGTGGGGGTCCACTGCCAGTCCTCTGAACGGCCACCTGGTGTCTTGCAACCACGGAACGCACCTTTCCCCGTAGGTCGTTCCACCTCTTCCTGATGTCATCCCTTGTTCTTGGGTGGACCCTGTCCTCGATTCTCTGCCATAGCTCCATCTTCCTAGCAATGGACATCTGGTGCACCTGTGATCCGAGTAGCTGTGGCTCTACCCGGATGATTTCCTCCACCATTACCCTTACCTCCTCCTCTGAAAACCTGGTGTGTCTTTGGAGTGCCATGGATGTGGTGTGAGTGGTATGTGTGAGGATGTGTGGGGTGATGTGTTGTGGTGTGTGCTGTGAGGTGTGTGGATGGTGTATGGGTGATGGTGTTCTGTGGCTCAGATTGAGTGGGTACTCCTTGCTTGTGTCTCTCTCTCTTAGCAATCTTTTTTTTTCATTGAAAGGGTTGTGGGTAATGTGGGTGTGTGTTTTATAGTGTTGTGGGTGTGGTGTGTATATGTGTGTAGTTTGAATTGTCCAATTTGGTTTAGTTTTGTTAGTGTGTGTGTATTTTGAGCGGTGTGTACTGCCAATGGTTTACCCCGGTTGATGACCGGTGCGGTGATTCGTGGGTCCTGATACTGTGGGCGTATTTCTGTTGGCGTAACGGTGTGGGTTTGGTACCACCAGTTTATCACTGACCTTTGGTGTCTGTGTAGTGGCGGATTCCTCTGAGTGGGTCATAATTCCCGTAGCGGTATACCGCCGTGGTCACGGTATGTTGGTGGCCGTCAGCACGGCGGTAGGCGGCATTTACAGCCCATGTTGTAATGAGGGCCTTAATTTTTTATTTTTGCAGTTTTATATAGCGCAGACTTGACCTATATGTACATGAGCATCAGTTAGATTACTCAAGGACACATTAATTTTGGATTTAGGCACCGGGAGATTGCGTGATTTTCCCAGAATTACAGGATGTTGAGCTGACGCCAAAACTCAAACCTGATTTCCCAGTTGCAAAGTCTGCAGCTCTTGCTCTAATGCAAAATCTTCTCCCATAAGTGTAACCTGTAATCAACTGGATAAAAAAACATAAAGATAGCAAATAATTTTAAAGTGCTTTGTCACTATTAGAGAACTCAGACAATATGTCCTCATTTTAGTTTTTTAGAGCACTAACTATAATTTCTAGCGAAATAAGACAATCTAATTTTTATAATTTCTAAAGGAAATGCTTTAGGTGTTACAGTTTTAATTATATCAAGATGACATCAAGTATGGCACACTTTTGTAACAAATATAGAATGTTAGCAGTCTAGTTGTTCATTAGAATACAGTGAGGAGGCAGAGGTCAAGGTCATGGACTCAGATAATTTAGCGCAGGGGGGAGGGTGCAGGGGCAACAAGTTGACCACCCCGGGCAGGCTGGAAGGGCACTGGCAGCACAATGGACCATGGGGGCAGGGGAAATGGGGCCGGGCAACAAACCAACCATGCAGGACAGGCAAGAGAGGCTGTGGCAATTTAACAAACCATTGACGGCAGAAGGAAGAGGCAGTGGCAGTACAACCGTACATGCCAACAGACCCGATTCAGGCAGGAGACTTCCAAAGTTTTTAGGCCCAAAAGGGCTCTGTCTCCTACCTAAAACCTCCTCTTTTTCAGTGTACGTCAATGGAGAAAATCAATTCCCCAAGCTTCTTTTCCAAATCTCCCTTTTACTAAGTTCAAAATGTTGGCGAGTACATGGTACCATGTCATGGTATGGTACATTGGATCACAGAGGGCAAGAGGAATGTGGTAAGGACCTGTACTCTGATGACAGAGGGCATCAAACTGACCTTCCGGGAGAGGCATCAATGGTTGCAGCAGCATAATACACCACACAGGGTAAGCAGGACAACAGTGCAACACAACGGACCATGGAAAGCAATAGGTAGGGGACAGGGCAATGCAGATGGACAACAGTTAGCAGAGGGGAAAGATGCAAGAGCAGCAAGCGGATCATACCGGACAGGCAGGAGGGAGAGTTGCAGCATAAGAGACCATGAAGGGCAGAAGGGAAGGTTCAGGGGGTCGGCAACGGACCAGACAAGGTAGGAGGGAGGGAATAGGGGCATGCACATGGAAAATGGAAGACAGGAGGCAAGAGGACAGAGCAGGAGCAGTGATCTGACAATGAAGGGCAGGCTGGGTGGGCACTGGAAGCACAAAACACCATGGAGGGCAATAGTGACACTATAATGGCATTCACACAGATAGCGGAGAGAAGGTGGGAGGGGGTCTGGAGCAGCAATCTGGCCACATAGGGCAGGTGAGGGGGTACTGTGGAAACACAGAAGACCATGTATAGCAAGCAGGAGTATTAGTGGCAACACAACTGTGTATTCTTAACATTTGTTAAAAAGTGTATTTTTCCTGCCTGTGTCTATTTATATTAGGCTTCCTGTGTTTCAGGAAACTTGGTACTTTTAAACTGATGTGTTTTTTACCCGTGACAGTTTGAAATTCCCTTCTAGTTTTTCATTAATACTCCATCGAGCTCTCTGACCCCTCTTAATTGTCATTTTTCACAAGGCTACATACACCTAAGTAGTTAACTAGAATGTGTTTAGGAGACTGCGTAATCTGCTCTGTTTGGAAAGTGTATGCACCACTTGTTTTTGCTTTGAAAAAGCCATATATTTGAGTGTGCGACTAGCAGTATTTCAGTGGTTTCTAATCTGTACCTTACCTTCCATCACACCATCCATCAATACACTCCTCATCTTTTTACCAATCGCACACAACCATACAATCCTTACACTTCACTCCACCACACATATTACCTCTTCCAGCGATCCAATGGAACAAAAACACTCTTAACTCTTGTCACTCCCCTCTTTCACACCTCATACACCCTTCTCCAAAACACATCACCGCCCCTGTACTATTCAAACACCACTCACCAGCAGTAACTCACATGCAAATCCTTCACAGGAATCCACTACATCAATATCTCCTCTCACTCCTCCACAAAAAGTAAACAAACTACACACATCAGCACATCAAAATAACACAAACTTTCATAATACTTTCCGCCACACCCACTACCACCCTCATGACTACTAAAATAATAAAAATCCTGACCAATCTTTACTTCAAAATTCTGACTCTTTACAAACAACTACCACATACACCCCCTCTCATCCATTGCACAATTTAGAGCCTTAGGTTATGATCCACATGCTTCTCCACCACCCATAACCCATACTCCTTCCACCCTAGACAGACACAAACAAAATAAACAACATGCCACTCTTAACAACTTTGCTTCCCCCTGTCTATCACACAACAGGGCTACTCTACAAAACAAACTAAACTCACCATGTCACTCTCAGCCACCAAGCCCACCACCAACACACACTGACCCAACAAAATGCCTCCTGAGCCTGCTGGATGAGGAACACAATATAGAAAAACAACACTATGGTGACCCTCATGCAGTTATCATAAATAATAACACACCTGCTACAAGCTCAAAATATACTGCTCACCCTTCTCTAAAACAAAATGACTCCACCACTAAAACACATTTTCTAAACAGCCTGCTCATGAATGCTCTACCACTCTCAAAAAACAAGCACCACATCTACGACTTGCTGACCGACACACAAGCTGAGTTAATATTCATAACAGATCCATTGTTGAGAGATGACATGGCCATAGTGTTGTATGAACCCTACCCTCCAGGCTATCAAAATGTTTAGGCAAACGAGGAGGTGGACTAGCTATTATATTCAAACAAGCAATAGATCTCAGCAAAACTGAAAACATTTCCGTCAAGGTTGTGAGTCCCACGTCACCAGATGCAACTCGACACCAAATTCCTCCTGTAACTTTCTCCTCCTTTACAAACCTCCGCCTAACAATTCAACATTCGCAGACTCATTTCTAGACAAAGTTTCAAACCTTATAACGTTATACTCCAATCTCGGAATTCTTGGGGACCTAAACATTTGGTTTGACAAACCCAATATGTCACATCCAAAAACTATCACCACTGGCCTAGTCTCATTAAACCTATATCAGATTGTACATAGTCCCATACATATCGCTGGACACATCCGAGATGTAAGTTTTGCAAACCCAGAACTAGTTACCATTCAAAGCATTACACCAGTCACATGGTCAGAACACCATTTGGTTACTTTCCGACATAAAAGACCACAAATCAAAACACCCAAGACCACCTTACATACATCCATAACATGTAACAAATTCAGTTTTGAAAAATTCAGAGACATAACTAACAGCCAACACAGTTCTAGACACAATAAATTATGTTCAACTTTGAGTGGCTACAGAAAGCTTTCAAGATGCTAATCCCACTCAAAAAAACTAAACTAAACACAACAAAAGAAAACAAATACAGAACTAGAAAAAGATAAAACAACAAATCAGAAGGCTGAAATTAACCTGGTTCAAAACAAACAGCATTCAAGACAAACTTCACCTACACACACTTAACAGAATATACAAATCATCAATCAAAAGAGCTAAAAAAAAAAAGGTACTACTCAGACAGAATTCAAAATGCTAAATCTGCAAATAAAGATTTTTATAAAATTCTCAATTAATTTTGAAAACCTAAATGCATGGAAGGAACTCATCCCATTACTCACAAATTAACAGACAAACCAAGAGTAAGCCAACTCAGCCTCCACACTCCTTCAAACAAATATCACAGAGTGATTTTTTGTATTTGATCAAAGCAAGCAGGCCTTCTGACAGCCCTTCCGACCATTGTCAAGCACACATCTTCCTCTGCTGCCACACCAGTAAGAAGAATCATCAATAATTCTTTAACTACAGGTACCTTTCCTGAAAGTCTTAAAAAAGGAATACACAAGCCCGTTATTAAAGAAAACAGACCTGGACCCATGGGGCACCAACAGCTACAGACCGATTACAAATGGACCCTTTCTGGGCAATCTGATAGAAAGAGTAGCACTCATCCTGATGTCACAATTCATTGAAGATAACTCCATACTTTCAGACTACCAGACTGGATTCTGCTTAGGAAGAGGCACAGAATCGGCACTCATAACAATCTGGGATAAATCTTAAAAACACAAGCAACTGCAATGGAGTTGCTGCACTACTTCTCTTGGACCTCTAAGCTGCCTTTCACGCTGTTGACCATGACACCCTAATTTAAAGACTTTACAAAGCCAGCATAGAAGGAATTGCTCTTGACTGGATAACATCCTACCTTCAAAACAGAACAAATATGATCTATTCTCCTCCTTTCTTGTCCAAACCCTACTTCACAAAAGCAAGGGTCCCTCAAGGATCAATCATCTCACCTATGCTTTCAACATCTACATGATGTATTTACCGTAACTGATCAATGAATTTCAACTCGCATGCAGATGACACACAAATACCCATCGAATTGGAATTCCCAAAGACATTGGAAACTCACAAATCTTCAGTTGCCTCAGAATCCTTGATCAGTAGATTACTTGGAGCCATCTCAAACTGAATGCTTCCAAAACGGAAATACTCACATGTGGAAACTGGAAGAATTATGATCCACTCTGCTCCTGACGATCTTGGACCACCTCCTCAAATATCTAAGGAAGTTAAAGCATTTGGAATTACCATGAACTCCAAGTTAATGAATGCCCAAGCGGACAAATTAGCACAATCAAGCTTCATCACCTTGAAAACTCTACGATGCATCTTCCCCAACCTTGAATTTCTACACAAAGGCCAGGCTACTGTCTGTATTGTACTATCTAAAGTAGATTACGCCAATGGCCTCTATCATGGATCATCTCTATCTACTATGAAAAAACTACAATGCATTCGGTATTCAGCTGCCGGACTACTACTACATGTAACGCCACAAGCCCACATTTCCCCTGCCTTGAGGGCAATACATTGGTTACCGGTTGCCAGAAGATCCACCTTCAAGCTTCTTTGTTTCACTCACAAAGCAACACATGCAACAGGACCCCTTTCCCTCAGGAATAAAATACATTCAACAAAGAAACCTCCGATCAAGATTGGTACCCGCCTTAAAACACCACCATAGAAAAAAAGACTATAGGTGGTACATCCTTCTTTGTTCAGGTGGCCAAACTATGGAATTCACTACCCCCAAATATAAGATCCACGGATAACTAGCTTGTGTTTAGAAGAGTACTCAAGAGTTGGCTTTTTCCTTCATAACCACCATATCCAAACAGCAATGGACTGAATGTGCCTGTTTTGGTAAACATTTATAATCTTATTATGTGTATATATACCTAGTTATATGTATGTATTTAAGAAATATGTATAATTACTATTTCATAATAATAAAATATGTATATAATCTTTAAGCCGCTTTAACACATGTATATTTACTCACAGCTAAATGTGTAAATGTATGTGTGTGTGTGTGTATATATATATATATATATATATATATATATACTTATATATATGTGTGTGTGTGTGTTGTATATATATATATATTTATATATGTGTGTGCATATAAGTATATACAAGTATTATACAGTGCATGTGTGTATGTGTATGTATATACATATATTTGCATATTATTCTGTGCTTAACAAGTTCATAGTTAATTGCATAGTTCCTAGGTAAGTTGTTAGATTAGATACTTAAAAATCCCTGCTTTCATTTTATCTATCACAATGAGCAAACTATTTTATCAGCAAGCATTTTGCCATTGAAAATTGAGGAGATAGAAAATGTTAGAAAAGTACATTAATAATTTAACCTCAAATATTGCTAACCTTGAAGGTCTGTGTTTATATAACATAACTTTAAGTTTCAAAATATTATATCCATTATTATATTCCTTACACATATATTCCCTTACTATGTATTTACTTATCCATGTATTTGTTACTTTAGTCCTACTATACAAGAGGGGAAAAATAAATAAGCTTTACTCTGTCTCCCCATCACTTTATACCTCTGTCAATCTATCCTCCATCCCACTCTTTGACTCACCCCAAGCCCATTCTTCTACTATGATCACCAAAATAACCCTACCTAATCTCTTCCTTCCTCTATTGCTCCTGGCTCACCCCGAACCTCAGTTTACTACTATGATCTCCCAAACAACCCAACTAAATTCTCCCTCACTTATCTCACCTTTGACATATATAAAACCACTTCTACTATGATCTCCCTAACCCCTTTCACAGACTCTTCCCTCCTCCATCTCTCTTTTACTCATCCCAAGCCTCATCCTATTACTATAAACTCCCAACTAACACTTCTGGATTCTTCTCTCCCCTATTCCTCCATTATTCTGTTCAAGCCTACTAACAAACTCACATATCCTCTGCTCAAATCAACTCAAACTAACACCAATACTGTACTCATATTTCCCTATACTAATCCACCACTAATCCTTTTGGAGTTGTGTGCTACTCGCCCCAAAAGTGCTTCAACTCCTCATCAGGGGCAGTAAGCACTGTAGAAATATAATTACAATTACAAAGGCCATGGTGGGCAAGGGGGCGAGGGGGTGGGGGCATGCACAAAGGACCATGGAGGAGAGAAGGGAGGAGTGAATGCAGGACACAGACAAGAGAGGGCAGGAGAAGGGGTTTCACAACAAAACATGCAGGGCAGGCAGTTTGAGCAGCGGCGGCACAACAGAGCATGGAAGGCAGAAGGGAGTGGCATCAGAATGGATTGTGGAGGACAGGATAGGGGCATGGAACTCGGACAAGCAGAGTGGCGGTGGCAGGGACAGGCAGCACCCATCTGGCCATGCTAGGCAGGTGGGAGGGGCAATGACAGTTCAACAGAACACTCACAGGAGATAGGAGGGCCAGTGGCAGGTCCCGGGAACATGGTGAGTAAAAGGGGAGGGAGTAGGGGCATGACACAGGCATTGGAGGGCAGGGGCAGGAGGGTAGGGGCACCAAGCTAAGCACAGAGGCTAAGCAGGAGGGCAATGATGCGCATAGAATTGGACAACTGAGGGCAGGAGGAGTGGGCAGGGATATCAAACTAAATGGAGGGTAATGACAGCCCATCTGACCATGCAGGTCAGGAGGGAGGGGGCTGTTGCATGGACTCAGCCAACAGAGCGTAGGGAGGAGGTGCATGGCAAGCTAACCGTTCAGAGCAGATGGTAAGTGCAGTGGCAGAATAATGGTCACACAGGACGGTAATGAGGGAGCAAGAGCATGCGTTTCGACAATGAATAGCAAGGGGCGAGGTGATCAGGAGTTGCACTCATGAGGGAGCCAGCATAATAAAAGGCCAGGCCCTTTGCCCTGCCCATGCCCTACTGTGCATTGTGATGAACATCTTACTTAACTTTTTTTTAAAAACATAGAAGTTCACTGAAAAAAACAAAGGTTACAGGGATGTTATAGTTAGGCAATAGAATTAAAAAACCCTTAGAAATTCACTCAAAACCAAAGTTTATAGGGACAGTATAGTTAGGTTCAGATTTTACACGCACAAAACCATAGAAATTCAGCTGTTATAGAGTTATTTCAAGTAATGATAACTCGGTCCTTAAGGTAACTATAACTTACGCCTGATTAAAAAGTAGTCCCTCAGTTGTGCACCAAGCATTACCATCAGTGGTGCTGCCTCATTACTAGATGTTTTAATTACTCTTACCTCAGGCATAATTGTTGGTGATCTCTGTGCATCGTGCTGGGCCCTCTGCTGAACGTGTACCCTCCTGCGGCACCTGTAGTGGTGGTAAGTCACCATCAGAGTCGATTCAGGCTCTATAGGGAAGTAGTGCAGACCATTGTGCATAGCAATATTGCGCAGAATGGCACAAGTGGCTATTGTCTTGCAGCATATCTCGAATCTGTACATTACTGCCCCAGCAGTCCTGGATCGTAGTTTCAGGGGGGTGTTTAGTGTGTTACACCCGCCTAATAAATGTATTTTGTGATCAATAGTTGGGAACAGGTGCTCTCAGTTGCGGTATGCTTTCGATTTCACTTGGCATTTTTACACACAGAGACAAAAACGCGCACACACTCTCCCTCCCTCTGTTTGTAAAGTCTTAAAGAATGTTGGTTATTTCACAAAATACACTTCTTACACCTACCAATCCACATTCCTATCCATTTCCACTGCCCCTTAAGCCCCTCTGGTGCTCCCTCTTTCTCAAAAAATATATTTTAACATTATGTGCCAGCATGATTGTTGGAAAAACTGAAGTTCACCCCCCCAAATCTTACTGCCACACCTATCCCCTCGCACCAGACTTGTTTAGGTAACGGAACTGGGACTTCAGGATAACAGACGTCCTCTCTATGATTGCAAGCATTGTCCTGTATGCCCTATTGGACTGCCGTTCACTGCTTGTCCTTGGAATCAGGTATGGTGTGAGTATCCAGGGACACAAGGCATATGCAGTGTTACCTTAAGAACATGAGAAGGGAAGCCATTAGGTCACATTACCCACGCTGTCCTGGCCACTGTATTCATTGAGTGTGCAATTCTCTCACCTAGAAGGAAACCATCGCCAAATTCACCCTGTGAGAGTCGGTGGCGGTACATGAATGAGTCGTGGGTGCTGCCTGGAAATCTGGCCATAAGGTCTGTTATAATACAAGAGGCACCACACACTACCTGCACATTGAGTGAGTGTGAGCTTTTCCTGTTAAAGTAAATGAATTCATTTATGGAGGGGGGAATATGGTGATATAATTGCCATTCGTACAGCCTGTATCATTGGGGTACTGCTCTAACCTGTAGAATATCAGTTTGGTTTGTTGTAACAACTGGGGGGTATTGGGAAAAGATATATATTGGTTAAGTCCGTTTACGATGATGTCCAGGAACCTGAAAAAGAACCTGGAAAAGGCACTTTGTGACAGCCCCCTGCCACTGCTATGACCCTGGGTAACTGCGAGAAGCTAAGAGGTGCAGACAACACAAAACCTGCACTTGTGGTGGAATTGGGTTGCTTATGAGTGTCAGGCCTCTAGCTAAGGTTTAACTCAGCAATTAAATCAAGAATGACATGACTACTGTGTCTGCACCTCTCAGAAATTTTGTCCTCAGTCTGTTCAAGCAGGGTGACCCTCTCTCTCACTCTCTCTCCCTCTCTGCCCCTCCCCACCCCCCCAAAAAAAATCCTCATGTTCCTCGCCAGAGCTTACAGAGTACAAAGCTGACTTTGTGGAAGGGCCTGATGCATTTTGGTTGACGTCTTATATTTTGCACCTGGTTACCACCTGATCTGAATCAATGGTAATTGTATTTCCTAAGTGTCCATTTTGCAACTAGTTGAAATTAAGAAATTCATTGTACATGCGGGTAGCGAATCAAAATTAGGAAATCCCTATTTGTGATTTCTGCAAGATAGGTATTGCATTTTACACCAACGCAAATACTTTTCCTAGATAGCAAAATTACATTGTGCATTTACTAGAGGCCTGAAATTGCGATTCGCACCATTAGCAAATGCAAAATGCCTTCATAGATATGGCCCTAATCCATGAATCCTGTAATGGCTGCCAGCAATCTTTTATTTCTCATGTTGCTGGCAGCCAATCAGAGCACTTGCAGTCATGGGAGTGCGACTTCTGCAGGAGTGCGAAGGCACAAGGGAAATAAAGCTTTGTGGGCCAATCTGAATGCTCTATTTTGTTTAAAAACTTGGTTCTTCCACAAAAACTACTGAATGGATTTACACCAAAACAGAAAAAGTACAATCTGCAGACCAAGATCTAGCTTTCTGCCAAATTTGGTGTAATTCAGTTTTTGCTGTAGCCTATCTTAGAAGTCTATGGAAAAATGCATGGGAATTTTGTGACCCCTCTTTTTTCTCAGCTCCCACTTGACGGACCACCCTAAAACTTTACTAGTAGGAGCTGGATAATTTTTTTTGGGGGGGAGAGTTTTGTGAGGATTTGTCAAACAAGGCCCAAGTTATTAGTAAACTAAAAAACGCTCTTTCTATGAAAAAGAAGACCAACTATAACAGCCCAGTTGCGACCACCACTAGGATATATATATATAGCCTCAAATATATATATATATCCTCATATATATAAACCCTCAAAGGTTACGGGGATGTTATAGTTAGACCACTAGGTTATATATATTCACACAAAAACAAAGGTTATAGAGAAGTTAGTTAGGTTCAGATTTTACATGCACAAAACCATAGAAATTCAGCTGTTAAAATTAGAGTTATTTCAAGTAACTGATGAATGATTTTCATTTTCCACTTCGATTCCATCAAGATGGCATTCAGATGTTCCACACTTTTGGCATAAATTCAGAATGCTAACACTCTAGTTACTCATTCGAAGACTGTAAGCTGCTGGTCACCAGGGAGTTAACTGGTAATCTCCTGCTGACAGTGCAAGTTTCAGTCCACATGTCACATTGTTTTAATGAAATAAAAGAGAAAGATATTTGAAAACTCACATAAAACATGAACTCATTTTTCTCTCTACAGCGCTAGCCATTTTGTTTCTTTCTAAATTAAATGTTTTAGGTTTTACTATTTTTACCACTTTGATTCAATCGAAGTGGCTTCAGGTGTGCCACACTTTTGACGTAAATAAGACAAGTTAGCGCTCTAGTTGTTCTTTAGAACACTGTGGGAGGGTTCAGTAGAACTCAAGGGAATCATCGGACAGGCTGCCCCTGTTGGAAGTACAATAAGAAGATATTTTAGAACTCACTTAAAACATGTCCTAATTTTACTTTCTATAGTACTAACCATTTTTCTGTGACAAAACGAACCCCCTCATGTGTTCCTTCCTAAATTAAATGTTTTAAGTTTCACCAATTTGATTCAATCAAGATGGCTTCGCACTTTTCTCATAAAGTAAGACTGCTGGCACTCTAGTCATTCTTTACAACACTCTGAGAGGCTGCAGTAGAACTCAGGGGAATCAACAGACAGGGTGTTCCTGTTGGTAGTACAAGTTTTAATGAGAATGTCTGACTTTACAGGGAGTGCAGAATTATTAGGCAAGTTGTATTTTTGAGGATTATTTTTATTATTGAACAACAACCATGTACTCAATGAACCCAAAAAACTCATTAATATCAAAGCTGAATATTTTTGGAAGTAGTTTTTAGTTTGTTTTTAGTTTTAGCTATGTTAGGGGGATATCTGTGTGTGCAGGTGACTATTACTGTGCATAATTATTAGGCAACTTAACAAAAAACAAATATATACCCATTTCAATTATTTATTATTACCAGTGAAACCAATATAACATCTCAACATTCACAAATATACATTTCTGACATTCAAAAACAAAACAAAAACAAATCAGTGACCAATATAGCCACCTTTCTTTGCAAGGACACTTAAAAGCCTGCCATCCATGGATTCTGTCAGTGTTTTGATCTGTTCACCATCAACATTGCGTGCAGCAGCAACCATAGCCTCCCAGACACTGTTCAGAGAGGTGTACTGTTTTCCCTCCTTGTAAATCTCACATTTGATGATGGACCACAGGTTCTCAATGGGGTTCAGATCAGGTGAACAAGGAGGCCATGTCATTAGATTTCCTTCTTTTATACCCTTTCTTGCCAGCCACGCTGTGGAGTACTTGGACGCGTGTGATGGAGCATTGTCCTGCATGAAAATCATGTTTTTCTTGAAGGATGCAGACTTCTTCCTGTACCACTGCTTGAAGAAGGTGTCTTCCAGGAACTGGCAGTAGGACTGGGAGTTGAGCTTGACTCCATCCTCAACCCGAAAAGGCCCCACAAGCTCATCTTTGATGATACCAGCCCAAACCAGTACTCCACCTCCACCTTGCTGGCGTCTGAGTCGGACTGGAGCTCTCTGCCCTTTACCAATCCAGCCACGGGCCCATCCATCTGGCCCATCAAGACTCACTCTCATTTCATCAGTCCATAAAACCTTAGAAAAATCAGTCTTGAGATATTTCTTGGCCCAGTCTTGACGTTTCAGCTTGTGTGTCTTGTTCAGTGGTGGTCGTCTTTCAGCCTTTCTTACCTTGGCCATGTCTCTGAGTATTGCACACCTTGTGCTTTTGGGCACTCCAGTGATGTTGCAGCTCTGAAATATGGCCAAACTGGTGGCAAGTGGCATCGTGGCAGCTGCACGCTTGACTTTTCTCAGTTCATGGGCAGTTATTTTGCGCCTTGGTTTTTCCACACGCTTCTTGCGACCCTGTTGACTATTTTGAATGAAACGCTTGATTGTTCGATGATCACGCTTCAGAAGCTTTGCAATTTTAAGAGTGCTGCATCCCTCTGCAAGATATCTCACTATTTTTGACTTTTCTGAGCCTGTCAAGTCCTTCTTTTGACCCATTTTGCCAAAGGAAAGGAAGTTGCCTAATAATTATGCACACCTGATATAGGGTGTTGATGTCATTAGACCACACCCCTTCTCATTACAGAGATGCACATCACCTAATATGCTTAATTGGTAGTAGGCTTTCGAGCCTATACAGCTTGGAGTAAGACAACATGCATAAAGAGGATGATGTGGTCAAAATACTCATTTGCCTAATAATTCTGCACTCCCTGTAATCTCATATGGGTGAGAAAGCCAGTGTGAATTTACAGAAAATATGCTCTCACTTTAGCTTCTGGAGCACCTTCCTTAACCTCTATGGGAAAATCATGAGAAAACAGTTTTCTCTCAAACATGATTCATGAACTCATGCAGCTCCCTGCCAGTGAGAGCAATCCTTTTTTCTGTTTCCTGCCCTCACCTCTGCGGGTAGGGAAGCAGAGAAAAACTCAGCTCCCAAAATCAAGAGCTGTTTGACAGCTCTTGCTTGCTGGGAGCAGAGGTGTGTTTGCTCTGACTTAGGCGGAGCTGTAAAGGCTCCTGCCAAGTCAGAGCAAACAGCTGTGTCTCGGGGTGGGCACACTGGGACACAGCAGGAACTAGCCCTGGGGGTAGCAGTGCTGAGTGCCAATATTGGCCCCTCTATTTCTCTGAGCACGGGCTCAGGGAGGTGGTGGTCCCCAGGACCGTATGTGGCCTGGGAGGGGGCCGCTTGGACCTCCTCCCACTTTCAAAATGTATTTTGGCTCTGGGAAGGTGGTGGTCCCTAGGGCCCCAGAGGTGTATGTGAGGCCCCCTCATTACTTTAAGTGAGCCCTGTGGAAGTGGTCTTCCCCAGGGCATGGGGTGGGGGGGGTTCCTTGAGACCTCCAATTACTTTAATTTGGCCCTTTGGAGGTGGTGGTCCAGGCAGCCCCTTCCCTATTATGAACATTTATCTTTGGGGAGGTGGTGGTCCCCTGGGCTGGGGGAAGTCTGGGTGGCCCACCCATTACAAAGATTTAGTCCTGGGGAGGTGGTGCTTCTCAGAGGTCATTGAGCCTGAGGAGGGGGCCCCTGTGCGCCCCCCTTTTTTTATGTAAAGCCCCCAGGACCTGGCCAACTCAGGGGCTTTTTCCAAAAACAAGCGCAATGGCCCCCACTTGTTTTTTTTTTTTTTGTGACTGATCCATGGATTCACTGAGACTCTGGGCGAAAACTTTTTTAAAAAGCTTTTTCGCCCTGGCGGGGTCCCTCAGGAACCCCAGCACCAGAGCTAAGGGGTTACTGTGTCCCCACTATGGCCCCCTTTTTTTCATTGACTCGACTGAAGCAGAGTCCCAAGATGGATGCCAAAACTTCCTGGTTGAAATGTTGACGGCCAATCAGATCGCAGCACACGATTGGGAGGATTTGCAGAGCCTTCGCGTCCCTATGTATACAAATTTGAATGTTCTTTAATTTCTCAAATACAATAATAATATATACTCTGAATAAAACAAAGGTTAGATTTGCGTTACAGCTAGGTGTCTTAATAAGATCTGAGTATGTATTCAAAAATATGTTAGAATACTACTGAATTAATTTACACAAAATCACAAAAAGCACACTTTCTGGAACACGAGCTGCCTTCCTGTCAAAGTTGGTGTAATTCTGTTTAGCTGTTTTGGGGTAAATGCTGCCTTAAAAAGTTTATTGAAAATGCCTGGATAGATTTTGCGTTTTAGCATCTCCTTTTTTTCTCAACCCCAACTTGATGGCTCACTCTGAAATGTTCCATGTGCAAAATGGACAAAAAAAGAGAAATGTATCAGAAAGTTTTTGTGAAGATTTATCAAACAGCACCAGAGTTATTAACAAAACAAAAACAGGAACCTAAACATAACTGCAATCCCTGAACAAAAGTCCATTGCTAATAGTCTTATTACAGGTGACTAGTAAACCATCCAGTTGCTTATAATAAAGAAATTATATAGATGCCCAACTGTAATAACTTATTACAGTTGAGATCGGACATCATAATGCCTGCTGTCCAGGCCAGAAGCTGAAGGAGAAGACAGAAACTGCTGTTTAAAAAAAAAAAAAAAAATGTATTTTCCTTCTTCTGTTCTGATTTCCTAGATGAACAGAGAAAAGCAGAAAGGATATATTTCTTGCAACAAGTGTGTTATTTGCGCACTTTACATAACTTTAGGAAATATAGTATCTCTCTACATGTTTCTAACATTGTAAGCTACAGCACTTTTTAAAAAATTTATCTATAGTTAAATTGATTTTAATACTTTTTTGCGACAAATACCATTGCTTTTTGTTATGTCTAATTTTACTGTGGAGATTCCAATTGTATTCTTCGTGTTTACAAACATCCTATCGCTTCCATATGAAAGCGAACTGCACCACAGAGATAAGTGAATTGCGTTAAGAGTTATGGTGTGACTGTGTATTAAAAGGAATAACATACCCCTTGTTGTATACTGTAAGGATTTTACAAGTTCTGTCCGAGTTCTATGACCATAAGAAAGGAACCTCTTGGTGACCTGGATTATTCTTATGATGTACAGCAGGGAGTACTGTATCAGATATAATTTACTTTAATAATTTGCTAATAAATTAATTTAAACTAATATATTTTAAATATCAAATTAAATCTTAGTCACCTTACCTTACATATATATATATATATATATATATATATATATATATATATATATATATATATATATATATATATATATATTTATATGCCAGTCACCTCAGCTGCCGAAGTTTTGAGTGATCCATCAGGTGGGGGCAGAGAAATGATGGGGGTCCCAAAATGTGTTTTTACCATTCCGTTTCCCATAGGGATTTTACAGCCCGAACCACTGAATGGAACTACACCAAATTTGGCAGAAAGCTAGATCTTGGTCCAGAAAGAGTACTTTTTGTAATTTGGTGTAAATATGTTCAGTATTTTTAGAGTTATTAAAGTAAAAATAATTATGTATATCTTGACATGCGGATCTGATGTGGATCCGGGTGGATTCACAAATCCACACACCAACAGCAATGCTGTGATTAGCTGTCCGCAACCTGAGAGGAAAGTTGCGGCCACCACTTTGTTTATCGGGACCCAGTTGCCAGTGGGGAAACTAAAATGTAAAAGTGATAGAAGGGGTCAGGATAGAGGTATTCTGATCCCATGGTAATGATGGAGGGGTCTGCGAGGGACTGCTCATGGGCAAGAAATTGTGCAAAAAATGTTTGTTTTTTAACTTAAAGTTTGGGAGGATCCACGAATCCACTCAGATCCTCACAGATTTGGGTGGATCTAGAACCC
Source organism: Pleurodeles waltl (assembly GCF_031143425.1). NCBI lineage: Eukaryota > Metazoa > Chordata > Amphibia > Caudata > Salamandridae > Pleurodeles > Pleurodeles waltl. The sequence continues at coordinate 1,387,493,939 of NC_090440.1, read as the reverse complement.
GATTTTAAAAAACACATACACCCACTCAGATTCACACACCTACTCACACACACACTCAGACCCACACAGTCACTCACACACCCCCTCACATGCCCATACAGTCACTCACACACGCATTCATAGACCCACAAAACCACTCATAGACTGATACAGCATTTACACACAACCACTTACACACCCACAACCACTCATAAACCCATATAGCCACTCACCCATTTGCATACCAACAAAACCACTCACACAGCCACTCACAGACCCACACAACCACTCACACACCCACTAACTGGCCCACAGAGCCACTCACACAGCCACTCACATGCCTAATCACACACCAACAGAGCCACTCCACACCTACTCACAGACCTGCACAGTCAGTCACACACACACTCACAACACTCTCACACACCCACACAATCACTCGCACATCCACACAGCCACTTACACACCCACTCACAGCCAGTCACACACACACTCACACATCTGCACCACCACTCACACACCCAGGTTACAGGGACATTATAGTTAGGAAATAACATAAAAAATATATAGAAATTCACTGAAAAAAATGTTATAGGGACATTATAGTTAGGAGATAACATTTAGAAAACTTTAGAAAATCAGTAAATAAAACAAAGGGTGCAGGAACATTATAGTTAGGTTCAGATTTTACACATACAAAACCATTGAAATTCAGTAATTATAAATATTGTTTTCTCAAGTAACTGTAACACGTGTCCTCGCAATGCTCTGCTAATTACCCCACATATTACATCCTTCATGACAACTATCACATCATTGATAATATCACTGCAACATTTGCAGTGAATTCATTGTTGAGAAAACTGTGCATGGATGATCATGATTTACAGTTATCTCAGGCACGAGTTATAGTTATCACAAGACAAAGAACCATTATGAATGTGTAGCCCCAATAAACATCAAACGTTTAGTGCTTTCCTTTCTCCAAGTTTTATGTTGGGGGCAGGTTAATGCTCTATTAATTGATTAAATAACCACCTGAGTTTCGAAGGTGGTAGGCTTATGTGACTGGGCACTGGCTTGTCCACTGGCACGCCCACAGTAAACACGCTGGTACTTCTCAGTCAGTATTAGTTCAGCCATGACTTCTCAAGAAACTATCTGCACTTGCATTGAGGTGTGGACTCCTTTCCGGAGCCAGCATTCTTGGGACCTTCAAAGTCAGGATTAGATTCTATTCCTCATGTACTGTACCTTGCAATAACAAAGAGGAGGTAAACTAGACTTAGCAACTCCCCCTGCACTAATATTGGAGAATTGAACTATGTTTAGAGGTCTTGCTTACATCCTGCCAAAGATCAAAGGAACACAAGCTCTGTCCTCAGGGTGACATGGAATCAAGAACACTAAGAGCAAGGAAAGTTCCTCGGCTTTAAGTAAAAGGTCCACCTCTTCAAGGGAGAGAGTACAGTTTAGTATTCTAATTGAGTATTTTCAAATGAAATGAAAGTTCTTTTGATTCTCATGTTACACATTTTTTATATACAGATTATCATGTTGTGAAAACATTTTCAGCACTGAGTGCATGTTTCCAGTTGATTCTGACCATGGAAGGTCCTGGTTGAGGGAGCCTGCAGACAAGCCCCAGTGAGTGTGCAGATGTGCATATAGCTTTGAGTTTATTGATACTGTTGTGTTCCCTGGGGAGGAGGGCCTTATGATCAATTGACCAAATCAATGACAAAGCAAGTAAATTTGGGTTATCGTTTGTTGTTCGTCCCAATGCAGCATCAGTTTTTACAGCATTCTGCCCAACCAGTGTCAACTATGGTCAGATTGCCTATTATTTGAGGGTCTTTTTTGCCCTCATCCAGAATTGTTTGACTAATGCCTTTTTGTAGATTCTAACTCAGTGATTGTTGGAATAGTTGTGGCTGAACCTGACCATTGGAGAATGTCGCTGATTAGGTGCCAGATGAAGTCTTTGAACAGGACAGTGGTCTGTCTTATGTAGCTCGTTCATTGCCTCTAGTTCATTGATACTGTTATAAGATTTTGGCCAGCCTAGTTCTTGTAGTGGATTCTACCTGCCCTTTGTCCTAGGTTCAGTGTCCCAGAGCTTCCCTTTGTGGCTTGCATTCAACTTCAGTTTGCTAGCTCTCGGGTCTTTGCCATCTGTATTTACTCTTTCTGAGATTCATTGTTCCCTGGCTTTTTCTTTATGTGGGCCAAATTCCTGGTGCTTTGGGTGTGCTTCCAGGAGAATCACCCCTGTTTAGTTATTCATATTTACGAATGTATTTATCCACAAGCTAGTAAGGACTCAGTCATACTGTGGAAAATAGATGGCAGGAAACTGGAAATGAAGTGTTCTTTCTTGGTTTCAAACATGCTAAGATGGCAGGAGAGCTCCCTTCCACCCTCTGCCAGTAATGCAATGTGGGCGAGAAGTTGTTTGACAAGAGTTTTTTTCAATAGTAATAGGAATTATTTATGGGTAGTCTTCATGGGATGCTCACCGTCCTGTCCTAGCCTGAGCTTGTTGTCAATAGTGTGGTTGTGTGGAGGTTTCAATCACGAAGTAACGTTTGTGCTTGTGTTCGTTGTCACTGGCTACCAGGCCTTGCAGAGAGTTTGGTGTATAATCGTAAAGTCAACCAGTCACGTCACTGGGTTCGCTGACAGATTATTTATCAGTTATTGTGCTGTATGGTGGTGTGCAGTGTTAAGAGTAGTGGTGTGTGTAAGCCGTGCATTGTTAATGCTGTTGCTGGGTGTGTTCTGCTTGTTAAGTGTTGAGGAATGTTGTATAAGATAGTGTGTTGGGACACAAGGCCTGAGCTAAAAGCAGTCTATGGATCTTTTAAGACATGGTCAGGTTTGACTGCAGTCTGCTTGTTTAGTATGTTGTGGAAAGTATATGCTATCTGTTACAATTTGGAATGCTGTATAGAAATATTCAAATAAAATAATTCAGTATTTCAATGCTCTTCGTGCCTTGGGTTTCCAAAACTGGTCTTAGTGTGATTCGGTGGGAATCTGTCTCTTTACCCTTATCTTTGGACATGCTATGTCGCGCTTATATCTCTTTTCCTGTGCCTTTGGAATCTTGGTTCCATGCTTTGCCTACGTGTATAGCAGTCCTCTTCTCTCCTTGGTTTTGGTTTTGTGGCCGTGCAGTTCTTTACTTGTGCCCTCTAGTGTGTGGCAGACCTCTGTCTTTTTAGCGGTGTCTTTATTTTTGTGAGAGAAAGCCAGGCGTGTGCTTGCGGTGGTATTTCACTGAAAACACGTTTTTTAAGCAATCCAAAATCCCTGGTCGAAAACGTTGTATTTTCTCATGTAAATGCATGTTGGTGTAGAACAAAAGACCTTTCTGTTTACTTCCTGTTTTATTCCAGTCTCACTTGTCAGGGCAGTCCCCTTTGTCCTTTGTCCGGCCTTTGCTAGGCCTGTAACCAGTGTCTCCTTGCTCTCAGCAATAAGGAGAACAATGTACGCCTTTGCGGTGGGGATGCTGGTGCTGGCCTCCTCCTCCATACCCTTCCAGGCTCTCCCTCTGTGTGAAGACCGAGTTAATCAGAATCCTGCATCATGTGGTGGTGTTACATCCAGAACAGTACACCTCTCTGTTCTTCTCAGTTCTGCAGATGGCTGAATTCTTAGCATATTAAGGAACTACATTACATGTACTGCGATAATTGCACTGCATTCATTTTACACTCGGAGTTACCATGCAATTACAAGGAGTGGGCCCTCTGGGGAATGAGGAACAACATCAGAACTTGGTGCTAACCGAACCAATTTCTCCATCCTGTTTGCGAAATCTTGTGTGTTCGGCCTGAGGGATTTATATCCGGTGTATACCAGTGGAGATATATGCATTAATACTGCATGCAATATTGCTAACTCTCTCCTAATGCTAATTTTACTGGAAACGTCTGTGTCTGTCAAAATCGGTATGAGACCATTTGTAGTGTGGACTTAAATCTGTAGATATCAGTTTTGTTTCCCAACTCCTCATTGTGGGACCATTTGCTTTGCCCATTCACAAACTCACAGAATAAATGATGTTTGTCCTGTTTACTATACAAGCGGAACAGGAGCTGTGCCTCTGCCCTTCCTACTTCACTCTGTTGCCTGAAAACACTTTTCACAGCGTTTATGTTTTACGTTAGCTGACGTTTTGTCTCAGCCAGACCCCATGCTTCTTTTAATGGCATGTAAATAATATCCAAGAGTGGACTTTCTTGGCTAGTATCCTTGACTATGTTTGGTTGATGCCTACTGCAAACCAAAGCAGTAATGGCTTCTGATTCTCACATTCTATTTTCATTTGCGATTGAGAAAATACAAATATAACATCAATTCCCTTAGTTTGCTGCATTTCTGTCTCTCTGTTTCCTCTATCACTATTGCACCACTGGGATATGATACCTGTTTTATTTTTTATGCCATAACCATGGTACATCTTCAGAACAGCAACCATCATATGTTTGAGTGGCTTACTTGATACAAATTGGTTTCTAATAATTTTAATCATGTAGTTCTCATCAGCTTTTCTGATCCAGCAGGACCTCTCACTTCATGTCTCCTGCCACACCTGTACCTTATTTTCTATGTTTTTCCTCATGTGTTACAATTCTTCATAAACTGCCTAGTGAAACCAACATCACACTGGACTCAACGTTGGCACTGTTAGGAGTGCGTACTGAAAATCTGAAAGTCATTAAGAGGCTTCATACTGGCACCTTAATCTGATGTGCAACCCAGTTGTCAGGAGTCCATTCAGCTAGCAGAGTGTGCTACATAAAAAGGTGCTCACTTACCTGCCTAGTGAATGCACCGCTGATGTCAAATACCCACGTGTCGTAATATTTGTGGTCTAGGAAGAAATTTCAAGTTCATTTAGAAAATAGTTTATGTTCAATAATCAGTTATATTGACAATAATAACAATACAACACCTGCTTTTGTAATTATTATTACTAAGTAGAATATTACTAATTATAATAGTTCTAGAGCTACTATTATTAGCAATAGCACACATACTGCTAGTACTATAAGCCTGGGATTCTGCTATCCCTGTATAAAAATACGTGTATCTAATGTATTTATAATCCTCAACTTGTGACGCTCCCGGTCGCCGCTTATAAAGAAACGACATTAGAACTCAGCTGTAATAAATTATTACAGTTGAGCACTGACCTAACAAAACCAGCAGATGAGGAGAAAGGCAGATCTGGTCACAGGGCTTAATTAAAGCACCTCTTTTAGGAACAAGAAAATGTGCTTTTTTTTCTTCTGCTCCATTTTTCTAGCTCTACATTGACTAAAAAAGGAGATATTTATTGCAAAATGTTTATTTTTTGCACATCTTTGGTAATTATGGAAAAGTTACAGTCTTTCTGCATGTTTGTACTGGACTGTTTTTTTGGAGTTAATACATTGAACTGCTTCTAATATTGTTTTTCAATAAATATCTAACAGCTTTTTACATTTTGCACTACAGATTCTATTTTTATTAATCATGTTTTCGACCATGCTTTCTCTTTCATATGAAAGAACTATGCACCAAGGATTTTAGTGGTTTGTTTGGGGAAAGGTGAGGATATGACCATGTGTGATAAGGTATAAAGTACCCCCTGCCATAGATTATGAGGTTATTGCAAGTCTCCTCTGAGTTTCATAACCTTATAACTGAACTCAGCCTGCTGCCTCGTTCCTCCATATGGTCATGGAACTCTTCAGTGACTGAAAATATCCTTATAATGTATCTCGGGTGGTACTACTGCAAAGTGGGTTCTGTTCATTTAGTGAACTTGGATTTTTTTGCTTTTTTTTTTATTACCAGCCTTTGTACTTTTTACAGTGGGTGAGTCTTGCTACTTGTGCCTCACCTTTCAAAATCACCTGGTAGCTGATTACATGTGAACATGTCACATGCATATGCACCCATGTACAGGTATGAGGCTGCTGATGTGCGCAGCCCGGGAACTGTGCCCAGGTAGCCTGGCGCAGAGGGGACTATACAAGATTAGATATTGAACTTTGGTTGGCCGTATAATATCAGTGGGCACCCATAAGTAAAGTCAGCATGGTTTACTGTTTTGTCTGCAGTGTCACTTTATTATGCACATGGGTGGAATCTGCCTTAGAGTGCAGTTTTACCTCTCTTTGGCCTACAACGTCCAGCAAAATATCAAAATGGATGAAACATGCACCTAGCGTGATTATGCAAGCCTCAATATGTACATCTTATGGATCATCCAGAATTTTCATATTTGTCTGCCTCTGCTCAGGATCAGAGCCAAGGCCTTTTGTCACCTTGCTGGGCCAAGTTAATTATTCTGCTCCCTAGCAGGCAGAGGGAACAAAGCATTACACACACACGAGTATTAATTAGCAGTGGTTCCTTCAGCTCCTAAGGAAGAAGGGGTGGGGAAGACAATCTGTATCTGTTGAATAGCTGTCACACTGCACCAGGGCTGAAGACCACCCATGCCCACTGAACAAAGGGGCAAGCCCAGACTACTGGAGCAAATACAGGAGGCTCCTTTTTGAATTTTTGGTGGGAAAGGCCCTTGTGGTGATGTCAGCGAGGGGCTGAGCTCAGGCCCCCAGAGGAGATGTGACCAGTGGCTTCAGTGGCGCCATCTTGAACTATTCCACCAAACTGTGAAGGAGGGGTGGGACAGAGGCGGAGGGGTGATGAGGCACCCTAGGATTGGCCAGGGATGGCTGACCTCTTGAACCTTCCACCCTGATTAAAAAAAAAATGATTGCACAAGTGACAGAGCGTGATTTTTATTGGAATTAGGCAGTGGCAACAGCTATGGACAAATGGAAGAACAAGTGCCCTGGTGCCCTAAAGGATTAAGAGCTCTGCCCATTTGTTGACCCCCAGACTGAGTGGGCCTCTTCAGAGGCCAGTGAGGCTAGCAACTTTAAACCCTTTGAGGACCAGTTGAGGGAACATCTGGACTTCTGCACCTCAGAAGGAGGAGAGGAGCACCTGAGAGAAAGACTAGCAGGAAAGTTGGCACAGGGAGCCAGTGGAATCAGCTCCCTTAAAAGTACACTACTCTTGGCACCTGGAAGCCTGCTGGAACTGGTTCTGGTGGCTAGAGCTTGTCACTAGTAATAAAATGAGACCAAGCTCATGCAGAATGGCCCAGCAGTACCAGAGATGCCTCAGAGAGAAGGATTTGTCTTTTGGCCCATCACCTGATGAAACTGAGTGTGTGCCGCTCCATTGCTAAGTCCTCAAAAGCCCTTGTGGTGGACCAGGACTCGGGGTTGATGCAAGGTTTATTAATAGTTGAAGATCCTCGGGGCTTGTGTGGGCCCTTCTTCCTAGAGCTCAGGCTGGTGTATGCACCAGGGACCCCATTTCCAGGCTTAGTAATTGGCGAAGCAGGGAGAGTGCTGCAGCAATCCCCTGAACTGTGGTGGGCTTGCCTCCGCTCCCCATACCTGGGGGAGCAGTCAGGCAGCCACCACAGGGGGACACACTTCCCGCAAATGGTGGGCAGGTAGGAAGCATAATGCCGGTTCCTAAGCTCGCAGGAAAGGATGCAGGCTGGCCAGGGAGTCTGCAGGGTCAGTCAGAGGTGGGCTCCTCGAGCTGCCCCTCCCTTGAGGACACAGAGTGCCGAGCAGGTGGGATCAGGCACCCCTAACTAAAAATAGGAAACAAAAAGAAGCTGTGCAGCAGCATAGGAATGTGTCTGGAGCCGGCTGGAGCTTTTGCTCTACAGACTGGAATGCAGTGCCCGCTAGAGGCTGGTTCTGTGGCTACATTTTATGTGGGCTGAAGGTGTATAAAAAGGAACAGACATATGGTATGCTTATTTTCAGTGCTTTATTAACCTTTTATATTGACTGAAAGTTAAGTAATGTTAAAATGCTTTATTGACAATAACTATTATTGCATTTATACATGGCTGTTATGGATTGTGAAATGATGGTGGTATTAACCTTTGAATTAATTGTTTTTTAATGTGATGCACATTTGACAAAGCCAAAAGGCTTCCCTTATATTACTGAGCTGGTGATTTCTACCAAAACTATCCGGCTTATCTTATATGTTGTTATAGTGACACCTTGACAAAGCAAATAGGCGTAGTTCATTTAAGGTAATACACCTCTATTTTGCGATGTTTTATCTAGTATTGGTGGGGGGAACTGAGATTCTGGGGGTCACGACCCTTTAGGTGTCAAATGTGATTTCGTAATGCCTTGTCTGGTACTTTTTTTTATATATATATATATATATATATATATATATATATATATATATATTTGTAAATTAATGTGTAGTGCTTAGTAGTATGTGTGTGTAATAAATGTATATTTTCTTTTCTAAATAAAAAACATTAACTGGACATGTATTCATTCAGTGTTATTGCTGCCTGCCAATGAATGCAGATTAGCAGCCCATACTACCTCCTCTAAGTAGGACTTTGACTGCTCTGCTTCACTAGTCTGAGTCAGGCCCTATAGTGAGGTGCTTGGTTCCCAGTATAGGAAATTGTGGTCCTATTGCTTGTGGAGGTCTTACATCCTGCACAACTAATAACCCAATTTCTTACAGCTACTTTAGCCCATATACTACTGCTGCTTCTGCTAATAATATAATAAGCTATCCTGAACACCCCTTAGTTATAAAACAAGGTTCTGATGGTGTATTGCCTTTGTGTTTTTGTGTCAGGCCCACAATTATACAAATGGAGCTGACACCCCTTGAAACTCCTGCGCAAGTCATGCTTTCTTCAACACAAGACCCCTACCGCCATGTTTCCTTCTGCGAAGGTCCTCCTTTCAATGCATGCTCCTCAGAGTCTTCCTAAGAGATAGGCAGTTCTTCATTTCATATTTATTGTAACAAAGGGGCTTTCATCTTGGTCATATGAGTTGTGATAGGTAGGTTTCATTCCTTTTGATCTCGGGCCTGTCCTCTACATTGATGAGAAGGTCTCTTATGGTTTTTATCTGCACTAAACTTAAGGCTGTCTCTTAATGCACATTATCCACAAAAATACATTTGCCGGGCAGACATGCCTCATTTAATTTCATGCTTTTTATCAGTCTTATTATTGGTGTGCCCCGTGCAGTAGGCTGCATATAGTATATAACCCCTCTCTGGTTACCGTATTCACAGCAGATGCCCAAATATATTAAGCTGATATTGGCACACTGCTTTATGGAAGCCTAATTTTACTCTTTGCTGAAAATTCTGCTCATATGCTTGAGTTGGAAATTGGGGAGAGAAATTTTCAATCTCTGTTGCGAATCAATGAACAAAGGTAGTACTGTGGAAATCCTTACTTTTCTTATCTGTCATGTTGCATATGCTTGTAAAACTCAGTATAGCCGGAATGTGAATTCTGTAGTCAGGGTGGGAATGGAAGGCAGGCAGATGGGTATGGACTGATGGGCTGGTGCTTAAGGGTAATTTCTGGGCTGTTTGTTGTACAATGTGTTGAATGATTTTTGTGCACTTTTTCAGTTTGTGGCTTAACCAAAGACCCACCTGGCGGTCTCAGTCCGATTGGAATATAGGGCTTGCTTGCACGCAAGGGAAAGGAAGGGAATGGGGAGATGGAATCAGAAGTTCCGGGTAGGCACAATGAGCATAAGTGGGAGTGAGGAACGCTGAGCAACCTCCTCAGAGACTAAAAGCAACGGCCAGGTGAGTCTTTGTCACCCCATCCTCCCAGCTGGGCTGGTCCATTATGGCTAAGCCAGGGAGTGTGGCCAATCCCCAGTGGACACGACTGAGCCCACAGGGAAGAGGGGTGGAACCACACCTTTCAAATATTTTCTGCACCATGTCGTAGGAGCTCCTCAGTTTGGTTGGATATTTCTGGTTGTTTCCAAAAAGTCAGATTATGATTAAAGCACACAAGTGCTGATTTAAGCTTTCTTTCCATGATTGGGAGAAGGGTATTTGCAGCATTGAAACAGGCTCTTACAGTGCCCTATCTATAGACCTTAAACTTTACATTTCAAAACACTGATCTCTTGTTCCATAATGCAAGAACCCTTAGTAATCCAGGTCAGTGATGCAGATCTTGTTTCATTTCACACGTTTTATTTATTCCCTATTTACTTTTTCAAAGTGCACTTCTGTAAGTTGTATTTTTTCAAGCAACCTATGATCCTTGTAGAGCGCATCATGTGAACTGAATTCTGTCTGGTGTGTTCAGATTGTGGGTGGGTGTTTTTGACGAGTACAATTCCCAGATCACAGGAGTTTTTCACAGTGTCTGTCAACGGGTTATAAATGTGTTACTTATACAATTCTTGGCCTCTCAGCTGAGTACACTGAGCAGTGGTTACTAGGTCTGGACGGAGTTCGCATAGCAGAACTCTGCAAAGTGTGAAAAAAACTCTGCCGCGATTCGCGGAGTTCTGCAAGAGGCGGAGTGCATTAGGGCATGCCGTTCATGCTGATTTTCAGCGCAGAGTGTTTGTCTTGCGCTGAAAAATCAGTGCCAACGGCACCATGCACAGGGAAAAAGGTCTCTGCTTCTTTTCTGCCACAAGAGTAGATTTTTCACTCAAGCGGGAACTTCCTCAATGCGAACGGAAGGTTTCTCAATGCAGGCAGTAGTGACCATCCATGACCACCCGCGTTGAGAAATCTCACTGTGAGGTGGCCTGAGTAAGATTTTCCTCACTCACACTCGCCAAGTTAACGTTGGCAAGCGCAAATGAGGAAAAAACTCTGCTCCGCTATGCTATGCTGAGGTTTTCGGAACTCTGTGCTCTGAGCGGATCGTGGAGTGGGAAAAAATCTACGAGCTGCGTTCACCACCCACCCCTAGTGGTTACTGATTTGGAAATAGTAATTACCATTTTAGGTGAAAATGCTTTGTTAGTACACAAATATTGCTGTGAAAATATTCATGGTGCCAAAGGAAAAGAAAATGCAGCGTTTCCGTGTATGCATATTTATATCATGTTGAATACTACTGACAAGCACTGATAAAGTCAAATGGTTCTGTGTATTTTATGTACACGTATTCCTTCTGTGATGTATTTGGAATCCATCACAGAAAACACATTCATAGGCTTTTGAATATTAGCATACCTTGAGGGCACAGAATCTGGGCTCACGTTTTAGCCTACGCCCATATTTACATTGACACAACTGTTGTTTAAGATTTCTAGCTACACTTCTTTGGACACACCTATTTTAGAGGCCCTACCCACCGTTTTTTATCTGAATTAAAGCAACAGATCACATGCAACGGCCTATTTAAAAATAATACTTTTTAGAGCTCTATTGTGCGACACCCTTAGAAATGAAAATGTCTGTCAGCATGTCATAGTGCTAGCTTAGTGAGTTTAGTGTTTGTCACTTGATCACACTGGTCATTTACCCCATATTTTCTCCAAAAAATTAACCCGGAGATGCTGACCAACACATGTTTTGCGAAATGTTGTGATCCGTGAATGGGGGCTACTTTTGTTGGGGTGCCAGGCCTATTTTTGATCCCAATACGACCCTGCCTATAGCTACAGTGACAACCAATGTAAATCTTGCTTTGTGGAAAGTAACTTTTCTGTTGTTTTATGACTAGTTTGGGCTCACAGAGAATGGGCAGTGTTTCACATTTTAGGGAGCCAATAAAAGAAGTGTCTCCTGCCAGGCATGATGTTTTTACCAGCAGTGTAGAAAGCCTTTAGTTGCACGTTTTTAGTCTTCTGCTTATGGCACAATGGCCTAGTATCATCAGCTGGCATCCTATATCACTGGTCCTGATGAATCAGCATGTCTGCCAAAAGCTAGTTAGAACCATCTGAACTGGAAGTGGTTAGTAAGTGGTTTGCGACAACCATGGTGCTGATGTGTATTTACGCAGAACAAAGCTTTTTACACATTTTTATGAATTAAATTGAGGCTAACTTTTGTTAAGATATACGTTGACACCATTTGCAGCAAGTCAGTGATAGAAGAGAGCTTAAACCAACAAGGTGAGCTTACAACATGCAACATTCAGACACAACGCTTGCAGGTGGGAATCTGATTAAAGCAGTTGGCATGCCCATCCTCTTGCATTGCTAACAGGCTGTGCATCTAGTAAATTGTGCATGTTTTTGCTTTCCTGGGGATGTGACATACTTCCCTTTGGCACTGCATAAACGCATGAGCATACTTGCATTTGCCCACTAGCTCTACCGGTTAGAAATGGGTTTTTTGGTTGGCAGTCAGGTTACCCTCTGTCCAAGCAAGAACCCTCACTCTAGTCAGGGTAAGTCACAAACAATCCAAAATTACCCTGTGCCCAACCTCTGGTAGCTTGGCACGAGCAGTCAGGCTTAACTTAGAAGGCAATGTGTAAAGTATTTGTGCAATAAATCATACAATACCACCATATAGCACCACAAAAATACACCACACACAGTGTTTAGAAAAATATATAATATTTATCAGGATATTTGTAGGTCAAAACGAATAAAGTTGCAATGTGAATTTGTGAAGATATCACTGAAAAGTGATATAAAGTGTCTTAAGTCTTTAAAAAGTAAACAAAGTCTCTTTCAAGCACAAAGTACCTGGTTTGGAGTGGAAAATCTCCGCAAAGGGCCGCAGAAGAAGAGATACGTGGAAAAATAGTGTGTGCGTCGATTTCTCCCCAGCACACATGGACCTGCGTCGTTATTTTTCACATGGGGAAGTCGTGTGTTGTTTTCCGGCGCGTAGACAGTCTCTTTCTATGGGTCGCGGGGATTACCAGATGGCCCGGGTCTGTGCGTGGATTCTCCTGCTTGTTTTCTGGCTGCGCGGGGCTGTGCGTCGAAGTTTTGCTCTCACGGCAGGCGTCGCGTCGATTTCTCCTCTGGGGGTCGGGCGGCGTTGTCCTTGCGAGGCCGTTGGTCGAAGTTCCGGTCGTCCCGAAGGCGTCGCGTCGATCAGCGTCAGTGTGCGGCGTTTTTCTGGCCGCGGAACATGCTGTGCGTCAAAAATGTCGGCGCACGAGGAGTCCAAGTGAAAAAGAGAAGTCTTTTTGGTCCTGAGACTTCAGGGAACAGGAGGCAAGCTCTATCCAAGCCCTTGGAGAGCACTTTCACAGCCAGACAAGAGTTCAGCAAGGCGGCAGGCCAACAGCAAGGCAGCAGTCCTTTGTAGAAAGCAGACAGGTGAGTCCTTTGAGCAGCCAGGCAGTTCTTCTTGGCAGGATGTAGTTTCTGGTTCAGGTTTCTCCTCCAGCAAGTGTCTGATGAGGTAGGGCAGAGGCCCTGTTTTATACCCAAATGTGCCTTTGAAGTGGGGAGACTTCAAAGAGTGGCTAAGAAGTGCACCAGGTCCCCTTTCAGTTCAATCCTGTCTGCCAGGGTCCCAGTAGGGGGTGTGGCAGTCCTTTGTGTGAGAGCAGGCACTCCACCCTCCCAGCCCAGGAAGACCCATTCAAAATGCATATGTATGCAAGTGAGGCTGAGTACCCTGTGTTTGGGGTGTGTCTGAGTGAATGCACAAGGAGCAGTCAACCAAGCCCAGCCAGACGTGGATTGTAAGGCACAGAAAGATTTAAGTGCAAAGAAATGCTCACTTTCTAAAAGTGGCATTTCTAGAATAGTAATATTAAATCCGACTTCACCAGCCAGCAGGATTTTGTATTACCATTCTGGCCATACTAAATATGACCTTCCTGCTCCTTTCAGATCAGCAGCTGCCACTTCAACACTGTATGAGGGCAGCCCCAATGTTAGCCTATGAAGGGAGCAGGCCTCACAGTAGTGTAAAAACGAATTTAGGAGTTTTACACTACCAGGACATATAACTACACAGGTACATGTCCTGCCTTTTACCCACACAGCACCCTGCTCTAGGGATTACCTAGGGCACACATTAGGGGTGACTTATATGTAGAAAAAGGGGAGTTCTAGGCTTGGCAAGTACTTTTAAATGCCAAGTCGAAGTGGCAGGGAAACTGCACACCCAGGCCTTGCAATGGCAAGCCTGAGACAAGGTTAAGGGGGCTACTTAAGTGGGTGGCACAACCAGGGCTGCAGACCCACTAGTTGCGTTTAATCTACAGGCCCTAGGCACATATAGTGCACATTACTAGGGACTTATAAGTAAATTCAATAGTCCAATTAGGTATGATCCAAAGATACCATGTTTAAAAAGGGAGAGAGCATATGCACTTTAGCATTGTCTGTGCAATTTGTGTTGTAGCTTTACTCCGCATATCAATATATCTAATTTTATGCAAGCTCATTGCCACAGCAGAATATATACAGATGCTCAAAAGTGCAGTTAAAATGTAATTACAGCAGATCAAACACTCCTAGCCAAAGTCTGTTGATCTTACTTTTTAAGTGGAAAGTGTTTCTTCATTGATTGGAATTTTTGCGTTGGTGGTTGGGTGAGTGGATGAGTAGACACAGGTAGTAGACCGCACCAATGCCCGGGGCAGATGTGAGAAGTCTAAGAAACCCCTCTAGCCCAGTTTCTAGGCATACACACTAGGAGAGGCAAATAATTGACCTGAGACAATCAAATTTGCGTTTCAGAACCAGTTCTGAGGCGGTATTTATTACAACATGATAGCCTTCAAAACATTTTGTTTAGTCAAACAATGTAAATACTTAAATCGAAAGGAGTTTGGAGAAATTCTGTACATGGAAATCACCCAACCGCATACTTTTAGACATGTTTGGCCACTGCATCGGCTAATTGACTTGCGAGCCAGAGTGTTACCTACGGGGCCCCACATCTATACTCTGTCCAAGGCAAACCCCCTGCTCCCTCAGAAGGAGAGGAGCCAAAGGGTCAGCAAGTCATCTGAGCCCCTAAACACCCATGCCAGAGGAACCTAAAATAGGGATCCCCCGGCACCCTTTAGGAGATGGGCCAATGCAACCGGGACGGATCCTTGTCCCCTGGTGCGTGCTCCAGCTCTCTACAGTCCCAGGGCAATGCCATATATTACCCAGGGAGCCAAGAACAATTACTGTAGAGTACGTCTCTGGCCCTGCCTTACCTTACAGACCATAGTACTTCTGCCCCTAGTTGATCAAAGGCTTAAAAAACAAATGTATCTGGAATTTGCTTGCCTTCTTGTTCCAGCTGCCAAGATGTCTACAAGCTTTGCGGCCAAACCTGACTCCGTCACTGCAATAAATATGAGAAATCAGCAGCATAGAGGAAATCCGAGATGGAACAAATGAAAACCATGAAAACATCTTGAATACCACTTTACACCCCAAATATTGAATTTGGGATGGGTGGGTGGGTTAAAAGAGACTCCACTCTGGTGCAGAATGTCATATCGAAGGTCGGCAGGGACACCGCTATGCGGGAAATGTAGTGGGTGCTGTCTACAACCCACGGCTTAAATGCCCATTTTTGTGCCACTCCTGCTGTCCAGACAACCTGCTGACCTTTGGTAGCCAATGGGCACCAGCCACACCTCCCAGGCAACCCGGGAAGGCGTGCAAATTTTAAAACAAAACACCAGTGACAAATGCCATTGGGATGCACCTCCCCTAAGCCAGGTGTCGGCCCAACCTGTGGCCGAGGCCCATCATTATGGTGCTGCCCCTCTCTTTCAAAAGCATTAAAAAGTCAATTAGCTAATGAATTGATAAATGACTAAGGGTATGGATGGATGAATACCTTATTAAATTACTGCAATACAAATTCCATAGAGCTTCAGGGCAACTGTGTAAGAGCTTGGTGAGAGCTGAAGGTGCTGATTACAGTTTTGTTGGGCAGCAGTGGTAAGACTGTGATGAGTGATGTGAGAATGTTTTGCTTCATAGAGAAATTGTACATCCGCGATTATGAGGGTATATTGAGGCTACCTGAACAAAGCTTTATTTGCCAAGTATTAGAAAGTATCAGCAACATTTTTTCTACATACTTTGTTTAAAGAGCGGCATCTCTACTTTTCCAGGGAGCATTATTGAGGTCATGAATGTGAAAATAAAGGTGAGCTTGTGATCCAGTTAAACACATGGGGTGAAGGTGGTCGTCTTGACTGCACTCAGCACTGGACACTGACGGACAAAAAGCAGGTCTGGAGCATAGCGAACATAATTCCATAAATGATTCATAGTTATGGAAGAGGATGGGTTGGTGTGATTTTATTAGTGACTAAATACAGGGAGTCTTTGCTGGAGAAAGACTCATGTTTGGTCAGAAATAATGTAATTCCCTTCGACCCATTTCTCTTTTTTTGTTGGAGGTGGGCTTTGCTCACGTTGGCGTACAATTTCTAAAAGCTCTAGGACGTTTATGCAAAAATTGTCACCATTCTAGTCCTTTTACGTATTTGTATATAAATTACCTCAAACGTAACGTTTTGAGACTACAAAACACATCTGTGGTATTATGCTTACACCTATTTGACAACATACATAGTATTTTGTACATTTAATAGATTTCTAAGTGGCAACCTTGCCGCTTTCTCAACAGGCATACAGCAGGTAGTAGTGACAGCATCAATTACTTTAAAAAATGAAGGTGACACAAACAAGGATACATGACTGAGAATCTGTACCCTGAACAAAAATACATTGTTTTGCGACTGCCATTCTGCATTTTCTGCATTCTTCCCATCCCACACAGCCTCATGCGGCCACACCCGACAAGGGGCTTTCCACCTTTCGGCAGCAGCAGTATACCTGTATTTTACAAAATGGCTGTGCTCCCTCAAGAGCATTGAAGCCATAGCAGATTTGCAGCAGATTACATTGGAGGGGGCCTGCTTGATTGAGGCTCCTAGCGGCAGAAGCTCTGCACCCAGGCAGCGGCACCGAAGGGGGAAATGCCTGTAACTTCAGTAATATTGCTGTTTTATTAAGTACGGGCCTCTTTTGCCCCTCTGTATGGGTGCTGAATACACTGAAGCAACAAGTGAAAAATACATGCAGCTTACGTGCTAAAAAAAATAAAAAAATAGACTAATTACTTTATCTGTTGTATTTGTGGTTTTCTTTCTCTAAAATAAATAGTTCACAAAGGAAACAGCGGGTCTGCAGCTACAGACCTAAATACCCGCTTCATTTGAATGAAAGTGGGTGGCAGGTGTTTTTATTGATACTTTTTTATTGATATTTTAGCCAGAAGTAGCAATGAGTTATATCGTTTTAGTAGTAGCTCCTGTTGTCTTTGTTGTTACCTTGAAACTAAGGGTTGATAATGTTCAAGCATACATTCCTGACCATGGCTACCTGTATACATTGAGGCATGGTAGGCAGCTGCCTCCAATTTACAGTCATACGTATTAGCAAGGGGCTTCCTGCGATTACTTGTGCACAGCTTTACCACAGCTCCATAGCTCTGACTATTCACAGCTGTCCGGCTCACCCCTCCCCTGCGTCAAAGGCGGTACATTATTAAAAGTTGTACTCTCCCAGGAACCCTAAACCCTTTGGTATAAAGCAGGCTTATACCTGTAAACAGTATGGTGCATAAAGGAAAGACCTTAAGTGTCAATACATAAGGTAATCACTCTGGCCAACTCACCATTGAAATATAATTAGGGATCCCGGTTGTGTGAGATTTATTATTTTAATTTTGCTGACCGCATTGATCTATCAATACTTATGTTTTGCTCATGTTAATTTACTTTTTTTTAAGAAAAGATTAAACTACTATATTTTAAAATGTACTTAGTAAATGGTCTCTCACACATGGAAAAGACATATTTAGAATCCTTGGGCTTTGTAGAACTTCACACATGAGTATGAGTGTGTGCATTATATCTGCAAGTGGAATCCTCTGACCAGAGCTCTCTCTGAGTGATTAGTAGCAATACCGTGGAAAGTCATGAATGAAGGTCGGGATTATATACATAGTTATAAACAGAAATGCTACGCCCTTTGTCTGAATCACTTAGGGATACTGGACTCACTTCCAAGCATTGGCAAAGCAAATACGTCTCCTCCTTCAAAGGTGTTAATCATCCTTTTGGTTTTGCCAAAGCTGAACAGCAAGCAGGTAAATGAGATTAACAAGAAAGCCAACTAATAATAATCAATAGGCTGAGTCAAAGCCCCCGTAGTTGTTTCATCACAGAAAATAAATCACATTTTAGCAATTATGTATAATGCAAAAATGTGCATGGTTTTAAACAGCAGGAGTAAGGCTTGAGTAGAAATTGTCTTGCAGAGAGACATTTTCTCTTTGAAAAACTTTATGTTCTCGAACCAGTCTCCTGCTGGTATCTTGCATAACTTAAAACGAGGTATACCCTCATGGAGGAAAGTTTCTCAAGATACCCAGCAAATATATTTAATTTCAAGAAAATTATACGTATTTAAAAGAAAACAAGTTTTGCACACCCCTACTTAAACGTAGCCCCACTGCAATTGCAGAGTTCCCATGCTCGTAATTTATTTTTAAGTCTGAGAAAAGTGGATTTACATTTACAAATTACCCTAGATTATTGGGTTACTATATACCCCATGCAAACCACATACTGTAGCCTATGTCCTCTTGAGCTACAAGACCATGTTCTTTTTGTTTAGGCGCTTTTAAGGGTATTAAAATATCCTTTCTTAAAACTCATGTTCTTGAGGCGAAATGTGAAAACTGCAGATTCACACCTCTCATTTCATTCTCTTGTTTCTTTATACCTGATCTAGAGTCAGCCAATGAATGTTACACCGTTAACAGTTTTCTTTAAGTATTTAAATGTATGGCTACTGTATTTATTACATTTTGACAAATTGTGTAAAAGCTTTGTTACATTTGTAAATTAAATTGAAACTTGGATGTATTTCCGAACTTACTAATAGAAACAACCACATATAATACAGTTGTGCACTCTCTCGAAAATAATAGCATTATAATAGAAATGTGTGCATATATTCAGCAAGTAAAAGGAATCCCATCTCTTTTTTACCCGCCCCTACCTGCCCCACACACCCAGTGCTTTAAATCCTTTCAGACATTGGCCTGGCATTCAGCAGGGCAATTTTTCAAAAAACATAAGTACAAACGAGAAAACAGGTTGCTTTCCATTTGCATTCGTGTGAAAACACAGTAAAAATGGGAAATAATAATAATTAAAAATAATTAATATAGTTTTTTTAAAGAGATACTGCTGGTAAATGTACGTAAAGTTGCCAGTATTTTTCGTATGTTTCAAAAGAAAAGCTAAGGGGCCCCACCCCTTCACGGGATTCTGGGATGGCTCTCTTTTGCTAAACTTCTTTTACCAAATGAACAAATCTGTCTGTTCAGCGCTTCTCCTTGCTGCCTCTAAAATACGGTCAGCTGATGTCCACCAAACCTTTGAGCCTTTGTCTAGCCTCTGTGCCTTTTGTGCCAGACCTTAACGATGACACGCAAATGATCTCCTACCCCAAAAGCTTCCTTCAGTTTGGTGCTGGACTACTTTGGAGAGTCAGGAATCATGTCCGAACGATAAATGTCATTCTGTAGAGCAGTGCAGGGTGCCTAATACAAGAACACAAATCATGTTTTTGTGCTAAAATTTGTAGATACAGTAAATTGTTCTACACAGTCAGGGTTATCAGAAGAGTTCATGTTGTCAGAGTTAATTCAATGCTTTACAGTGAATGCACAGTTTCTTTGAAAATGGACACATAGGCCTTTTGTCACCTCTGTATGGGTATAGATGCCAAGCCTCTGTATGGGTAGAGATGCCAAACAGAATCATGATTAGTCCTATGCTGTGCACCTAGGAAAGTAGCCTGCCACCCTGTCGGCAGGAACAACCAACCTGCCCAACACAAAATAGCTCACTCTCTGCAGTACTGAGGAAGCCTTCAATCCGGATGCCCCAACCAACATCAATGCAGCACATGCAAGGCATAAGGTAGATAGGGGTACTGGGGCATCTATGTGCTTTTCATGATTCATGGGCATGGGTGGCATGAAGTAGACAAAGCAGTTGCACTCCAACAAAAGGGAGAACCCAACACAAAAGCCACCTTTGTTAAAGGCCAGTAGGGAGGCAAGTGAATGTTGTTGCAAAACTTGCTAGTCTGTGGCACATATTCTGTACGCAGGAGCCACCTCCCTAAATGTGACTTAACAGAAATGGAGAGCAGCCAGACTAAGACCATCAGCTGCTGCTGGCACATTCTGCAACCTCCAGGACTGACAACCAGCAGCACCGTGCTTTTCCAGCAACTGATTAGTGCAGTAAAAGTGAACTTGCATCTCCTTTAGTAGTCTCATCTCACAACCGGATCAATAATACAGGCAAATATTGTAGAGAGAGACAAGTCTAGTCGTCATTATAGTTAGAACTTCCAATGGCTGTAATTTGAGCTGATCCATTATATGAATGACTCTCACAACAAGCAATGTTTGATTGCTTCTGACCAATTGTTCCTCTCTGTGTGTATTGTGTAGTAATGGTAAAACCACTGGCTGAGAGTTAAAGATGATTATAAATAGACCTAAAAACACTCCGTATAACTTTCTTAATACATTTTTTATCAAACTGCCACTTAGTCGTGTCGTGCGCATCTTGGTTTACTGTCAGAGGTCTGCAGTATTGTCAGTTTCACTACCTTTTTTTAAACTTCAGGAACTTCTCACAGGTTGTAGTGTGTAAAAAATGCAAGAAACATTCTACAAAGAAAGATTTTTCTAAATGAAGATTCCAGCAAAAAACTTTCGATATGACAATTTGCTCAAAAAGTTAATTTTTATGATGAGTTTTGCACAACAAAAAATGTGCATAAGAATTTATAACCTCCAGAGAACTTTAAAAAAATGTTTAATCGTAATGGGTGTAGTTAAAATTTTCTCAAATCTGGGTATTGTCCTTATACTGTGGACTTAGCACAAAGTTGGCATTTATAAAAGTGGTACATACAGAGATTTTCACTATTGCTTCCTCAGTTGTGTAAGCCAGACATTCATACTGCACAACTCCCAGTATTAACTTATTTTCTCTTGTAGAGCAGGAACTGATGGCCTCTGAATTATATCCCAGAAGATTTTATCAGAGCATCAGGTCTTATCAAGGTTTGAGCACCAGCAGCAAAATTAAATCACAGGTCCATGCATACTTGGGCTTCCGTGATGAAAGTGATGAGTCTTCATATGTGGTTTTCTCACATTTTCTAAAAGGATAACTCCAAAATGCTATAGTAGAGAACACTTCTATTACTCTTTTCTGTCATAACTAAGTGGTCCATACCTGTGTCCTTTACAAGTAGGTCTTGAAAATACTATGGTCTTTAGAGGGTGCCACCCATTTTCTAGCTTTCTCTGCTTAACAGGAGTCAGAAGAGAACTTGGTTACAGAGAGCCACGAAAAATGACACTTTGTTACAGAAAATATGCGCACATGACAGTCAGAAACTAAAAGGGTTTGTTTACAGAAAGTAAAGTCCATTTTGTGACTCGCAGACCCGGTATCTAAGGGATCCCACAGGAAGCAGTAAGCAAAGGCGAGACACACATGTGTAACTTTTTACATAAATGCTTAACATGGGGATCGTCTGATTTCTTTAAACAAAGGGTGTGAAGGTGCCTGGGTATTGACTATGAGCAACTTAAAAAGAATGCATACTTTTTTTTGCTGAGTAAACTAATTAAAATTTTCCCTTCTCAGAAGCAAAGATGTGAGTGAGTAAATGGATGAGTAATACACAGGCACTTATTATAGGAACGGTTAGCATGAACAGAAAAGCATGGTTGCAGCAGCTAAACACAGCAGTAAATCACAGTTCACTGTTCCTTTTTTATGTGAAGCAGATTGCGAGAAAGACTGTTCGTGATAGACTTCAAGCTGAGGAAGTATACGTCCTACAGAAACAATAAAGCCTACATCTTAATCCTAGTAGCTGGCAGCGGCCATGTTCGATGAGGGCAAAATCCTTCAGAGACCACTAACTTAAAGAAACAAAAAATGTAATCCTTCAAACAAAGGGTGATTGTTTTAGCTTATTGTTTCGCACTGAAATTATGACTATCCTCTCAGCTCATGTTCATGTTTATCTTAGATGCATTATTTCTCCCTCCTGTCACTGTGGACGTCCACCCTTTAGTGGATGGAAACACCTGATTAGGTATCAGATGCAATGTTGGTTTCTATGGCAACTAATTTCTGAAACTTTAACAGAGTTGACGTAATGTGCTTGTGCTGACTTTTATTCTAGGAAATTTAATTTCCATTAAAGCTGTGTACTGATCATGGAATAGCCTGAGGTTATAGAGGATGCACGTCAGCAAGTTAAAGATAGTCTGAGTGTTGTATCTCTGGGGCATCCAAGAGGGCTCACAGTGACATATTCAATGCATTATCTACATGTGCTTTTTGTGCAACATTAATTTTTACCTTGGTTCCCATTGGGCACCCACGGAGGTCGGTAAAAAATCCTGACATCCCATGTCAGGTGTAACTAGCTCAGCTTTTACGCACATCTCATTGATTTCTGTTGCTTGTAGCTTTTTTCTCCCCCCTTGTGCATGATTATTTTAAATGAATGAAAAATGAACACAGAAATGAGTCCATTATTAATGTAAACTGTCAAAAGCCTTAAGAAATGAAGGTACCTCGACTGGATAGGTCATGTATTCAACAGGAGCATCTCAAGGGTGCCATACCACCTAGTCCAAGCAATACAAGGGCCTAGTCACTTTTGTGATGAAGTGCAGTGTCAATCGTTTTTGCTGCTGGGTCTCGTGTTACTCTTCTACACAGGCAATGAGGATGGAATGGTGCCGTGCTCTTCGTTATCCTGGTTCTCTGTCATGACTTTCTTTGCCTGTTGCCCATTGATTGTGGGGCCAGAAATACAACTCTGAAAAAGTGTAGCCAAAGTGAATGTGGGCTCATCTGTTCCTTGCTGGGGGTGCCTGAGAGGAAATGGTACTGAGTGAGCATGAAGGATTCACCTGCTCTCTGTACCTTCTTCTTTTCCCCACAGAAGTGGCAATTGACACTAAAGGAATTGTAAAGAATACCTGGGACAGAAACAAGGTGTTCAAGATCTAGGCATAGGCTAGACAAAGTAAGCTTTATATGCCTTTTGTACCAAAACAGATATAGTATATACCAGGGCTAACATCTCACCCTACAGATGCACCTTAGGTATGGAGGTTCTGGATTATATATATTTGGGTGATTGTCCCCCAGCGTTACAAGAGATTAAGCTTTGCTGAGTACTAGGCCTCAGATGATTTCTAGAATACCATATCTGAGGCACTTTCTGATGTAAAGAGAGTTATGAATATCAGCGATACATTGTCATTCATGTGGTACAAACATCAATTAACACAAGCCCATACTAAAAGTTAGCCTGCAGTATATTGATGAATGCGACCTCTTCCTTAACTGAGAACATTTAGAATTCTAGAAAGATAAAATCCAATTATTTAGGTACATAATCTCAAACCAAGATGTCAGTGTGGACTCAGAAAACGTGAAAAGCATTCATAATACATCTTCACGACAGAATGCAATGGAGGTCAGGAGCTTTCAATGGAAGACCAACTACTGTTGTTAATTCATCCAAAATAAAGCCACCTTCACTTAATCACTTTGTCAGCTTTCCAAGACCAATCACACCTGGAAGTGGTCAGAAACTCAAGAAAGAATGTTCCATTCCAATAGGATTGCCATTATTCTTGACATAGTCATGAAGTACTTCCACCCTAAAAGATGGTCAGACCTAGCTAGGGATATTCGCCCAGTTGGCTGGGGGCCAGTAATGCTGAAAGAGCGAGCCTGAGTCACCGTGGCTCCTGTGGTGTTTGCAAGCAGAAGCATGAAGAAGTGGTACATGCAAGTAAGTGCAAAGCCCTTGCCACGAAATAGCAATATGTTGATTTTTGTTAATATTTCTGTAAGCTTGAATTTCTCCTCACCCTTCCCCAAGATGATGAAGTGGGCACTGAATTTGCTGAAATATAGATTTGCAACCACTTACAGGCCTGGCATCAACAGTCTGGTTGACTTCTTGTCAAGCAACACTATTGACCATTGTGTATTCTCATTGTTCTAACTAGAGAAGCATGTAAAATTCGATACGCAGAAGATATGCCCCAAAGCCATGGCAGCAGTTGAAATAGCCAGTGGAACGGAAAGCAAAGAATATCTCAAATGGCAATGTCAACAGCAAGATAGAATTATTGAAACATCTTCCTAGCTGGTCAGCAGCAGAACAGAAATCTGGTGAGCCAAAACACGACGGCTGTCTGGAGAGAAAGATATGAGCTGTTGATCACAAAAGTTTAATTAATCAAAATAAGAGGAGATAAGATTGTTATTCTGTAAAACCAATTGGCACACCAAGGGAGAGTGCAACACCCTACTCAGAGAGAAAGACGGGCCCTTAGCCTAGATGATCTCACTGAAGAAGTCATTAATGTGTGCCAACTTTGCTAAATGACGGAGTAGGTGTTTGTCTGGTGCCTGTGATCTTTGACGAAGAATGCCTGACTCCTTGGACTTAAGTCAATGCAAACTGCTTCTGACAGCCAGTACTTTCTAGTGCTGATAGGTGCATGTAAGAAATATCTGATAACTGAAATTGGGGAATCAATAGACTTTGAATATATCAAACCCAACGTATAGGAAATAGTGATTGTCCATAGTCTACAAACATCAGTCAAGGTGGATTACTGAATAACTAAGTGTTTTAGGCTAATGTGTTTGAAGTAGACTTTTATGCATTCAGTACCACTAAATAACACCTCACTGACCCCAGGCAATTGGGGAGATGGAGAGATTCATGACAGCTTTCATTAAGACTCCAGAAGACAGTGTTGTACAAAACAAGGATGTCAAACGGGCTGTATGTACCTTCCTGAAAATGTTAGGCAACTCAGAGCACTGCACCACCCACTCCACACAGCCTTTATTGATGGATGTGTGTGAGAAAGTAGCCTCTTTCTAGCCTTGTTACCCCCACTTTTGGCCTGTTTGTGAGTATATGTCAGGGTGTTTTCACTGTCTCACTGGGATCCTGCTAGCCAGGACCCAGTGCTCATAGTGAAAACCCTGTGTTGTCAGTATGTTTGTTATGTGTCACTGGAACCCTTCTAGCCAGGACCCCAGTGCTCATAAGTTTGTGGCCTATATGTATGTGTTGCCTGTGTGATGCCTAACTGTCTCACTGAGGCTCTGCTAACCAGAACCTAAGTAGTTATGCTCTCTCTGCTTTACAAATTGTCACTAACAGGCTAGTGACCAATTTTAACAATTCACATTGGCATACTGGAACACCCTTATAATTCCCTAGTATATGGTACTGAGGGAATTATAAATACTAGGGTATTGGGGTTCCAGGAGATCCCTATGGGCTGCAGCATTTCTTTTGCCACCCATAGGGAGATCTGACAATTCTTACACAGGCCTGCCAGTGCTGCCTGAGTTAAATAATGTCCATGTTATTTCACAGCCATTTACCACTGCACTTAAGTAACTTATAAGTCACCTATATGTCTAACCTTCACCTGGTGAAGGTTGGGTGCAAAGTTACTTAGTGTGTGGGCACCCTGGCACTAGCCAAGGTGCCCCCACATTGTTCAGGGCAAATTCCCCGGACTTTGTGAGTACGGGGACACCATTACACGCGTGCACTATACATAGGTCACTACCTATGTATAGCGTCACAATGATAACTCCGAACATGGCCATGTAACATGTCTAAGATCATGGAATTGTCATCCCAATGCCATTCTGGCATTGGGGAGACAATTCCATGATCCCCCAGGTCTCTAGCACAGAACCCGGGTACTGCCAAACTGCCTTTTCAGGGTGTGCACTGCTGCTGCTGCCAACCCCTCAGACAGGTTTCTGCCCCCCTGGGGTCCAGGCAGCCCTGGCCCAGGAAGGCAGAACAAAGGATTTCCTCTGAGAGAGGGTGTGACACCCTCTCCCTTTGGAAATAGGTGTGAAGGCTGGGGAGGAGTAGCCTCCCCCAGCCTCTGGAAATGCTTTGATGGGCACAGATGCTGCCCATCTCTGCATAAGCCAGTCTACACCGGTTTAGGGATCCCCCTGCCCTGCTCTGGCGTGAAACTGGACAAAGGAAAGGGGAGTGACCATTCCCCTGACCTGCACCTCCCAGGGGAGGTGCCCAGAGCTCTTCCAGTGTGCCCCAGACCTCTGCCATCTTGGAAACAGAGGTGTTGCTGGCACACTGGACTGCTCCGAGTGGCCAGTGCCATCAGGTGACGTCAGAGACTCCTTCTGATAGGCTCTTACCTTTCTTACTAGCCTATCCTCCTTCCTAGGTAGCACCAACCTCCTTTTCTAGCTAGTTAGGGTCTCTGCTTTGGGGAATTCTTCAGATACCGAATGCAAGAGCTCACCAGAGTTCCTCTGCATTTCCCTCTTCACCTTCTGCCAAAGGATCGACCGCTGACTGCTCAGGACGCCTGCAAAACCGAAACAAAGTAGCAAAGATGACTACTGCAACCTTGTATTGCTTCATCCTGACGGCTTTCTCGCCTGTTTCCTGGTGGTGCATGCTCTGGGGGTAGCCTGCCTCCTTCTTGCACCAGGAGCGCTGAAGAAATCTCCTGTGGGTCGACGGAATCTTCCCCCTGCAACCGGAGGCAACAAAAGACTGCATCACCGGTCCTCTGGGTCCCCTCTCAGCATGACGAGCGTGGTCCCTGGAACTCAGCAACTCTGTCCAAGTGACTCCCACAGTCCAGTGACTCTTCAGTCCAAGTTTGGTGGAGGTAAGTCCTTGCCTCCCCACGCTAGACTGCATTGCTGGGTACCGCGTGATTTGTAGCTGCTCCGGCTCCTGTGCTCTCTTCCAGGATTTCCTTCGTGCACAGCCAATCCTGGGTCCCCGACACTCTAACCTGCAGTGCACAACCTTCTGAGTTGTCCTCCGGCGTCGTGGGACTCCCTTTTGTGACTTCGGGTGGACTCCGGTTCACTCCTCTTCTAAGTGCCTGTTCCGGTACTTCTGCGGGTGCTGCCTGCTTCTGTAAGGGCTCCCTGACTTGCTGGGCGCCCCCTCTGTCTCCTCATCCAAGTGGCGACATCCTGGTCCCACCTGGGCCACAGCAGCATCCAAAAACCCTAAACCGCGACCCTTGCAGCTAGCAAGGCTTGTTTGCAGTCTTTCTGTGTGGGAACACCTCTGCAAGCTTCTTCACGACATGGGACATCCATTCTCCACAGGGGAAGTTCCTAGTCCTCTTCGTTCTTGCAAAACACCAAGCTTCTTCCATCCGGTGGCAGCTTCCTTGCACCCTCAGCTGGCATTTCCTGGGCTCCTGCCCACTCTCGACACTGTCGCGACTCTTGGACTTGGTCCCCTTGTCTTACAGGTACTCAGGTCCGGAAATCCACCATTGTTGCATTGCCTGTGTTGGTTTTCCTTGCAGAATCCCCCTATCACGACTTCTGTGCTCTCTGGGGGTTGTAGGTGCACTTTACACCTACCTTACAGGGTCTTGGGGTGGGCTATTTTTCTAACCCTCACTGTTTTCTTACAGTCCCAGCGACCCTCTACAAGCTCACATAGGTTTGGGGTCCATTTGTGGTTCGCATTCCACTTTTGGAGTATATGGTTTGTGTTGCCCCTATACCTATGTGCTCCTATTGCAATCTATTGTAACTTTACACTGCTTTCCTTACTTCCTTTTGCTATTACTGCATATTTTTGATATTGTGTACATATATCTTGTGTATATAACTTATCCTCATACTGAGGGTACGCACTGAGATACTTTTGGCATATTGTCATAAAAATAAAGTACCTTTATTTTTAGTATATCTGTGTATTGTGTTTTCTTATGATATTGTGCATATGACACCAGTGGTATAGTAGGAGCTTTACATGTCTCCTAGTTCAGCCTAAGCTGCTCTGCTATAGCTACCTTCTATCAGCCTAAGCTGCTAGAAATACCCCTTCTACACTAATAAGGGATAACTGGACCTGGTACAAGGTGTAAGTACCTCTGGTACCCACTACAAGCCAGGCCAGCCTCCTGCAATGTTTGAACAGGCCAACAGAGACCTAAAAAAAACAGTGATGGAATCAGTGCTAAGAAGACGGTCATGGGCACTGTGGTGAAAGTGGGCCTCAAGGTCTTCGAGAGTAATAGATACCCAGAAGGCAAGTTCAGGACCCTCTTTCATTAGGATCCATGGAGCATAGTTGCAGTTATGGGTACCATAGCTACAGGTGTGCAAGGTAATAGGTGTATCATGTATTGTTTTCAAATATTCAACTTGATTTTCCCCTGGTGATATTTTTGCAGATGTTGGCTTTTGGTGTTCACTCTTATAACTTGTCTCCAGGGTGTGGTGAATACAGTGTACAATTTTCTGCTGATGTCCCATCCTAGGCATCACTCAAGAACTGTGGAAGAGAAAAAGCCCTATCAATACTGTTGTGGGGACTTCTTGGGAAAAAAACACCTTTGGTCAGAGAAGTATCCAATACCATCCATGATCTTTACCTCAACTGTTGCAAAAAGTGTGACACAAAGTGTGACAACACAACTGGTGGAAATTTAGTCTGGTTGATCTTGTTGGTCACAAATGTTCCAATCCAGGTTGGTGAGAGAATTAGTATGCACCCAACATCCTCTGAACATGTCACCTGCATTTCTACATTTTGACACTGAGCATGGTGCCAGGTTATAAATAAATGGAGTACTGTGTGTACAGAACAGTCTTGCCTTAACACGGTAGTGGTGCGCCAATCATTTTTGTGTGGTGTCCTATTCCGCCTCTTTACAAGATGCATGGGCCCAGAGCTGCAGGTCCCTCTGTGGTTTCTGTTCAGTTTAGAGAGAATACAAGATGTAGAGGAAGGCTGAAAGCGGGACAGGAAGCAAGAGAGAGCGGTTAAAGCGAGATTTAAATAAAAAGTTTGAGAGAGAGCGATCAAGTAGGCAACAATGGTAGAGAGAGGACGTCCGAGGCCAAAATACCAGTCCTGAATGCTAGGTTGGTGAACACTCTCCACCTAGAGATCCTTCTTCCTGACGTTTACTCCCTCTCCCACTCTCTCTCCCGGTCTGAATCTCCCTCTCTCTCACTTTCTCTGCTACCTCCCTGTCTCTCTCAAACACACATACACTCACCGATTTTTGCAGTGAAGCCTGTATTTAAGGGAGGTTTGCTAGAATTACCAATTAGGTCAAATTGAGGCCATATCACACTCGCTGCTGTAAGTGGTTCTTGTTTTATAAGGAGAAAATACAAATGCAAAAACCCAAAACGTGGCCTGGATGAGTTTCTTTCACTCGACATTTGACGCTTGGAGTAATCTATATGCAGGCCAAAGTACACAGATTGGAAGACGCATCCACAGCCAGCCATCCAGAAGCGAAGATACACATATAATCAAAAATACATATCATTAAAATCTTCAAAAATACACGAAGCACCAATCATCAAATCATCCAAAACACATTAATCATCGAATCAACCCCCAAGCACACCCCCGCAAACATGAAAAGACTGTTCGAGTGCTCAGGGACAGGAAAGGCAGCTTTAATGTAAATCAGGTGTTGTATCAGGTCAGGGTGTTGAGTTGCGGTCACCAAGTGTAGAGGTTTCCTTAACATGTTCATGGTTGTATTTCTCTTTATCATAGGAAGGATAACAAATTTGGTTAGCTGCTCGCGCACTCCCGAGCGCTGTTTTTATTGGCTAGCTCAAATGCAAGTTCAGACGGGAAAGAAAACACGTAATTGCTGATGAAAAGAGGCCTGGGTGCGAGCACAACGTTATTCCTGTGGACACAGTGTGCATTCACACAGAAGGCACAACGGCCCCGGCTCTGGAAAAGATCAGGGGGGCATTGTCTGCTCCCACTCACCTCGCAGGCGGCTCTCTGCAGGGCCATCTGCTGCTGGCACCGGCCATTGCGCGTAATACTCTATTAACAGCTGGGAGTCACCAGTGCTTTAAATGGGCCGGTACTCTCCGGTACTGAGTACCGGCACTTTTTTATTTTGAGAGGGAGAGTACCGGCATATCTCAAGAAAAACGTAATACTTTTATTTGGAGAGTACCGGCACTTCTCAGAAACAAGCAGGTACTCTGGTACAGAGTACTTGCACTTCTATTTTTTCCATTTAAAGCACTGCATGCGTCGATGGTGATGCGGGTGTGAATGACCTCGGATGCATGGCAGGCTGCGAACACCGCTGCCGTAAGTGCAGGGGTTTTTCCACCATCCCCATGAGGCCTGCAGGTAGGCCTGTCTGCCGGTGCTTTCCCAAGCCGGCAAGATTGTTGAGTGAGAGTGATGCCTTCTGTTGGCCTTCAGTTTATTACATCAGAATACCAGCAAGCTGCCTCTGAAAGGAGGTGGTGGGCAGGGATTAAAAATAAATAAAAAAAACAAATAAATAAAAATAAACCACTTACCTTGTCTGTTGGGAGACAGGTTCCCCTCCTCCGTCTTCGTCGGTAAGCACACAGGCTTCCAGACTCCCCTCAGCCAATCATGACACTGCTGTTACCAGCATGACAGCAACGTTTTGATTGGTGTGAGCGGCCTGCTTCGATGCTCACAGAGGGAGCGAAGGCCTGTGCAATGCAGCTGGGAGGACAAATGCAAAGTGCACGTGTGTTTGGCCAGCCCAACACGGCCCGTCAAACACACATGCACACTTACGGTGCACAAACTACTTCTCTTCCAGCCCTGCCCCGCCCTAATCTGGCTTAGTGAAAAATTAAATAATACTGCTCCGTTGTTATCATTTTTTTTTTCTTTCTGCTGCTGTTAGCAGCGGGGCGACGCTCCTCCACCTTAGCAGAAGAGCTGCTGCTGCAAGACTCTTATTCTGCAGTCGATAAATTATGTAACTCTTCAATGTGGTAATACAAACAGCTCTTCCAGTGCTTAGAGACTGCAAAAACTGAAGAAATGCTATTTCAAAAGGTAATTATTACAACTTCCATACTTTAACTCATCTTGAGCTTCACAAAAGTCCCTACTCTGAAATACAGTGGTTAGTTATGACCTACAGACATTCTGATGGCTGATGTCAATGCGCATTGTGGCAAATGTGTTGATGGAAGTATGTTATATTACTCATTTTTGTATTTTGTGTTTATGTAAAAAAAAAAAAAATAGCATGGATACACTAAAAAGTAGTATGTTATGTTGATTTATATAGCACACTTATCACCCGTGAGGGTATCCAAACACTTGAACAGGTTTGCAGGTTTGTACTCCTTATAGAGTTATTCAGAGAGCCTGGTATTCAGTTTCTTGCAAAACTTTAGAAGTGAGGAGAAGACTCTGATGTGCCTTGGGAGGTTGTTCAATGTTTTGAGTATAATATAGGAGAACAAACAACCTCCTGCTTTGCTTTTGTGTATGCAGGTGTGTGTGTGAGTGAGGCTGAGTGAAGATGTCTGGCAGGCTGTCGAAATTGTGTAAGCAACTGTTCAGGTATGTTTGCCTAGTGTTGTGCAGGACTTTGTATGTGTATGTGTCAGGATTTTAAGTTGCCGGTGTTTTCAAATGAGGAGCCAGTGGAGTTCTCTGAAGTGGGGTGGGATGTGGTTGTGGGTTGGGAGGGTGAGTATTAGTCTTGCAGCAGCATTCTGTATGGTCTGAAGTCTGTGTAAGAGCTCCTTGGAGATTCTGGCATAGAGTACTTTGGTGTAGACAAGTCTGCTTGTGATGATTGCTTGTGAGACAGTGTTTCTGGTGTTCTCTAGGCACCACTTGAAGATCTTTCGTAGGATATGGAAGCAGGCAGCACTAACTATATAGACTTGTGCTGTTATGTTTAGCTTGTCGCCTAGGATGACCCTCCCCAGATTTCTGCTGTTGTCAGTGAGTGGTGGTGTTGATTCTAGCTCTGTTGGCCACCAAGTGGCATCCCATTGGAAGGTCCTATTTTCAAAGACCAGTACTTCCATCTTGTCGGAGTTGAGCTTCAAGCAGTTGATTCTCATCCATTCTGCTACCATGATCATGCAATTGGTGAGGTTGGCTCTGTTCCATTAGGGAGAGGATGAGTTGTGGTGTCGTCAGTGTAGTAGATGGTGGTGCTATGGGATCGAATGATGTTGGTGAGTGAGATGTTGAACAGGGTAGGGCTGAGAGACGATCCCTGGGTGGCTTCGTAGATCAAACTCTTGGTCTCCAATGTGAAGGGTGGCAATCTGACTTTTTGATTCTTCCGGTGAGAAAAGAGCAAATCAAGTTGAGTGCAGGTCCTTGGGTGCTGAACTCGTGAAGTTGTCTTGTGAGTGTGTTGTGGTATGTGCTGTCTCTGTGCTGTGTTTATTTATGAAACCTGATTGAGGGTTGTCTGACTTTTTGGTTCTTCCGGTGAGGAAAGGGCAAATCAAGTTGAGTGCTGGTCCTTGGGTGCTGAACTCGTGAAGTTGTCTTGTGAGTGTGTTGTGGGAGACTGTGTTGAATGCCTTGGAGAGTTTAAGCGGAATGAGGGCCTGAATGGTCTGGATGTTGTTGGTGGCAGTGATATGTGCTGTCTCGGTGCTGTGTTTTTTTTTAATGAAACCTGATTGAGTGTTGTCTAGTGGGTGGTGGTGTTTGAGGTGGGTTGTGAGTTGCTTGTTGATGGCCTTCTCTATAACTTTGACTGGGTAGGGGAGCAGGGAGATTGGACTGAAGTTGCTCAGGTCGGCTGATGGTTTCTTGAGGGGGGTGTTGGTGTACGTGATGAAGGTGTTGATGATTTGGGTTAGGACAGTGCCAATGGGTGATGCTCCAAGGTTGTGGATGCGGTGGGGGGACATGGGTCTGTTGGAGTTTCTTAGTGAATGGTCTCCATTATCAGCGCTGTATCTTCTCTGGTGGGATTTTCCATTCGAGCAGGTGGCTGACTTAGTTGGTAATGAGCAGGTTTGCAATGAGATCGCTGGGGTCTGGTTGATGAGTGAAGTTGCTGTAGATGTTTATGATATTGTTGTAGAAGAAGTTTGATAGGTCATTGCAGAGTTCTTGGGTGGGGTGATGCTGTTGAAGGAGACCAAGGGGTTGGTGAAGTCCTACATGATTGAAAAGATCTCCTTGCAGCTGTTGGAGCTCCCTTTAATGCACTCAGCACTCTTTTCTTAGTGTCTCTTAAGTCTGAGTGTAGTCTTGTAGGTGGTTTTCTCAGTGGTTTTGTGACTGGCGCTTCATTTTCTTTGTAGCTATTTGCAGTGTTTGGAATATCGAAGATCCTCTGTCTTCTTGTTGATTCTTCTTTGCTTGTTGGGTTTGATGGGTGAAAGGACATCTGCACAGTTCTTGATCTAATTGGTGATGTTTGTGATGTCCTCGCTGAGGTTGTCTGTGGGACTAGGTTGATCTGTGCTCAGCACACTGACACAGCCTGCTTCATAAATTTTGCACCAGCTGCAGCGGTGTCAGCTAACACTGCTGAGTGTGTTGCCTAGCGGTGTGTTAATTTGTGGATGATAGAGTAGTTGGTGCATGTGAGTGGTGATGTAGAGCTATACTTGATGCTGTCATTGGTGGTTAAGATGTGGTTCAGGGTATGTATTCTTAATGCACTTTATGTGAAAATGGTACACAGATACAACATCAACATACATTTTATAAACAGGAAACAAGAGTTACAATGACATATAATAGTCCATACTTTCTGCTGCGAGTAGGGTTGTGCATAATTTTGCTATACATGTGTGGCTTGAGTAAATGGGACAACATTAAGCATGCTTAGGCCCCAAAGTTTGTCTCATTTGTTAAGCATATGCATGCATGTGAAAGGAAATATGATAATTGGCTCTTCGACGTCCCTAAGAGGTGCATGCTGCAACAGAATAGGGAGCGAGTAAAGCCAGGCTTCTAAACTATCTGCAATTATGGTACATATTGATGTGGCTGCCAAGGATGCGCTCAGGGTCAGGTGAGGTGTCTTGGGATCGGCAACCATAGTTTGTGGACATTGGTGGAACAATTCTGACAGAACCACCTGGAAATCCTCTTGGTTGTGTTTTGGATTGGTTGGATGGGCAGTGCAAAAGTGCCTATGTGATTGCCAATTCTGTCTAGTAGTCATTGGACTCTAACAGAGAATATGGTGGTACCAGGCCCCTTTCACTCCCCATTGACCTTAAGCACCTGCAGCAACCCTTTGACATTTTTGACTCTGGAAATTTATGGCCTGAGAAACCGTACTTCTACTCCATGGCCTCAGTGGTGCTGGGCTCCTTGACCACAGTAACCTTGCTTCAACTTATCGATCTCGAGGGTTGTGGAGCACCTTGTCCTCTGTCACCTTGCTTCTCCTCTGCATCTTCATTGTCTGTAAGACACCTTGCAGTCAGGCACTTTATGCTGACTCCATGCCCTTGATAATACAGGATGTCCTTCATCTCAGGCACCATTCTTTGGGGGTTGGATGGTTCTGGGACTACTTAGCTCAGTGACAGCCAGTAATTATTGCAGGTAAGCGGGGCCACACACACAACTATGCATTCACACGTGCACACACACTGATTAACAGCACTCACTCAGGAAAACACATACATACATGCAGATATTCATACTCACACACACACACGCACCACATGTCAAAAAACATAAAGCTTACCTTCACTGCAGCTTTCTGAGAGGGATTCCTTGGCCGTCCCAGGCAGGGTTGAGACAGTGGCTGACCTTAGGGAAGGCAACAGTCCCTCACTCGTTGCAGAGAGGGATAGGGTCAGTGAGACTGCTGACCCCACCCCACCACACTCTGTGACAAGGTGTCACTGATTGATAATAGACCCTGGGCACTTCAGAGCTTAAAACTGAAGTGCTCTGGTCAATCAGAGATGCTCCCCCTCGTCACAATGGGGTGGGGGAGGACCTCAAGACTAGTTTGCCAGTCTGAGGAAGTCACTACTTCAGGGTTGTGAAATCTTCAGCCTGGCGAAATTCAGCTCAGGCAGCCTGACTCTCATTTAGCGCATGACTCTCTCCTGGCTGCCTGACCAGAACAAGAAGAGTGTCTGTCAGGCTGACATTTGTTCAGCGTGAAAGACACTCTTTTGGGGGAAAAAAGGTGGGGGGTGTTGATGGACAAAGGAGAAACAGCTGCCCTCATCCTCCTGGACCTATCAGCAGCCTTTGACACGGTCTGCCACCGCACCCTATCAGCACGCCTCCATGACGCCGGTATCCAAGAGAAGGCCCTGGCCTGGACCAAATCCTTCCTCTCCGGCAGAACCCAGAGCGTCCGCCTCCCACCCTTCCGCTCCAAAACCACAGAGATCATCTGCGGCGTCCCACAGGGATCCTCCCTCAGCCCGACACTGTTCAATATCTACATGGCCCCCATCGCCCAAGTCGCACGACAACACAACCTCAACATCATCTCCTACGCCGACGACACCCAGCTGATCATATCCCTCACCGAAGATCCCCACACCGCCAAAGCTAACCTCCACTGAGGAATGAAGGCCGTAGCCGACTGGATGAAGGACAGCAGACTGAAGCTGAACTCAGACAAGACGGAGGTCCTCATTCTCGGACCCACCCCATCAGCCTGGGACGACTCTTGGTGGCCCATGTCACTAAGCACAGCCCCGGAACCCACGGACTACGCACGCAACCTGGGGGTCATCCACGACTCCACTCTCTTCATGACCAGGCAAGTCAACACCGTCTCTGCGTCCTGCTTCAACACCCTCCGTATTCTCCACAGGATCTTCAAATAGATCCCCCTCGACACGAGAAAAACCGTTACCCAGGCCCTCATCACCAACAGACTCGACTACGGGAACGCCCTCTACTCAGGAACTACAAACAAGCTCCTGAGACGACTCCAACACATCCAGAACGCCTCGGACCGACTCATCCTCGATGTCCCCCGCCGCAGCCACATCACACTCCACCTGAGAGGCCTGCACTGGCTCCCCGTCAACAAAAGGATCACCTTCAAGCTCCTGATCCACGCACACAAAGCACTGCACAACACCGGACCCACCTACCTCAACAACCGACTCAGCTTCGACACCCCCACCCGAAGCCTCCGCTCAGCCAACCTCACCCTCGCCACAGTCCCCCGCATCCGAAAAACCACCAGCGGCGGCAGATCCTTCTCCTACCTCGCCGCCAAGACCTGGAACACTCTCCCCACCATCCTACGACA
Organism: Pleurodeles waltl; assembly: GCF_031143425.1. Lineage (NCBI taxonomy): Eukaryota > Metazoa > Chordata > Amphibia > Caudata > Salamandridae > Pleurodeles > Pleurodeles waltl. Next base: position 1,387,457,948 of record NC_090440.1, on the reverse strand, counting down.
GACCCAGGACCTGCTGGCCTTCAGAAGACTCCTCAAGACCTGGCTCTTCGACCAGTAGCACCCCCCCTCCCCAGCGCCTTGAGACCCTTGCGGGTATGTAGCGCGCTTTACAAATGCAGTGATTGATTGATTGATTGGTGTGACCCATCCTTCTGTATAGAGGGAGCTGCTGCTGCCTTGACCTTAGCCACCTTGCTTTGATCCCCATGTATTTGATCATGAGGGCTCTCCTTAACACTCTGTGTCAGCTCAGTAGCTGGAAGCTCCTTGACTGTAAGTACCTTGCTTTGGTTGTGTGTCCTTAATGACACTGAGACTTTTAATGTAGTCGTTGTTGCTGAAACAGCCTCTGATACAGCCTCTTTGGTGAGACAGGCAAATAGATCTAGAAATCTGAAAATATTGATCTGTCCCTTTTTTAAATTGAAGTTCAATCCTAGAAGTTAACGACTGGCAACCAGCTTTGTCCATATTCTGGGATCAGGTCATGCTGGTCATTTCCTCTTCCCAGGTCTATGATCCTGCCAGAGAGATATAACATACTAGCATATTAATTAGAGGAGCTTGTGTTCGTTATCTAGTTTCCGACTGGATGTCGGAAGGGCTTGACAAGGATAACAGGGTGGTATTGAGAGGGACTAGGAGGAAATTTGGTGTAAGGGAGAAAATGAGGGTGTCAGTCAAGATGGAGAAAGGAATAGGAAGGAGGAGGGGTGAAGTGATATGTACTGGTGTTTAGAAGTCCTGTTGTAGTGAATCTTAATTCAGTGGTGTGTTATGAGTGGGTGCGTTTTTTTGAAGTCTGAGTGTTTTGTATAGAGTGAAAAAAAAATTGAATGGTGTGTTATGAGCAGGGAGCTGTGTGGTGTGCATTAGTATGGGGTGGTGTCACGCAGATGGTGATGTTGATGGTCCCGATCAGGTGTGGTGAGGTGATGTCTGATGACAGTATTATGAAGGGCTGATTTTGGGGTGGTGTGTGGATGAAGAGGGGAAGTTTATTTTTGGCATTGCATGGTATGGAGCAATCTGATTTGGTGCAGAATGGTGTGCTGGTGCCTCCTGGGGACCATTCTTTGTAGTATAAGCATACAAGTTAGTTACATTACTTGTAATGTAGTGCATTAAGAGAGGCTTGGTAGTGTTGGTTGGTGCCGTTGTGACTATTTGAGGTGGATCATGTTATGTATCTGAGTGGCATGGGTAAGTGTTTTATATTAAGGGGTATAGACATATTAGCATAAATATAAGCGTACGTGCTTTACAGGTTGGCACAATTCACAGGGCAACTGTCACAGGACACTGTTTTATTCACTTGTCAACAATCCATACGTACAGTTGTTATCCCTCTCCAGTGTACATGAAACAGTGGAAGTGGTGTGCTGGGTGCTGGAAGTGGTATGAAAAAAGATTCAGCCATTTCTACATCAATTAAGTTGTATGTTGTGTGTCTATGTATGTATTTCTATTATGATGCCCTGAGTATGATTAGTGAGTACAGTGTCGTTAAATATTAGGGCTGGAAGCGTAATATCACGTAGCTGTTCATTACTGGGCTATGCTATGGATGACTATAGTGTGTTTTTTCATGTTGGGAGGGTTCCTTAATCCAATTTGGATTATATTACTGAATGGAGGATTAAAATGAGGATCTCATGAAAAAAAGCCTTGCATAAATCCAGGTTTGTAAACGAAAGCCCATTTTCACTCAATACCTGTCTCGCGAGGGAGGGAAAGACTACACACATAAATATTCAGGCAAGCGTAGCCCGGTCTTATCGATTGAGAACGCAGAAACATAATGAAAGTGGAGGGCAAGAAATATAAACGTGTGAATGCGTCAGTTGCCATCATATCAGGTATACGAGGCTAAAAATGTGTCACTGTTGCAGATCTTTACAATAGCCTGGACGCTCTCACAATTTATGAGCTAATGAGGTGGTTCATTGAGAAAGGGCTTTGACACTCATGACCCTAATAATTATTCTTTCTGGCCCACACAACAAATGATGTCCTGAGATGCCTGCAATAATGTAATAATCCTTTACAAACTAAAGAAAACTCCAGTATTGGAATTAATATCAATCACTCACGAACAAAACAATATTACAATCTGATTCAAAATCAATCACAGGCACAACTATACTCCAGGGTGGGTGAAAATCAACCCTGTGAATATTATATTGTAGGTTGAGCTGGAATCAGTCACAGGCCTACCAGCATGTCAAGGGGTGTCAGAATCAAACGTACACTCATAGGATTATAAACACTCTTATTCACAACAGTATGACACGGTGAGCCAAAATTATTCACATAAAAACAAATTTTAAAAGGTGAGGCAACCATAATAACACGTGCAACAACATGACCCTTTGCGACAAGGTCATGATATTGACGTCTGTTGCGCTGGAAAATCTTAAGTAATTGATCCCTGACCATTCGCCTACGCATATAAATAAAAATACTTCAAGGAGGGAAAATGGTAACAAAGTGATGCAGACCTACTAATGTCATTCAATTTGTGGTGAGCAAAAGGGCTGCGTGCTTAGAAATCTACAAGGACATCGTAATCAGTGGTGCAGCAGGTGCTGTGACTCAGGGTCATGGAGGAGAAGGAGTCCCTTCACCAAGTTATGACTGTTCTTTACTCCCCTGCCAGGGTGCAGAGGGGGCAGTGTTTCATGCTTGCCCTATTACTGTGTCATTGGAGGTGGAGAATGTAAATTACTGAATCAGGATTTGTTTCATGATGAAACAGAACCACCAATCTTGGAAGGTTGGGATTCAATACTAGCCAACATTTTGATGGGCATTGGGGGTAGGGGTGGAGGTGGGAGGTCATGTACTCAAAATACATTCAGTAAAAGTGGTTTCAATTTGCACGCTGACTTTTACTGAATACATTTGTCTTTTGCAAAATCACCTCTGTATTAATAGGTGATTTAGCAAATTACAGAATTGTAGTTTGTTGCAGTTTGACGTACCTCATAAATATTAATAAAGTATGTCTCAAATTGCGGCTCATTATGATTGGCTTCAATCACAGGCATGGTGATTTGCCTCCATCAGCAGACCACCATGACTGTAATTACTTTTCAATAAAGCAACTTTTTTTAATGTAGCCCATTTTCTTAAATGAAAAACAGGATGTTTAAAAAGAAAAATGAAATGTTTTACAAAGATGTTTTATTAGCAAACAATGGTCACGAGGACCTTTCATTAGTCCTATTTGTTTTTGTTAAACATTCACAAAGGGTGGAGAGTGCCTTAGGAACCCCTTCCCATTTGCAGGTAGGTTACCACCTCCTTTGTAGGAGTGATAAAATATAAAAGTTTAGCAACTAGATTTTGGTCACAAAGAATTATTACATACTAAACTCAGTGGGCATTTGGAAGGCACAGCCATAATGTGTCCCTTCCAAATACCAGTTCATAATGTTTTCCTAAATTCATTTAATGATTGAGAAAACATTTTCCAAATTGTTAAAAGGGCTCTGTACATTTAAAAAAGGGGTATTAACATTTGAAACCCTGTGATTTACCGAGTCCGTGGGTTTGCAAATGCTAAAACAGTTGGTACATGAGGCCCTAAGTACCCTACATTATGTATATGTATACATGTTGTCTGAATCATCTACACCATTCATACTTCTGTGAGAGGGCCGTTTAGTTATGGACCGTTTCTACAAAGTCTCTTGTAGCTGAGTGTTGAACACATCACTGCCTGGAGTTTAGAGCCATTCATAAAAAATAGCCCTTTTAGACTATTCTGGTTAATCAAAGAACCTCCAGATACGGAGGAAACATATGTGGAGCAGCAAAAAAAATCGAATTTGACAGCATTACAGGAAATCTGTGCCCTCAAGCCCGAGATTTCACCACGGGTGTAGTGAGCTTGCTCTCATATTACCAAAAGTAGAAAAACTGCGTCATAGTCACATCAAACATGATTAACATCGAACACTACGTTGTTTGTACTTCAATATTGATTAACGTTGAAACAACTCCTAAAACTTTATTAAGTTTGAAGTACACCTTGGAAATCTTTGTGTTGCTCGAAGTTGTAGCATTTTGACTTCTAAGTTGTAGAAATGTTCAAAAGCAGAAATACATTCAAAGGGCCAGTGCAGCATCTTCACAGGGGACTGTAGTCCTATTTATCCATGTGTTTACATTTCTTGTATGATGCAGAGGACCCCGCCTTTTACATCTAGTCTAAGGATTTGGTCAGTACGTCACTGTTAGATCTGTATTGCTTGGCGTCGCTGTGGGGCCTTCATTTTTGAATTAGAGTAGGATTTTGTCTGATAAATCCTCATAAACTCTCATATAATCTATATTCTATAATTAGCCTACTACAGAATTGATCATTTGTGGGTCTTTTTGAAATTGTTGAGGATGTTGACAGTGCTTAGGGATCTGTCTGTCTTCTCGAAGCGCTAGGGTGGTGGTGGCAGCCATTTTGAGCGCTTTGCTTCTGTTGATACACTCACAGGTGTCATTTTCCTACCATCCTGGAATGCAGGCTTTCCAGGTTATGCACATTACAACAACGGTGCATTTTTTGTATTCAGGTTTCTGACAGTAGCTTTCTTTAATATTGTTCTGTAATATAGTGAACGAGGTTGATTTATTGATGTTATTGTATCACCCAAGCCTGAATCCACAGCTCTCTATGCGCTCCTCCCACACTCTGACATTAATAACGAGTCAGAGTGGGTGGCACAATAGAGTCACAGCCTTTATTTACAGCTACCTGGATTGTCTTGAATGATATTAACACCCACGCAGCTTTAGTGCGTTTCTAGGAACCTGAGCAGTAACTCTCTCTCTTCAATATCTTAGAAGTGGAAACATCAATTTCTGCACTGGATCGGTGAGCCCACGAACCGTGCATTACATAGGATATGACTGGTTTTATCCAGCACTACGGGCTGCTGCAGAAAACGTCTCACAATGAATACAGTACGTTTTTTCTACATTGGTGTTTTTTGTATGAGATTACTTGTGCACAATGTAGAGGAGCCGAAGCGAGAGGTCTAAGAACTACTAAACCTCTAGCAAAGCTAGTTTACTCCAGAGGCATTTTAGGACATGGACAAAGTGGGCAATCTTCAAAAGAGCCCCTGAGAAAGTAAACTTTCTCTCCAGCTCACACCTGTGTGTTTTTGTATCATAATCCTTAACATATAATTCACTATTGTTAAGAAACAGAGGGCTGAAATAAAAAAAACACTGGGTGATAAAATTGTAATTTATTGGATACAGAGACCCTTAAAATATTTCCTGCCCGTGGCCCGATAAATCCTAAAGATGGCACTGGTTTACTCATTCTTTCGGCGTTAACGGTGGGAATGGTAAGCGATCCCATCATTTACTCTATGTCCCTCTTTTCAGTATTCAAGGTAAGGAGGGGCCACCTTAAAGGTAGAAGGTGAAAACTTCTTTGTTGGGCCCTCTGTGAGGTAGCCTTTTTGGGAGATCTAATGCTAGTGATTTCTGCGGATCCAAGTGGTCAAACAGTTAGAATGTTTTTTTTGTGAAATGGCAGTATAGCGATCCCCAAATACTCCTGGACCATCAGATAGATGCGAGGCTGATATCACCAATCACATTTCTCTGACTTACATGAAATAATCAACAGGAAGTTCTGAGATAGTTCCTGTTTTCCTAGTGAAACATAACTCTCGAAACAGTACAAATGGTAACGACCTATCACTATTGACTCAAATTCCAAAATTAACTTCATGATCTTTGACTAAATAGGTACAGTGCATAAAAAACAAAAAAATAATGCTTTTGTTTTTATCAAACTCATTTAATATGTACAAGTAAAACTACACGCTCTTTCTTCTATTTTAGTAGTTTGATTCACTTTCCGCAAGTATACTTGAACAACTCAAGCCTTTTTTTATCTAACCATAGCAAGGGCCTTTAACGAGGGGCAGAACACAGGAGAAGTCTCAACATTTAATCCTCAACCAGCAGGGATCCTGAACTGCACATTCTGACCACTAACGTGGAAGTGTCTACGATCCACCTTGTTTAAAACAAATGCTCACTGACTTGTACCTTGTGTTGTGAAATACATATCTGGCAAAAAGGAAAAAATGCAACACACCTGAACAACCAATCAAGCCAAATGCTGGGGATATGCCCTAATCTGTTTGCTGTAATGATGATTCTGTGAACCAATACGTATCCAAGTCTGAGTAGACCAGCCTGTTTTCTGCCTGACTGCCTAATGCTTGATTTACATGGGCCGGCACATTTGCTAAAGGCCATGCACATCTGGATTTGCTAACCACTGTAGGTTGGGCTGGGACCAGATTAAAGGATGTGAACAGCTGGGATTGGCCACTCACGACAATTCAGTTTGGACACAGGACCTGGTTGATGTTGGCCAGTTGTTGTGGTACATCATCAAAACACCAAATAAATTCAGTAGAAAACCAATGTTAAAGTTAAGTTAAGGTGAGCCTGGACTATAGCACTTTTAATGTATGTAAAAATAACTCATACATCTATTAAAAACACAGTTAAAGTGCTGTTATGGTTATGAATTAAAATCCAAAACTCACTAAAATTTAGCAAGTTATGGTTAAGTCTTTAATCCACAACTCATGTGACTGCCATGCAGCCCACAATTTGCACACTAATGTTAGGAACCACTTTGGAAATCTTTCTTTATTAAGAGAAATAGTGGTGGGCCTACGTCAAAGGAAAAATGAAGACAATATTTTGATAGGCCTAACTCAAACGAAAAATGAGGTAATATGTGATGTAGCGAATAAGACATTGATCGAATCAATTATTCTACTTTTATTTTTACCAGTAATGGCTAAGAATGGCATCTCTAAGTATTCTCTTCTAAAAGATTTGCGAGTGCTTTAGTATTGTTCCGCACTAGAAAATACCACGAACAGTGCTAATTTGCATTGCTGTTTGAACAAGTTCGTCTTTCTAACATAAGTACTAGTCGAGTAGGCATTTATCACCCTCATTTTTATTGGACTGGCAAAATGTTGCAGCAGCGCCTCACACAGCTTTACTGATATTAGAGGTTTTGGGATGCTGGATAATGGAGTAATACTGAATGTTTTTCTGTGCTCTGACCTTTGAAACTCACAGTATTTTATTTTGTCCTACACACATTTCTACAGGTGTTTCCAGGGAAAATGTGTATGATAAACCACCAGTTCTAAGTGCTAATTTTGCATGTTTGGTAGTCTAAATTCAGGTTCAAACTCACATTTCTGCCTAGATCGCAGTTATCAGCCTGACAGTGTGTTAGTTGGAAATTAGAGTTGATCTCATTCGAACCGTTAGAACTGGTTAGTTTTATTGACTTTTGAAGTTAACACATTGGCATATCGCCTATTCTATAATGTTAAAGTGAATCTTAAGCCTGGTATCTGGTCATCAGAGAAAGTGTAACCTTGCTTTCTTTTCACAGATCTTTTCTTTCCACTAATCATAAATTTACTTGTATCACTATTGACAGGGATCCCCTTATTGTATTGCAGCGATATGGGGCTCAGTATTGACCTCACTTCTTTAAATATCTCTTCCAGTGTGCTTTTGTCTTAAACACATACTTTTACTATGTACAGTGGTAAACAGTGCAATAAAAAATAAACATCATGGAGTGAGATGTAGTACTTCTCTGATTATTAGAACATGCTAGAAATACTGTCTAAAAACAACTGCTCTGATTTAGCGGGCCCAGTCATTCATGCCTTGTTATCTCTTTCCACAGCTTGCAGCAGGCGTGAAAGCACAGTGGCGAGGCAGCAGTGACAGAAACACGACCTCACAGGTAGTGCTCGAAGGTTGACACCATTGATTGACACCTTTCTTTGTGAAATAGATGCTCATGGTCTTCTTTTCCTCACAGTATACATACACTGGACCGTGTTCACTTGCAACCTGCTTAAACTGTCATCACTACCTAAATATTGTAGGGTAGAGTAAGCAACATTACTCACCCTTTAACCCTGATGATGTCATATGAAGTAGCCCCACACAAACCTTTACCCAGATGGTGGTTCACATCATGTTTTTGAAAACATCCTTTTTGAATTTCTGTGATACCAACATGTTTATAACCTGGTCCCAATAGCAGACTCGAGTAGCCAAATACCTAAAGCTGCAAAACCAAAGAGCATTCTTACATTAAAAGATCAGTAGTAATAATGTCATCCTCACATGGGTTTCATGGCTTTCCACACTTGCTGCAAGGGATCGGTTCCTGGTAGAAATTAGTGTTATTAAAAGTTTCCAAGCAACACCCCTTCTTCCTTATTCAGTATTTCCTGTGTTCACCTTATGGCTTTTTGCAAAAAGGTGACTGAATATGTATCTGAGCATCCTACTTTGGAAACGTTTTTTTATGTACCCCTGTCTTGCACTCTTACCTCTACAGAAACACATGATTTAATATAGCCTTAGAACCCGCCGTAGCGGGCTCTACCGGCTATTAAAGGCCCGCTCCCGAGTTAAATGCCCGAGCTGAAGGCGAGGGCATTTAACAAGGGAAAGGGCCTTTAATAGCCGGTAGAGCCCGCTACGGCGGGTTCTAAGGCTATTAGAACATTCTGCAACTCAGGGCAGAATGTTCTCTTAAAAAAAACCAAATTGCTCACGGAGCCCGAGGGGATTAGAATTCCCTCGGGCTCCATGAGGCTTTGTTCACAGCTGCTGCTGTGAACAAAGCCCATTGGAATGTTGGCGCTGCGGGCTTTTACCGGCCAGTAAAAGCCCGCAGCACTCCATTGTTTTCAATGGAGCTGCCAACTTCCAATGTTCTAATTTAGATTTATTTTAATTGTACCCCTGCTTCCGAGATCGTGTCTCTTCATTTACCATTGTTTCGGTGAAAATATTTTCTAATGTTACTCCTGAGTTTCATCCTCTCCTACAACATATTTTTATCTGTAGAGCTAGGATTACAAATAAAATGATTGCCTTCTTGGGTGGATTTGGACTTTTAGGCCAGACAGGAGAGAAGCCAAGTACTTGGTGTGAGCTGTTACTTGGCTTACAAGGCCAAAACAATCTGACTCACAAAGGGTAACATTTTTTGAGGAATCCATTTGTCACTAATGATATCAGGGCACAAGCAACAAACTTTCTCAAAGAAAATGTATGTGCTATACGTGCAGCCACTAAATGTGCACAATTAAAAATAAAGGGCCTGATTTAGAGTTCAGCAGATCGGTTACTCCAACGATGACGGATATCCCGTCCGCTGAATTATAAATCCCTCAGGAACTAATGGGATTTATATTTTGGCAGGCAAAATATCCATCACGGTTGTAACCTGTCCGCTGAAATCTAAATCACACCCAAAGTACCTAAAAAGGCAAAACAAAATAGTTACAGAAAGATGTAGAAAGTTTTCAGAGGGTTAAAACGCTTCAGCAGGAAAAGGCAAGATGCATTTAGTGCATATTGTTGCTGTAGCCTCAAGCTACTAAGATGTAGCTGCCTCGGACTATTTTAGCTATTTTCGCGTTCAGAATATTTTATTGATTTTCATAATGTTACGACAAGGAGACAAACAAAATTAACAGTAAAATAGCCATCTAAGAATATATCTTATACACTGGGAAGAAAAGTTATTATCTAAATTAGTTTTACATACAAAAACATAAATTATACAAACAATGGAAACATACTTATGGCTCCTGTGAAAATATTATTTAATATATTTTAGTTACTAAATTAGCTAACCTTAAGAAAAAGATCCAGGGTCTTCAAAATAAAATATAAAATAGAGAGTGGTTTCCTATTCTTATTGAAAGAAAAATCAATTTCATTCCTCAGAAATAGTATCCAATTTTAGCAGATTTCCAATTCATAGTATTTGATTTGTTAGCAGAAGAAATTAATAAATCAAATAATTTAGCATCCATATTGGAAAGTGGGAAAGTAGTAAATGAAGATTTACCAGTAATAATTCCATATATAAGGGAATGACCAATATAAAACATTTGTGAGATTGTGCACCAAACGTCAGACAAAAATGTACAAATAAGTAGACAAATAAAAAGCATATGTTTCATAGCACCAAATTCAAATTTAAAATTCCAGCAATCAGGTTTGTAATTTAGGTTCTCATTATATAACCGAACAGGAGTTCAATAATAGTTGTTCTGTCTGAAAGAACAGATAATTTCTCTTAAGTTTTAGAAGCAATATGACCAGGTAAACTATGTAAACCAAAATACTGCTCCTTACCTGAACATTGAAGATTTGGAATGGAACCATCGTAAGTATTGAGAATTGCATTGCACATTTTATAGTAGACCTTTAATATTCGCTAACAGGAATCTGAAATTGAACTTGTAAATCAGAAAAAGACAAAAATATATTACAGCAGCAAATATCTGAAATATAAAATATACCAGCATGGATCCAATTAAAACCCATTTTGATGTTAAATGAGGATCCAGATCAGAGAACCAAAAAACACTTTCCATTGTTAGAAAGAAAAGATGATATTTCTGAAATGAGGGGTGCCCAATCCTCCCTCTAATTTTCACATTTGTATAGTTCTGTAGTTCTTGGGACCTTATTATTCCAAATAAAGTTAACAAGGAGTTTATTAATAGTGGTGAATAAAGATTTAGGAAAAGTAACCCATAACATTTATATACATATAGCACTTGAGGACCTATTACAATTTTAACTGTTTTGATTTTCCTCCACATGTTCAGTTGAGGGAATACAATTTGTCCAATTTATCCGAAATTATAGTTAATAATTTTTATTGTATTTAAAAAATAAATACCAAGATACGTAAGATCCATAGTGTCCCTTGTAATATCTGAATGCCCAAATTCAGGTAATCCAAAATGCAGCAGCATGGCTCATTTGCAAAAAATTTAGATTTAGGTCAGCCTCAGTCTGTTTAAAAAATCTTCGCTTGCTGCCCATGCACAAAAAGAGCCAAATTTAAACTCCTTTTCCATGCACATAAACCTCTTTATAACTTAGGCCCAGTAGTAATAAGTCCTAAATTAAAATTCTACAAACCACCTCGTAATTTGAGACTGCAGAACCTAGCACTAGCTAAAGCAATGCATATTAGAAAAGTAAGGACAGGGGACCGATCTTTTTCCTATTTTGCAGCGGCCTATTGGAACTCACTGCCCCTTGACATCCGTCTTGTTACCATCAGGAAAAATGTAAAAACGTGGCTTTTTCCAGATTAAGTCTATCTAACTGTATTCTTTGCCCCTGTATTATCACGCTTTTGACACTCATGCTTTCAGTAATTTCAGTGCTGTGATACCCCTAGGGGATGAGTGTTGCACTTTATAAATTTTGTAAATAACATAAAAAATAAATAGTAATAAAACCATATTTTTGCACAGTTCTAAATCGAAATTTCAAATTAACCTTATCAAAAGCTTGTTCAGCATTTAACTCTAATAATCCTATGGGACACCAAAGTTCCTTCCACAGAAGCTGTAGTTGCAATACATCCTGAAACAAAGATAGCAGGATAGAAGAAACCGGCTTTGTGATTGTTTTATAAAACTCTGGTGATGGAATACCATCAGGACCTGGAGATGTTTTAGTGTTTAAAGATCTGATTGTACTGTAAACCTCTTCCAACATAAAAGGAGAATCAACAATACATCTGTCAGTTTGGGATAAAAAGAGTACGTTGCAATTGAGTAAGAATCGATCTAATATGGTATCTGGAATATTATGATGTTTAGTATAAAAGTTTGAATAACATTTCTGAAATTGTGCTGCTATTTCTGTGGCAGGGAGATGTAAATACTCATCTGTACGTCTTATAGCATGTATCTGTTTTTTGTCTTTCTTAATACGCAAGTTATTGGCGAAAGTGCAGCCTGATTTGTTTACATTAATTTGTTAAACGACTATTTGTTCACAAATAAAAAGACCTCCTTTTTACTGAGTAAGGTATTATATCCATAGCTTAAATTTTGTAATTTGGGTTTTGACTTGAATGTCTGCAGATAATATGAACATCTTTTCAGCTTTCGAAATTTGTTATTCTCTTCTGATAAGATTTAGGTTGAATGATTTATTCTCATGTTAGAAATAGTAACCCCTCCAGAAAAAGCTGTAAAAGCATTCCAATGAGTAGTGTTATAGGTATTCTCTGAATGATTACTGCGTAGGTGATCAGAATTAGCAAACAATACTTTGTTTTGGTTTACATCGGATTGTACAATATCAGTATTCATTTTCCATCTGGGCTTATGTTTGGTAATATCCTCAAGCATTAAAGAGAATGAAATTAATGTATGGTCTGTTTTTAAGATTGGAAATTTCATGGCATAAATACCTGGAGGAAAGTAAGTAGTCAATACGAGAATAAGTAGAATGAGCATTTGAGTAGAAAGTAAAATCCTTATCAGTGGGATATGTGAGTCTCCAATGATCAATTAATTTAGTATTAGCCAGGAAGGCTTTAAATAGGACAAAAGACTGGGGAGGACGACGTTTAACTATTGGAGTTCTATCTAAAAGTGGATCAGAAATTATAATAAAGTCACCTCCTAAAAGAAGAGGTACTTTTCCAATATTTACCATTTCTGAAGAAATAGATTTCCTATAATTTTTATTGTCTTGTGTAGGAGCATATACATTAAAAATATGAATAGTGTATTTGTCAGTTAATGTTGGCACAAACATATATCGACCATCAGAATCATGTTTACAATTTAAAATGGTCACTAGTAACTTAGAAGAGAAAAAATGGCCACCTAGTTTTTATGCCCCTGGGCATGTGATGAAACGAGAGAGCTAACCCACAATTTTGTCATCTTATGTAAATAATCTAATATTTTCCTCCTCTTTATTGGATGATAGAGACCATTAACATTTAAAGAGGCAATTTTCAAAGTGAACCTGTTAACCATAAAAAAGAAATAGGAAGGGATATGGAAGAAAATAAAACACAGGAACTAATAATATGGAGTACATAAATAAAGTAGCCCACAAAAATGACAAAACAAACATGACAGTAATAATCCTAAGAAAAAACAACACTAAATGAATATTTGAGACCGCGAAGGTACAATCTAAGTTGGCGAGCGAGCGCCATGGTACCTTTTAAAGAAAAGAAGGTTATTAGGACAGCAAAATGGCTGAATATCATGTGTCAGGTGTGGTAGTTTGAGAGTCCATTGCCACCGGAACATGAAAATCCAAATAGGCAATCAAATCTGCAGGTGAAGAAAAAGACTTAGCTATATCATTTTTCCATATTCTAATGACTGATGGATCAAACACTCCATATTTATAACATGTTTCATGAAGCAGAGGGCATGGATCAGAACATTGCTTATATAATGCAACAGTTTCCTTAGCAAAGTCTTGATGTATATCTATTTTATTGCCTTCCACCATTAAGGTTGGAATCTCCCAGACAGCATTACGTATCATTATGAGGTGATGATGATGTAACACTTTAAATATGACTTGCTGTGGTTTAGATTGGTTACGTTCACAGTGTGAGGGTACACAATGAGCGTTATCTATTTCAAACTTCTCTGATAGTTTTAATTTCAATAGGAATGGTAATACATTTCTCAAAAAGGCTCTGTGATCCTGACCCTCAGTATTCTCATTTAAATTCAAGATATACAAGTTATATTCTATTTTCCAAATACAACAACATCCTTTTCATAGATGTAATATATATAACTGAAGGTGTTAAATGAGCACTTGGAGCTTGATTATCTCATATTTTAATCTCATTATCAGAAACTTTCATCAAAAGATCTTCTAAGTCTCTTAAAATGTGTTATAGTATCAGAACAAATAGTGTCTGTGTTACTATGTATCATCACCTGAACTTCTTCCAGAATGTTTACCTTTGGCTCCTCCTGTGCTCCTGTGACTCAGTCAGTTTAGACGTAGCAGGTGGTGGTGAAGTATCTTGCTTTCTTTTGTGAAAAGTATGCAATGTGTCTTTTATGTCTGAATTGAACATATTTAAACAGTGTCAGGAACGCCAATGACTGAATTAGATATGAAATGCAACAGTAGTACTTATTATTAAAACAATACGCAATTGACCAAGGCTTTAATGGGAAAAACGGGTGTTATAGTGCTTGCAGTTTAAAAGAAAGACTCAGTATTCCTTTAATAACTGCAAAGTTTAAAAAGGCAGCACCTTTCAAAAATTTAAATGGGTTATAAAGCCCATCTTCTCTCCTCTGGATATCCCTCCTCTCAATACAGTCACTTGACAGGATTTGCAGCCCATAGGAAACTCCCTTGTCAGCCAAGGAAACCAGATGGAACATCAATAGGCTGAAGGGGGGAACTTTGTATGTATAGAATACACTTCTGAAATGGCCAAAACAATGTAATTCTGTGTCTAAAAATCGGTGCATGCACAAGTAAGGATGGAGCTCAGGGTGCCTGCCATCTTGGTTGCACACGCATATGTGTTTCACTGAGACTAATTTAAAGTAAAAACAACAAGTAAAGTAAACATATGAGTTTCTTTGGCTTCTGGGAGACAGAAAGATTCTCCCAAGTCATTAGTTTCCTTCAGTGAATTAAAACTGTATAGCTGGAATTAATTCAAAGGTAGGTTTCCATCTTGAAGCCATTGGTTCTTCACTCTTAATCCTGTGAGGTCTGCGCGGCCAGCCATTTGATGTGGTACCTTTTAAACAGAGGCCAGCAAAGGTGTCAAATGCAAAATGTGCTTAACAATTGGAATGCACTTCAGCTGAGCTCAGGCAGAATATATATGTTTTATATATTTTTTATTCCAAAACTATTAAAAGGTATTAGATAATTAGGCTTGTACTTCTTTTTTCATGTTATCACCTTTCTGTCTTAAGTTTCAGATTTTATTCAATATGAATGAGGGCTTCCAGTTGAAACTGTTAAAAACATGTAATCAAAAATACCATGTAATTTATTCTTCAATTACACAAGTGACTTGTCTTAGTAAAAGTGACAGATATGGGCTTTGAAAAATACAAATACTTAATCTTTTAAAAAGAGCATATCAAACTGGGCCAGTTCAGCATGTCTACAATCATGGCAGAGGTCAAAACACACCAAAACGTATTTGGTAGTCATGGTACATTGCAGAAAGAGGGATTTTCTTACATAGTTGTACTTCTTTACCAAGCATTCCTTTTAGAAAAATGAGTCTCTCTGATATTTCTCTGTCCTGTCATTCCATCACCCTGTAAAGCATATACAACAGTATGCATTGAAAGCTCTTGGTCACACACCAAGAACCTCTTAGCTGGCAGCGGTTCAATTAAATTGATTATGGGTAAATCTAAATGTTGCTTTTTAAATTAAACCATGCCCCAACAATGTGATTAAAGAATGTGGGAGAATGCACTCCGGTGGGGTAACCAAGTTCTCCCACACCGCCGAGGTAACATGGACGGACCACAACATTGTCCACCTCACCGTCGGTGGACTGCCTGAAGACCTGACTAAAAACCCCCACCTTCCCTTGCCGTAACTGGGGCGAAGTCACAAAATCACCATGGGTCTCCGCCTTTAAGGAAATTTGATCCATCCCCACAGACACCCTCGAGCTCTGCATTTAGAACTTCTCCAACTGGATCTCCTCAGCCGCCAAAACCATCGCCCCACTCTAGAGCAGCACAAGCAACACACCCACCAAGCAAGCCAAATGGTTCACCCCAGAACTTCTTACCCTCGGACGCCACTGCAGGAAACTAGAGAGACTTAGGTGCTTCAACAGACCCCCACCAACCTCAACTCCTTCAGGTATGCCCTCAACAGATACCACCATCGATTCAGGGAGACCAAGAAAGAAGCACTCACTACCCACAACCAGGCAAGCACCAACCACACAGAGGAACTCCTCAGCATCATCTGTGAATTCTCCTGCCTCTCTGCCACACAGAACATCATCCACCCCTCATGAGCCCTCTGCAGCACTCTCGGACTACTTTCACCAAAAGATCGCCGACATTTACAGCAACTTTGACACCCAGCATACCAACCTCGACCAGCCCTGCACCCTAACCCCCTCTCACTCCCACAGATTAGAAACAGCTCCCTACCGAGGACACCATCTCCATCCCTCCATCCACTCGGGATCCTCCCACTGACACCTGCCAGCACCACTTCTACAACATAGGAAGAGAAGTAATCAGAACCTCCCTCACAGAAATCCTCAACACCCCATCTCCATAGCCACTGTCCCAGACTTCTGGAAGCACACTGAGGTCAAGATCCTCCTGAAGAAACCCTTAGCCGACTGCAATGAGCTAAAAAACTACCATCTTGCTCCTCCCATTTCCACCAAGGTCTTAGAAAAGGCCATCAACTGCCAGCTCACAGATTACCTCAATGACAACAACTTGCTCAACCCATCCAAATCTGGCTTCCGACCCAATCACAGCACCAAGACCGCCTTGATCGGAGCAACCAACAACATCAGACACCTCGTCGACCTAGGGAGAACAGAGGCCCTCAACCTTCTTGACTTAAAGGCAGATCTCAACACCATCTCCCACCACACCCTCATCACCAGAGTCCTCAGGATTGGCATACAAGACAATGCACTAAACTGGATCTCATCCTTCTTCTCCGGCCGAACAGAGAGAAGCCTCCCCCCTCTCTTCAACCTCACACCCAAAGACATCATCTGCGGCATTCCCTAGGGCTCCTCCCTCAGCCCCACCCTCTTCAACACTTACATGACTCCACTGACAGACATCGCACGCACTCATGGACTCAACATCAATTCCTACGCTAAAGACACCAATTTCGTCCTATCCCTCACCAAGAGAGGCCTATCCCTCACCACCGATGCCGCCACACGAACCAGCTTCCAAAACACCATTAACTGACATTGCCACTTGGATGAGGACCAACTGCCTCAATTCAGACAAAATATAGATCCTCATCTTTGGGAGAAAAAAAACTCCTCCTGGGATGAAACCTGGTGGCCCGCAACCCTGAGACCCTTACCAACCACACATGCAACCTCTGGATTATCCAGGACACCCAACTGACCATAAAGCAGCAGATCAATGCGTTCTCCTCTGCCTGCTTTTACATCCTCCTCATGCTCCAAAACATCTTCTGATGGATCTCCATCTTTACCCGGAAAACAGTTGCCTAGGCCCTCATCTCCAGCCGACTTGACTACGGCAACGTGCTCTACACCGAAACCATGAAGCAGCTCATGAACCACCTCCAGACCATCCAGAATGCAGGAGCAGGACTCATCCTCAGCCTCCCCAGATGAACCAGCATCACTCCCCGCCTCAGGGCCCTCCACTGACTTCCTGTCCAGCAAAGATGCCTCTACAAGCTCCTCTTGATTGCCTACAAGGCCCTCCATAACACCGGACCCACCTACATCCACAACCCCCTCACATTCCACATAGGGAATTCAGATCAGCCACCCTCACCCAGGCCCACGTCCCCCTCATCCATCGCAAGCGCTTCTGAGGTCGCTCTTCTCCCGCCTCACTGCCAAGTCCTGGACCGACCTCCCCCTCCACCTGTGCACCTCCTCTTCTCGGAAGGACTTCTGAAAGCAACTCAAGACTTGGCCGTTCCACTTGTACCGCTGGCCGCCAAAGGCCTACAGCATCCCTCCAGCCACTGGAGTCCCCTCAGGTGACAAGCTTGCGCTTTACAAGACCTCTTTGATTGATTGATTGATTGATTGAATGTTAGTAATATTTTCAATGCCTAGTGTAAAGTTGTGTTATTATCTTGTGAAGTTGTCACTGAACACAGCAGATGAATTTCATGATATTTTTTATAGATCTGAAGTGTACCCTTCTGTTCATGCTATGCTAGATTTTCAGGTTAACCACTGACTGCATAAATGATTTTAATTTTATGTAATTTTAATCTTTGTGAATATCTTGAAAATAATCATGGATTAATCTGATCCTTATAGATGAATGTTGAAGGCTCTTGTATGAATTTTTAACGAATGGGGCTGCTTGTGAAATTTTACAAGCCGTTTTTAAGGATATCTGTGAAAATATGGACTCTTGTTTATTGTTACAGGGATGTTGACGTTAGTGGGAATGACTCGCAGCTGAAACGGGGACGGTGGAGGAAGCTACCCTGGAAGAATGCCGCTCAGTATTACTTTTCCTGGTGAAAATGGAAGAGGCGACTACAAGATAAACATGGCAGCCTTTAAACTTGAGTGTTTTGTATAATAAACACAAGCTCCACTGTGGGTTGATTTGAAACTTTGAAGACATGGCACTTTTAACTTGACAGAAAATGGCGAGGCGCAGATCTTCAGTGAAGTTCGCAATATTTGGACTGGAGCTCTTTCAGAAGTTTCTCACTTTGAAGTAGTTAGCTACACATTACCAATGTGAACTTTTTTGACTTTGTTAAAACTTTTATTGGAGTCAAACTGCTACCAGTGACATTTTAGTCAATTCATAAAGGATGTAGCTGCAAACAAAGGTAGAGAGTCAAATGGAGATACCTTTCAGTCTCTAAATGAAGATTGCCAGAATATTCACTACGTAACATTCAAAGTCTTTATTGAGGACATGGAGCCCGAGCAAAGCAGGAAGAGCACAAAAAAGTCAGAGGAAGGGATAAGAAGAAGACTGACCAAAGGAGAGGCCTTGCAGGGCAGTATTTCTTCAGCACCAGTGTTCCCAGAGCGATCCACCGCTTTACAAGAAAGCCCAGCAACTGATGTTCCATTACAGCCACAGTTCACAACTGTAAAGAGGAAAGTTGGACGTCCAAAACTTTCCAAAGGTCCGTCTTTAGAGCACTTGCATCATGCTGCCAAACTGCAGCAGCGACCCCTGTCACCAGCATTTATGTCTCCTGGAAATCCAGAGCATAGCCTCGAAGGGTCAGCTTGGCAGCTAGTGGATTCAGCCCGGCCCAGTGTGTCTGGGTCATTTGATTCTCCTGGACTACACAGCCACAGTCAGCTCATTCCTTCCCATGCACCTACTATGTCCGGAGAAGACTCACCATCAGTTCAGAAGGTGTACCTCCACCGGTCTTCTCAGGGGACACTGAAACAAGCAGAAGAGGTGCCCAAGAAAGAAAAGAAGCCTCAGAAGCCAGGGAAATACATCTGTCCGTACTGCAGCCGGCCCTGTGCTAAGCCTAGCGTGCTAGAAAAACATATCAGGTCCCATACTGGTGAGCGTCCATACCCATGCTCAGCTTGTGGGTTCTCTTTTAAGACGAAAAGCAATTTGTACAAACATAGGAAATCTCATGCTCATAGAATTAAAGCTGGGCTGGCCTCAGGACTTGAAGCAGAGATGTATCCTTCGAGCTTGGAAATGGAGGGGCTTGGTAGGGAGGAATTTGAAGAGCCAACCGAAGGTGAAAGCACCGATTCTGAAGAGGAGACTGGTATCCTGGCAAGCCATTTAGCAGACTTGCCAGCAAGACAGAAGCATAGCTTGTCACCTTGCAGCTCATATGGTACCGGAAGCCACAGTACAAGCCTTGAGCATTACTCATTGTCCCATTCCAGTATGTCTCAGTCACTTGAGGATAGCACCCAGTTTGTGGAACCATCTTCAGAGCATGCTTTGAGTCATAAACCAGAGGATACACATTCCATAAAGCAGAAACTTGCACTCCGCCTAAGCGAAAGGAAAAAGATCATAGAGGAACAACCTTTTCTTAGCCCAGGTAGCAAAGGCAGCACAGAATCTGGCTACTTTTCACGCTCAGAAAGTGCGGAACAGCAGATCAGCCCACCCAACACAAATGCAAAGTCCTATGCAGAAATCATTTTTGGGAAATGTGGTCGAATTGGGCAAAAATCTGCAACATCCCAAGGGTCACCACATGAAGATAAAGCAAGCATCTCTCTTTCTGTGCCTAGAACTCAAGTAATTGAGCACATAACCAAGCTGATAACCATCAATGAAGCTGTGGTGGACACAAGTGAAATTGACAGCGTGAAACCAAGAAGAAGTTCTTTGTCTAGACGTAGCAGCATTGAATCTCCAAAGGCTGCCTCCTTTCGAGATCCATTCCAGTTCGACATCAAGTCTTCTGGCACCACTAGCCAGTTAGATGCTTCAAAAATGTTGGCGTCTCCAGGTGAAAAGGGTAAGCCTGAGCAACCATTCTTACCCCTTCAGCATACTCATAGTACCACTGAACCTGTGCCTCTGCTAAGAAGCCACTCAATGCCTTCTTCTGCCTGCACAGTTAGTTCGCCGCATACATTTAGAGCTAGTTATTCACTAGATAACCAGTTAATGGAGTCTCCTGATGTCTTGAGCCGAAGTCATGTCTTCTCCTCTCACCCCAGAATGCTGAAACGCCAACCAGCTATCGAACTGCCAATGGGTATGGAATACAGTTCTGAAGAGTTCAGCTCAGTAAGCAAAGATGTGCTTTCCACACATGCCGAAGAGCATGAACACAAGGAAGTTGATCCGACCAAAAAGTCACGTAAGGGCCCAAAAATGAAGGGGTTAATGTATGAATGTAACATATGTGGTGCTCGATATAAAAAAAAGGATAACTATGATGCCCATAAAAAATACTACTGTTCGGAACTTCAGATTTCGATGCCTCGATCTGCACCATTGCATGCCTCAATAGAACCTGCTAGGGGTCTTGAAGAGCGTGCTCCATCGCCAGAGGCAATGCAGTACAAGATAGGCTCTAGTGTTGAACTTGCTCCATTAAGGAAAAGACGGAAAGAAAAAAGTTTTGGAGATGATGAAGATCCGCCAGGGTATGTGATTACCAAGTCTGGGCAGTCCAGCAGAACATCTGATGTTGCGTTGTGCCTATCCACAGATAGCATTATATCATCAGCAGAAGGGCATGAAGCGGCTTCTCCACCTGATACAAGCATGGATTTTAGTAGAGTAAACCAAACAATGCCTATGAGTGAGGAAATTAAAGAAAGACGAACAACGTCAAAAGAAATTTCAGTAATTCAACATACTAGCTCATTTGAAAAGTCTGAGTCCGTGGAACAGATGAGTGGCTTAGAAGACGAAGATATACCAGCTGTCCAGAGCTCATCTCAACCAGCAGCACAGCATACACGATCATTGCATGCTCTGCAGTCAAAGTTGGTGCGCCAGCCAAATATCCAGGTTCCGGAGATACTAGTCACCGAAGAGCCTGACAGACCAGAATCTGAGCGTGAGCCACTTCCAAAAGAGCAGGAAAAGGTAGAGGAGTTTCAGTGGCCTCAACGAAGTCAAACCCTGTCTCAGCTTCCAACAGAGAAGCTGCCACCCAAAAAGAAACGACTACGCTTAGCAGAAATGGCCCAGTCATCTGGTGAGTCTAGCTTCGAATCAGTAAGCCTTACCAGAAGTCCTAGCCAGGAAAGTAGTATATCACACACCTCAAGTCATTCTGTTTCATTTGAACGAGAAGAAGCTTCTGGTCAATCATCTGAAATGCTTAGCAAACCTTTTGGTACTCATATGTTGACTGTACCAACCCATCATCCTCCTCCTCATGCTCGCGAAATGCGGAGATCTGCTTCAGAGCAGACACCAAATGTTTCTCATACCCCGCAGATCTCTGAAAACCGCAGCAAATCATTTGACTATGGAAGCTTGTCATCAGCAGCTGCATCAGGTCCCACTGCCTCTTTCTCTGCCCAGGAGAAGAGAAAGTGCTTTCAGACTCGGCAGGCTTCTCTTAGTAGACACGTAGAGCATGATCCAGACTATGGTAAGGGCTGGAAAGAGAAGGAAGAAGCATTTGTATCTTCAAGTAAAGCTAGTGTCAAAAGAGGTTCCCATTCTTCTTCTCCCTCTTCCATTACACCGCTTAGAGATTATCCCAAAGAACACAGCCAGTTGAAAGAGAGTCTCGATTATACGCAGCCATTGACTGAAGCTTTGCAATTGTTTAATGCTCCCATGCCACAGGTGGCAATACAGGAAAAATCTTTGCCACTTTTTCCAGTACAGCATCTCTTGCAGCCACCAGAACTGTTTTCAACACAAGCCATGTCAGAACTCCTCGCTACCCAGTTCCCATTCCCTCAGATATCACCATCATTGTTTCAAGCACCACAGCTTCCCATTCAACATGCACTGCTCCACCCAAGCCAACTACAGATTGCACAGCAGCTGATTTCACACCCTATAGAGCTACCTTTCAGACCACATCCCCCTTATGTCCCAATGCATTACACAGGCTCTTCCCCCATCCACCCTGCATACTTTTTGCCATTGCCATCCCAGCTTGCCCTTCAGTTGCAATCAGAGGTTTGCGAACCTATGCCACAAACAAAAGCAGCCCTCTCTCCTCCAGTGCACTCCTCCACTATCTCAACATGCAAAGAGGGTACACTTCAGCCATTGCCTCTCACTACCAGCCTCCCATCCACAATGGAAACAAGATCCCAAATGGTGGTACCAGCTTGTACAGATCCTGTGATGTCTCTTGTAGTTCCTGTTAGGATTCAGACTCACATGCCATCTTATGGTAATGCAATGTATACAACTCTTTCTCAAATTCTAGTTACTCAGTCCCACTGCACTGCCTCTTCTCTTTTTATCCGTAAATTTGATGACAGCCGACATAAAGGAGTTCATGGAGTGGGCTTTGATTTGGCACAAATGATATCAGAAGATCAAAGAAGCTTCTGCCAGACTCCATACTTAAGGGTGCCCTTACCAACGATGGACAGAAGGGACTTTGTGCCCCTAGCGTCTCTGTCTGAGAGTGAATTGGGATTGGATGGCAGCACATCAACAGCTGGTGGAAGCAAGCGCATGCTTTCTCCTGCTGGAAGTTTAGAGCTCACAATGGAGACCCAGCAGCAGAAGAGAGTGAAGGAGGAGGCAGTATCGGAGTCAGAAGAAAAACTGGATTTATTGAAATCATCATCTGTGAAAGAAGCAAGTGCTGATGAAGAAAACAGCAAAGAGCAATCAAAGCTGCCCACACAAGTTGGCAGCAGAGTGGACGTAGAGGTGCCCATCAGCTCAAGCTCAGATCAGTCAATTCCCAGGGGAATTCCACATTGTTTACAGCTGACTTCTCATTCTCAATCACCGGAAGACCGCAAACAACCAGTGGGCAAGCAATATCACATCAAGCTACCCCTACAACCTGTGAAGAAAGAGGACAGTACAGAGTTTTATGATCCACAGCCTTGTAGCCCAATGAGCACATCTCCTCCAGCAGCTCTTAGTACAAGTGCAACAAGTTCAGGGGAAGGTGCAGATGTGAAAAAGGGACCCCAGTTTCCCAGTCTGCATACAACCACAAATGTCACTTGGTGCTATTTAAACTACATTAAGCCAAATCACATTCAGCAAGCTGACCGAAGGGCTTCTGTGTACGCAAGCTGGTGCATCAGCCTTTACAATCCAAACCTCCCTGGAATATCAACGAAAACAGCTCTGTCACTTCTGAGGTCAAAGCAGAAGTTGAGCAAAGAAATATACAGTATGGCCACAGTTCCCCGTCCAGAGACAGGAAGATTGGTACCCTCCAGCAAAAGGAAGCCAAAAATGTCAGAGGTAATGATGACTTTTTACTTTTTATTGGTCTTTTCATTCTGTTCGCACTCTTAATTTAATCTAGTTGCCACACGCACACCAGGCGTGTTTGCTTTGAATATGGTGCTGCATTGCATAGTAACAGTTCAACAGCCTTGATTTTGCAGAACTGTAACTTATTATTGTGGCACAAATACAGAGTGGTCCTTTGTGGGTAAATGGATGTTGACACATGGCTGTCTCACATTTATGCAGTACACTAACAGCGCATGCACAAGGGCTGTGCATTACATGTGTGATCATTCAGTACTTGTGCTGTTTTGACAGTCTGCTTATGATATTCTTGCTTTAGCTCGCTAGATACTTTCTATAAAGAATATGACAATTTTCAAAGCACTCTCCAGGGATGTGGAATTTAATAAAATATTTACTTGTCCATGGGACAGGTTGCTTCTCAAATCTATTTGTCCTGTAAAAACAAATATACTTGTCCCTTTGGCGCCTTGTAGTGCAGTGACAAATTATGGCAGCAGTCTCATTATGTAAGAGCTCTGATAATAGCCTCTAATTACTGTAATACGGCTTGAATACTTGCAATTTCAATCCCTACTATAGCAATTTCCTTATTTTGCCACTTTTCCACAGATCTACATACTGGGGCTGGAAGAAGCAGTAAGCAATAGTTTCAGGGCTGGAATGCCATTGAGTCTGCAAACCTACTAACTTGCATGTTTTAAGAATTTTCACCAGCTCTTCTAATCTTTTCCCATAATGAGAAAGGCTGGCAATTTACACCAGACAATAGCAGAAGTAGAAGTTCTTCCGGGGTTGGGGAAACAAGTGGTTGGTGGAAAAGTGAACCATGGGTGCACTTTTGTGACTTTCTTTAAGAATTAGAGGCCAGATGTAGCAAAGGTTTTTACCCATTCTCTGTCTATGGGAAAAAGTGTTCGTACATATGGCCCTAGGTCCCTAATTAGGTCTGGTGTTAATAAAGACATTTTGTTTTGATTAAACTTCTGTTTCTCTCTCTATCAGCTGGCATTTATGTGAGCGATCACATTCTGCTCTTCCATAAGGAGTATATTGGCACACAAAGTAGTTTTGTTCAATGCCAGAAACTTCTGTGGCAATCAGTGTTGTAACGAAACTGGAGATGGCCTTCCTACAAAGAACATGGAGGGACTCCTCTCTCCATTCTCCCTCAGTGCAGGTGCTGTGCTGTGTGGGCCCCCTGGAGGGGGCTGCAGGGCCTTTATTGCGCCACTGGTGGCAATGTGTGCGTATTTGAGAACAAAAAACTTTTTTTGCTTTTTGCCAATGTTTGTTACAATAGTGAGGGCCTGGCAGCTCCCAAAACAATAAAGGTTTACAAAAGCTATGTTAAAACAAGACATGCACTGACGAAACCAAAAGACTCAAAAAAATAAAATGTTGGATCATTTGGCTTTGCCAGTGCTTGTTTACTTTCATGCTTCCCATAATCTTGTTGAAAATGGTTACACTGATTTTTCCCTTAGGTATATTTTTGGACATACTATCATGCATCAACACATTTTACTAAATGACACTTCAAAGAAGTAGCACATAAAATTTCATAGTAACAAAACTTTTTTTTCCTACTTGAATTTCTTTCGTAACATTTTATTTTGAAAGCAAAGAATCATCACTCTTGCTTACAAGCTTCTGCAAACATTTGCATCTAATCAGAGAGCATTCTGGGAGCATTACACGTACACGCCTCATATTGTTAATTTTTTTCAAACATATATGGACACTTTTTTAAAAGTTTTTTTACTGGAACCACTGTCAGAAGTGCAGTGTGACCATAAAACGCTTATTTACAGTGCTCACCCTAGTAATGAAGTCTTTGAATTAATGACCCATAAATACAAGTTCGAACAGCATTAGCTTTTGGACACATATGACCTCAACTGCAGACAGTTCCCTTCTCTGCAAACTGGCAGCCAAAGGGTTTGTGCTGCAAGGGGGTTACGTCTACTTGTCATAAGGACAAAATAAACATGAAAACCTGTTGCCCTTGACCCCAAACAATATGTCCCGGGCCATAGCAATTCCACATCCCTGACTCTCTCTATTCATAAGGTGATTTCTGCTTATTATGGTGTTTTGATGTGAAAGGTTTAATTAATGGAGCAACATGTTTGGCTTTACACAGTTTGGAGAGCATTACATGTAGACCAGTTGTTCTCTTCACTCCCAGTTTCTTCTGGCTTTATCAAACTAAATCATTTTACTAGTGGAACTTTGTCTCTAATTTGATCTTTAACAAACCCTTCTCTTTCTTCCTGCAACGTTACCTCTTCACTCCTCACACTTATCCCTGGATCACCTCATGATTTTTTTAAATGGGGTTTGGGATGTGCTTTGTTTTCCATGATTCAAAAAAGACAAGCTGCTGTGACTTACCTGCCATGGGCATATTTTCACTCAACGAAAGCCTCTGCCCTCATTATTGTCACAGATTCTTGCATCATGACATTCACTGTTTGCTTACACACATAATCCTGCACTTTTGTCTCCTTGTTTCACTTAGGCACCTTGCGTTGCCCACGCACTTTATAATGCATAACTGTTGAAAGATTCATATCGTCCAGAATTTGGAGATATATCTTAAAGTCCCTCTGTTTTACAAGACCCACAGCACCATGAGTTCTCCAGTGGGTTTACAGAGTTTGAGGCATAAATATCCATGTCTGCACCACCCCACAGGTTAGGCACCAAGAAAGACTCAGGATGGGAAATATGAAGTAAAATAAATGGACATGCCTGGATACAGGGGGTGTAGGGGCACCGTTTGTATTTAGAAATATGTGGTGCACCAGGGGCACAGCCTTCACTTTTAAAAAAGAACAGAACTAAAAATAATATATACTTCAATAGGAAAGAGGGACAAAGAAACTGAAATAAAGTTTTGTCCTTATAAAATCTCAGGATGCAGTTCTGCAACAATAGAATTCATGGGAAGAATGTCACATTAAAAATAATTGTTACACATGGATAAGGAACTAGCGGACTAGGTTAACAAAAAATAAAACGCGGTTTGGGAGGTATTTCACCATGTACAAATAACCAGAAGGGGAGACTAAGAAGCTAATTAAGGGTAACCCTCAGCTTCTCTTAGTATGTCAAATAATAACACAAGAGACGGTTAGCCTAATGACTTTGTGATCTCTTTAAATTTTAGAGATCAGTTGGCTGGTCCCAATATACCACAGGATGGCCAAGGAGCCACACCCAGATGGATCAGTGCAATCTAGACATCTCATGAATATATTAGTAGGATCCTCATCCACAGCTACCAACAGTGACGTTCTTCATCATCAGATCCTCACACACTACTCCTAGTGTGAGTGAATGGGCTCAATGCAGCTTGAAACTGGAGCTCTTTTCCTAAGGGATTGCAAGTACAAGTTCAAATCTCTCTCAAATTTAAAAAGATCACAAACTAATTTGGCTAACTGTCTCTTGTGGTATGACTAGATGTATTCAGGGAAGCTGAGGGTAACTCTTAATTAGGTTCTCACTCCTCTCTTCTGGTTATTTGTGTATTGACAAGCCTAATTGTCTAACTATGAACATGAAATATACCATCTGCTTTTAAGGCGTTACTTCAGCACTCAAAAGGCACAGGCAGAGCACATCATCACACTTTGAAAATGGCACAGAATTTCGGTCTAACCTTCATGATTGAGGATATAAATGAAATTCTGGCAGGACCTTCTCTCTTGTCAAATTTGAATATCGCTCAGATTACATCACAGACACAAGACTGGGAAACATTGACCGAAAAAAGAGAAGCAGAACAAGAGTAATTCTCCATGGGGTTATAATGACTGAGTACCTCAGAGCCAATGCAGCCCCAAGAGGCTTGCTAGTAAACAAGTAGTTTCTCACCCAATTTAAGAATCAAAAACTCCACAACCATGTCAAAAGATTTTCATTTAGTAAGGTATATTCCTACTCCACACCAGAATGTAAAGCACCCAGAAATACTGACCTGTTGGATGCAAATTCACCAGATGACAGGTTTACAGACTCAGAGACATGGGGCCATGACAATGACTAAAAATGGAGAACTAACACAAGGAATAGAAGGAGTCCCTGGGCATGACCTTGGCAGGGGTCCAACTACACACCCACCCACCCACGCCACAGTACTTCCAGTCACCTTTTCCATCACATGTCCAACGGATGATGCCATGGGGGACAACTGTTTAACCCTGTGGGTCCCCCAACTTTCCCACAAAATCAGCGCCCACCTTTTTTAGCCAGGTGCCAGGACCACAGAGGAAGAACAAAAAGGGATAACAGGGTACAATGGGACACCGAAGAAATACGAATGCACAGGAGGAGCATGTCCAATACACAACATGGCCCAAGCACATCAGTAGCTTAGTGACTAATCTCACTGAAAAAACACTTACAGACACACAATTACAGGTACTGAATAAAGGTATGGGTTTTGTGCTCACACCAAATTTTGATTTCAGATACATTGCGAGCTAGTGGCCTTCTTCTGCAAATTATGTTTGAAGTCACACTTTGAGGACCTAGAAACTACACAAGAGACATATACTACAGGCTTAGGAAAGAAGTCTACATTCTATCCCCCCACACACACCACCCCAGTCGAGATAGTGACATTTGAACTGACAGGGTATACAGAAATAGATAACATTGATACAAAGATTTTGAAGCGATGCATGAGATCTGAGATACAGGAAGGCTGCGGAGCGAGGTCCAGTGCCGTTGTCGAGGATCTCATTGAAGAGAGCTTGCAACATGAAATCTGGCATTGAGGATGTGTCGTGCTGTCAGAGGGATGAGTTGTTTCTGAGGAGCTACTTGGCTGCGGTGCATAGTCTGTCATTGTCAAGGTTGCCATGGAGGAGAGATGAGAGGACCAGCGCTGAGGATGCATCGCTCAGCAGCGGTTCCAATGTGGTGATGGACTGCAGTGTGATGCTGGCCTTTGCAACAGTTCAGGTCTACTCAGCAGTGGGTATGCTTTGTTTCTGATCAGACTTGCTTTAACGAGAGATGAGAGGGTCAGCGCCGAGGATGCGTCTGCAGCAGCGGTTCAGATGTGGCGATGGACTGCAATGCAATGCTGCCTTTGCAACAGTTCAGATCCACGCAACTGCGGCGATGCGTCGTTTCTGATCAGGGTTGTGCCGCACAGCAGAGTAGATGCATTGGTTTCGCTGGATCTACAGAGACTGGCATATAACGTTAGGCCCAATTCAAGAATCGAGAACTGATGTGGCACCACTTGGTAATGTAGACTCTCTGATGGCATAGTCCAGGTGCAGGTGCAAGGTTGTTTGAACCATGTTGTGTCCCTCAGGCTTCAGAACAGGCAAGTAGCCAACTAGCTGTTGGAGTCACTCTGGGGTTCTGGATTCAGGAGATGCAGGTCCAGTTTTGACCCCCCTGCCCAGGCAAGAGGACAGCAGGTAGCAGGTCAGCGCATCAGTTCTTCTTCCTGGCAGAGTACCCACAGGTCCAGAAGTGTACTGAAGAGTTGGTGTCTGAGGTCCAGTATTTATACACGGTTGTACCTGTGAAGTGGGGGAGACACTTCTACATGTCTCCCTTTAAACGCCCCCAGGCGTCCTGCCTTCCCTGCCTGGGAACCAGGCTAACTACAGGGGGTATGCAGTCCTTTGTGTGGAGGCAGGACACAGCCTATTGAAGTGTAAGTAGGGCTCGGTCAAGCTCCGCCCACCCATCCTTCCAGTGTTGGCCCATCCTTAGCTCTCTATTGAGTGTGGCTATCTAGGAGGAATACACAAACCCAACTGTCTTATACAACCAGACTTGAGACCCAGGGACAGGCTACAAGCTATAAGTGGCTGAGGCAGGAAAAAATCTGCATATTCAAAATTGTAATTTAAAATCCAACTTTACCATAAGAGAGGATTTTTCTTTACAATCCCAAAGACACCAAACATGAACTGGTTACCTTTTCCCATTTCGAACTTACAGCTTATTGATGTACTAAAGTAACTCCAAGGGGTATGCCTTGCAGAAGTGAAAAAGGAATTTAAGAGTTTTTCACTACTTGGACATGTAAAACCTAAAAGTACATGTCCAACTTTTTAAATACATTGCATCCTGCCCTACGGGTTGTGTAGGGCGTACCCTAGGGTGACATATATGTAATAAAAAGGATGGTTTGGGCCTGGCAAAATGTTAATTTTGACAGGTCATAACGACAGTTTAAAACTTTACACACAAGCTGCAATGGCGGGACTAAGACATGTTTAAAGGGCTACTTGAGTGGGTGGCACAGTCAGTGCTGCAGGCCTACCAGCCACATGTAGTGCCACTTTACTGGGATTTACAAGTAAATTAAATATGTGCTACCTGGTTTTAAGGAATGAGCATCTGCACTCTAGCACTCAGTAGCAGTGGTAAAGTGTGCAGAGTCTTAAGGCCAACAAAAATGAGTTCAGCAGAAATGGAGGAGGGAGGCACAAGGTTTGGTGGGAAGACCCCCTAAGGCTGACATGTCTAACATACTGCATCCCTTCATTTACTCAGAAAGTAACTAAAAATATTGATCTTCAGCATCAATCCTGTTTTTTCTTCCATCGGTGGTCCTCATTGCTAGCATCCCTGTCTTTGGGCCAATATTTATCTCACCTGATGAAATCCGATACTGCTGGATCGGAAATCATTGGATGTGATAAACATCACCAAATCATCAGTTTGTACCCTGGAATAACGAGGATCTTGGTGCGCACATCACTAAAATACAGGTCCCAGTAATTATTAGGCACTTTTCCCCTGATTAATTTTGTCAGATTTGACGAGTCAAAAATTACAGGGTAAAAGTTTGAGAAGTGCTAAACTCATTATTCCAGTATGTTCGCTCACTGTGGCTCAGGTATTATTTATGCGGGCAACTCGCAATAAGGGCGTCTTTTTACATCATTTTCAGAGCACTTTAAACTGTCTCTATTTTTGTAGTCTATGTATATAAGACTATTTTAAATCCTAGCGAGCATCAGAATGTTGAGCATGCAGGCTCTTTCAAGGTAGCATTGTTCTCTACAAAAAATGTAAGGTCACTAAAAACAGATGTAATATCATTGTGGCTCCAAACATCATGAACAGGGTTAGGAAGTAGTTTAGGTGCAGAAGACGAGCATTCCTGCAGTTTGGAGTTTACTCTAGATTGCAGTGGTGATTGTGGAGTGTAGCAAACATCAAGTCACGTTCTTTGAAAAGGTAACATGCGAAATTTTAGAAATCTGTGAGGTTGAAACAGGATAAACTTTCCCCACTTTATCTGACTTCCCATGGAGCGTCCACACATCTCCAGAGTCTGGAATATGACCAGGAGCATGTCTTTGTGGTTAGTGACATATAGAAGGATGCCGTTAAGGTGAAACAAGAAGATTTTCTCTACCGAGCTAGAATCAGAGACCCGGAAGCCTCATATATCTGCGTGATCATAAACCATACATGCCAAAGGCTCTATGGTGAGGGCAACTTGGGGGGTAAGGTTGGGGGTGACAGGGGGATTTCCCTGCTGCCCCCCCCCCCCTCTATTGGGAATGGGGACGACAGGACTCTATTAACACTCACTGCTGCGGTTGGGTCCCGGTACAGTAGAGCCACCCACTTCTGAAACTTTGGGCCAAATCAAAATTTCACAGTGTCTGATGAAGATATGGCCAATGCATTGCATCAAATGAGGAAGACATGAGGTTGCTCCCTATACTGCAACTCAGCCATCTAGTTGTGGAGTCTCGTTAGACTCAGTCTATTAGATCTACCTGACATGAATCCTGACTGATTTCTACAAATCATTGGAGTTACTACTTTAAGGAGCCTTTCAGCCAATATTGCAGCCCGTATGTTGGTTTCGATATTCAGGAGTGAGATTGGGTGATAACGATAAGACTCACAGCTGTTTTGTGGCTCGCCCGCCATATGTATTACTGTTGTGGTAGCCTGCCAAATATTGGGGAGAAGGATTCCCTTCGTTTTTGCATCTAGGTATAGATTAAGGTGAGGGGGACCCAATATTCCGGTATATCTTTTAAAGAGTTAGGCCGGGAGGCCATTGTGCCCAGGGGTTATTCCTGGTTTCAGCCCAGCATTGGCAGCTTCAACCTCAGGGAGTTCACTATCTCTTTTAAGGTCCATCTGATACTTATCTGAAACCTCCGGGGTTATCACTGTTGCAATGTATTCTCTCACACGGTCAGCATTTGGGAGCGAGCTCTACATAACTATGCAACTCTGCATAATATTGGGAAAACTTTGTTATGGCTGTGTCAGTCATAAGGGTCTCTGTTGTGGGCGTCGTGAGAGTCCCCACCCATCACGCCTCCACCTCCTTCTTACTGCCACCAAGCTGCCGTATCTCAAGTATCATTTGGGCGATGATGAGTGGGAAGCATACACTGTCTTGCTTCCCTCTGCACCAGGTCTCAATACTCCCTATGGAGGACTTCCAATTGTCTAATAGTATGCAGGTCTCTCAGATCCTGGGAGGGCTTTTCTAGATGGAGCAGCTTACTTTCAAATTCTACTATCTCTTCCACATCACACTGTTTTCTCCTTGCAATTATATTTTGAGCATGGGCCCTAAGAAGTGCTTTATATGCCTCCTTTAGCATCATGGGTGACTCTACTGATCCCTCAATTTCAGTGAAATATATTTATCTGTCTATTTGTATCTCTCTTGACACTTCCTCATCCCTCAATTCCCACACATTTAGTTTCCATCCTGCTGTTTCCCCTCACCGCTTCTTGCCCACTGAGACCCAGGGCGGAGAGTGGTCTGACAGACCTGTGCCAGGTATTTGTCCTTAACCACTACACAGATCTCACCTGCAGGGAGGAATACATAGTCTAGTCTAGAAAACACCCTATGCACCCTGGAGATATATGAGTATCCCTGCTTGCTGGGGTGACAACATCGCCAAAGGTCTAAGAAACCCAATATCATGGCAAAACTCACCAGGGACTTGTCCCAATGAGTGTGCTGTATCTGGCCCTGAGCGATCTAAGGGGACATCCATGCCATTGTCAAAGTCCCCACCCACTATCTGCAGGGACAAACTTAACTCTTTTAAGATTGATGTTACTTCTTTTAGTGTGGGGGCTTGTGATTGAGGAGTGCAAAAACACTCACCAGGGTAATGTCCATTCTTCCCCACATTTACCTGGACCCCAACAAATATTCCATTCAGATCCACCCAAGTTTGGGTGACCTGGAAGGGCGGGGACTTCTTAATCAGTATCGCAACCCCCTTGAACCCCAAAGTGAACCCTGCATTGTAGTGGATCCTATTTAGTTTTATTGGGAATCAGGAGTTTGCTTAGCCTTCTGGCTTGCTGACCTGTGCCCCCGTCACCTAGTGACTTTTAACCTACTTAGCCTGCTCCGTTTTAACTCATTTATTGAATATTTCTTCCAAAATGGCTGCTATGTTTATAGTTAGGGAGATGTTTTGATTTCACATTATCAGTGCCACTCTGTGAAGGCATCACTATCAGCGTCAAAGACAAGTGATATACGTAGGTATTCACATCATGTCCCTTTCTCACTTACGTGCCACAGAACCATAATGTACTTTTGGAGGGAATTGTTTATATTATTTCCTCTGTAAGCATGCCTTCTTATCTATTGTTTGGAAGCATACCTGCATCAGGGGTCTTATAAATACATCTCACTCAGACATGGTTATCAGAGGGATTCTTACCAGATGCCATCTACGCTATCTATGCTACACGTTGCCTTGATGCAGACCCAGCCTTCATGTCCCCATGGAGTCTGATCTATAGACTTCATTCCAAGGTAACAAGGATTGGGAGGCTCTTCTCATTGACATGGTACTGGCAGATTAGGTTTATCACACCTAGCTCTCTTTAGGTTAGAGATTAGGTTCTCCATGCTAGTGTATTAGGGCCTACTTCACATCTTACGTTAATGCAAGATGGTGGGGGTCTTTATAAACATGACTCTAGTTTTTACAATTCTGCTTCTTGCATTGTTCATTATCCTAATCATTGCAGCTCACACATTGTACAGTAGATTGCAGTCTTCGTAAACCTATTGAAAACTTTACTGCATATCCTTCATTGCCCGTATGTGACTGAGACTTATTGCTCATGTAAAAAAAGGGTAATCTCTGTTTAACCACAGCTCCCCTGAGATATCACACTCTTGAGTCCATGTATAAAGGCTGCCAGAAATCACCTTTATCTGTTTAAGTGTTTGGTGAGGTACTGCTTGTGAGCCGGGAGGGTTGGGCTGACAGTTGCAACTTGTTGTAGGATTGGCCTAGTCACCTACAAACAAAAGTGCTGTCATCCCTAAACCAGCATTCTTGCCTAGAGCAAGAGTCCCACTATGATAACATATGCTAGTGTCCGGTATTCCCCTTAACTCAGGAAGGTGCAGTGTGTCCCACGCAAAAGGGCCTTCTGAAGGAGGACTACACTGGGTTTAAGTCTGCAGAGGCATTGGGTTACCAGCCCTCTCTTTGCCATATTGCCCAGCTGTTAGACCTGGCATCCTTGGCGTTGTCTCCACTGTCTTTTTTTCCCATGTTTTGACTGTGTGCTGGACTCTTTGTTGTTTTTGGTACTCTGGGCATTTTACCAGTGCCGACCAGTGCTGAAGTGCAAGTGCTTCTGTGTAAAGTGTATGTGTAATTGGCTTTTTCATGATTGGCATATTTTATTTACTAGTAAGTCCCTAGAAAAATTCACAAGAGGTGCCCACAGCCAGTAAATCAAATGCTACTTGTGGGCCTGCAGCACCGGTTGAGCCACCCACCTTAGTAGTCCTGCAAACTTGGCCCAGGTCTGCCACTGCAGTGTCTGCGTGCAGTTTAAAACTTCCAATTCAACCTAGCAAGTGACCTACTTGCCAGGCCTAAACCTTCTGTTTTTATACATGTAAGACACCCCTAAGGTAGGCCCTATGTTGCCCCATGGGCAGGGTGCAGTGCATGTTAAAGGTGGGACATGTACTGATGTGTTTTACATGTCAACAGTGAAATACTGCCAAATTTGGTGTTCACTGTTGCAAGGGCTATCTCTCGCATAGGTTAACTTGGTGTAGGAGGCTGGCCTGGTTTGTAGTGGGTACAAAGGGGTACTTACACTCTACACCAGGTCCAGGTATCCCTTATTAGTGTAGAAGAGGTGTCTAGCAGCTTTGGCTGATAGAAAAGGGTAGCTTAGCAGAGCAGCATAGGCTGAACTAGGAGACATGCAAAGTTTCCACTATACCACTGGTGTCATATGCATAATATCATACGAAAACACAATAAACAGATAAACTAAAAATAAAGGTACTTTATTTTGATGACAATATGCCAAAAGTATCTCAGTGAGTACCCTCAGTATGAGGATAGCAAATATACACAAGATATATGTACACAATACCAAAAATATGCAGTAATAGCAATAGAAAGCAATGCAAGCAATGTACAGTCACAATAGATTGCAATGAGAGCACATAGGTATAGGGGCAACACAAACCATATACTCCAAAAGTGGAATGCGAACCACAAATGGATCCCAAACCTTTGTGAGCTTGTAGAGGGTCGCTGGGACTGTAAGAAAACAGTGAGGGTTAGAAAAATAGCCCACCCAAAGACCCTGAAAAGTAGGTGTAAAGTGCACCTAAGTTCCCCAGAGAGCACAGAAGTCGTGATAGGGGAATTCTGCTAGGAAGACCAACACCAGCAATGCAACAATGATGGATTTCCGGACGAGAGTACCTGTGAAACAAGGGGACCAAGTCCAAGAGTCGCGACAAAGTCGAGATTGGGCAGATGCCCAGGAAATGCCAGCTGAGGGTGCAAAGAAGCTGCCACCGGATGGTAGAAGCTGTGGATTCTGCAAGAACGAAGAGGACTAGGAACTTCCCCTTTGGAGGATGGATGTCCCACGTCGTGAAGAAGCTTGCAGAGGTGTTCCCACGCAGAAAGACCGCAAACAAGCCTTGCTAGCTGCAAGGGTCGCACTTAGGGTTTTTGGATGCTGCTGTGGCCCAGGAGGGACCAGGATCTCGCCAATTGCGTGAGGAGACAGAGGGGGCGCCCAGCAAGACAAGGAGCCCTCTCAGAAGCAGGCAGCACCCGCAGAAGTGCCGGAACAGGCACTACGAAGAAGAGTGAACCGGAGCTCACCCGAAGTCACAAAAGAAGGTCCCACGACGCCGGAGGTCGTGCACTGCAGGTTAGAGTGTCGGGGACCCAGGCTTGGCTGTGCACAAAGGAAATCCTGGAAGAGTGCACAGGAGCCGGAGCAGCTGCAAATCACGCGGTACCCAGCAATGCAGTCTAGCGTTGTGAGGCAAGGACTTACCTCCACCAAACTTGGACTGAAGAGTCACTGGACTGTGGGAGTCACTTGGACAGAGTTGCTGAGTTCCAGGGACCACGCTCGTGCTGAGAGGGGACCCAGAGGACCCAGAGGACCGGTGATGCAGTCTTTTGGTGCCTGCGGTTGCAGGGGGAAGATTCCGTCGACCCACGGGAGATTTCTTCGGAGCTTCTAGTGCAGAGAGGAGGCAGACTACCCCCACAGCATGCACCACCAGGAAAACAGTCGAGAAGGCGGCAGGATCAGCGATACAAGGTTGCAGTAGTCATCTTTGCTACTTTGTTGTGGTTTTGCAGGCGTCCCGAGCAGTCAGCGGTCGATTCCTTGGCAGAAGGTGAAGAGAGAGATGCAGAGGAACTCTGATGAGCTCTTGCATTCGTTATCTAAAGAATTCCCCAAAGCAGAGACCCTAAATAGCCAGAAAAGGAGGTTTGTCTACTTAGGAAGGAGGATAGGCTAGCAACACAGGTAAGAGCCTATCAGAAGGAGTCTCTGACGTCACCTGCTGGCCCTGGCCACTCAGAGCAGTCCAGTGTGCCAGCAGCACCTCTGTTTCCAAGATGGCAGAGGTCTGGAGCACACTGGAGGAGCTCTGGGCACCTCCCAGGGGAGGTACAGGTCGGGGGAGTGGTCACTCCCCTTTCCTTTGTCCAGTTTCGCGCCAGAGCAGGGCTGGGGGATCCCTGAACCGGTGTAGACTGGCTTATGCAGAGATGGGCACCATCTGTGCCCATCAAAGCATTTCCAGAGGCTGGGGGAGGCTACTCCTCCCCAGCCCTGACACCTTTTTCTAAAGGGAGAGGGTGTAACACCATCTCTCTGAGGAAGTCCTTTGTTCTGCCTTCCTGGGCCAGGCCTGGCTGGACCCCAGGAGGGCAGAAACCTGTCTGAAGGGTTGGCAGCAGCAGCAGCTGCAGTGAAACCCCGGGAAAGGTAGTTTGGCAGTACCCAGGTCTGTGCTAGAGACTCGGGGGATCATGGAATTGTCTCCAATGATCTAATGACAATTCCATGATCTTAGACATGTTACATGGCCATGTTCGGAGTTACCATTGTGACGCTGTACATAGGTAGTGACCTATGTACAGTGCACGCGTGTAATGGTGTCCCCGCACTCACAAAGTCCGGGGAATTTGCCCTGAACGATGTGGGGGCACCTTGGCTAGTGCCAGGGTGCCCACACACTAAGTAACTTAGCACCCAACCTTTATCAGGTAAAGGTTAGACATATAGGTGACTTACAAGTTACTTAAGTGCAGTGGTAAATGGCTGTGAAATAACGTGGATGTTATTTCACTCAGGCTGCAGTGGCAGGCCTGTGTAAGAATTGTCAGAGCTCCCTATGGGTGGCAAAAGAAATGCTGCAGCCCATAGGGATCTCCTGGAACCCCAAAACCCTGGGTACCTCAGTACCATATACTAGGGGATTATAAGGGTGTTCCAGTATGCCAATGTGAATTGGTGAAATTGGTCACTAGCCTGTTAGTGACAATTTGTAAAGAGAGAGCATAACCACTGAGGTTCTGGTTAGCAGAGCCTCAGTGAGACAGTTAGGCATCACACAGGGGACACATACATATAGGCCACAAACTTATGAGCACTGGGGTCCTGGCTAGCAGGGTCCCAGTGACACATAACAAACATACTGAAAACATAGGGTTTTCACTATGAGCACTGGGCCCTGGCTAGCAGGATTCCAGTGAGACAGTGAAAACACCCTTACATATACTCACAAACAGGCCAAAAGTGGGGGTAACAAGGCTAGAAAGAGGCTACTTTCTCACACTTGGGGGCTGCCTTTAAGTATTTTTAAAGTGCAGATTCCCTTTGAGAGCATATTGAAATATGGAGTTTGGTGTCTCTGGACTCACAATATGTGAGTTGTTTTTTAGATTGTTAGTTTGAAAATGCCACTTCTAGAAAGTAGGCATTTTCTTGCTTTAACCATTCTGTGACTGCCTGTTTGTGGATTCCTTGTCTGGGTCAGACTGACAGTTGGGCTGTTTGTGTCGAGACGGGACACTCACCTGAAAAGCAGGATGTCTGCAGGGGCGATGTTATGCCCCCGACCTCCTGGAACACCTCTCGGCACTTCCTGGTGGACACAGAAACCCTGGCAGGTGTCCCAAAAGGAAAGGGGGCGTGGAAGAGAAAGAGACAAAACATTGCCACGTCTTGCTGGTCCAGCCAGGCACCCTTTAGCTTCGGGGGGCAGGTCGTTGTTGACAGAGTGATAGTAGTTAGTGCACTCAACTTCCTTGAAACTGAATCTCTCTGATATGGGCACAGGAGCAGTAGAAGAACACCGGGATGCTCCAGCACTTTTCTTGGATAATAATAACTGTTGGCACAATTACTAACACTGCATTACCAAAAACCCAAACTGAGTACCATAACAATAAGTACTGCAACACTAGGGCTGGCTTCACAGAGATTCACTGTTGCACACAACAATTAGAACTGTGGTTGCACTTATCATGCACAAGAAAGACAAACAAGGACATTAATTATATCACATATAACTTTCCTGCATGCATAGGGTTAAACTAAAAGGAACAAAAACTATCCAAGAAATACAAATGTCCACTCTGGGTTCAAACAGTAAGGGTGGCACAGTTTGGTTTGGTTTCACACTGTGTGTGAAAAACCCTTCTAAAAGCAAATTCCTCAAACCTGAAACACAGGCATGAATGACACAATTTAAATCCAAGAGTTATGCTATTAGAGAAAGAAAAGTCACGTAAATGTTCTTTTAAAATTGCACTGTCACTTTTTGTAGTACTTGTGCTCAAACAGATTTCCTGAAGCACATTTAGGCAAGTAACTACAATAATAATGTAGATTTTTCAGAAATGCATTTGTCTTTCAAGATAAGCACTCTGCCAAAATACGAGGTTTGAAATACACCAGCTGTTCTAGGAAAGTGCGGCGCTCAAAGAACAAACTCCCTGGACAATACTAGTCACTTAGCTGCAGTCTTTTCCGGAGTGTTGGAGGAATGCCTGGTGTCAGCTGGTATAGGAACGAAGAAAAGAATTCCCTCAAATGTCCTGAATACAAGGACGACATCAGGGACTGGACTGACAAATCAGATGCTGAGATCAGGAAGCAAAACAAAGCCAAGCAGGGAGGCATGTTTCACTCTGCTATTTATAGCCAATCAGGAAAGCAGTTGAGTTTCCACATGTGGATGAGTCACCACACCCAGTTAGAAGCACATGTCTACACCACACCCAATTAGAAGCACGTCTACACCTGCTCACATTATCAAACAAGCATTGGTAAAACCAATTGTGTAACACAGCACATTATGTTTACTTAGAAACATCAAGGTTTAACCAAGAACAGAGATATGATTTAACCCTAACCCCTGCGCATGCTGACAGATAACGCAGGAGGCACCTTGGGGATTCCTGACAGTTTTTGACTCTCCTCTAGACAGTGACACAAAGGGAGCTGGGGTGTAGCCTGCATATCCTGATGAGCCATCTGAGCTAGGGTGGAGGGAGGAGTGGTCACTTTCACCTGAATGGGCTGTGCCTGCCCTCACACAGTGCAGTCTCCAACCCCCTGGTGTGTGTCTGGGACCTGGGCAAGGAAGGATCTTGTGAACAACAGAGACTGTCCTTTGAAGTTTGCCTACTTCAAATGCTGAAAGGGGTATAAGTAACCCCAGACTTTAGATCACTTCTGGAACCAAGAGGAACCTCTGCCATGGAGATGAGCTGGAGAGTTGAGGAGCAGTGCTGCTTCTGCCTGTGAAAGGGGGCAAAGACTGGACTTTGTTGTGCATTCCTGCTTGAGAAGAATCTCCAAGGGCTTGAACGGAACTTGCCTCCTGTTTTGAAATCTCAGGGCCATCAAATACTTCCTCTGCTAGCACCTGGACTCTCTGCTGAGACTCCTGCCCTGCCAAGTGGTGCCCTATCCAGTCCTTGGGCCCTTTAAAGGTGAAGGTGGCAGATCAAGAGCTGAAATCTACGCACAGAACGCCGTGCAGGGAAATACAACAAGGGTGATAAAGGATGCGCCACCTGCTTCGCGGCTGAAATCGATGCTCCACCTACTTCAACTGGAGAAATGCTGCAACACCCGCTTGCAGCTGCTACAACGCAAACCCCATGCAGCGCAGTTTTCTAACACCGTGCAACTGGATTTCTCACACATCATCCCTGTGCGTCAAAGTCATTGTGACCCGGCGCGGATCCGAGCTGCCCTGTCTGGTAATCGACTCATCACTCTCTTGCAAAGGAGAAAAACGAAGCATCGCCTGCCCAAACAGAGGAAACAACGCACGATCTCACTTGCGATTAATTAATCAACGCATCACTGACTTTTTCAATGCACGCTCACCCGTGTGCATTTATTTTTGATGCAAACCAGGTACTTTGTGTTACAACAATGTTTCCATTGTTTTCTATGGAGTAAGACTCTTATTCTTTTGAAAATTCATATCTTGATTTGTGTATGTTGGATTTTTGTCCGTTTGTTAGCTTTATTTCGGTAAATATAAATACCATAAAAGCACACCACAAATCACAAATTCATAATTTTACAAAACAACAAGCTATGTATAAAAATCCTCAGAAATAAAATGTTGAACTACATAAAAAACTTTGAACATAAACATTTTCCATCTAAATATTCATACCATGTTATGGGATCATGCGAAAATGCAGAATTTTTCATAATGGGTATCAGGAGTCAAATACATACCTAACTAGAAATAACAGATAAAATAAGAATAAAACATTTCTATTTAAAAAGTATAAGAATATATAAACTTAAAAAATTCATTGGACAATAAAAAGTGATAAATGCATACATTAAAATTCATGAGTGAGTTCATCAGTGGCCACTCCCAACGTCTATTGTGAAATTTTCCCCTATTTTTTTTAAGCATATACAATCTGCAATGCCAAATAGAGTCTAAGTATTTTGCCAAACAACAAGCCACTAAAACAGATGGATCAGATTTAAGAACTCTCAGAGCCAGTAGACAATTCCTAAAACCCATTTTTCTACATAATGGAATAATTATGGATTCTTCCCTGGCACAGCCCATCGGGCACATCTTAGAAGTACAACTAGTATTAGTCCATTTGTGTGTTAGGATGCGCAAAGTAAGAGAACCTGTCCTAAATCTGGTATACAATGCACGTGCACGTGGAGAAAGTACTGTGTCCATATATTGCTCAGATTCATAGTGGCATTTGATTTTTAAAAAGCTGCCAGTCATAGATAATGATGAGACTGCAGAAAGTTGTGTAAGTTGGACATTGAGCCAAAATGCATCCTTCAGTGTCTGTGTAGCGTTTTTGGAATAGATGACGGATCCTTCCAGTATGCCTCCAAACTAAGTAGTACGAAAGTCCGTTCTACGTACGCACACCACTTGATTTTTAGGCTAGTGTTATTGGCCATCAAGTTAGCTAGCCCGCATCTATAGGGAGTAAGAGAATCTAGTGACCATAGGTGAATCCAAAACAGCAGAGGCCTGAGAGCAGCGATCTGGCTAATGGGAGACAAATTTAGATTAGCATTGGGGTACTGGAGGGAACTCTTAACAACAACCTTGAGAAAG
Organism: Pleurodeles waltl; assembly: GCF_031143425.1. Lineage (NCBI taxonomy): Eukaryota > Metazoa > Chordata > Amphibia > Caudata > Salamandridae > Pleurodeles > Pleurodeles waltl. Next base: position 1,387,416,506 of record NC_090440.1, on the reverse strand, counting down.
AGTTTTCCACCCTTGTCAGATCGTCTAAATTGCAATGGCCCCACAATTCAGCTCCATAAAGCCCCCCCCCCCTGCATGCGATTTATAAATTTCAATAGCGGGCGCCATGGCGAAGCTGGGAGATCTAGCTGCAAATCTTACAATGCCACTCGCCCATTGTTTCAAGCTGAGGTTTGCTTTCCGGAGATGGGAATGCCACTTATGTGAGTCTTCTAGTTTTAGACCTAGGTAGTCAAAATCACCAACTCTTTCCAGCGCGGCACCCTCTAGGTAAATAGGTCGCTGCATCCTGCCTTTTTTATCCCCGAACACCATACATTTAGTTTTTAGTCGATTGATTTCCAGGCCATGGTCATTACAGAAATCCTTGAACCTCGAGAGCAGGGTTGAAAGGCCTGTAGCTGTTTGGGATATCACCAAGGTGTCATCGCCAAATAGGAGGCAAGGAATCTTCTGCCCTCCTATTTTGGGGGCATCATTGGAACACTCCATGAGATAGGGAATGCATGCATTTATGAACAGAAGGAATAAAGCAGGGGCGAATACACAGCCTTGTCTCACGCCACGAGCAGTAGGAAATTCTTCAGTTAATTCACCTTGCCGACCCCATCTAATTCTGGCATCATTACCAGTATAGAGATCTCTAATGATATTTAAAATAGAGGAGGGGACTCCCAGTTTAGTCAAGACCTCCCACAATTTGTAGCGGGGTACTAAATCGAAAGCTGATTTTAAATCAACAAATGCTACGAATAGATGACCTAAGTCCACATCTACAACTTTCCATTTAATGGAAATAAAGCGGAAAATCTGGTCTATTGTACTGACTTTTTCCCTGAAGCCCGCTTGGAGGTGGTTTAGGATTTGGTTTTCCACTATCCATTTCCTCAGCCTGCTCAACAATTGGTGGCAAAATATTTTTTGAAGATAATCAAGACGGCTGATAGGTCTCCCGGGGAATTCCTCTCTCCTTTCTTGTAGATGGGCACGATGATTGCCTCTTTCCATGAGTCAGGGTAGGATCTAGTAGTCAGAATGGCGTTAGAAAGCCTATTAATATATGGACTCCAGATGTTCTGGTCCGCTTTAAACATATCTGAGGGGATCCCATCCGACCCTGCGGCTTTCGCTGCTTTTTGAGCAGTAATGGCCAGCGCAGTTTCATTCAATGTGAAGGGAGGCAAGGAGGACATAGGCGAGTAAGATGCTGTCAGCTCTCCCAAACTTGGTACATCACAGACCAGTGAGGAGCCATACAGTTCCTTAAAATGGGAAAGCCAGGCATCAGGAGTAATATGGGACTCCAGATAAGGTGCTCGCTTCTGGTCGCTACGAGAGACCAGAAGCCAGAACCGTTTGGAGTCGTGGACCCTAGCTGCCTCAGATAATTCGCTCCAAAGCCCCTCTTCATACTCATGTTTGCTCTTATTACATGTAGAAACATAATGGCGCCTAGCATTGATAATACCTACTCTATCCTTTGTCCTTAACACATTAACCAAGGTATTTTTAGCCTCTCTACACCTCTTGTTGAACCATTTGCTGCAGGGTTGAGCACAAAAGTTAGTCAATGGCCTAACACATTTAGAAAACAGCTCTTTCAGGATTGCAAAGAGGTCCAAATGTAAAGACGTAACTTCAGTTGGGGCAAATATAAGGCTATCGTCAAATAACTGGTGGGTAGAGATTAAAGCACACAGTTTATCTCGAAGCTTGTTCGAGCTCTGAAAGGAGTCCCATCTTACTGTACGCCTATTGCTAGACAACTCCATGTCACCAGAAGGAGCAGAAGAAAATACAGCTCCTGCTAAAAAGATCTCTTATACGTAATCTGGAGAGGGGCGTGGTCACTAGTATGTGGATTACCCACTTCCACATCTGATATGTGGTACCAAACTCTTAAATTAAAGAAAATGTAATCCAGTTTATTACTATATAAACCCCTGAAGAAAGTTGGTCTGGCAGGAGTATCAGCTGGAAAGCGGCCATTGCGAAGACGGAGACCATGAAGTATCATAAGGTCTATTATCTGCGTAGCCATAATACAAGGTTTATATGAATTTTGTTGTATGGGATGGGGGGGATATTCCATATGCTATCTTCAGGCTGTATAACCTCTATGAGGTCTGGATTAAGTTTGAGTTGGACGTTAAAATCCCCTACTATTATAATATGGTATTTTAAACGGAGGTCCGGGATTAAAGTATTCAAAAGCTCAATAGTAATTAAACGATGGTTGGAAGGACCCGGCCTACTGTAGATATTTAATCAAAGAACAGGGGAGCCCGAGATTGGTTGGATGACAATAGCTAAAATATCAGGGGAGTCTACATATACCTCCTTAATTCCTCCCACCTCTTTCGGTTTTACCCAGGTATATAAGCCCCCTACTGCCCTACCTGCTAAAGATGGCTTAGCTGGTTTAAAAAAAGGAGCTAAACCCCTGTCTATATGTGCAGTGTGTTGCCCAAGTTTCCTGAAACATACAGGCATTAAAGTTTTCGACATATGCCCCCCACTCAATGTCAGCAAGTTTGCCATTGATGCCAGCCACGTTCCAGGTCAGAAGTTTTGCTGTCGCCTGAGCAGTGGAACAGCTTAATTTCCTGAGGATGTCATCTGGGGGATGGCTGTCAATGAGCTTCACCGGAGGTGAATTTGTAAAATTATTAGTAATATCAGATTGTAATTCCAGAGATGGTACAACACCTGGACTGGGTGAATTAGGTAAAGGACCTATAGCCGGTGAATCTAGGCTAAAAATGGAAATACAAGAGTTAGGAAGACATAGTCAATCAATGTACCCCCCTGGAAATCAAGTTTGCATGCTGTTTGGCCACCAGGAACAGGACCAGCGCTAATCATAGGAGCTGAATCAGATGGTATGCCTTTGAAAACCTGATGGCCTAATGGCCTGAAGTCTTGATAGTCTGCAGAACGTCTCGGAGCAAAATTGGCTGTTCTGGAGGAAGGATTCAGCTGCATGTGACTAGCAGAAGGGCGGCTATCGCTGAGAAAGATAGCAGAAGACTTCCTGTTTGTGTTACGTGCTTACATATCTAGGAGACCTGTTACCAAATGGGGATTTTTAAAATTGAGTTTTATGAACTCCCAGCCACCAGGTAAGCCATTCACTCATTCAGCAGATAAAATATCATCATGGATAACTGAGCCACAGCCTTTGACGTGTCTCAACCAGTGCGAGACCTTGTTGACGAGTGAGTCTTTGTCTTCTCGCGTGTTTGGAGACAAAGATGGAACATTACACATATATATATAGTTATTATTAGTTAGATATGGATTCCGACAAAAAGCTTTTGTGGTGTCCCATTTAAGAAGAACATTAGAAGAAATAGAAGTGTTACTTTCGGAAGGGGGGACATGCCAGCTGTAGAGACACTGCCTTTCCATAGGGCCTGCTGCACTTGCTGGCGGTGGCAGGGGCCGAGTTGACAAGACGCCTTTTACAAGCGGATGTTTAATTGTCACAGGATTTGGCTTAGGCTCGCAAGTAAGGAGAAGATGTTTGCTTTTGAGAAGAGTGGTGATCTCAAGCAGTAAAGATTTCAGCTTGCCTACTTCGCTCTTGAGACTAGACACCAGTGCTAGCAAGTCATCTTGCAGGGGAGCGCTCTCCGTATGTGACAGACTCATGGGAGTTAGTCGAGGATTTTCCAAATCTTGGGGGGCCAAGGGGGAAAAACGGTTAGAGCAGGGAATTGTGAAATTCGTTGCGTTGGCTTTTAATGCTTCAGATTCGAGATGAGATGCAAAGAGAGTAGGAGAACTGGTGATTTTAGTAGAGCCTTGGGAGGCTAACATCTGGTAAGGAGAAGTAGCGATTTGCAAATTGGGAGCAATATGCGATCTTGAAGTTAGAAACGGAATGAGAGTACCGGTTTTCGGCTCCTTTCGTCAAACTCTTGCCTTATTATTTAAGATCTGTTCCACCTCTTCAATCAGGTCGTCAATTTCCTTAGCAACACAATTGGTGTTGGGTAGCGTGGCCTTATTGGTTTTTGGTATCTTAGATTTGACAGAGCCCAATGCAGGGCTGCCTTTCGCCTTGCTCTTCCCCATTAAAGAGTGAAACTACAACACAATGTAAAAGGAAGATTTTTAGAATAATAGCCACCACTAAGTAGCCTGATGCCGTACCTTAGGGCCCAGAGGGGGGGCACAGCCCGGCTTCCTTCGGTCTCTGACGGGCACAGACGGGCCCGCCCTTGGCCCGGGCTTCGCCCGGGTGCGTCCCGCAAAGAGGTGATGGGTGGTGCGCTTTATAGCACCTGCGTTGTTGTTTGAGTAGCCCCAGGTGAGGGGCAGCAGGAGAAAGGAGCCTGGGACTTGGAGTCCCACCAGGCTCAATGCGGAAGACAGGACCGGTGATGCGCGCTGCGCTTTATGGCGCCCGAGTTGTTGTTTGAGTAGCCCCAGGTGAGGGGCAGCAGGAGAGAGGAGCCTGGGACTTGGAGTCCCACCAGGCTCAATGCGGTTTTCTATGGAGTAAGACTCCTATTCTTTTGAAAATTCATGTCTTGATTTGTGTATGTTGGATTTTTGTCATTTTGGTCTTGTTTGTTTTAGATAAATATTACCTATTCTTCTAAGCTGATGTGGTGTCCATTTTGTAGTGTTTCACTGTATTACTGCGTGTGTTGGTACAAATACTTTACACATTGTTTCTGAGATAAGCCTGACTGCTTGTGCCAAGCTACCAAGGGCGTAAGCAGGGGTTATCTAAGTGTGTTTCTTCATTGCCCTGACTAGAGTCCCCGCTTGGACAGAGTGCAAACTGACTGCCAAGCAGAGACCTCATTTCTAACGCCAGCCCATTGGCATTTCAGGACAAAATGGAGAGTTGTGTGTCTTCTAGTGATTCACCCCATGTCGTGGACAGCATTGTGCATGGAAGTCATTAGATGTCCTTCCCAGAATCTAAGCATTGTAGGACCCATTTTATCTTTAAGAAATTTGAACTCAGGACAACAACAGCAACAAACGCAGGGACATTCTGTTGCCCCCACCCCCACAAATTCCAACTAGAACAAAACATTGTAGACAGTCTCACTCGACCTCTCCCACCCCCCACACACATATATATATATATATAAATATATATCCCTGATGCGGCGCCTCCGAGTCACTAATCCCACTCTACCTTGTCGTGTGCATCTCTTCTCCTCCCTGTCAAGGGTAGGATTTTCTCTTCCTTCCCATAGACCAAAGTTTGGTCCTGGCCCCCAGACCCCTTGGCCACGCGGATGATCTTTGAACACTTGGAGCTGGGAGCGTTACTCCAGCCACTGCCAGGCGTCCTCCAGCGTAAGAAAAATGAAGGCCTTTTTTCTGGAATACCACCTTTAATTTTATAGGGAACAGTAACATATATTGGAGCTGCAGGGAGTGCAGCTTGGCCTTTTCTGCATAAAATGTCTTTCTCTGTTTCTGCACCTCCCTGGAGTAGCCCGGGAATAGAATAACGGTCGAGGCTTCATATTTGGCGACACCCTTCTGTCTCACCTCCTTGAGGATTGCATCCTATGATGAATTTTTTTTTTTTCCAATAATCGGACATGGAGTGGCACCAGCTGGGGGCTTAGCACCCTGTGTACCCGTTCTATGAAAAAGCATATGAAAAAATGTTCGGCTGTAAAGGTAGATCAAAGCCACTGTCCAAGGAACTACACCATATTACCCTTCTCAATCCCCTCCTGAAGCCCTACCTGCCTCAGATTATTATGCCTCGCCTGGTTCTCTGCATCATCCACTCTCCATGCAAGTTCTCCCTTACCTCTGCCATTTGCTGCCCGATGGTGCAGGTTGAGTACTCAAGTTCTGAGATCAGTACCTCAGCATTCATCACGTGGTTTGCAGTGTTGCTGAGGTCCTGCCTCAGGAGAGACACTTCTGACCCAAGCGCACCAATCCTGGATCCCAGGACATTCCTGTAGGTTTGTGTTGCCACTAGAAGAGCTGCTGTGTCCGACATCCCCGGGAGGGGGCCGCAGGGTGCTCCGGAAGGGGTTCTACTACTTTGGTGTATCAAACTATTTTTCCTTGGCGAGGTGCTTTAGGTTCCTTATCTTTCACCATGTTTACTGGGTGTCACGGTCTTCTGGTATTCGCAGTAGTGGCTCAGCATTGGAATGTAGGGAGTATAACGGGGTGGGGGCAAAGAAGTACCCTGTCGTGTCTCAGTCCCCAAGTATCAAAATGTCCAGTCCTTTTCTCCTGTGTGGTGCACCAAGGGCTCCTCGCCCAGGGGTCTCAGAGAGGGGAAAAAACGTATGTGGTTCACCACGGCTCAGATTAGTTTACCAGCCCTGTTTCTGTGCCACTAGTAGAAAGCAGGTGGGAGGGGCAGAAAGCTTGCACTCCCCCATTGACTCCACCATCTTGTTCCAGTGCGGTCTGTTCACTTTCTCTTACTTCTGGGGGTTATGGGCCACCAAGCCTTGTCACTAGAAAGAGGGAGGAATGTGGGAGAGTGATTCCAGGGGGGCAGAAGGGGAGGCAAAAGTCAGCAGGATCGTGGAGCTATGGGGGGAGGCAGTGTCTCCACTCCTCCTATAGGGTCGTCTTTCTAAATTGATGAGCATGTGTCCCACAGGGCTTCGCTTCGTTATGGCTTTCGGGTGCAGAAGGGCCTTCTCAGTGAGTGGGCCTGCCTGATCCTCAGCACGCCATGCCTAAAGTCAGCAGGATCATGGAGAAAACGGGGGATAGCTAGAGACTCTGCTCCCCACCTTATATGGCACTTTTTCTTAAATTAGTGAGCATCCATCTCACAGGGCCTCACTTTGTCACTGCTTTCAGGTGCAGAAGGGTCTTACCAGCTCATACGGGCCATCCGATCCTCAGCATGCTGCTCATTTTCCCTCTGTCTCAGCCACACTCACTGCACCCTGGGAACTCCTTTTATCCCAGCCTTGCACCAGTGGGGGGTGAAGGAACCGGCAGCTCTTGAGGTCGTGTGGAGGTGACCTCACTGCTCGCGACCCCAGGAGCTGGGCATGGTGGCTGCCATCTTCCCTTCCACAGAGTTGCTCCCTGCTCGGCGGCTGACTCTTCCTGCCGTGTTACAGGCAGCTGCGAAGTGTTAGGGACAGCGTCTGGCACCACCAGATGTCGTACAGAGTTGAGAGCGTAGTTTTTGGGGAGTGGCCTGATGGGCCTTACGGGGCTCCAAGATCAATTCATGATTTTCCACATGAATGGAGCTCTGCAGGGCTACATCTAGGCCGCCATCCTGCTGGCCAACCAAATGCAACATGTTTATGCAAATGATATCTTCTACCAAAACATTTATTTAGCATTAAGTAAACATATATCCAACATACATTCAAAGAAATGTCTAAATTTTCGCACAAACATAATGAACTGGAAATGTTTTCAAACTATGAAAAGATGGAGATGTTTTCCTAGAACTTCAAGAAGGTTGCAAAAAAACAAAATTTTGCACAGACTATTTTAGGTACTCCAATTGATTTAAGTCAGTCAGCTATATCCAGGACCATTGGAAATATATGATTGTACTGCCACCGGATTTTCTTACTAAATCTGTTTTTCTTGCACTTATTCCACTCTGTACTGCCCAATTTAAAGAATTCAACCAAAAAGAGCATTTCTTGCTCAAATGAATCAAATGTCACTGACCGAAATGCTCCACATGAGGAGCAGTACAGTGACAGGCACTTTGCAAGGGCTGACTTCTTACCTATCTGTTGTTAATTGCTGCATTCACCTCTTAAACTGCTATTAATGCGGGAAACCTTTGCCCAAACAATTTTTGTAACCCAAGTTGGTGGACTAGGTAATGCTTTTTGCCGAAAAATAACAAAATATCCGAAAGATTTAATCGATATTCAGGTTGGGTAGGATGCATTAGTTCTTTGTCATGAAGATGATGTTGCCTCTTTATTTGTGAAGATCCATGCTACATCACAGACATTTTTATCAAAATAACAGTTGCTTAATGAGAACAATCAGAGCACAGAAGATAATATAAACATTTTACGTGTCTTTTAATATTGGTTGTCTAGAATCTTACCTTCTTGGATGGTAGTAGCAATGGCCATATGTACTGGAGAATACTTTTTTTTACCAGACTTGATGTTAATAGATAACCATAGCGTAGACACAGAGTAAAACCAAAACTGAAGACCAGTTAAAAAAAACACACCTGAGATTCACAAAATAAAAGAAGCATGTTTTTGCTACATGAACTGCGCGTATTTTGAATTATTTTCTTCAGAGTGCAACATTGTTAGTTTTACACAAACTGTTTTGCTATAAGTGTTGGAACGATTTTAATAAATTAGTCATCCTGTACCTCTTTGAAAATATTGTAATTATTCACGTGTAAATAACAGTCTTAATAGGCCTGGGCACAATTTACATAGCACTAACGTAATTTGGGTAATTTCAGGAATATCTCATTACGCTTGTACTGTAAAATTCCTGATATTATGCCATTATGCCACATCGCAACAACCAGAATGCAAGCAACAGTTGCTTGCTACATTTGTTTTCTTCACACTATTTCTTTGCATAAAATGTGGCTTTGGTCTTTGCATCGTAAATTGATGCATAAATGCATTTCATGCTAAAATATAATACTAAAAGACGGATGTGCATGTCACATAATTACTCATAATTTTTTGTACTTTTTCTAATATGTTGCGTAATTATGTAAAAGCAAACTACAGACATTTCACACACCCCTAATTATTAACCTCTTAGCTGCTGGGCCTTTCCCCCCCCCCCCCAGTGCTGAGCCCTTTTTTGGCTATTTGGGGTGGTTCGCTCTTAGGCCTTCATAACTTTTTGTCCACATAAGCTATCCACGCCAAATTTGCGTCCTTTTTTCCAACATCTTAGGGATTCTAATGGTACCCAGAGTTTGTGGTTTACCCCGGAGGAGACCAAGAAATTAGCCAAAAATACAGTGAAAATTTCATTTTTTTTTTTTTAATGGGAAAAAAGGGCTGCCAAAGAAGGCTTGTGGTTTTTTTCCCTGAAAATGGCATCAACAAAGGGTTTCTGGTGCTAAAATCACAATCTTCCCAGCTTTCAGGAACAGGCAGAGTTGAATCAGAAAACCACATTTTTCAACACAAATTTGGCATTTTACTGGGACATACCCCATTTTTACTGTTTTTGGTGCTTTCAGCCTCCTTCCAGATAGTGACAGGAATGTGTGTGAAACCAATGCTGGATCCCGGAAAGCTAAACATTTCTGAAAAGTAGACAAAATTCTGAATTCAGCAAGGGGTCATTTGTGTAGATCCTACAAGGTTTTCCTACAGAAAATAACAGCTGCAATAAAAAAATATTGAAATTGAGCTGAAAACAACAGCCATTTTTCTTTATGTTTTACTCTGTAACTTTTTCCTGCGATGTCAGATTTTTGAAAGCAATATACCGTTACGTCTGCTGGACTCTTCTGGCTGCGGGGATATATAGGGCTTGTAGGTTCATCAAGAACCCTAGGTTCACCCTGCAGTTGGTTTTCATTCTATACTGGGTATACAGCAATTCATTTGCTGAAATATGAAGAGTGAAAAATAGGTATCAAGAAAACCTTTGCATTTCCAAAATGGGCTCAAGATAAGGTTTTGAGGAGCAGTGGTTATTTGCACATCTCTGAATTTCGGGGTGCCCATACTAGCGTGTGAATTGCAGGGCATTTCTCAAATAGACGTCTTTTTTACACACGCTCTTATATTTGGAAGGAAAAAATGTAGAGAAAGATAAGGGGCAATAACACTTGTTTTTCTATTCTATGTTCCCCCAAGTCTCCCGATAAAAATGATACCTCACTTGTGTGGGTAGGCCTAGCGCCCGCGACAGTAAATGCACCAAAACACAACGTGAACACATCCCATTTTTTGACAGAAAACAGAGCTGTTTTTTGCAAAGTGCCTACCTGTAGAGTTTGGCCTCTAGCTCAGCCGGCACCTAGGGAAACCTACCAAACCTGTGCATTTTTGAAAACTAGAGACCTAGGGGAATACGAGATGGGGTGACTTGTGGGGGTCTGACCAGGTTCTGTAACCCAGAATCCTTTGCAAACCTCAAAATGTGGCTAAAAAAACACGTTTTCCTCACATTTCGGTGACAGAAAGTTCTGGAATCTGAGAGGAGCCACAAATTTCCTTCCACCCAGCGTTCCCCCAAGTCTCCCGATAAAAATGGTACCTCACTTGTGTGGGTAAGCCTGGTGCCCGCTACAGGAATAGATCACACAACGGTCAATGTTGGTCCTTACATGAGGCAGCTGTTGACCCTGGGGTGATCCATTCCTGTTGCAGGCATTAGGTGTAGGCACTCAAGTGGGGTTGTGTTTTTGTCAGGACAGGTGAGGAATCACTGGGTGGTAGGAATTTTGTTGATCCCAGCATATTCCTGTAGTTTGTGTGACAGAAATGCCAGAAAAATAGAGTTTTTATTCAACATTTCAGCTTTGTAGGGTATTCTGGGTACGAAAACTTTGGGGAATCCACACAAGTCACACCTCTGTGGACTCCCCCGAATGTCTAGTTTCCAGAAATGTTTGGGTTTAGTGTGTTTCTCTATATGGCCGCCGAACCCAGGACCAAAAACACAAGTGCCTGCCTTACAAAACCAGTTTGTTTTGCGATAGATAATTTTGATGTCTCCACAATACGATTTGGGCGGTGGAATTTGGGGCCGAACTAAATTGGGGAGCTCCCAAGAAAGCATTCTCACTCTCTCTGCTTGCCGCCGCATTCACCTGCTCTCTGGGTTGGGCTAACCCACTATTACCCAGTTGCACAGACTGCTTGCGAAGGGACAGCAGGACTGTCCTCATCACCTCCCTCATAATGTACTGGAAGAGGAGTTATAGAATGGGACTCCGACGACTGAAAAATCACTCCCAGAATCTGCGCCATTGTCCTATCCCTCAGATGCTGTCTCAGTATCTGATGTCTCAGTCTCTGATCCTATGTCAGAGCTGTCCTCTATAACCTGAGTGACGGCAGCAGTCATCCATCAAGATGCCATCTCTGCTATTGGCTAAACTGTTGCTCTAAAACACTAGCCTACGTAGACAGTCACAAAATCGATGGTGTGTGTGAGATATGTGCAACAGTAGAGGCCACCTTACCTGCGCTTCTTCCCTCAATCAGCACGTTCTTTCAAGACACTCAAAAAACACCTTGTCACATACCATTCGTCACAGTCTTTAGCACCTCCTGCGCCCAGTCCAACAATCATTATTGGTGCTCCCACTCCCACTCCCTCCTCCTCGGATTCCCACATTACCACTCAGCAAAAGTGCCCTTCATCTCTCCATAGCCGCCCTCCACCCCGCACATACATTTCATTTGTATTATAGCGCAGGTAAGGGCTGACTTTACCAATGTACTCAGCTATTTACATAAAATACAGATTTGCTCTTTGCAGTAGGCATATAAACCTTCTGTGCTTCTTTATGGCACTAAAACTGCCACTAGACAAGTCTGACCCTTTTGTAGCAGAAACATAATCACAATACTTACTTGACTTTTTTATTGCTGCCTAAAAGCTACAGTTGAAAAGCGTCAGTTGAAGTATGTGCATTGCTTTGAAGACGCAAGCTGCAACTGCAAGACAACTGGTGGCAAATCTATATATATATATATATGTTCGATGGCATGTGTAGCTGCAGATACACATGCTGTGCACATCCCGCCATCTGGTGTTGGGCTCGGAGTGTTACATGTTGTTTTTCTTCGAAGAAGTCTTTTCGAGTCACAAGACCGAGGGACTCCTCCCATTTCGGCTCCATTGCGCATGGGCGTCGACTCCATCTTAGATTGTTTTTTTTCCGCCATCGGGTTCGGACGTGTTCCTTTTCGCTCCGTGTTTCGGGTCGGAAAGTTAGTTAGAATCTCGGAAAAATTGTCGGTATTGTTTGCGTTCGGTATCGGGTTAATTACAACAGATCGACACTGACTTTGGAAGAGCTCCGGTGGTCCTTCGGGGTTTTTTTCCATTCCCGGTCGGGGCCTGGTCGGCCCGGCCACGTGTCTCTTCAAGACTGATGGAACGGACCCCATTCCGCTTCTGCCCAAAATGCCATAACAAGTATCCATATACAGATCAGCATCTGGTCTGTAACTTGTGTTTGTCGCCGGAACACAAGGAAGATACTTGTGAAGCCTGTCGAGCGTTTCGGTCCAGGAAGACACTAAGAGACCGAAGAGCAAGGAGACTGCAAATGGCGTCGGCGCCGACAGGACAAGAGCGTTTCGAGGAGGAGGAAGAAACATTCTCCATCCAGGAATCAGACTCGGATGAGATCGATCCCGAAGAAACGCCGAAAACCGTGAGTAAGACGTCGAAACACAAAACTCACGAAAAAACCACTAAAGCCCAGGGGACGCCACCGCCAACAGGCCATGGCTTAACCCGAAAAATTGGTGACTGATCATCGGCACCGAAAAAGGGCACGCTGGTGGCGAAGTCATCCGACTCCGGTCGAGATACCGCCACACAGCAATCTCGGGCCCGAGATAGTGGCTCCGAGCAGGTTCGGCACAGAGATAGCGGCACCGAAATGGGTCGGCACCGAGAGACCACGACGCCGAAAGTAAAGAAGGTTTCGTCGGAACCGAAAAAAGCAGCCGAAAAGGTTTTGATACCGAAACATCCGGCATCGGAACCGAAAACAAGTTCCTACACTGAGGAACAAGGACTGTCCACACAAATGAAGACACATAGATTTGGACAGGAATTGGAAACAATAGAGCCAGACTATACACAAAGAAGGCTCCATATCCAAAAGGAAACAGGGAAGATCAGTACTCTCCCTCCGATTAAAATGAAACGCAAACTTGCCTTACAAGAAAAAGACAAGCAGCCACAGGCAAAGGTGGCTAAACAAGTAACCCCGCCACCATCTCCACAATGCTCTCCGCAACCATCACCGGGAGCCACTCCACCAATGATTCAATCCCCAACTCATACAAGAATGAGTCAAGATGACCCTGACGCATGGGACCTTTATGACGCACCAGTGTCAGATAATAGTCCTGAATGTTATCCAGCTAGACCGTCGCCACCAGAGGATAGTACAGCCTACGCACAGGTGGTGTCGAGAGCAGCGGCATTTCATAATGTCAGCCTGCATGCTGACCCCATTGAAGACGACTTTCTTTTTAACACACTGTCGTCCACACACAGCCAGTATCAAAGTCTTCCTATGCTACCCGGAATGCTAAAACACTCCAAACAAGTGTTTGAAGAACCTGTAAAAGGAAGGACCATTACTCCAAGAGTGGAGAAAAAATATAAACCGCCACCAACAGACCCCGTGTACATCACACAACAGCTAACACCGGACTCAGTTGTAGTAGGGGCAGCGCGCAAGAGAGCGAACTCACATAGCTCAGGAGATGCACCACCTCCAGATAAAGAAAGTCGAAAATTCGACGCAGCAGGCAAGAGGGTGGCGGCACAGGCAGCAAACCAGTGGCGTATTGCCAATTCACAGGCTTTGTTGGCCAGATACGATAGGGCCCATTGGGACGAAATGCAACACTTTATAGAACATTTGCCCAAGGAGTTCCAAAAGAGAGCGCAGCAAGTAGTAGAAGAAGGACAGAGTATCTCCAACAATCAGATACGGTCAGCAATGGATGCTGCAGACACAGCTGCTAGAACTGTCAACACAGCAGTAACAATAAGGAGACATGCATGGATGCGTACTTCAGGATTTAAACCAGAAATACAGCAAGCTGTGCTGAATATGCCATTCAACGGACAGCAGTTGTTTGGGCCGGAGGTGGACACTGCGATCGAAAAACTTAGGAAGGACACTGACACGGCCAAAGCCATGGGCGCACTCTACTCCCCACAGAGCAGAGGCACATTTCGAAAAACACAGTATAGAGGGGGGTTTCGAGGACAAAGCACAGAACCCACAACCTCACAAACAAGACCCACTTACCAGAGCCAGTATCAGCGGGGAAGTTTTCGGGGACAATATAGAGGGGGACAATTCCAAAAGAATAGAGGGAAGTTCCAAAGTCCCAAAACTCCTCAAAATAAGCAGTGACTTCCAAGTCACAAATCCCCAACACATAACATCTGTGGGGGGGAGACTAACCAAGTTTTACAAACATTGGGAGGAAATAACAACAGACACTTGGGTCCTAGCAATTTTCCAGCATGGTTATTGCATAGAATTTCTCAAATTCCCTCCAAACGTCCCACCAAAAACACACAATATGTCAAAACAGCATATAGATCTTCTAGGACTAGAAGTTCAGGCATTGCTACAAAAAGAAGCAATAGAATTAGTACCAAACCAACAGAAAGGGATAGGAGTTTACTCTCTGTACTTTCTCATACCCAAAAAAGACAAGAGTCTGAGACCTATACTAGATCTCAGAACATTAAATACATACATCAAATCAGATCACTTTCACATGGTAACATTACAGGACGTAATCCCACTGCTCAAACAACAAGACTACATGACAACACTAGACCTAAAGGATGCATATTTCCATATACCGATACATCCTTCACACAGAAAGTACCTAAGGTTTGTATTCCAAGGGGTACATTACCAGTTCAAGGTGTTGCCATTCGGAATAACAACTGCACCAAGAGTTTTTGCAAAATGCCTGGCAGTAGTAGCTGCACATATCAGAAGGCAGCAAATACATGTGTTCCCGTACCTAGACGATTGGTTAATCAAAACCAACACGCTAAAACAGTGTTCACAACACACGAAGTACGTCATAGATATCCTCCACAATGTAGGTTTCTCAATCAACTACACAAAGTCACACCTTCTGCCGTGTCAAACACAGCAATACTTAGGGGTGACAATCAACACAGCAAAAGGGATTGCCACTCCAAGCCCACAAAGAGTTCAAGCATTTCACAATGTAATAAAGACCATGTATCCAAAACAAAAGATACAAGTCAAAATGGTGATGAAACTACTAGGCATGATGTCCTCATACATAGCCATTGTCCCGAACGCAAGGTTGCACATGCGACCCTTACAACAGTGCCTAGCATCACAATGGTCACAAGCACAGGGTCAACTTCTAGATCTGGTGTTGATAGACCGCCAAACATACACCTCGCTTCAATGGTGGAACAGTATAAATTTAAACCAAGGGCGGCCTTTCCCAGACCCAGTGCCACAATATGTAATAACAACAGATGCCTCCATGATAGGGTGGGGAGCACACCTCAATCAACACAGCATCCAAGGACAATGGGACACTCAGCAAAAACAGTTTCACATAAATCACTTAGAACTATTGGCAGTATTTCTAGCGCTAAAAGCATTTCAACCCATAATAAGCCACAAACACATTCTTGTCAAAACAGACAACATGACAACAATGTATTACCTAAACAAACAAGGGGGGACACACTCAACACAGTTGTGTCTCCTGGCACAAAAAATATGGCATTGGGCGATTCACAACCACATTCGCCTAATAGCACAATTTATTCCAGGAATTCAGAACCAGTTAGCAGACAATCTCTCTCGAGATCACCAACAGATCCACGAATGGGAGATTCACCCCCAAATACTAAACAAATACTTCCAGAATTGGGGAACACCACAAATAGATCTATTTGCAACAAAGGAAAACGCAAAATGCCAAAACTTCGCATCCAGGTACCCTCAAGATCAGTCTCAGGGCAATGCGTTATGGATGAGCTGGTCAGGGATATTTGCTTACGCTTTTCCCCCTCTCCCACTCCTTCCATATCTGGTAAACAAATTGAGTCAAAACAAACTCATACTGATAGCGCCAACATGGGCAAGACAACCTTGGTACACAACACTACTAGACCTCTCTGTAGTGCCTCATGTCAAACTACCAAACAGACCAGATCTGTTAACACAACACAAACAACAGATCAGGCATCCAAATCCAGCATCACTGAATCTAGCAATTTGGCTCCTGAAGTCCTAGAATTTGGACACTTAGACCTTACACAGGAATGTATGGAGGTCATAAAACAAGCTAGAAAACCTACCACTAGACATTGCTATGCAAATAAGTGGAAAAGATTTGTTTATTACTGCCATAATAATCAAATTCAACCCTTACACGCATCTGCCAAAGACATCGTAAAATACTTACTACATTTGCAAAAGTCAAAGCTAGCTTTCTCTTCCATAAAGATACATCTTACCGCAATTTCAACTTACCTGCAAATTACGCACTCAACCTCACTATTTAGGATACAGTCATGAAAGCGTTTATGGAAGGACTAAAAAGAATTATACCACCAAGAACACCGCCAGTTCCTTCATGGAACCTCAACATTGTCTTAACACGACTCATGGGTCCACCTTTTGAGCCCATGCACTCTTGTGAAATGCAATACTTAACATGGAAAGTTGCATTTTTAATTGCCATCACATCTCTAAGAAGAGTGAGTGAAATTCAAGCATTTACCATACAAGAACCATTTATTCAAATACACAACCATAAAGTAGTTCTACGGACAAATCCAAATTTTTTACCAAAAGTTATATCACCGTTCCACTTGAATCAAACAGTAGAATTACCAGTGTTCTTCCCACAGCCAGACTCAGTAGCTGAAAGAGCACTACTTACATTAGACATCAAAAGAGCGTTAATGTACTACATTTACAGAACAAAACTAATTCGAAAAACAAAACAATTATTTATTGCTTTCCAAAAACCTCATACAGGTAATCCAATTTCTAAACAAGGCATTGCTAGATGGATAGTTAAGTGTATTCAAACCTGCTATCTTAAAGCAAACAGAGAACTGCCTATTAGACCAAAGGCACACTCAACCAGAAAGAAAGGTGCTACCATGGCCTTTCTAGGAAATATTCCAATGACCGAAATATGTAAGGCAGCTACATGGTCTACGCCTCATACATTTACCAAACACTACTGTGTAGATGTGTTAATGGCACAACAAGCCACAGTAGGTCAAGCAGTACTACGAACATTGTTTCAAACAACTTCAACTCCTACAGGATGAACCACCGCTTTTAGGGAGATAACTGCTTACTAGTCTATGCACAGCATGTGTATCTGCAGCTACACATGCCATTGAACGGAAAATGTCACTTACCCAGTGTACATCTGTTCGTGGCATTAGTCGCTGCAGATTCACATGCGCCCACCCGCCTCCCCGGGAGTCTGTAGCCGTTAAGAAGTTGATCTTGAACATTGGTAAATTTCTAAATTTGAAAATATATTACTTTAAACTACATTATGTACATTACTCCATTGCATGGGCACTATTACTAGCATACACAACTCCTACCTCACCCTCTGCGGGGGAAAACAATCTAAGATGGAGTCGACGCCCATGTGCAATGGATCCGAAATGGGAGGAGTCCCTCGGTCTCGTGACTCGAAAAGACTTCTTCGAAGAAAAACAACTTGTAACACTCCGAGCCCAACACCAGATGGCGGGATGTGCACAGCATGTGAATCTGCAGCGACTAATGCCACGAACAGATGTACACTGGGTAAGTGATATTTTCCATATATATATATATATATATATCAAAACAAATCCCTTTCAGGGTTAGAGTGCCGCATAAATTATGCAAAAAAGAATAGAGAACTCTGGGTAGTTCCCAAGTTTAGGTGGAGAGCAGCTCTAGTAAGGAGCACCCTGCAACACCAGCGACACTCTAGATTTGCTCACCTCAAATGTCTGTTTATCTAGCAAAGTTTTTAAGCATTGGATCAGCACAGTGCTATCCACGCCGAGCTAGATAGTGACAAAGTCTTTTGCCATTTGTACAGCAAAGTCTTTAAGCATAGGTTTGACACAGTGTCAACCTTGCCGAGCTGTAAAATGACAAAAGCCATTTACCACTCCAGGCACAGTATTACAGCTTTGGACTGGTAAAATACCATCCAAGCCAACCTGGAATTAGTAAAAGCAACCCCTGACACGTGTTTCGCTCTCATTAGAGCTCATCAGAGAGGTTTAGCTTTGTCCATACACAAGGGAGCACCCAGTATAAGTCAAAACAAATCCCTTTCAGGGTTAGAGTGCCGCATAAATTATGCAAAAAAGAATAGAGAACTCTGGGTAGTTCCCAAGTTTAGGTGGAGAGCAGCTCTAGTAAGGAGCACCCTGCAACACCAGCAACACTCTAGATTTGCTCACCTCAAATGTCTGTTTATCTAGCAAAGTTTTTAAGCATTGGATCAGCACAGTGCTATCCACGCCGAGCTAGATAGTGACAAAGTCTTTTGCCATTTGTACAGCAAAGTCTTTAAGCATAGGTTTGACACAGTGTCAACCTTGCCGAGCTGTAAAATGACAAAAGCCATTTACCACTCCAGGCACAGTATTACAGCTTTGGACTGGTAAAATACCATCCAAGCCAACCTGGAATGAGTAAAAGCAACCCCTGACACGTGTTTCGCTCTCATTAGAGCTCATCAGAGAGGTTTAGCTTTGTCCAGACACAAGGGAGCACCCAGTATAAGTAAAACAAAATCCCTTTCAGGGTTAGAGTGCCGCATAAATTATGCAAAAAAGAATAGAGAACTCTGGGTAGTTCCCAAGTTTAGGTGGAGAGCAGCTCTAGTAAGGAGCACCCTGTAACACCAGCGACACTCTAGATTTGCTCACCTCAAATGTCTGTTTATCTACCAAAGTTTTTAAGCATTGGATCAGCACAGTGCTATCCACGCCGAGCTAGATAGTGACAAAGACATTTGAGGTGAGCAAATCTAGAGTGTCGCTGGTGTTGCAGGGTGCTCCTTACTAGAGCTGCTCACCACCTAAACTTGGGAACTACCCAGAGTTCTTTATTCTTTTTTGCATATATATATATATATATATATATATATATATATATATATATATATATATATATATATATATATATATGACTTTTATATGTGGGTCTGGTTTTCCTGGGGGCCGATCGCAGCCCCCAGGGAAACCACACACATATTGACAAAAGTGAGATATATATAGATCTATCTCTATATATAAATCTATCTACATACATATATCTATAGATAGATCTATATATATATATATCTATAGATATATATCTCTATATATCTATCTATAGATCTAGGCGCGCTGACGCCACAAAGGGGCGGTTGGAGGGTCGGGGGGAGACACGGAAGAGCTTCCGTGTCTCCCAGGGATAAAAAAGTAAATAAATAAATCCTCGGGTGCGTGACCCGCACCAGGGAGGTAGTGCGGGCGTCGGCCGCATTGAAAGGGTTAATAGTATCTAGTAAAAGTGCATAACATTTTATTTAGAAACCTTTGCAATTTGCATAGCATTGAATCATCTTTCTATCAAGATGTATTACAGATTGCAAGGTGGCATTGTCATAGAATGCTCCGCACAATCTGCATGATTTTACTGTTATTTACCCAAGATATTATAAACCCTGTTGCATAATTTGATACTTTACTGCTGAATAACTCAAGTGGCCATGCATATGTCCTTTGTACTGGTATGAGAAGGGCACGTTTTGAGCTTTGGGGTGTTTGGTACTGTGATTTTTCATAACAGCTGTTGAAAGTGCCAATTTCTCCATTTTGTTTTCTCCAGGGCCTTCTTTGATTTTTACTTGTATTGTTTTTATTTACCTATGTTGAGGAATGTGCCTGTTTGATCACTGCTGCTTCTGATTCATAAAGGGAGTAAAGATGTTCCTTTATGTTCCGCTGCTTTGTGTACAATAACCTTTTCAATTAAGAACCTCCATTTAAGTTGATGCTGAATGCTGATGGAATACCAGATTCTGTAGGACTTCTGTTTTTTTCATGTGTCTTTGAGGGAAGACCTGAAATATCCTTGATCTAAAGAATAACCAAAATCATGTAGAACTGTTGTGGCTGATGAAACAGGTGAGTTGAAGATCCCCATGTAGCACTCTGGGTGGATGGTGTCTGTTTTGCAACTAATGTGGCATACTTTGCTTGTGCCTTTGCCACAATTAAACAAAAGAAGATTTGATAATGACACCAGAATAATTAGGTTTTTTATTTCTTTGATACATTTAACAGGCCATCAAAGATGCCCCTTTGGCACTGAGGGCTTTGACAATTTGTATAACGACTTATTGTTTGACTCCGCTGCACACCCAGATTTGCTCCCTCGTGGAAAAAAAACAAAACACAACTGGCATTAACCTACCTGAAAGCATGTCAGACTCTATCAAATTATAGGTCTCAACCACCTTGCAGTGAGGATATCTATTATTATTGGTCAGGATCAAAAGTGTCCACATCATTGGCTGGAATTCCTTTCCTGGTAAGGGTCGTCCTTTGGAGCATGGATACCTCATTGGGGGTGTAAATGCATGCTTAGTGTTGACGTTTGTGAATATATATAGATGGTTGTTTGGCCTCTTGGATGCCAATGATACCACATTAATCCTCGTATTAAATTGAAAGTGAAAATCTAAGGCGGACTTAAAGTCTTGTACGCTTTGTCTGCATAATGCCAATTGTAAATTTGTCTGATAAGGCTTGAATAACACAGGATGCTAAAGGTCTTATCTTATAATTCTCTGTAAAAATGAAGAGTGCCTCCAAACCTTTTAGCTTTAAAGAAAATCCCCAACTTTTGTGCTAAAATATGCCAGCTTTAAGTTCCTAAATTACCACAAGCTTAAGTCTACCTCATCTTTACCCATACTTTTAGAGGTGCTTGTGCTAGATACGTGGAAGAATTTCAATCACTGTCTTGTGATCCTTTAAGGTTGTGGGTGCTTTTGCAAGCCTTTTTGATCATCTGTAAAAGTTCCATAATTTACAAATGGCTTAGTTTTCGTACCCCATGGATGAACACCTTTAAAAACGTTTACTCATGAGAATCAAGTTCTGGATGGTGAAGCAGTTATTAGGTAACTAGAGCACACTATATCAAAAGCCTCTTAGCTATACATTAATCCATTGTATAAAGAAAAGCAAGACACTGTAGGAGATAGTGCATTCTAGGCTTTATTAAAGCCTCAAAAACTGACTGAAAGTCTTTTGCTTGAGTTTTTACATTGCAATTTCATATAAGTGTTCCGTGTCAAACAGGATCTTATTTACAGGATTAGCAACAACTATGCAATTGAGCTCCATTTAGATTCGCTTTAGAAAAACCTGTCTTACACAGATATTCTGAACATTTGTAATAGCTGTGAGTCTTCCTTGACTTTAGATATAGGCATCCACTGATTAAAATCCATATACTTATTTAGCATATATTCTGGAACGAGACACCAAAGTGAAAGACAATTGTGGAATTAGTTAGAGCTAGCAAGTCAAGTGTGAGTTGAGACAATAAGAAGGATCTATGCAGCTCAAAGTATGGCAATACAGATAGAGGAAATCAAATCCTGATAATCCTCACATTCTCTTCTACCACCAGAACAAATAGACAGGTCTTTTTGTGATGTTCAATATTTGCTAGTGGTTTTTAATAACCCACAATGTCTTTAGGTTCATACTTCCTACTTCTGCAAACAGTGCATAATTCATATACAATTTCACTTTTTTTTATTCCTTCCGTTGGCATGCTTTCTTGATCTTTTCTAGGCAGCCCAAAATGGTTCAGTAAGCTGTATATGTGTGTGTGCTAATTCTCATACAGTAATCCAGCACTCCTACAAGTTTTCACTGATCCATTTTCTTATATCCCTCCTTGAAGATGGGCAAATGTAGAAAGGGTGTGTACTTTCAACCATTTCAGAGCAACAGATCTCATGCTGTCTAACCACCTTTCTAGGCCTTGTGATCAAAGACATCAAACCACTAGGTTCTGGAATTGACAGGATAAGGAGCCCTTTCACAGACAGTTCCTATATGCTTACTTCAAACTTACATTTTAATTCTTCAGCTTCCAGTAAAATGAAACATCTATGCTCAGCATCGCCATGTTCCTGTTATGCGCTCAGCAAGGCTCACAATTAATATTAGCTGCAACTGGAAAGGAGTACAGCAGCAGTCATCAGTGGCATGCCACATGTGGGATGTGTCAAACTATTGTCATTGTTGAGCCCTGTCCAGGTTTGGGTTCTAAAATAATTTAGCACACAATCCTTACTCTACCTGAGCCAGATTCTTCCCTATTCAGCGCTGTTGATATTTGAGTGAAAAATGCTTCTTCTGCACATCCAGCGGGCATTTGGGAATTGATAGAATTCAGGCTATAGTCTCCTCAATTGACAATTACACCACTTCCTACTGCGAAATTATTTAATGCACGAAACCTGATCATTTAAAGTGCAGATGCAAAACTTTGTGTCCATCCTCCTTTGAAGAATTGTGCCTTACTTTATTTTCATTTCTTCAGCTATTTCTAATGCAAACTATGAATTAATCAGAACTAGTTGTGTATTGCCGAATAAGCATTAACCTAAGGAGTATGCATCAATCATAATTCACCAACCTGCAGCTGGAAATAGAATACTGCTGGAACATCAAGCCATTTTTTTAAATTGGAGTTTTTAATAAAGATTTAACCTTAACACATCTTGCATAAATGAAGGTGTCATCTGATGTTTTCACTAAGCAAACAAATGTCAGAGTCGTGTTATGTTCAGACCACATAGGGTTAACACAGCCTTTTAGGATCAATGATTGTCCAGATTCACAAATTCAGTTTCTTAGGTGACATTGGTTTGTAAATGCTTTTTTGAGGTTGTTAAATTCTAAAGGGGATGCACATTGCTCTTACGTGTTAATATTGAAAAACCTCTGTATTCAGTGTGGGATCTCTAGTATTGAGTCAGCTGGCAGGTGTTCCCAGATTTCTGATTAAATGTTCTCAACAATTGACTCTGTGGCCACCACAACGTCAACTCTGGTACTTTGAGAAAATCACCTAGTTTATTTTTCTGAGAATGAGGGCCTGTTGTCCTGCTACTTGAATCTTGCACTATGGGGGTTATTGAAATGACCCTTTGGTTTCTGAGAGCACTTTACGGCCTTTCTGCAAAGCAGGTTTAAAAAGCAGCACCTCTAGAAGATACTCTCATTGAACCCTTTTTTTATGTTGGGTGGACATAAATAATTGACCTGAGTAATACAAAGGGAAAAAAATCACTATTTCAATCCGGAATGATTTTCATTGTCATGCTTAGAACCAAGGAACAGTTGCCCTGTATACATGGATAATGATTAGTGACCTCATTGTTACCAAACAGGTTATGGGTTTGTTTGAGTTGACTAAACTACCTTATCTCAAATTGTATAACATCTAATTTTCTATGCAGCAAGCTCTGCCCCATTGTATTTTAGAGAAGGTGGAAATAATGGACCCATGAAAATCCTAAAAGGCTGAAATTGTGATCCCTGAAAAGTGCCTACTTAAAACAGTTCCTTTTCCCACATTAAGGACAGTGCTGTATTCTTGCATCTTTCAATGCCTCCCTAAAATGTAGAATCATTTGTTAAACATCACAATATCTCACAACATATTACATCAATAACCATTCTTAGCCCTGTCAATATTTCCAGTTGTCACCCACTCTGTTAGAAGTGTTTGACGTTGCCCATGAAGTGGTTCATGACTACAAAGCCATTCATGTTGAATGGTCTGGTTACATAATCTAATGAGCTCTGTCTGTTTTTTATCCAAAATTGATCAAAACGTGCTCCTTTACTGTGGATCCTTGGCCTGGAGCATCCTTCAGGTTATTTCAAAATGTTTTTCTTTCAGTCTAGTACTCTTTTTTTTAAATATATTGATTATTTTGTTCTTATAATCTTATAACAAGTGCTGCTTACATCGAGATACCAATCCAGTACTCTTTCATCAGTGTATGTTTGTATTGTCCTAAATCAGTGTTAACAGAGGGTTTCTTTCATAAGTATGTTGGCAACAGATGTATTCTGTTAACTTTGGAAAATAACTTAGTTCCCATGCTGCTAAACTTGGCATTATCTCTTATGAAATCAGTGCATAATGTACAATAATTTAAAAAAAATCAACTATGATAATCATAGTTTTGTAATCATAAGTATACTTCAGCTGGATCTTTGTCCTAAACCAAGCCAAGGACACATGAATCCTTTTAAATGAAACCATCTCTGTTCTCTTTCAAATTAACTCAGAGGCCAGCAGGTGATTCTTACTCTGGAAGAATCTTGCAAGTACTCTACCTTTCTAACACTATTTCTTTGCACGCAATGCTTTTCGCCTGTCACCTCTTAATTTTGGTTACGATCTGTATTCGGGTGTACTATGTAGACAGGTGCAGCTCATCCAATGCAGTCCATATTCAGCAGCTGTGTATCTGTATTTCTATGTAAACAGAGGCACAGCTTACAGGCTTTCTCGGTGTCAAAAGAATTGTCATCTCTTTATGAGAATTAAAACGAGAGCAAGCATCATCATCCATACAATTGACTTTATAGATGTATTTTGGACTCAAGTTAAATTCCTGGATCCAGTAGCTTTATGGAGGGTTGAGTGTATGATAATTATATGATGTTGTGTCAATGCATAGATATATGGGTGCCTTGGAGTATGCAGTCAACACACACAGTGCACTGGGCTGTGTCCCAAGCCTAGGTGGAGCAGAGCCACTGACCAAAATACTACCAGATGTGTGGGTGACTAGAACACCAATTCCAGATTAACACCTGCTGTCATGGGTATTAACGTGAGTACAATTAAATTGGGTAATAAAAACACTTCAAGAAAAGCAATTTATTAGTATTATTTCAACCTAAAATACTATGCAATACTTAGCTCACATATTTACCCATCACACGTAGAAATCAAACTAGTTCACTTAGCCCCTAATCGATTATCACATTTCCATGATCATCCCAGCAGTCATTATTTAAAAACTCTGAACTCAGCAGGAGCTAGCCACCCAACAGAAGGTACTGTGCAGAAATCACCTGGCAGATAACACTAAGTAGAGATCGCCTACTGCTAGTTTGTGATACTGTTTACTATGCAGTCCCTCCCTCAGCCTCTTGCCCCCACTAGCTGCCAGGGTTATTTTTTCTTGAGCTGTTTATGCCTAGGTTATGGATCTTGAGGTAAAGTTCTCATTTCCTCTATGGATCTATATGTTTGCTATGACAAATTATACAATACTACCACAACACAGAACATGGAAATTGTCCACAAATCCCTTTGAGAATTGGCACTTACTTTTGCAAATGGCACAAACATTGACCATTATGCCCACTGTTCCGCAGCTCTGCCACATAGGTTCTGGCCGCTGTAAGTCATTGAAGAACAAATTGAGATGGTGGGGGGGGGGGCATTGGTGCAGAGTTATCACACATTATTAGACAAACAAGTGCCCATATTGAAGCAGCCTTATTACCATATATTTTCACTGCACTGCCACTGGTGACTCAGCCATCTCGTTCTAGACCTCCCTAGCAGTGCTGCAACCCTATAACAAATTAGTGCGGGAACAACAGCATCAAATGCTGTATGATAGAGTACATTGAGGGCCTTGGGTTCCATGGTGGCTAACTTGACCCTTACTTAAACAACAAAAGCGCGCCAAAGGAAACATATTTTCTCAGTAAAAATGTTGTTAGCATTATGAGCACAAAGGTGTTAATCTTACAGATTCGAAATACACATAACAGATATTTCATTTTTTTTTTTCCTCAAAGTATTTATTCTTGCTAAATCTACAAGGAATGACCAGTGACGTTATCTACAGCTCCACACCAGTAGGAAGGATGCATCCACTGGTAGCCCCTACGATAGGCCATCCAGCAGTTTCATCATTTACTCCGTGTTTTGCAATCATTGTTTATTATTTGTGCTACTCTCATGTTACCAAACAATCATCATTCCTATAATACTGAATAGATGATAAAAGTTGAAGGACCCTCTCCTCAGTCAAATGCCCATGAAGTCAGAAAATCTGTTTTGTTTCCAGTGTCTGATTGTGTACTGCTCTTCACAACTTTATCCAGGTTTTGCAATAAGATATTAAACCATGAAAAAAATATCCAATTCTAACTTTTCCAGCTTGGACAAAGAAAATGTGTTCAGTAAAAAGGATTCCTCATTCTGACCTGCAGACCTCAGATTAAATAACCGTAGGAAAATCCCAAGGTGCAGTATATGTATTTGCGTCGGTGGTTTTACCTATCGAAATTCTAAAAGAATGAGACTGACGTTGGCTTATTTTGTGTTGTTTTGCAATGTGTTGAACTTGGGAGCTTTTTTTAAATGTTAGTGAGTTGGGAGTTCAAAAACGAATTGTCAGAGCTCCTGCTTCAGTTTATTCAAGGTTCCCGAGCTGCATTTAGATTTGAGGGAACTGCTGGGTTCATAACTGAAGAAACTCAGCTGGCTCCAATGATGGAAACCCATGACTCCGCAGTCTATCCACAATTGCCCCTAAAGTCACAGTGATAGTCATAATGCCCTGTTGATGATGTGCAACCAACACTGATTTTCCAAGTGAGGAAAGGTAGAACTGGGCAGTGAAAACAAGCAATGACCCCCATGTGCAGAGAGAAAAAAGTTATTTGACATCAGCACAATTATCTTTTTGTTTTTCTGCAATAAAGTCATGCTTTGAGTTAGGAGTTTGTTTCAGAAAAAACATAAAATGAACGATAAATGGGCCACACAAACATGCATGTTTCTGTACTTTTCATGCATCAACTGCACCTGCCATAATTATTCTCTTACATTTTGGAATCATCATTTTGGACCCCTTGAAAACGTCTTGTTAGCCACCTATGTGGGTCAGTTATCCTTAAGAGGACTATATTTATATAAAAACACTGACTTCACATGAGATGGAAATTGCATGTATGTCTTGCAGATCAAACTCCAGGGACCTGACTTGGCTTTAGGGTAATTGTGGCGCAGTGGTAATCTGTGGTCTGTATAACACTAATGTTCTCACCTGAGGAGCTTTTGTGTTACGTTGAACCTCATAAATTTACAAAATAAAACATTTTTCCTGTTTACTTTGTAGTGCAACATCTCCAAATCTTGAAATTAATTATTTTAGCAGTTATTAAGAGCCATCCATGGTAGGACTCTACAAATATAGGATATTTGCTTTGAAGTTTTAAAATTAACGTCAACTGATACTGCAAACTAAATGTAAATCTTCCACAATTTAGCAACCTTCCCCAGCTTTAGTTTTGTAACATACCATGGACTCCCATCAATGACAGGTTTTAGAGGTGTGGGGCCTGATGAAAAAAACAAATATTGGCTAGTCGACCTCACAGTTCAGCATCAGTGGGAGATCCCTCATGCCTTGACTATAACTCGTTGTGTTATTTCAAATAACTTTTCCGGAGGTACATGAACGTCCTCTTCTGGTGTGGGCCTGTTCACACAATGATTTGAGTCCTGATTACCTCTGTCTTAAACTGGATTGATCTCTAGCATGACACCCCTTAGAGTTTCAAGTGAAATGGGTGATGAGTATTGCCCTCTTGAAATAGAAGCTCAAAAACAATAAACATCAGTTAACAGCTGCTGGGCCTCCCCCCCCCAGTGCTGAGCCCTTTTTTTGCTATTTGGGGTAATTCGTGCTTAGGCCTTCATAACTTTTTGTCCACATAAGCTATCCCCGCCAAATTTGCGTCCTTTTTTTCCAACATCCTAGGGATTCCAAAGTTACCCAGAGTTTCTGGGTTCCCCTGGAGGAGACCAAGAAATTAGCCAAAATACACCAAAAATATATATATATATATTTTTTTTAATTGGAAAAAAGGGCTGCTGAAGAAGGTGTGTGGTTTTTACCCTGAAAATGTCATCAACAAAGGGTTTTGCAGTGCTAAAATCACCATCTTCCCATCTTTCAGGAACAGGCAGAGTTGAATCAGAAAACCACATTTTTCAACACAGTTTTGGCATTTTACTGGGACATACTTAATTTTTAATATTTTTGGTGCTTTCATCCTTTTTCCAGTTAGTGACAGGAATGGGTGTGAAACCAACACTGGATCCCAGAAAGCTAAGTGTTTCTGAAAAGTAGACAAATGCTGGATTCAGCAAGAGGTCATTTGTGTAGATCCTACAAGGGTTTCTAACAGAAAATAACAATATTGAAATTGAGCTGAAAAAAAACAGCCATTTTTCTCAGCATTTTACTCTTTAACGTTTTCCTGCAATGTCAGATTTTTTTAAGCAATATACCGTTATGTGTGCTGAACTCTTCTGGTTGCAGGGATATATAGGGCTTGTAAATTCATCAAGATCCCTAGGTACCCAGAGCCAATAAATGAGCTGCACCTTGCAATGGGTTTTCATTCTATACCGGGTATACAGCAATTCATTTGCTGAAATATAAAGAGTGAAAAATAGGTATCAAGAAAACCTTTGTATTTCTAAAATGGGCATAAGATAAGGTATTGAGCAGCAGTGGTTGTTTGCCCATCTCTGAATTCCAGGGTGCCCATACTAGCATGTGAATTGCAGGCCATTTCTCAAATAGATGTCTTTTTTACACACTGTCTTACATTTGGAAAGAAAAAATGTAGAGAAAGATAAGGGGCAATAACATTTGTTGTGCTAATCTGTGTTCCCCCAAGTCTCCCGATAAAAATGGTACCTCACTTGCGTGGGTAGGCCTAATGCTCACGACAGGATAGGCAATATGGACACATTACATTTTTACATTGAAATCTGATGTGTTTTTTGCAAAGTGCCTAGCTGTGGATTTTGGCCTCTAGCACTGCCGGCACCTAGAAAAACCTACCAGACCTGTAAATTTTTGAAAACTAGACGCCTAGGGGAATCTAGGATGGGCTGCCTTGTGGGGCTCTGATCAGATTCTGTTACCCAGAATCCTTTGCAAACCTCAAAATGTGGCCAAAAAACACTTTTTCCTCACATTTCGGTGACAGAAAGTCCTGGAATCTGGGAGGAGCCACAAATTTCCTTCCACCCAGCATTCCCCTAAGTCTCCCGATAAAAATGGTACCTCACTTGTGGGGGTAGGCCTAGTGCCCGCAACAGGAAATGCCCCAAACACAACGTGGACATATCACATTTTCACAAAGAAAACATAGCTGTTTTTTGCAAAGTGCCTAGCTGTGGATTTTGGCCTCTAGCTCAGCTGGCACCCAGGGAAACCTAGCAAATCTGCACAGTTTTGAAAACTAGACACCTAAGGGAATCCAAGATGGGGTGACTTGT
The DNA here is from genome assembly GCF_031143425.1 of Pleurodeles waltl. NCBI lineage: Eukaryota > Metazoa > Chordata > Amphibia > Caudata > Salamandridae > Pleurodeles > Pleurodeles waltl. The sequence continues at coordinate 1,387,387,384 of NC_090440.1, read as the reverse complement.
GAGGCTCTGATCAGGTTATGTTACCCAGAATACTTTGCTAACCTCAATATTTGGAAAAAAAACACTTTTTCCTCACATTTCAGTGATAGAAAGTTCTGGAATCTGAGAGGAGCCACAAATGTCCTTCCACCCATCATTCCTCCAAGTCTCCCGATAAAAATGGTACCTCACTTGTGTGGCTAGGCCTAGTGCCTGCGACAGGAATAGATCACACAACGGTCAATGTTGGTACTTACATGAGGCAACTGTTGACCCTGGGGTGATCCATTCCTTACGCAGGCACTAGGTATAGGCACTCAAGTGGGGTAGTGTTTTTATCAGGACAGGTGAGGAGTCACTGGGTGGTAGGAATTTTGTGGATCACAGCATATTCCTGTAGTTTGTGTGACAGAAATGCAAGAAAAATAGAGTTTTTATTCAACATTTCATCTTTGCAGGGTATTCTGGGTAAGAAAACTTTGGGGAATCCACACAAGTCACACCTCTGTGGACTCCCCCGGATGTCTAGTTTCCAGAATTGTTTGTGTTTAGTATGTTTCCCTATATAGCCGCCAAACCCAGGACCAAAAACACAGGTGCCTGCCTTACAAAACCAGTTTGTTTTGTGATAGATAATTTTGATGTCTCCAGAATACAATTTGGGCAGTGGAATTTGGGGCTGAACTAAATTGGGGAACTCCCAAGAGAGCACCCTCTATGTGCTTGCCCCCGCATTCACCTGCTCTCTGGGTTGGGCTAACCCACTATTGCCCTGTTGCACAGACTGTGCTTGCGATCGGACAACAGGACTGCCCTCATCACCTCACTCACAATTTACTGGAAGGAGTTATCCAATGGGACTCCTCCAACTGACAAAACACTCACAGAGTCTGCACCATTGTCCTATCCCTCAGATGCTGTCTCAGTCTCTGATCCTATGTCAGAGCTGTCCTCTATAACCTGAGTGACGGCAGCAGTCATCCATCAAGATGCCATCTCTGCTATTGGCTAAACTGTTGCTCTAAAACACTAGCCTACATAGACAGTCACAAAATTGCTGGTGTGTGTGTGTGTGTGATACGTGCAACAGTATAGGCCACCTTGCCTGCGCTTCTTCCCTCAATCAGCACGTTCTTTCAAGACACTCAAACACCTTGTCACATACCATTCATCGCAGTCTTTAGCACCTCCTGCGCCCAGTCCAACAATCATTATTGGTGCTCCCACTCCCATGCCCTCCTCCTCGGATTCCCTCATTACCTTCCAGCAAACGTGCTCTTCATCTCTCCATAACCACCCCGCACATACATTTCATTTGTATTATAGCGCAGGTAGTGGCTGACTTTACTGATGTACTCAGCTATTTACATAAAATACCGATTTGCTCTTTGCAGTAGTCATATAAACCTTCTGCGCTTCTTTATGGCACTAAAACTGCCGCTAGACAAAAGTCTGATCCTTTTGTAGCAGAAACATAATCACAAGACTTACTTGACTTCTTTATTGCTGCCTAAAAGCTACAGTTGAAATGCGTCAGTTGAAGAATGTGCACTGCTTTGAAGACGCAAGCTGCAACTGCAAGACAACTGGTGGCGAATACATATATATGTATATGTATATATATATATATATATGTATATGTATATATATGTATATGTATGTATATGTATATGTATATATGTATATGTATATACATATGTATGTATGTAAGTATATATATGTATGTGTATATATATATATATATATATATATATATATATATATATATATAGATCACTTTTATATTTTTATATGTGGATCTGGTTTTCCTGGGGGCCAATTGCAGCCCCCAGGGAAACCACATGTGCACTGACAAAAGTGATGTATATACATATAGATCACTAAATATCTATATATATATACAGGGAGTGCAGAATTATTAGGCAAGTTGTATTTTTGAGGATTAATTTTATTTTTGAACAACAACCATGTTCTCAATGAACCCAAAAAACTCATTAATATCAAAGCTGAATATTTTTGGAAGTAGTTTTTAGTTTGTTTTTAGTTTTAGCTATGTTAGGGGGATATCTGTGTGTGCAGGTGACTATTACTGTGCATAATTATTAGGCAACTTAACAAAAGAAAATATATACCCATTTCAATTATTTATTATTACCAGTGAAACCAATATAACATCTCAACATTCACAAATATACATTTCTGACATTCAAAAACAAAACAAAAACAAATCAGTGACCAATATAGCCACCTTTCTTTGCAAGGACACTCAAAAGCCTGCCATCCATGGATTATGTCAGTGTTTTGATCTGTTCACCATCAACATTGCGTGCAGCAGCAACCACAGCCTCCCAGACACTGTTCAGAGAGGTGTACTGTTTTCCCTCCTTGTAAATCTCACATTTGATGATGGACCACAGGTTCTCAATGGGGTTCAGATCAGGTGAACAAGGAGGCCATGTCATTAGATTTCCTTCTTTTATACCCTTTCTTGCCAGCCACGCTGTGGAGTACTTGGACGCGTGTGATGGAGCATTGTCCTGCATGAAAACCATGTTTTTCTTGAAGGATGCAGACTTCTTCCTGTACCACTGCTTGAAGAAGGTGTCTTCCAGGAACTGGCAGTAGGACTGGGAGTTGAGCTTGACTCCATCCTCAACCCGAAAAGGCCCCACAAGCTCATCTTTGATGATACCAGCCCAAACCAGTACTCCACCTCCACCTTGCTGGCGTCTGAGTCGGACTGGAGCTCTCTGCCCTTTACCAATCCAGCCACGGGCCCATCCATCTGGCCCATCAAGACTCACTCTCATTCCATCAGTCCATAAAACCTTAGAAAAATCAGTCTTGAGATATTTCTTGGCCCAGTCTTGACGTTTCAGCTTGTGTATCTTGTTCAGTGGTGGTCGTCTTTCAGCCTTTCTTACCTTGGCCATGTCTCTGAGTATTGCACACCTTGTGCTTTTGGGCACTCCAGTGATGTTGCAACTCTGAAATATGGCCAAACTGGTGGCAAGTGGCATCGTGGCAGCTGCACGCTTGACTTTTCTCAGTTCATGGGCAGTTATTTTGCGCCTTGGTTTTTCCACACGCTTCTTGCGACCCTGTTGACTATTTTGAATGAAACGCTTGATTGTTCGATGATCACGCTTCAGAAGCTTTGCAATTTTAAGAGTGCTGCATCCCTCTGCAAGATATCTCACTATTTTTGACTTTTCTGAGCCTGTCAAGTCCTTCTTTTGACCCATTTTGCCAAAGGAAAGGAAGTTGCCTAATAATTATGCACACCTGATATAGGGTGGTGATGTCATTAGACCACACCCCTTCTCATTACAGAGATGCACATCACCTAATATGCTTAATTGGTAGTAGGCTTTCGAGCCTATACAGCTTGGAGTAAGACAACATGCATAAAGAGGATGATGTGGTCAAAATACTCATTTGCCTAATAATTCTGCACTCCCTGTATATATATATATATAGATAGATATATATAGAGAGAGAGATTTATCTATAGATATATCCATGTATAAAACGTAATATAATCCTTGGGCCTTAGTTCTCATTTTCATTTTTCATCCAATACCTCACTCTATTTTTGTTCCTTTGCTGTAGATTACTGCTCTGCTATAAATTAAATCTGTGGTTGTCTCTTCTTTTTGGTGGTAATGGGGGCAGGTTCATCTGCCATCCCGGCATCCCAGTGAAGGACATAAGGAGGCAGCAAAAGCAGAAAAGGATGACGACAAGAGGATAAAACCAGAAGAAGAGCCCACAGTGCCGAAACGTGCCCAGCCTGCCCGTGTCAGAATCTTTGAAGGAGGGTAAGCTCATCTTGACAGTTTCGCAGTATGCTACTAAACATCCCATGAAATTCAGCAAGTGACGAAAGACAGCAAAGCACAAACAGCAACTGCCAAAGGCGTTCAAGAAATTCTCCTCTGTGTGGAATGCATGTGTCTGTGGTAGTATTTCCACAATTACAATTATTTCACAGCATTTTGTACCTTAGGGCACAAGTTATAGTTACTTGAGATAACTTTAACTATAACAAGTGAATTTCAATGGTTTTGTACATTTAAAATGTGAGCCAAACTATAACGTCCCTTTAACCGTTGGTTTTTCAAGTGAATTTCCATGTTTTTTAAATTCTATTTCATAATTATAACGTCCCTGTAACCTTTGGTGTTTTTAGTGGGAAAAAAATATATATAATTTTTTCACTTATATATATTAATTAATTTAAGCTAACTATAACTTTCGCTCCTGTAATGCACTGCTTATGACCTCACATATTACATCACTCATGACATGGTCAGTGGCATCAATGATGACATCTCAAATGACATCGCTGATGATATCATCCAGTGAGTGTAAGTGGTTGTATGGATGTGTAAGTGGGTCTGTGGGTGAGTGAGTGGTTAATTCAGTTGCTTTATTGGAGAGTGAGTGAATGTGTAAATAGCTGTATGGGTGAACAAGTGGCTGTGTGAGTGGCTGCATTGATTGAGTAAGTGGGTATGTGAGTGGCTGTAAGGGTAAGAGTGTGGTTGTGAAAGTGCTTTCATGTTTGAGGGACTGGTTGTGTTAGTGACTGTATCGGTGAGTGAGTGGATAACTCAGTGACTGTATGGGTGAGTGGGCTTTATGCATAAGTGACTGGCTGTGCCAGTGACTGTATGGGAAAGTGAGTGGGTGTGTGAGTAGCTGTATCAGTGAGTGGATTTATGTGTAGCTGTATCGGTGAGTGGGTGTGTGAGTGACTGCATGGGTGAGTGTGTGTAAGAGGGCCTGTATGAGTGAGTGAGTGAGTGGGTGTGTGACTAGTTGTGTGGGTGAGTGACCAGGTGTGCCAGTGGCTGTGTGAGTGCGTGCATACCTGAGTTAGTGCTGTATGGGTGAATGAGTGGTTGTGTCAGTGGCTGTGTGAGTGATTGAGTGAGTGTCAGTAGTTGTGTGGGTCTGTGAATGAGTATGTGAGTAGTTGTGTGTGTGTGGATGTACGAGAGTCTGTATGGTGATATTGGTGAATGTGTGAGTGTTTCTGTGCATGAGGTCATTAGTGATGTCATCAGTGATCTCACTGACCATGTAATGAGTGATGCAATATGTGAGGTCATTTTGGGTGAAGATACGCATATATATATATATATATATCTCTTAAACAACTTGCGCCCCCGCCAAGCACAGTTTTTTGTCAAATGTTTTACTGCAGATATTACATTGATATTATCAATGATGTTATCAAAGATGTCATGAGTGACGTAATTTGTGGGGTAATTAGCAGTGCATGGCGAGGGCGCAAGTTATAGTTACTTGAGATAACTCTGACTATAACAGGTGAATTTCTATGGTTTCTTACGTTTAAAATGTGAGCCTAACTATAACGTCCCTGAAACCTTTTGTTTTTTAAGTGAATTTCTATGCGTTTTTAACTCTATTTCCTAACTATAACGTCCCTGTAACATTTGTTTTTTTCAGTTAATTTCCAATTTGTCTTTTTTAATGTGAAGTAATGTTAATTTCTATATGTTAATCCAACCACTGCCGTGCACAGCCAAAGGCTGTGCGGTATGGTAGTTAGTTGCAGGGCTTGGCCTGCTGCCAGACGCTGCAGCCAACCACCCTAACCACCCAACCCCACACAGTGCATGGCCTTTGGCCTTGCGCAGCGGGAGTTGGCCATGGCCTGGCTCTCTGGGTGTTAGAATAGGTGTGACAGTATGTATCTGGGTGTGAAAGGGGTTGTGAGAGTGCCTTAATGGTGGTGAGAGGGGGTGCACCAGTGTCTTAGTGGGTCTGTGAGTGGGTGCTTGAGGGTTTCTGTGGGTCTGTGAGTGAGTGTGTGAGGGTCTGAGTGCAGCTGTGAGTGGAAGAAAGAGATTGAAAGAGAAAAATAATGAGAGGGAGAGAGATAGAGAGGTTTTAGGCTCTGATGAATAATATACATAGAATGAGACATTTCTGGACAAATTGAAAAGAAAAATGTATTTGTCAGTTAAAAAGAGTGATATCACCTTTCAGTTTTGAGCCCTAAACTTTTGAAGTTTAAAGGAAAATGACCACAGGCACACCTGGAGTAGAACCCTCAGCTTTCAGTGTGAGGGTCTTTAACCTTAACCTTTAGGCCATAGTGACTCCTTACTGTGATGCTTCCAGACATACCTATGACAGTAAGTCCACGCATGAGAAAGGAAAGAAACATACATTTTCCATCACTAGGAAGGTTTAGCAGTCAAAACATTAGTAAATAAACAAACACACTGCCAGGCGATACTAGGACTTGAACCTTCATCCTACTGAGTAATAGCAACCATTAGGCCAGAAGTGACTATGTTTTCCTCTGCATCCAAACGTATCTATAACATTCGTACCAAATATCTTGCTAGTCTGACTCTGTGAAGTCATTACATGGAGAGACCATTGTAAAGACAATCTCTTTCTCTCTTCCATCCCATTGTGGGATGGATGAGAGAGTGACAGGACTGCCGGAGGGGAAGCCTCAAGGCCCCCAGGGTCCTAGCCGACTCGACCTCCTGTGGGAGCCAACACTGCTCCCACAAAAGGGTGTTGCTGTAAATAGCAGCTCCCTGTGTGCATGAGCAATGTTTTCATCTGTTTCTCTGCATGCATATTTTGGAAAGCGGACTTTGTTTGCTTTTGCTTATTGGGAGCTGCCATCTCCCACCAAGCAAAAGCAAACAGCTATGTCCCAGGGATGGCTATCCAGGGACGTAGCAGGAGCCGGCAATGAGGGGTGGCGGTCCCCGGAGCCATTATTGGCTCCGTGACAGGGCCACACAGGCCCCCTCCTACGTAATCTAGCCCCGGGGAGATGGTGGGTTCAGGGGGCCGTGATGGGACCCACTTTGTTCTTTTATTGTATCCCCAGGTAGGTGCTGGTCCCTAGGGCTCCATTTCTTTCAAGAAAAAGAAGAAAAAAGAAGAAACAAAGTCCCCAAGGGAAATAACAACCAATCAACACACCCTTTCACTTCAACAACTATTCACAAATATACCACATACTATATCATCCAATCACTCACTCCAAAGATTAATCTCAAATAAAGGAATCAGTGAAATAGTTACATTTAATTAAATAATCCCATAAAATTACAAAATGCTGTAAAATTACAAAATCAAACTCCCCATAACAAGTGAGAACATAAAAAATCTTGAATAGAAACCAAACATATGAAAAACACCTTCACACGGGGGAAAACAAGACATCCGCCCTCATCTATTGTCTTCAAGCTGTCCCAGTCTTGGTATATACGGGCCAATCAATTCTTATACACAGAACCTATTTGAATTTTAGGCCCGTTCCAATGGGTCAGGCAGTCCAATTAGCATTGACGCGTTTCGGTGGTCATACAGAAATTCTTCCACCACCTTCTTCAGGACAAATAAATATACTCCCAACTTGTACTGTTCAGGTGTTTAAGGGGATAGACAACAAAAGGTACATAAATCTCCCACATGCCACATAACCCCTTACCTCCTTCCACCCCTCCAATCCAAATGCATTCCAATTAAAAAGTCCCCATTTTTTACATAAAAAGCTATAACAGGGTACAAATCCTGATTCCTTTATAATGAGAATCTCATAGGAGTAAGCACTTCAAGTAACCAATCATCTAAATTGAATTTAAAAAAACACACAAACAGATCTACTGCTCTTCCACTAATGCATCTCCACACTCACCTGCATCAAACATAAATCAAACAGATTACTGCTCACACCAAATCACAAGTCCGTATCCAAGTCTTGCTTTTTACTCCACAACAATCAAAAGAGTAAAACGTAAATAATTTCTGTATGGACAAAAAATGCAGTCAGGCAATAAATTGTTGGGGTCCCGTCTCTTAATAATTCCCAATGATTTCATAATATTAGAGACATTATATCACGCTGTCCAATCTTACTTATATGCTACATGCATCACCCCATTTATCTCACCCATAAATAGAGTGTATAGGAATATAAAAAAAAAGTGGCAATACAGGTTACACATCACATTCGTGGCCAATTATTCTTTTCTAAGTATATCAAATGAGAGAAACTTTAACCAGAGATAGTAAAACACCTTAAAAGTGAATACCCATATTGTCTATAGGACTTACCAAGGAGTCCGCTTCTTTTCCAGACTCTTGTTAAATCATATATAGAGTCCAGTATCATCCAATTAGATATCTGTCTAAAATCTATATAAGAGGACGTAAATTTACATCTTATTTAATACTGGTTCCGGCTCTCCTATTTCTACCTATAGGCTAATAAGAACTCTAACCCACACACTTCTATGCTTCAAAATACCTCATTCATACCGCCATGGACCACCTTCCCAATCCATTATTTTTTTTGTTATGTGAGGCGGTAACCATATAGAAATATGGCTAAAATAATTTTTTGTTTTAAACAGCCAAACTAATCATTTTATAAAAACTTCACACTTAGGGTCTGAGTCCACATCCCACCTCATCTGATCCCTCCATATATGAGCTTAATTTTTTTATAAAAAGTGGACTCCGAATCTACCTGTTTAACAATAAATGTTTCAAAAATGCCCTGATATATTATTAAAAACACCCATATTCTACAAACTTCCCAACGATAATGCCTTTCGATTTTAATACCCGCTATTTCCAAACGTTTGTGCATAATATTATGAACGTTCCAAAATGGCGGCCGATTCGATCTCCTAAACTGTACTGAAGTACACTGTTAATTAATAAATAGGCATAATATATACAAGAAATTACCATTCTATAATCTAGATTAAAAATCCGCACCCCATACTCTAAACTCTATCATGTGCCTGTGTACTTACCCGATATGCGAACCAGCATCCTCATGTTTCTCCCTTTCCTCCGTTATTACAGCTTGTTCCTCACACTTCCTTAATCCCTAGAGGGGGAGTGTTCAAACCCTTGTGTACACCAATCAGGGTGTGACTTTTTTATCTAGATAATAGACTTGCAATTCCAATTATGTGGTGTATATAATCCAATGTATCTGTGGATTATGTTATGTGGGCAGCACGATCTGCCCTCTCAAAAAACAGATCTTGGAACACATTACAGCTGTCCAGAACAAGGATCAGACCTATGCCATGGCTAAACATTTGATGACTCACAATGGGGCCAGTTGGACAGACATGAAATTCTTTAGAATTGTGAGTGTGGACAGTAATGAAAGAGGAGGCAATAGGGAGTTGAAACGGAGGCGTCTGGAATCACACGTCATTATACAGCTAGAAACCAAGAGTCCGAGGGGTCTTAATGGGGATGAGGAACTTCATTATCATCTGTAATTTAAAATGCCACAGTACGGACATGAAGGGACATAATATAGGTATATCAGTAGTTCATCATATAATATGAATGGGTGTAACAACTATATACCCTGACCGGTATACACTAATGCAATATTATGTAGACTTATAATAAGATTGAGGCCGTAAGTAGAGATCATATGATGAACAGTAGTGATGGCATTTTGAATGAATCCCCTGAAACGGTATTATAACAAGTAGTTAGTCAAGGTATAATGTAAATATCCTAGTTTGGATTCTTTTGGTTGCATATGTAAATAGTGTTTGGTTTTTGCACTTAGAGTAGTGTATGTTTACAGAACTAGTATCTGGAATCCTTTGTTTTTAACAAGGATTGTTTTCAATAAACTACATTTCCCTTAATGCATCAGAATGGGTAGTAGTGAATAAGACTATAAATAAGAGACACTGAAAAAAGACTGGGACACTGTGAACAAGACCGGTAGGTCGAAGTGCGTCAGTGGTGATGGTTGGTGGCTTTTTTGATTGCAAATAAAGACAAGAGTTAATTTTTCTCCTGGAGTGCAGCTTCGCAATTGTTTGTAACTGCTTGTTTTGTAATTATTTAGAGGAACATTCAATTTGTGACAAATTTCTGTTTGCATATGCCACAATATAACTTTGAGCATTTGGGTGTCCATTGTGTTGGACAAGGATTGCTCCCAACCCAACTGGGCTGACGTCAACAACAAACTCTGTATGCAAGTTCAGATCAAAGTAGGACATTTCAGTGGCGTTCTCAATTGCATGCTTGATTTTCCTACAACTTTGTTCACATTCGGGTGACTAGTAAAATGAAACATTTCTTTTTGTTAAGTCTCTTAAGTGAGCACTTACTGTGGCAAAGTCATGTATGTATCTGGAACAATAACTGGCCATGCCAAGCAAGGACTGTAGGATTGTAACATCTTGTGGTGGGATTGCTTGCTGACAAGGCGTGTACTTTAACTGGATTCTGAGTCATATCCCCATCAGAAAAAGATATGGCCAAAGAATTTGAGCTTTGTTTTGTGAAACCCATGCTTATCTGCATTCAAGGTTAGACCTGCTTCAGCTAGTAGTCAAAAAACTTGTGTTAGATCTTTATAATGTTCTTTTTGTGTGGCCCTAAAGACTAATATGTCGTCAGTGTAACTGAAAGCATTTGTGACAGGCTGTATTATTCGCAAATTACATCTTCAAAAGGTTCTGCAACTGCACATCAAAAAGTAATCTTTTATATCTGAACAAACCAAAGTGAGTAGAAAAGGTAGTAATGTACCTGCAATCTTCTTCAAGTTCTAATTGATGATACCCTTTGGTCAGGTCAAGACGAGAGAAGAATTTGGCACCATTTAATTGTGTGATCATGTCAGCAGTGTGCAGACTGTGATGTCATATTCTTTCAATTGCCTTGTTTGCTTGACGCATATCAATACAGATGCACACAGCTCCTTCACTGTCCTTTTTGGGTACTACCTTTATGGGCAAAAACCATGGAGTTGGACAAGTAAATCGGTCAATGTTACCCTGCTTTAGTAATGTCTCAAGCTCCTTCTCAGAATCTTCTTGTAAATTAAATGCAATTCATCTATGTCTTTGAGCGCCAGGATGGACGTCCTCATTGATATGCAGTTTCACATTCATGGTCATAAGCTTTCCCAATCCAAGTTTCACTTTCATGGTCTTAAGCTTTTCTAATACATAAAACAACAAAGGGAACTGACTTAATATTTCATGATGAGCATTCAAGTTGTAGTTCACAGATATCATTCCCATATCAGCAGCAGTATTGAAACTGAGTAAACGGGCAGTATTTTCTTCAAGTACGTGAATGGGTGGTTATACCTTTGTCTTTTTGTGTCTCATGGTTGCTACAAATGAAACTTGACTCTTTCATGGCGTAAATGCAGCCCTGTATACACTTTAGTCTTCGATAGTGTGAGACTGGGCAATGGAGACAGATCATTGTATTTCTCCTCTGACATAGTATTTATTGGCACACCACTGTCAATAATAGAATGTATGGTGCAGCTGTTTATTTTAAGTGCCATTTTGTACAATGTTTAAATTACTTTTGTTATTTTACTTGTTGACTTTCCTTTGACTCGTTTTCTTCCTTGCATGCAGCCAGTCTGACATGCACACATTTTTCTGAGGGATACATCAACATTGCACATCCATTTCTTTATTGTCACTTGACAATGAAACTGAAGAACGCTTGGACGAAAATTTAGATGACGACTGACTTCATTTAGTGTTAATTTACCTCAGCTGATGTTGCCCTTTGGCCTTGTGGGCATGAGTATAACATTGCTTGTGGAACATTCAGGCGTCCGTTTTGTTTTCTTTGCGTGACAAACGTAGGTTTTTTCTTCACCTTGCACACCATTACAGAATGGTTCTCTTTCCCACAACCCTTGCAGCTTGTCCAATGCAGGGCATTTACCTTCATGTGGAAATGAAAGTCCACATCTGAAGCACAGTCTCTTTTTCTTTGGAGACATCACTTTGTATCCTTCAGCCTTGTGTGTCTGTCATTTTTAACACCTGCTCAGAACAGGCGTTAAAATGATGCACCCATTTTAATCAATGGGCCTCCCTTGCTTTGCTGCAGTAGTGTCAACATTTTTTATGCTAGTGCAGCAAAGTGCCACAATAACGTCAACAGTTTTGATGCTGTTGTCCTAATGACCCCCGTGGTGCATCGTATTGTAAATAAGGCGGCTTCCCGGCGTCGTTAGGTAGGGCAGGAGTGATGCAAGAAAAGCGGCGCATCGGACTGATACGCCACTTTCTTTATTCTCCTAAGTGTTTCTCTCAGCATTTGTCTGATTGAATCTAACAAACAGCCATCTATAACTCTGAGACATAGAGCTTCTTCATCATTAAATTCATTGAACTTATAATGTTTGATAAGCTTATCAGGTTTTTCAACAAATTTGTCAATTTTTTTTTCCACCAGCTCTTTGTCTTTCTTGACTGAAAATATATCTTTCTTAGTAAACATTTGGCATTGGATTGAGCTTGATATTTAACATCTCTTTAATTTGACTGTGTGAGACTTCTTTTTTCTTTATTATTTCATTTACTCCTTCACCTGCGAGATTCTTAAGATATTTGATGATTTTTTTTGTCATCTGCTTCTTCGAGTGCATCAATGAAGTCATCAAAAATTCCAGCCAGGGAGTCCACCTGTCACCAATATTTTTCTTTTCGGGTATCGAAGGGAGGTAGTGGTTTTAAGAATGCAGCAGCATCATAACCTATGCACCTTTCTACTGTCCGGAGTGTAACTTGCCCCAAGAACATCTGCTACCCACTTGCACTGGCACCTTCGTCTCGCACTGGCTCCATGCTACCACCACGGTCATCGCACCCACTCTCTGGCTGAGAGGTGCTGGCAAATTCTTTAAGGTGGAGTAGTGGCTTTTTTTCTTGGGCAGTTTCTTCACCCTTCTTGACTCTTTGCATTGTTTGTAATGTACCTGTTTTTCACTGCCTTTAGCATTATAATTTCATATAACTTATAGCTCTGTGTTGCGCTGTGTCACAGTACCTTTTTCACAGCCTCACCAGCAGGTTCCTGGCCAGTAATACAGAAATTTCTCTGTAAGGCCTTCATCTTCTTTGAAAGCTTGGCACTGTCTGGAGTGGCGCTTTGACTCCACTTACGCCAAATGTCGCTCTTCATTTTGACTGAGGCATGTTTGGCACGCACAAGCAGTTTGGTGGACCACGGTAAACTCTTTGCGAGAGCACTGTCAGTTCTTCGGGCTACGTATCCCCTGTCTCATCACCAGTTGTAGCACACTCCCCGCACTGGTATTTGTAAATGAATAAGCCACACACAGAGCTTGGTCTTACACGTCTTTATTCCTCTGCGCATAACCCTGCACTCAACATTCTACACATGAAATTGATTCTTCACTCCCGAACACTTATGCCACAGTTCTACAAAGTCCATCAAGAACCAAAAAAGGTGCTGTCACCACTAACTCACAAGACACTACAACATCCACTCTATGCCACACCGCACTCTGCCACTCCACTCTACTCCACTCTGTGGCTCTATACTCTATGCCACTCCACCGAATGCCGCTCTATGCTTATGCCACACCACTAACATTTAGCTATGCTGAACAATAGCCACACTGCTGTACAACATGGCTAAAAGATAGAACAAAGGCAATAGCTCTTATTTAGGTGGGACCAATTGGCATTGCCTGTGTTTGTTTTAATACCCTTCATCCCACTTATCCATTGCTTTCATGCCACTCTTCCATTTCATCTTTATTTATCTTCTAGATTTTTTGTGTCCATTTGGAAATATTTTTTAACCCATTGAAGACTTCTGCCAGGGACTGCACATGCATTTATGGCAGCCACCTCAAAATGGGGTTCTATTATATTAACAAGCCCATTCAAAGGTGGCTTCAGTCGCTGCCTGCACACCCACTGCAGCCATTTTTGAACATGTTAATTAAAGTGTTTTCAAAGAGCTTCTTAGCGGCAATCCTTAGCTGCATTTCTGATATTTAAATAAACCCATTTAAAGATAGCCACTGAGGATGTGTGCGTATTCGCCATGGCTGTCTAACTGAAAAAAAAGAATTGGCAAAGCAAAAAAGATCACATCGTTACAACCTATTGGCTCTGCCAAATCTTATTACTTCCTATTAGTCTTACACTTGTAATGTCTAGTGAAGATGTTTGCAAAATACATAAATTAATTCATTAAAAAAAATCATTGCATTCTTGTCAGTGGTACACACCTCTTTATTTTGTCATTGGTTGTTGCAGATTAGATGGTAGAATATAGGAATTGCATCTGAACACTTAGGTCTAACAAGAGATCACTTGACCTGCAAGAGTCCGATTTACCATAAAAAATTAGCGCAGCATTTGCATGTTCATATTATATAGATACTGAGTATTTATTTCAGAAATGTTTACATTTGTTTGGAAATGTTTTTCTAACTCCTTAGACGTTGAAAACATCTTCTTTATGTTGATTGGTGTTTTAGTATGTGTCAATTTGGTATTTGAAATTGCTATTGCAGGAAAGTCAGGTCTGAAGGTTCTTTTCTCTCTTCTTCCAAATGATGTTGCTTCATGCTGCAACCTGCTGGAGTGATTGCAGGTAAATGCATGTGAAGGTTTTGTCACGAACCTTTCTGTCCCAGTAAAACGGATGAATGTGCCACGTTCCCTTTAGTCTTGGAGAAACTTGTCTCACTGTGGTGGCAGTATTTGTCGTTCATTCCCTCTCTTTGTCAGTGCCCTCCCAAGTTTTATCACTAACAGCTTCTAGACACTACATTCCACAGCAGAAGATCACTGTCTCAGCTGGTAAATCCACTACACTAGAGCAGGGGTGTGTGAAGTTGCAAAGGTTCCTTCATGGATCCTGGTAAAGTTGTATACAGTATGCATCATCACAAACTTGTGAAGTCTTGTGCTTCCACACATGTGCATAAATATCTGTAATATAGGTAAAGTTGCTGATAATATTTCCACTATGTCAAGGTTTGATTCAAGTGAAAATTGTATCCATGCAAAGGCTAATTCAAATTGGAAAGTTTCACCAACTTCATGACGAAAAGTACTATACAAAACTGCAAAGTCATAAAAGAAAAAATGCACTCCTCTTACAGTGATTCCCACTGTGTTTCTCTGTTATTATTAAAATGACTTAGTGGTAGAGTTTTGTTGAATCTACATTAATCCTAACTGCTTATGCTATCATTCATTCCCTACACATTATACCTGTCTCTTTGCTCTTTTAACAAGACCTTAGAGAGGCTGTCAATGTTTCCACGTCACAACATGCTTCCCTGCTTACCTCAACCTTGTGCTTACCCGGCTCCTCCATGAGCTTATTACCCATGGGTAAGGCCCATGTTGCACCCTTCAAACATTGACTGACACACCTAAAGGAAATATCCTGCACTGGTCCAGGCAAACATTTTATCACCTGCAGAGAAGTGCACACCCAACTAAACAAGCAATCTTTCATATCATGTGAAGTGCCTGTCAGAGTGACCCTGACTGCTTGCAGATTTCAAAGACTTCTATGACATTGTTTTATATTTCCAAAAATAGATGTTCCTGAGATGAGAGGTCTAAATAAACTTATTGTATGTTATATTATGTTAAAGGCAGTTTTTGAGCCCACGCCCACTTAAGTTGTTTGGTACCTTTGACTGTCAGCACTTTCCTGATGTTCCTGATGGGGTAACGATTTCCCCTCCCTATTACCCCGGTTCTGGTTTGTCTCCCCAGGATTCTTGTGAGTTGGATACGTTGAGGATCGTTGAAGACAGGGGAGCTGTGACGGTACACGCTGTACATGTTATAATCTAGCTTTACAATTGCTTGAGCTAAACCATGATTTGATTCAATCCTCCCTGCCAACTACTCTTAAAACTCTTTTAAAAGATACGTCCTGGTTGAAATGTTTCTCCTCTGATTTACAGTTCTGCAGCAATAAAAGGAGACTGACCAGGTTAACTGAATCAGTAACTCTTAAACATTCTCAGCCTTACCTTTCTTGGAATCTTCCCCATGGGAGAATGCGCTTGTACTTTTTGCTGAGATTAGATAGATTGTCCCTTAGAGATCTTACCTCCAAATGAGGTGGTTCTGATAATAATTGCGATCTATATCAAATGGGTGTGCAGAATTGTAAACATGGTCTATTTATTTGTCCGGCTTTAGCCCCGGCCTGGAAAAAATGGCTAAAGCCTCTTTACCTGCACTTTAATATTCGCTCAGTAGGAGAAGCTTTGGAAGTCCTCTTTAATCCTCCCAATGAACTCATCTGTTTTAGGATTTTTAAATTCTTTCAGTCTTTTTTAAATCTCTACTGAGTGTCCTCTATGGGTGATAGATACGAAGTTTGAAAATGTACTCTACAGGGACGATTGGAGAACTTTGATAAGATCTCCTGGTGTTTTCCAATTAGCATTTACTGTTAAAGGTCGTTCGTCTTCAACTTTTTTATTATTCCGGCTTGGAAGTATATGTTTCACAACTGTTTTACTGTAGAAAATGTTCTGGTATGTGCGGTTCTCTATGAGAAGTCTCCCTATGGTTACATGTCGTACTGTCTGAGGTACTCTGTTTTTTTTCTCCTCAGAGTATTTAATGCTTATACTTTAGAGGCTAATTCGTATAACTAGAATAACTCAATCAACTTTAGACCCGCTACTCTGATGTTTCATATGAGCAATGTATTTTTATCATTATTGAGCTCTTTATTGATCTTCTGTGGAATTTTTATATGATGTTCTTAGGTTGTTTTATGTTTTTAGGATTCGGTTTAGCATGTGGACCTCTTAGGAGTTCCAATTCATGAAATAAAAACTTGAGGTACTTTTGAGTTTAGCACAGTCAGTGACAATACCTAAAACAATATTTAATCCAGGTTTTTATTCATCCTCTAACAAGTGATAAATTATATTAAAAACACATGGAGAAAGGTATAGGTTTCCATGTTTTCTAGCAGCTATGTAGAGGTAACAATGAACGCTCTGCCACCATAGGAAGCTGATTTACATCTGGGGCAGAGAGAAGAAACAAGTTGGAAGAGCACATTTCTTCTATGGTTTGGTAGCTTACAAAATAGAATTTATCAGAGAACAATCTTGTGCATGATTGTCATAGGATTTAAAGATGATTCTGGTATGTAAAGGTAGCCAGTAAAGAGATTTTAAATTAGGTGTGATGTGATCTCATCAGGCACAAGTGGAAGCAGATGGGCAGCAGCATTTTTGCATAAGATGAAGACATTTGATCAACTTGTTTGGAAAGGCTAAGTAGTCTGACTTACTATACTCTAGTCTTGACTGGACTAACACATTTGCCAAAAGTTAGGAAAGCCAATGTACAATAAAGGCACCAGATGTTTTCTAAGTTGTAGGCTGAAAAACAGCAATTCTCCACCTTGGTGACCAAGAGATCCAGAGAGAGAGAGAGAACTTAAGGTAAATCACCAAGTTTTTACTGCATTTACAGGGACTGTGCTTGGGCCCATAAGAGCAAGCCATGAAATATTGTTCCATTGAGCAGGTCATTACCCTTAGGGCTTAGCAGATCTTAGGTTTTCTGTAGGTTGATCTTCAGAAAGTTAAAGGACATTCACCAACAAGTTGTTACCAGGCAGCTATTCAAACTGTCAAGACTGAGATCAAGGTGAGTTGGTAAAGATAAACTGTGTGTTATTTTCATACAAGTAGAATTCTGCTCCAAGTTAATGAAGTGTTCTGTCTGTGAGGTGCAGGTAAATGCTGAACTGCATATGATAGTTATAGAACTTTGAGGGACACCTCAGTTAAGCAGTCTGATATTTCACTTGAAGATAAATAGTGACATTGACTGTCTTCTGTTGACAAGAAATAATTGAATCCAATTCAGTATGTGGCCTTAATTGAACAACTGTCTAGAATTGTAATGAGAATAGTGTGATCAATGGTGTTGAATGCTGCAGAAAGATCTAACAATATGAGAGTGCCAACCACTTTAAGAGTCCACCAACCTGTGGAGATTGTCTAGTGTTGAAAGTAAAACTAACTTGTTGCTGTGGCTGGACTTAAATCATACCTTAAGGGAGTCAATGTAAAACAGGTTTTTTGCCTAGGTAGGAGAGAAGACAGATGGGACGAAAGCAGTGCTTAATTTGAGCCGGTGGTTTTTGGTGCAGGGCACTGGCACTTATTTTTGAGGGCCAGCATTTATTTTTCTGCCTCAAGCATTTACTGGGAGCAAAAGACACATATGGAAAAGACGGCGGAAGAGAAAAACAAAAAAGCGTCACAAAGGCAGAAAGCTGTAAGACTGAGGTGACGGGGCAGGTAGTGGCTGTAAATGGATTAAGGAGGCCCGAGATGGTTTCGAGATTACGCTGCCTCAGTAGTCCGTCCTTGCACATTTAATTGCAGTAGCTCGTGGTTCAGAGGAAAGCTTTGGGCACTCGCACTTTTTTATTTACAAATTAAGCACCGGACGAAAGTTACTAAGTATGTCCATATCGAGGAAAGACTTTTTCAGAAGCGGCATCGCCCTTTTGGACATTTCACTTTTTTTTAAGCAAATAGGTAATTTGGAGAATCAGAGGAATAACTTTGCTGTGAAGGGTTGGTTAGTTGTCCTTCAGAAATAAGATCAACCGTTACAAATTCATCACTGGGTTTTACAGGATAAGATTATGATTTGCTAACACCTGGGGCTGAAATAGGTTCCTTCAGAGTAGCATGATGTTAAATATTTTATCCTCAAAGAAGAGTGAGACCTTATCGCATAGATCTCTGGTGTAGTGAATAGTAGAAATTGTGCAATTCTGAGAGTGAAATTCAGGACTACGTGAAAGAGCACTTTAGATATGCTCAAGGCAGAGAAAATGTGTTGAGGAAGGTATAAATTTTTTGCTTCCTGAATTTTGACTTTATATTCAGCCAGCTGCTTATGATAATACTGTTTTCATTCTATGGAATAACATGACTAATGTGAATAATGTGGCCTCCGTTTCCTTTCTGCTTGGCAAATTTTCAGTTTTACAATAGGGTAGTAGGATGTTCTGAATTGGAAGAGTCAGTAAGAGTGGGTAGGACAGACTTTATAGCATTTATAACAGGCCCTGCTGAGATAGGGTCAAAAGCTTTAGCAGGGTTGTAGAATCTAATAAAATATCTACTTGTCTATTGGACAGACTGCATCATAAGTATACTTGTCCTATCAAAATATCTATTTGTCCCTTTGATGCCACGTAGTGCGGCAACAAAATAAGGCAGCAGTCTCATTATATAGGAGCGCTGATATTAGTTTCTCATATTATTCCAGTGCTAATGCTATAATAGGGCTTCAATACTAGCACATCCCTTAATTTGCCACTTTTCTGAAGACCTATATACTGATGCTGGAGCTAATGGTAAGCAAAAGTTCCAGGTATGGAAAGCCCTTTTGAGTCTGTACAAACTTACTAACTTGCATGTTTTAAGGGTTTTCACCAGCTCGTCTCTGATCTTTCCCATACTGTGAAAGGTTGGAAATTTCTTCTTGACAGGAGCAGAAGTAAAACTTTTTCCAGGGCTGGAAAAAAAGTGGTTAGAAGGTGAAGGAAGCAGGCCTGATGTGTGGTGGGTACCTTAGGTACTTGCACCTTATACCAGGTCCAGGTATCCTGTATTAGTGTAGTGTAGGCAATGTCTAGAAGCCAGACTCTCTAAAGGCTGGCTGTGGATGAGCAGCCAAGGCTTATGTAGGAGACATGCAAAGCTCATGCAATACCACTGTAGTCACACAGCACTTACACACATGAAAGAAAACACTGAGGCCCTCATTACGAGTATGGTGGTCTTAATAAGGATGTAAGTAAAATGAAAAATGTGCTAGCATTCATGCCAAGAATTTTCAATCTATTAAGGACACGGAGGTGAGGATTATGCTTCTCTTTCTTCTCTTTCTTTACTACTCAAATTTACAGCAGCCAATCAGAAAACAGAAAAATTCTAACTACATTTCCCAACATGCTTTAGTCAACATGTCCACCAATCGTGTATCCTTAGACCCCATTAGAGTCCAAAACGTCAGCCAGAACTCCTCTTTTTTTGCTCCGCAGAACTCCATCACGATGAACCTTCAATAACCAAAAAAACCTGATGAACATCTGCAGAGAAAACCCGACTGCATGAAGGAAACCAGTCACAGAAGACACCAAGGCTCGCCCCTCCAGGCTTGACCCAATTCTCCATTTACTTCCATTTCTGCTCAGATCCTAAGAAACAGGAGAAATAATATTATGGTAATCCTACTCACAAACCTCATATTTCGGGAGGGCAAACTTAAATACTACATACATATCATTAAATTACTACATTGATAAATGACACAGTAATAGAATACAGTGGGTGGGATAATCCTTGCTTCCAGTCCTTAATAGAATTGAAAATAATTATTGGCGCGAATGCTAGCAAATTTTTCATTCTATGTCAGGACCGGAGGCTCAGATTATGCTCATTCAAAGCTGCTTGAAAAACTCTAGACACAAAACCAACCACTGGTTTATAATAAAACTGCTGCTTAAAAGTAGAATCTGAAGACCAATCAGCTGATTTCATAATGTCCTGCACAGACACTCCCAAATGCACAGATTTAGATGCCATGCACCCCTAATTGAGTGCGCACCAAATTGTTGAGTATCAGTGCCTACCTCTACCATTAAATCTCGTATCCACCTCACAATGGTCGCTGCAGAGACAGGTTTGAAAGGCTTACACAATTAAATCAGTAAATGACCCGTCAGATCAGACCTCAACGTTCTAGTACATTCTTCATACGACTTCAAGCAATTGACAACACACAATTTCATAGAAAAAGGAAATGCAAAATACTCTATACTCGTAGACATTGTTTTAGTCCTTCTAGAGATAGAGAAAGAAACACCCTCTGGTGTAAAAACTCTTCCTGCAAGATCCAGAGCTTTCACATCGACAAGCTGCCAAGCAAAAAAGCATTGCTAATTTGGCAGACAATTGTTTCCTTGTCAAACCAGAATTATCTGGCCAGCTCTCAAACAACCTGAGAATCAGATTCACATCCCACAGACACGTGTACTTTGGAGTAGGAGGATTGGAAACTCTCACACCCTTAAGGAGATTAACCACAACAGGATGCATGCCCACTGGATTGTTATCAACTCTTATATGGCCAGCTGCAATGGCTGATCAAAAATTATATACCGACCTGTACGACAATCCTTCCTATGCTTTCTGTGATAAAAAAATGTACTATTTGGACAATCCCGGCTGCCACGGGATCCAAATGCCGTTCCAGACACCAACATCATCAAGCTCTCCAAGCTGAAGAATACCTCTCCGTAGTAGATGGTGCCTATGCTCTACCAATAAATTCTGCAGCCGAGTCCGAAATGCCTGGCAAGTGCCACTGTTGCCTGAAAGCCTCCTAGCCATCAGATGCAACTCTCTCTCCACTATCAGGGGATGCCTCTCGCCCTGCGGACCCAATAGCATGTCCAGAGACCCAGGAAGACATAGAGGGGAATCGCACACAAGCTCCAGAAGTAACGGGAACCAAGGCTGCGTCCTCCAAATTGGAGTGATCAAGACTCGTTCTGCCCCCTGCCTCTTGATCTGAGTCACCACCCTTGGAATCATGGCGAAGGGGGGAAAAGAATATTTGAGAGACCCTGACCAATCCTGAACGAAGGCATCCGTGGCCCTCACGAGAGGATCCTCGAGCTGTTGGTTCAGACGCGAGGCAAAAAGATCTATCTTGCTCTGACCCCACAGTTGTTGAGTTAACTGGAATAACTGAGGAAGAAGCTTCCAGTCGCTGCAGTCCCTGAGGTACCTGGAATTCCAATCCGCTACCACATTGACCTGACCGGTAGCATACTCCGGGGACACTATCAACCTATGGTCTAACCAGAAATGCCAAAAATCTTTGGCTATCTCAGCCAGGGCAGGCGACCTGGTGCCCCCCCAACTTGTTGATGTATCTGACTGCCAAGATATTGTCCATCCTCAGAAGAATGGAGCACAAAACCTTCTTGGGAGATAAGGTCTTTATGGTAAAGGACCCTGCCAGCAACTCCGGACAGTTGATATGCAACTGAAGCTCCTTCTGCGACCATCTCCCCCCTGTCGAGATGTCCCCACATCGCGCTTCCCAGCCTCACAGGCTGACATCCGATTCTATCACAGTCTCCGGCTGGGAACTGAAGATAGCTCTGCCATTCCACGCATCCACTTGCGTCAACCACCAACTGAGTTCCGTCCTTACCTCGTCCGTCAGAGGAATCAAATTAGAATAGGTCTGGTCTCGCTGAAGATGCTGGATTTTGAATCTCTGTAAGGCCCTGTAATGAAGGGGCTTTGGGAAAATCGCCTGAATTGACGAAGCCAACAAGCCCACAATATGTGCAATTTTCGTCAGAGACAGCGAGGGCTGGGCTAACGCTACCCGCAACTCCTTCCTGATGTCCCGAAGCTTGACCTTGGGAAGGATCAACTGGGACGTCTCTGAATTGATCACAAAACCTAAGAATTGTACTGTTCTGGAGGGAGCAAGAATCAATTTCTTCTGGTTTATGACAAACCTTAGATGCTGGAGAAGAGAGATGTCTCTGAGATTGCGCCATAATCAGTATACCGTCCAGATATATGATCATGTGAATCTCTTTCTCCCTCAGATGGGCTACCACCGGTTTGAGCAGCTTTGTGAAACACCAAGGCACCAATGAAAGCCCGAAAGGCAGGACCAAATACTCCATCCAACTGTCCTTCCACCTGAACTGGAGGAATCTCCTGTGAGAATGCCAAATGGGGACAGTTAGATATTCATCCTTGAGGTTTAACCGCATCAACCAGTCCCCGACTGAAGAAGATCTAGCAACAGATGAAGACCCTCCATCTTGAAATGTCTGTAAATGATGAAGGAGTTGAACTCTCAGAGGTTTAAGACCAACCGATGCCCTCCTCCCCTTTTTTGTACCAGAAAAATGTTGCTGCAAAACCCAGAAGGCTGGGGTTCGCAAGAGGCAATCGCCCATTCCAGGAACAAAGCCTGGATCTCTAAATCAATCATGCTGGCGTCTTGTAGGGAAAAATTGAGAGGAGGAGGAGGAGGACCCTTCTGCTGTGGAGTCTGATAAAACTCTAGGTGAAAACCTTGTGCTGTCTGTAACACCCACACATCTTGCGTTATGCGACACCAGTTGTGGAGAAAGTACTGCACTCGACCCCCCAACTGGATGGGAGAAGAATCTATCAGTCTTACCTGTGGAAAAACTTGATTGGGCGTTGGTTCTTGAACCACCTTGTTGATCTCTGTGACAAAATTAGCTGGAGGGGAAAAAGGTGTTTCCTCTTGAATACCCCTGGCCCCCGTTGAAGGAGCCTCTCTGGAAGCCTTGGAAAATTGGACGGCCTGACGAGCGGCCCCTGCCTTTCCCGGCCCGCCCAAAAAGGCCTGAATGGAATACTTTTTCAGGTTCACCTGTGCCTTATCCATGGTCATAAACGTTGTCACGCACTTGGCGATATCCTCCATAAACTTGTCGCCAAAGATACAACCTTCCACAAGGGGACCCCCGTCCGCCGTTGACAGTTCTGTCAAAGTGGCGTCCATTCTCATAAGGAGTGACTTTCGTCTTTCCGTTGATATGGCGCAGTTGGCATTGCTGAGAAGGCAAATCGCCCTCTGTGTCCACTCAGCTAGGACATGCGGATCTATCGGAGCGCCAGTTTCCTTGGCCTTTAATGTCATCTCCAATATCTTCACCAAAGGACCTGAAAGGTCTAAAAGTTTGTTTTGGCAGGCGCACCAGACTCTATCAATGCCCTTTTTCGGGTCCCAGGCAAACTTCTTAAGGAAAGTGAGCATACTAGGGTCAATCTCCGGCGTCTCTGCCACTCTGTTTGGATTTTCGGGCCTAGAACATTCAGCCCGCAATCTATTGTGTACCTCTTTATCAAAACTCTTTCTTAGTTTGTCATGTAAATAATCTACCACAGCTTGCGCCGGTGCCAAATCCGCCGACCCGAGGATGCACTATGTCCTCCGGATTAAATTGAAACGGATTGGGAGGAGACCTGGAACTCTCCTTCGCCTGGGAAGAAGACGACTTCTTTGCACTCTTGTGTTTACGCATTGAGCTGCTGGTGTGAAAAGAGTCAGAAGCAGCTGTATCCTAGACAGATGAAAGCTCAGCCTCAAGAGGGAACTCCATAGAAGTAGAGGGAAGGGAACAATATACATGATCCGATGCGGAAGACTGAGTCAAAGCTGACATAGCTCCATCATGAGGCCATGGAGCCAGAATTTTGGGCTTATTTGAAACAGAAGGACCATCATCCATCAGCTTGTCCTCTGGTAAAGGAACCAGCCCCTGTTTCTTCACAAAACACTCAAACTGCTGTGTGAGAGGCTTCAAGGCTGCCATCATGGCCTGATTGATTTTCTGCGGTGCAGAAACTGCTAGCGCCCTGCTGAGAGACTGCTGGACCGAGGCGTTGATAACCTCAGACAGACCGTCTCCCAATTAAGGACCGAGGGCCTCCCCATAACCTTGCCCATACGCCTCCTCCTCAAAGGACATCCACTCGGTCATTCTGAATATGCTATGCTGCACAAAACAGATATGAAAAACACACCAGCTGGACAACTGGAAAAAACGGGGGGAGCCACCCCAGGTTCAAAGTCAAATAGCTTTGAAGCGGCGACTCCCCAGCAAAAGATGTGTAACAATTATTGCAGCCCCTTACAGTATGTGGAGGGCTTCAGAAAGAGCCAAAAAGAAAAAACAAATCGAATGATATATAGCGCGTGCACACCGCTCAAGGTGCAGTGCTTGCTCTGTTATTACAGCCAGAGTGCAGCGTCTTCCTCGTTGACAGGCATGCCAGGAATGAAAAATACACGCTATTCCGGCGTCCTGTCAACGGTCGGGAGGAGGAGAAATTGACAAAGGAATGTACATAGCCCAAACCTACCAAAACTGCCATTTGGGCTATGCACACCTTCACCGCTCTCCGTCCCGGGCCGTATAAGGAAAGGCACCGGGGAGCGCTGTAAGCGCGGTGCACAACTGGGCAGCAGCCCAATATCAAGGCCGGGAACGCCAAGAAAACAGGAACTTACCTGCAAAGGCCAGTGGCGTAACTGAGTCGAGCGGATGCTTCGACCACGCCTGTCAGCTGTGTATGCAGAATACGAAAATTAGTGATCGCTGCGGCAACCCGGACAAATAAGATACAACAAGAGTGCAAATGACACTAACACCTATTGACAAGTCAAAACAGCGAAAGCACCAAAACGAAATGGGAGCACTTAACTTGCTCACGAGCAGCATAGAAAGAGGAGTTCTGGCTGACGTTATGGACTCTAATAGGGTCTAAGGATACATTATTGGTGGACATGTTGACTAAAGCATGTTAGGAAATGTAGTTTGAGTTTTTATGTTTTATGATTGACTGCTGTAAATTTGAGTAGTAAAGAAAGAGAAACATAATCTGACACTCTGGTCCTGACATAGAATTGTGTCTGCAAACAGAGAAGTAGGATTTGAAACATAAAAGCAAGTAGTTACTTCAGTTATACAAACAGCAACTTGTTCCAAAACAGTGACCAACAAGGTCACCTTAGCGGAACCCTAACCAAAAAACTGGGGGCTGACTGTCAAGTCAAAATAGACAGTGCATGTAAAAACCAAGTATCCCAGAAGAAAGAGAACAATCTAAATACTGTAAACCACAAATCTTTAACTAGCTCAGGTTGTCCAGTCATTGGCTGGTAGGTATCCGGTACCCCGCTATGACGTGGATCTTGTTTAATTACCACACTGCAGCTGTGCACGATGCCTGTTGAAACACAGGGCCAGAGGAATACAAAAGGGTTGTCGAGAAATTGGACAAGGAGGATATGTGCAAAATGACATCTGCAGATAGAGAAGCAGCATTTGAATAGATAGCTGAAACCACTTTGTTACTAAAGTCGCATAAATAACAACCAGGCGACAAAAGCCAGGCAAGTGGTACTTGAACCAAAAATGCGGGCGGGCTCACTGACTCTGCTACACAGAATAGACAAACGAAGTATCGACCAGCAAAATCAAAAAAATAATCAGTAAATTCGACAGTTACACTTCATAACATGTCTTTTTATGTACATAATAAGTAAATAACATGGGGAACACGCATTTGTTTGGAATTCTTTGGAAACATGCTATCCCCATAGAGCAGTGTATTATAAGATATTTTAACAACAGGTCGGGTTTCATTGCTTATTCCAAAATCTTCTTGAATAATTGCTTCATACAATAACTTTTCTTTCTTGTTTAAGTAATGAGGATAAAAGTTCTGGATCAGCTGTTGTATGTGATGCACAATGGAGGGGCTGCTAGGCAAGTCTCTTTCGGAGTTTGGTGCAGGTGTCATTGCAGACATCCCCACTCTGCTGATGCAGGATGATATTCTTGAGACTGTAAATCGCACGAGGCTGTTTATGCAAGTCTTCTCGATTCAGTCCCCTGGGTCGAAAGTTGCTGTAGCTGGTGGTTTTGAAATGGTTTGCCTTAGTCCTTTACCAGCTGGTTACATCTGAGAAAGGTGATAGAAATGAGACTCTTCAACTTCATGCAATTGATGGTACCACAGAGATTCATTTTGGCTCCTGTGCTTTTCAGTATGCATACTGAGATAGTAGGAATAGTGATTAGGTAGGTCAGTGTCTCCTGTCACCAGGACACAGATGTCACGCAACTCTATCAGGGTGTTCACCTACGAGGCCACAAACTGGTTCAACATGCTATTCGGAGCATTAGATTCAGGAGGGTGAGGCATTTTTGAAGAGCAGGTTCTCAAAGACAGAGTTCTTATTACTAGCAGTGAGAACTATGACCTTCATTGTATCTGCTGCAAGCGCTGTTACTAAATGTGGTTTAAGACTCGCTCTCATAATTAACTAAATCACACATTTGTATCCTATACTCGGTCCTGTTACTGTATCATTTACATTACTGCCCTCTACTTCTGTCAGGTTCCAGCTGCATTGATTCTGGAAGTAAACCATTGCTTTGAGACTGTGGGTCAGACCCTGGGAGCCTGCAGGGTCAACCTAGGAAATGCCGTATTAAAGGTCTACCAGAGAACAATTAAGATTAAAGCTTGTTACTTTTCTCATACTGGCTCTCAGTGTGGGCCACAAAGAGTTCGGCAGAAAGGGGCTTACACATTGATGTTACATCTGCATGTTGATTATCTTCGGAATTTTGCTTCTGTGAGTTGTGAGTATTTGACAGTCATTGGAGTCCAACTGGTAAAGTACACTTTTCTGTATGTAGGCCATATATGGTATGACAGGGTAGGAATCCGATTTAACAGATATTAGAACAATCAAGTGGCTTAATATAGAGTTTGGCAGATGGGTTTCTCTGCCATAAACCTGACAGACAGCCTGTACGCCTTATTACTTTTTACAGGTGCATTATATCCAGCGGCACTTAGAGCAGATGCGAGATCAATCGTGTTTGTGACCGAGTAACCTGTCCACCAAACTCTAAACCAGGTCCCAAGTTTTGAAATGAATATGCCCCGCATCAGTTGTGCCCTGGTAACTTCTCAGTGGTCAGGGACATTTTTTTTTAATTACCCCCAAATAGGTGGATTGCATTGAAAAACAAAGACTCTTTGTGAAGTGAGGCGGTGGGGAAATATTTACTGGTCAATTCTGTGGAGGACTGAGTCGGCTACATATCGTGTGTTCTGTGCATAGGACTCCAGGTCCTGTCCCATGGCTGCTTATTTCAGGACTCTTTATTAACCAATGCATAACACTTTACTGGAAACTTGGAATGCCTCCATACATCACCCCAATCATGCCCTTTTGGTATTAGAAATAAAGAAACAGTATAGTTGATATTCTAAAGCATGATGTGGCGAGAGCTGTTATTTACTAATTACAAGTGGTTTTAATATTTTTTTAAAGATGTGACATTAAGCAGATTGTGTCAACCAGTCCTACACGCTCGAAATGTCATAAAGCAGACCTGCGTTGTTCATGCCCTGCTCCATGTCCCACTTACTTCTTCTGTGTATGTGCCCCAGTGCACTGTGCCTTTAGGTTGGTGGTGTGCATTATCTTCATATGTTTATTTCAGAATATGATCACCATAACACCATCAAATATGATACACAACTTGTATTAAAACATAGGTTAAACATTCAGGTATCTCCAAATTAAAGGAAACAATTACGAAAAATACAGACGACTGGACATATACCAGCATAAGAATTGTCACACAGTAGCCAATGTGTACATTGCCCCCAAAGCTCTTATTACATACATAGAAGTAGACCATCAAATATGGCGGTCAACGGGAAGTAAATAATTTGTTCTAATTTGTTTTGATGGCAAAAACCAAGCAGAGTTAAAAAAGGAGCTGTAGACTTTTTCTGGCATTTACTGGTAGTCATACCCTAAACACAAGAGCTCATGTACCAGTGAATCCTGACATCAGTCCGGAGCAAGTGGTTTTTGCACCTATCAGATCTGCGCAGGACTTGGGCTCCCATTGCAGCTCAAGCCGCTTCAATCAATGTTCACTGTCTCCGTAGAAGATTAATAGAAGCGCTTGACTCTGACCCAGCTGTCTCGCTGCCATCCACATCCCTGAAAGCTGTCTATTTCTGTCACTTTCAATCAGTTCTTAAGGGCAGGCGGTTTGGCAGACTTGTAGGATCTTCTGCAGAATAAGATGTTTTGTGTCAGCTTCACACTGCGATGGAGCTCATTACTAGATCTTCCTTCATCATGTTAGACAAGTCGCTTCCTGCAGTGTTAACGTGAATCTCAAAAAAAGAGACTAAAGTTTGCAGGATCACACTAACGAAAGTTTTACTTAGAGGATTGAGGGTGCTTTTCCCAGGTGGAGCTGTTGCTGTGATAATTTAAAACTCACAGACCTATGGGAACAAACATTTTGGTACATTGAGGCATCTAATAAATATGTTGCCTAAATTGATTATTATTAGATCCTGATACGTTTTTGCCCGTTCAATTAGTAAAGAAACTATATAACCTGCTCAACGAGCCAAATTATTATGATACACTGAGCTCATAGACAAAGAATGTGCAATAATTAAGTTGTTCATGTGTAAGGAAAGGGCAAGGCACAGTGTAGAGGTGTGTAAATAGGGGAAAATTGGATTTTACCAATAGTGTGTACTTTATCAGTGTCTTCCAGCTTATAAAGATTATAAACACTACAATGTGAGAAAACACACAAATGTAGGTTTCAATGTATAAATGAACAACAAAATATTACGATACAAAATTCACTATTTTTTCAGATTTTGTCTCCTTGGGAAAACTTGGCAAGATGAATTATAGATTAATTCACTCGTAAGACAAAAATTGGTACATTCTTCGCAGTACCTTTTTCAAGGGAGACCAGTGTGTATACAAGTGTGTTGCAATCTAGTGGGTAGTAGAAATGTTGCATATTCATAGTTTATTTACACAGGCTGCAGTTTTTCTTGTAGTATCAAGGAGCAATTCTGGATCTCACATTGTGATTATACGTAGAGAGGACAAGGCAGTCCTCAGGTAAACATCACACTGTCTATACAAAATATGTCTACGTATGGCCCCGACCCTTGTAGGTATTTGTAGAGGTAGACACCTGGGTAACTTGTGCGTAGTGGTTCTTCTAAATCCCAGGTACAGTACATATTTCATCTAATGGCCTATCCACTTGACACAGATTTGAAGAGAGCTATGCTGAACATCAATATGCCCATAACTAAAGATTCAGGCTAGATTCCTTTTTCCACTTCTCATTATTGCAGATGATGATGATTTACCCACAGAAACTTGAGATTTACAAATGTTAAGCTATGGCCAGATTTTAGTGTTACAAAAAGCAAAGCAGCAATGGGACCGAGGTTAGGGTAGAGAAATTAGCTGGAATCCAAAACAATAACAGAGGCAGGCTGCTGGTGAGCACAGTTCACTCAGGTCACTGCTTTACACTTCATAGCATTCATACATGACATGGGGGGAGGGCACAAGAAAAGGTCTGCAAATGTGACTCTGATCGGTGCCAATGGAAAGTGGAAAAGATGAAGAACAGTGAAAAAAGCTGCTACTCCGGTGGGGGGTGTTGCTAGCAAAAGTGGCTAGTGTGATATCAGTACTTTGCAGTACACTTTTGTTCTTGAAACATAATAAGGTCAGACTTACAGCCCTTGGAGTCCACTTCTTTGCCCTGTGAAGAACAGGAAGAGGACTTCCAGTTATTTAGGGCTGTCCTCAGGTCTCATATAACAGGTTCAATCCTCTTCTGATCTTTAGCAGGTCCAGTAGTGTTCTGAAGTGGGGGTGTGGGGATACCATATATATATTGCCTGGCATGAGCTAGTAGTTGGCATGCTCTAACTAATGCGGAATGTCTTCGGCCACACCAAGCTTGGTCTCTGAGGGCTTAGGGTGTATGTGTGGAGTGTACTGTGGTAGTCCTACTGTCCTCCCGCATCTAACACCAAAGTCCAGTTTGAAGCAGCCACTGTACCCCAAAGTAAACCCAGAGACAGAGGTCTGGTAAAGCAATGAGTAGGGTTTTCAGCAACCAGACAGTGGATACATAAGAACTGTTTTGCCACTCTGTTTGCTTTGTTTGACGTGCACCCCATGTTATATGAAATACCCAGCAAACCTGTCACACAGGTCTTGCCACTGCCAGCAGGATTTGGTCCTAATGTCAAAAGGAGGCCGACCATGTTTTGAACCTGACTGAGTGGGGGGAGAAAGAACAGGGCAGGCCGTGGCTTTAGCAGCATCGGCTTAAGACAGAGTAGGACTCTTTGAAGTTCATCAGGCCATCCTTTGAAGGGCAGAACACCTCTTTACACCCAAGAGCGTTTGTCCCTGTCCTGAGAGCAAGTTCACACCTTACAAACTGGGCTGTTCAAATGCTAATCACTAGCTGACAGAAGGATGAGAGCAAAATGCAAGTTAGCCTTTTGGGAACTTCAGGTAGGGAAAAGGTAGCATTCTAAAAGTTATTTTTCATAAACTTTTATAGGAATTGAGCTTCACAATTGAAGTGGAATTTTGAAAACTATTAAAAATAGTTGTTTAAATAATATTTTCTAGCTAGTACAGTTCCTGAGATGGGTCAGCCAGCTTTGCTACAGTGAAAATAGCTTTTGTGGTTCTTTCACTGTGAGGACATTTGGAAAATAAACGTTTGCATGACCTACTTTTAAATACCCTGCAACCTGCCTTATAGATAATAATGCCTACAAAGGGGTTACTTATTAATATTTAAAAATACGTTTATGACCTGTCAAAACAGGTTATTTTTAGCAGGTTGAATTTGTAGTTTAAAACTGCAACAGCTATGCTAAAAAATGTTAGGCCTGCAGTTATGTTTGCGTTACTGTAGTGGATAACAAAACTGGTGTTTTTGTGGTCTAGTAACATTTAATTTTAAGGCCTAGGTTATCATTTGTACCCTATATTGGGGACGTGTAGTTAAGTTAAATATGCCCATTAGGAGTGTACCAGTTTTACCATGTTTAAACAAGGAAAACTGACACTTTACCTCTGATTAGCAGGAGTAAAGTGCACATAGATCTACATCCTGCAAAAATATAGGGTTCAGTAAAAGGCAAAAAAAAAGTCAAGTGACCAAGCAGAAAAGGTGGATTTCCTAGAAACACATTGCCTCTCTTTCACAACTAACAAACACAACATCATGATGGACTTAATTCCACCTCTCAATTTCTAACATACATATAGAAACAAGTAGGAAATGCTATACTATATTCAGATGGTGGCGGACACACCTCCAGACAATGGAGGACAACTGGACCACAGACAACGTACTCAGTCACCCTCCATACAACCACACAACAAGGTAACCATACACTCAACTCCAGACAAAATCTTTCGACTATCCTGTTGTTCTAGAGTTCCTCAGTTTGGTACTCCTCGCCGATTACCTGAGTTATATAATGGAGCCAAGAGATCTTTGAATGTCAGTGGATGCATCACCGGCAGCAGTGGACTCGTCAGCCACAAGATTTGAAGAAGGGGTGTAATCTCTACCGTCTACAGCTGATACTGTGACAGGGTTGTACAGGGTTCACATTGGTGTGATGGGTCCACAAAATCTTTTGCTGCTTCTTGCACATTCAGCCTGAGCTGTACTGCTAACTCAGTGGTCTCCCTAAAGAATCTGTTTACCCTCTCTGCCTGCTTATTTACTTAGGGATTTTATAAAGAGATACAAATATGTTTAACTCCTAACTGCTACAGGAAATCACACATTTCTTTAGAAGTCACTTGCGTACAATTGTCTGTGAACAATATTTACTGAGCACCTTCCCTGTGGAAAATCTCTCCAAGGACAGTGTTGGTAGAGTGAGTAGTTATGTTATGCCTGAACACCACTTTCACCCATCTTGACATGACATCGACAAGCACTGAAGTGTACCTTTCTGGGTAAGGCAACATTCAGAAAGGTCCGAATGAAGTTTAAACAGCCTTTCTCCCAACCACATCATGTTGTTCTGTTTGCTATTTGTGAAAGGGAGATGTGTTGTAATGTGTTTAATGTGTAATGCGTTTAATGTGTAATGCCTTACTGTATAATTATCATTATTGGATGGTCTTCCAAGGGTCTCTGTAATGTGATTCCATACCTTTTTACCTTAGAACTGTGTTCACGAGTCCCAGCTGTGGTGCCTGGCCTAAAGCCGTCACAGGGATTTTGTGAAATAAATTACCGCTGCAGTCTTCAAGGTGACTTCAGCGTCTTTTCTTTAGAACACACATCTTAAAGCACAATTTAAGTGTGAGCAACCACACCAATTACCCTGAATGGAGGTTAGGTTTAGAGCCTCAAACAGAGTGTAGCATACGGCAAACATAAGGCTCACAACAGCACTAGAAGAACACCCTCTTTTCGGTCTGCACCTCACTTTCCAATTCCCAGAGCCATGTGACAGCAAACTTTCCATAACATTTAAGAGAGTTATGGGAAGGCACATTAGAGATGAGACTGTGGCAGCATTGCTTCCAAATAGATCCAAAAACTAAGATACCACACCACTGGTATGGCTGCGATATACCAAAACCAATGACATATCTTAATATACAGCAGTCATAACTTTGGAGATAATGACAGAAATGCTGCTCTTCCCCAGGTGTTGTTATTCTCATAGTCTCTTCTCTTCCTCCATTCGTAGAACATCCAGATCCTGATTGTGTCCTGTGTATATGCATCCCCTTGGTTTGCCTTCTCTGTCAAGTAGAGGTACATGATGAGCCAAGTCGGGACAGTGATGGGCAAACCGGGCATTCAGTGTACTTTTGTAGTTATTTTGAATTGTTTCCTTATTATTTCATTGGCTAGTCTTGCCGCCATCACAATAAGAAAAGGCAATGTTGAATATGCTCGATAAACACACCCAGAGAAACAAAGACCCCGACAGATTAGCTAACACATAGATCCCCTCAGATATAAACATTCCCACAATATACACCCTCACAAACCCACACACAACTAGAAAAGTTGTACCCAAAAATAATCATGCACACAAATTTACAAACTCACTATTCACTTACTTGCAGGGATAAACAGAGACACACGCAATCACCATTCAGAGAATACCTTCGCGATGGGAAAGGGATTTATAGGCTCATCACCAAGAGCGTTTTTGAGGGGCCACATAGTGGATTTCTCAACCTTGTTTTCTAAATATCTGTCAATATATCATAATAGACAGTTATGAAGAGAAAACCATGCATCATTAAAATAGCTTAGAGCCTGTCATAATTTAGATCATTATTTCTCTGCAGCGGTATCCCATTATGCCTATTTTAAACATATGTCTACCAGGTGATGGTGTCAGTAATATCAGGACAGTACTGGAATATTCGGGACATGATAAATTAGAATGGTTGATATGTCAGCAGCAAAGCTCGAATACACCTGATTTTTCTTAAGATGCCGGCTTGCCAGTTTGCACAGTCACAAGTTATCACATTGCTCCAGTTTAATTTATACGGAAGTGTCACTTACACAAGTGCCCAGTTGTGGTCGCATTGCTTTGCCACTGTCACAGAAGCCCAGTTAGGACACATCATCATCGTCATTGGTCTAGTTGAACATGCATTGATATGATGGTTTGCAGTGCCAAGTAGCGAACACATCATTTGACATTCCATGGCTGAATAGGAAATGTCCATGTAGCTGCATATTCCTATGCCATAGTCCCCCTTAAACTCCGTAGGTACAAGCTGTCATGTTGAAATGGTACAGGTACAGTTTGTTCTTCAAAGTCAAAAATGCCCCATTGAGTTTACATTTTCATGCCAGTATCACATACACAGTCATGACACATACTTAATAGATACAGAGTCTGGTGCATAGTTTTTCCTATTTTCATGTCAACTTGTCAGTGCCTCGTTTTGGTCTAAAAACATTGGTAGTGTTAGCGCGCCTGGTCCTTAGTAAGTAAACTTACAAGGAGACGCGTATAGGTCGATGAACCTTTTGATTCGCATGGAGTATCCTAGCTATGTAGTAATCGATGACAATCAATACATTAATCAATAACCAATAAGCAAAACATTAATCATCACTGGATAATGTCAACATCTCATGAATAACCACAACTCAATTACACGTTTTATCAATTTTATTTCCCTATTAGTTAGAATACTAAGTCATAAGGATTATTCAAATTTAGTTCAATCCACTCAGTATTAATTCATTAGTGACCACCAATAACATAATCTAATCAGAACTTGAGAAAACATGCATTCTGATGCCTCAATATAAGCCAATAATGATTAAAATGTTACCATGAGTAGCAGAGCTATCACTTGTCACTGTATATGTCAACGTCTCAGAATAGGAACCCTACCTAACCCAGATTAGCATTGGCATGTGGGACTTCATGCGAAAACAGTTTAGAACATGAATTTTGAAAATCATCTAGGTAGGAGAAAAACTATAAAACAGCGCAGTTGGTACCTAGAAAGAAAATGCACAAAAGTCAGTCAGTCACATTGTCATAGCTATTTATCCACGGTATGGATCAGCAACAAAGTCAGTCTTCGTCTTCACGCATCAGGCTCTCAAGAACATGAGCCCAATGACAGAATCTCAAATCTCTTCTCCCCCAATATTGCATAAATTTCAGAATAAGTTATGAAGATTTTTCCCTCTGTCACTTAGCAGTATATTAAATTTACTCAGCCTATCCCCCAAATCCTAATTGGTCAATTAGTCACCATATATGACGCTGTCCAATAACTTTAATTTTACAAATCTATGAATTCTAATATTATGCCATTCTCAGGGTGTCAGTTGGTTCACTGTACGATGTCTTCATCACCCGGCTCATCAGGAATCGAAAATGTTGCATCTTCTTCTCCAGTCAGAGTCTCTATTGTTCGAGTCATGAGACAGTACATCTTGTCTGCTTTACACTCAGTTGGTTACATACTCTAGTCCCTCATCTCCTGTCCGTCGGTTCATTTCAGAATATTCTAGCTAAGCAAATTTTATTAACACAAGTGGTTCAGGGTCAGTTCAACACATCAGCTTCTCTACATTGCATGATTATTCAGCTTTTGCATGAGGCCTGGCAGAACTAGGCCACAACTTATGCTAAGTTAACTCTACAATATAATGCAAAACATACGTTATGTAGCTCAGTATGTCAAATTACTACATTATTATTAGGTATTTTCAACATTTTCACATATTTTTAGTCATTTTAGTATAATTCGTAAATTTTGGTAGCCACTCTACATTTTAAAACGTGCACATTATTTTTCTACATTAATTTTCTCTACAATTTATTATTATTATTCAAAATGCATAAACACTCATTAATAATTTTAATTAACATATCTGCTTCAGCAGTAGCTACACACATTATTATGCCACATTGCTCTAGATGTGTTGTTCCTGCTCAACTGGTGTTAATGTAACCTTATACTGCAGTACTAAATATTTTTTCGAAGACTAGAATACCTCGATGTAAGAATTGTAACAGTGGTGCTCCCAGCTCTCTGGGACTAATCAGTTAGACTTAAACTCAAAATATGATGGCAAGAGCTTATCACGTCACAGCAATCCAAGGCCAGTTTTGCCCTTTTTAGGGCACATTAGTCGGGTATAGCTTGGTTCCAGTGGCACAGAAACTGATTTTGGGTTGAATGTGTTGCCATTCAGGAAGAACCTGGTCTGGCAGTTCAGGTTGGACTGTTTGGATTGGGTCAGGGTCAAGACTGATTTGCGTATGGCTGGGTCCAAACTGAGGTAGTATGCTATGGAAAATAATGATGAACTGGGACATGACCTAAGTAATTACCAGTGACTGAAATTAATTTAGACAACCTTAAGTGGGATAGGTATGCCAAGAATGCCAAGAAATGGGTCCCGGACACACTGTGCAACTGATGAGCCCTAATAATGCAGAATCTGTCTTTGATTGCTTGTGTTCCAGTTAATGGAGGACCTGTGCTAGCAGTTTGCGCTAGACTGTTCGTATTGAAGCAGGATCAAGACGGATTTGCATATGACTGGGTTGGAACTGAGTTAGCATGGTGTGCAAAATAACAATGGACTCAGTTGTAGTCCAACTAATTACCAGTAACAGAGATTATTATTTAAAGCATTCCATCCATCACGTTTGTGTATTCTTCATCCAGAACAGGAAGGCCAGCCATTTTGTTACAGTTCTTGCCTTGCTTGGTACATTTGTAATTAAACCCAAGAAATAGTTGGTATAAAACTGATCCTCTCTCTAGTTTGTATGTATTGGAGTATTTTTCATAATTGCTACAGTGACACATGAGTCTCTTTGTGGTTTCTGTCTGCCATCATCCTGTAACACAAGGATAGCAACCTCAGGTGTTTTTCCATCCTAACTCCTAGAATACCATCTTTGTGGCCTGGCATTTTTTTATTCTATAGGATTCTCATTTGGCCCACAGTGCTAATATTCCTTAAAGCCTACTATGGGGAAAGAGATTGTCTGTACTGTCTTCATGCCCAGCTTGGATGAAAAAGCCTCAAGCCTTCCATTCATGACTGGATGAGGGCAGCCATGGAAATGAATAAGAAAATGCGTTGATTAGTCCTTTCATCTTTTTTAGGGTTACAACAAACTCCTGCTATGGCACACGTGCAAAATGTGCATGGAAGGCTGCTTTGTAGTCTTACCAGTAGAGTTAGTTGGATGTCTCTTTCTGCGGATTTAAATGTGCAGATTTAGTTGTGTGATCCATTCTCCATGGCACTTTTACCGGTGGAGAGGGCAAAGAACTCTCATGTACAGGGAGTGTATCGCCAGCTTAGATAAAAACGATTTCTGAGGCTTGCGCTGCAATATATTTAGGTTGTGTTCTCGTCTTCAGGGTATCAAGTAAACCAGCCTTGGACAATGCCTTATTCTTACCGGCGGTTTGCCAGCATCACATAACTTCTCAAGCACTTGGCATGGACTAGTACTTTGGCTGCCAAGTTTACAGAAGCCGCTGGGTCCTGTGCCAGTGTCACTGCAAGGACACGTGGTGACCCACAGTGTGACTAACTACTGCTGCTGGTGTTCGCACTTGCAGCGTTGTTTTTGATTTGTCTTTTTCCAGTATGACTTTGCTTCGGACCTATAGTGCATTTTGATTTCATGTTTATTTTATTTCAGGGCAATAAGGGAAATTTTGTCCTTCATTGCTGAAAATAAAGCATTTTCCAAGATTGTTACTCGGTTGTACTGTTTTGTTGCTAATGTCTGTTTTACTGCCTGTCTCTTTAATTTAGTTGATATCTTACTCATATTGTTTATCAGTATGATTATTACTACTTTAGAACTAGTACATCTCGAGCCCTCTGCATTTTTTGGGAGGGGGGGCTGGGCTTTGTCTTAATATTTCTGGCCTAACGCCACAATCCGCTGTCTTTGAGCAGGGGTGAGGGTTATTTTGCCAAAAGAGGGGTGTAAAGTCAGTGCCCTAAAGTAGGCAGGCAGCTCTCCTCTCTACGTAACGCCTCACAATCTGTACAACCTAGACTAATCCAGGTAACTGCACCAGAAATGCACTACTGATTCCTGTCTTTATTTCAATATGAGTGCATCTGTTTAAAAAGACGTGTTGAGACACAAACTGGTTGATTGGGAAAGTTATCTGATCGTAATCTGTCATTGGGACTGTCCATTATGTTCCTGCTGTGCAGGGATTAGGTGATCTTTGGAAGTGACCTAAGGCACTACTGCTCCACTGTGAGTGATTGGCGGTGGTGAATCAGCTAAGGCAGTATTACACTACCATGACAGGGTGGTGACTGGTAGCAACCAGAGTTATTCCTGCTGCATTATTTGATGATCGTTTCGGTTCATAGCTCCCCGCTTTGGAAATGACCCCCAGTTTAAAGTAAGCATCCCAATTAATGGCTTATGTTACCTTGTGTGAGCTGCTGTTTCCAGTTTTTTTGTCTGTGTCTTTTGCACTTGAAATATGTGATGCAGTCATTGCTCCATTTGTCAGTGTTCAATTAGTGTTAGGAGGAATAGACAGTTTGACCAAATGGCTGGACAAATAAGTCACCGGCATTCCCAGTGTGGTATCTTGTGAATTTCAAATTGGTAACCTAATGTCAAGAGTAAAATTAATACTGCCTTCAGTAAAGATACCAAGCTGTTTGTGGACTCCATCATTAGCATTAATAAGAATTTCACAACTTGGACCACATACATTTAAGGCCCATTATTTAAATTGTGAAAGTTTCACCAGTGAGGTACTGTTCTGGGGATATTGTTTTTCAGTCAGCATGGTGACACTTGCACCTGTATCACTCAGTGCTTCAACTCATCCCATTATTAGGATGCAGTTGTCTGTATTTTTCCGGATTACTGTGCCAGACAGCCAAGGCTGCTACGTCCACCCCTCCCTCTGAGACTGAAGTTGCTTCTGTGAGCTCTCTGAATTGGTCAGAGCCCACCTGAGATCCCACCTGGAGAGTTACCACTGCAGCAGAAGCTGCAGGTGGTGCACTAGGAGGATTCTTTTTGGGACAGATAGGGTCTCCAGTTTGGTGCCCATTAGCCTTGTAATTGAAACACAAAGTCTTTTTAGGGTCAAGGTCTTACCCTTTCACCAGCCCCTGGTATGTGGTTTATCCCGTGGCCCACCCTTCTGATCAGGTTTTTGGGGGCCTTAAAGAGACTTTTTGTTTTTATTTTTAGACTGGTCACCGTATTTCTCTTGGTCTGGCTTTGCAACACCTTTTCTTTTGGTCACCCCACAATGAGTTGTCTTGGTCACCCTAGTCTTGATCCAGTGTGTTGCCTTCTTTCTCAATCCTTGGAGAGAAAATAGTCCTAAGTCTACCAGGTACTGATGGAGTTTTTCAGAAACACAGTTACTTAACAGATGCTCTATTATCTGTAGATTGTAAAGCCCTTCATAGGCTTGCACTAGGTTCCCTTTTAACCAAAACCCAATGTTTGGACTGAGAAGTCAACAAATTTACACAGGATTGACTAGAGTTCATTCTAGTCTCCCTGAAACTGATCCTGTACCCCTCAGCGGTTAGTCCAAATCCCCCAATCAGAGTATCTTTGATTTGGTCATAGGACTCAGCATCTGCTTTATTCAGTGCTTGGAGCCCATCCCAGCACTTCCCTGAAAACAGCTACCAAAGTAGAGATCCTCAGTACTTTTAGGTGAGTTTCCTCATGGCACAGGCCCTCCCTAAGGCTGAGAACCATTTGGTGACATCATCACCCACTGAACAGTTGCAAACAATCCCTTTGGGATCTTAGGGTCAAAAACGTCTTCTTTCTCCCTATTTTTAAAAAATTGCTGCCTCCAGAAATGAGTTCTAGGCCCATCTCAGCTCTTTCTTTCTCTATAGTCAAGAGTCTAGACTCTAACTCTATCCTCTTGGCTAGTTTCTGGAGTGCAGCATCTTCACTGTCCCCATTTACTGGGGTACTGTCAGAAGTGCCTCCAGTGGTGTTACTGCTGGGGGAGTTGTGGGGGTATTCATCATCCTGTTCCACCTCCTCCTCACTCTCAGGAGGGACTTCTTTACTTGCCATAGCCCTTTCATTTTCTACAAGCAGCTGCTGCAGATGAGCTGTTGTGGGCGTAGGGCACATGACAAGTTTCCATGCATGGCAAAGGGCCTTGAGTTGAGTAACGTTAAGATTTCGGTAGAAGTAGTACTTTATTAATTGATTAATTAAAATTGTTTCAATATTAAAATACAATGGTATATAAAATCATTAAGTCATATAAAACGTATTACTAGTGTGATGGCAGTGCACTGTAACAGCAGTGCAATAATGTTAAAAATTCATGAAGACATTAAAACTTGCAAGCAGTATAACGGCAAAGGTGTCTCGTTGCTTGAGGTCCTATACCCAAGGCTTTATGCTAACAGGAACTTGTGCAAATTCTAGCTACATTGTATATAGTGAGCCCAGCATTAGAGACATGTTTCCCCGGACCTCGCCGTCAGAGCCAAAAGGCACCTGCCAAGGGATCAGTGCAAGCTGGCAAGATGCTTTCTTTTTGG
The DNA here is from genome assembly GCF_031143425.1 of Pleurodeles waltl. Classification (NCBI taxonomy): domain Eukaryota; kingdom Metazoa; phylum Chordata; class Amphibia; order Caudata; family Salamandridae; genus Pleurodeles; species Pleurodeles waltl. The sequence continues at coordinate 1,387,346,971 of NC_090440.1, read as the reverse complement.
CCTGTTCGATGCCCTGTAGATATTTTACAATTTCGGCGATTGCTTGTGGGTCCCCAGAATTTAGTCATGCTATTGTCGCTTGTCTGCAGGAGCGAATGCCCACCTGAATCCTAAAAGTCCTGAGCCATTGACGTCGCAGATCTAGGGTGGATTTACAAAGGCCGAAGGTGTGTATTGCATATTCGTTAAGGTGGCCCCCAAACTAGCAGATAACTTCTCCTGCTGCCCTTAGCCAGGGTGCTGCATGTGCATTGCTGGGAAGAACACCAAGATGATATTTTGAAAAAGCACCCTTGCTTCTGCTACTTAAGGCTTCTCACAAGTATGGCTGTAGTTTTAGCTGTAAGTAACTGTTTATAACCATCCATGCGTGGGTGTGGTTCTCGAGGGAGGCCTTGTTCTTTAATGATGAGATTTGTCTCAACATTTTGCCAGTTGTCTTTTTAATGACTCAAGGGTGGGCGTTGCGGACCATAGCTCAGCTAAACCAACCTCGTCAATGGAGTCTCTGAAGAATTTCCTAACAACTGAGTGAGGTTTGTTGATTTCCAGCCAGATGTTATAATTTAGGATGTTCTTATCTGCAGAGTAGAACCAGTATCATATGATAACAAATGCTGCACTTCTGGCTATCGTTTGCTTTACGAGACCCAATTCTAGCCTAAACTGGGCTGTTGAAGTGTATACAGGTAGATGGATAATTTTTCTGTTGATTTTTGGTACAGTATTGTCCAGAGTGGCTGAGGTTTTCCTAGAAGGGCTTTTCTACCATATGCCAAGGTTGAAACTATCTTTGCCCTTGTTATTTCCAAGATGGGGCTGTAAGATGGCCTGTTCAAATTCCTAGAAGCACACTGAAACCACAGGCCAGAGCAAGCCTTTTTCCCTTCATTTCCTCCCTGTATGGTTCAAAGGGACCTTTATTACAAAATATAAGCTGAGGTATTTATATGTGATGGCTTCTTCAACCCTTGTGGAGTCGAGGAACCAGCTGGTTTTGCCATGTGTGCTTCTGCAGCAGTTCATAATTTTAGTTTTTTTTACGATTGTAAGGCCGTTCTGTAGTGACTAATCATAGGTGGCATTCAGAAGGTGCTGCATCCCTACCTTGGTGCAGCTAATCTGCACCAAGTCGTGGGCATTTAGCAAATTTGAGATTGGAATGCAGCTGTGCTCTGGAGTGTGGGAGATTACCGAGGCCAGCAATGAACATGTATCAGCCAAGAACAAATTAAAAAGCGTCTGGCTAAGTCGCACCCTTCCTTGGAGCCTGTGAAGTGCTAGAATGGACCTAGATAGGCAAGCCCCATTGCCTAGCTTTATTCTAACCCAGGTGTCTGCATTTATGCTTTCGATTGCTCTTAAGAGCATAGGTGGGGTGTGCCAATTCTTCAGCTTGCCCTAGAGCAGGTTTTGTGGGACACAGTCAAAGGCCTTTTTATATGTTTTGGCACCAGAATCAATACGATCAGTTAAGCGCCTTTTGCAGGAAAAAGCTTTACAGTTTTGAAAAGTCAACACAGTGCAATTTCTGCAAAGCTGCAATGTTATCCTGTTGAGAGAAAAACAAGTACTGCATTCAGGTATAGCAAAGCAACTTACAGGACCAATCTCCTGGATTTAAGGTGTGCATTGGGCAAGGGTCTGGACCACACCAGCAGGTCACACTGAGCTGCATTCGGGCGGCCGGGTGCAGATGTGTAGTACGGCATCGGTTGCCCAGTGTTAGTCGTGAGGATCGGTCCAGTCGAAGAGATGCTGCAGGTGAGGACTGGGGAACCAGTCCGGAAGAACCAACAAGGGGGTTTTACTCGTGAGATATCTCGGGACATGTAGACACCATTTGTCTTCTCCTCCACGGGCCGGGGCAACTGCTGCAGAGGTGCTTTGAGGCATAGGGTGTTCTCCACCGAAGTGCTCACGGTTGATGGGGCCTGCGCGGAGAGGCTGCAGGGAGCGCCTGGGGGATACGGTGGGCAAGCCCACAGTAAGCTTTGTCTCTGGAGGGCTGGGGCACCACACTGGCACCGTTGGCCCACTTCAACTCAGGATGTACGGCACGGGTCCAGTGGTGCATTCAGGTGTTGGGTTTTTAGGCGGTCCAGATTCCTTGCAGTTTGTCTTGGGGTACAGCAAGATGCATTAAAGTAGGTTTGCTCCGACATGGGAGTTCCTGGGTCTTTGTGGAAGGAAGGCAGGCCTCCTAAGCTTTTGGAGGCACAGCAGCTTCCAGGACAAGTCGACTTTGGCTCAAATCATAGGAACAGCAAACAGGCCAGCAGGGCTGGGGTTCAAGTCAGGTGTTTCTTCCTCAGTCTTTGCTTTTGAGGCTCTTGGGTGTCCTGCTTCATATGTCAGCAGGAATCTGCATTCCTGGTGCCAGGGCCTCCCCTCAATACTGAATTTAGGGGTGTTTCAGGAGTGTGAGGTAGTAGCCAATGGGCTGTTTACCCCTGGGGACACTACACACCCTATATGATCACTTCATGTGAGAAATAGGCATAACCCCGTCCCAGAGGTCCTAAAATTGCCAACACCAACATGTCAGATTTCTGAAAGTTGTGTCCAGATCAGACTGCTCACCTTTGGGGGTGGGATTGATCTTAGGGGTGGACAAACCTCCCTGCATATTAAATTTCCTGCCTGTCTGGATGCCAAATGGGCTCAGGGCAGAGGGGTCGGCATCTCTCCTGTGAGTGAAGCCAGAACTGCATAGCTTTAAAGCCCCCTGCCTTGGAATGCAGGTTCACAGGTCATTCTGTTGGGTGGGATGTGTAAGCACCTCTTCCAGAGCAGACTTGGTTTCTGACATACCTGAGTGCAAAGACTCTCACCCTGGGGGGTGGGGGGGTTCATCAGACTCATGTCTGGTGGTGGCAGGCTGGCTAAAACTGGTTAGTTCGCACACTTGTAAATAGTAGGTTTTCACGGAGCATCTCTAACGTGCCCTCTGGGTGCATATATTACTAAATCCATCACTGGCATCATTGAGGTTCATTAATACAGGATGTTTGATGCTAAGCCTCCCTATTTTAAGTGAAGCCACCCTAAGCTGGTGATCTCGTAGTAACCAGTGTCCAGCAAATGTTTCAGAATGGCTTCCCTGTTCACTCACTATGTCTAAGAATTGACAACAACATAGCAGGGGCATATCTTTTCTTGCAGTATGTTCTCACATGCACCCTGCCTTAGGAGGAGAAGGCCTGCTCTAGGGGTGACTTACATATAGTGCACGCAGTGTTAAGGGACAGGGCACGCAGATGGTGTGCTATGTTGTGTTTTCACTTTTAGCTGTACCAAGACACTCCTGGCAGTCTGTGTATGCTATTTGAGGGGTCACTGAGGGTGGCACTATATGTGCTGCAGCCCTTGGAGACCCTCTGTGGTACCCATGCCCTTGGTACCAGTGGTACCATTACATTGGGACTTACAGGAGGACCAAGGGTATTGCTGATTGGGGAACAATTGTACAGTTTTAGGGGACGAGATCTGGCGCTGGGGACCTAGTTAGCAGGAACCAAGTGCACGTTCAGTCAAAATTGCATCAAATACCAGGCAAAAAGTGGGGGTGATCATGTCAAAAAAGGTCACTTTCATACAGTAACCAATGCCAAATTTGAAAAATACATGATTAAATCATAAAAGGTCAACAGTAGTCTGTATCCCCTTTGTTTAAATCATTCAGGCAGATTTATGGTTGGAAGGTATTATTAATTTGTCTATAACTATCCAAATTTTAGGTATTTGCCTTATAAAACAAAAAAGACTTATTCTGATTTTATGAGAATTTAGCATCAAAGGTGGTGATAGTTAAGAAAGGGAGCACAAATGAAGAAACAATAATCTTCAAGTATAAATAAAGGTGGGCACCGAGGCATTTGTACTCTCGATTTTTCATAGATTGCTTTTTAAATCCTTCAAGAAATTTCAAATAGTGAAGGAGAAGATGGTCTAACTGAGTGGGTGAAAGATTTTCATGGAAATGAAACCTCTACAGTCATTTAAACCCAGAGAGCCCTGCCTAATGGAAGCTCATATCTACATATTTTATGATGTAGCCAGAGGGGCAATCAAAGTTGCCTCCACCTGTTCAGGAATGTTTAAATGCAATACTTGAGTTCCCAGGTGTTACGTGGACTGATATATATTGTTTGGCTTGGTTCTTGTAACTCAGGGGAGACACTTCCAGAACTCCAGGCTCTGTACTAAGGGATCTGTTCGTTTCATTCTAGGGACTGTTTTAAGATTTGGTGGGGTGGTGGGAGCCCTTCTGTAAATGAGCATCATTACTGCCCCACAAAGTGTTTTACTTTGGTACATTAGATTATATCACCACATTGATTGAAATGTAATTGCATTGATTGTTTCTGACTTGAACTTACAAACATTCATGACCCTCTTCCAGTGTGCCCTGGTGATGATGTTATCAGTGAACAAATAGCCTAGCCACTTGTCAGGTGCCTCCTACATATGGCCTATATTTTTAGTATAGAAGGAGCAACATTATAGTCTATTGAACTATACAAATACGTTTTGTAGTGTGTGCTCCCTGAAGTGATGTACTTCACGAAACTCTTAAATGTGCTGATCAAGGAAAGGGATGCACAGTGCAGGAAAATAATTGCCTATGGTCACACAATTTGGTCAAGTTGGGTAGGCAGCTGCTATTGATACTTGGTTCCCTCTTTGACCGTTGTACAAAGTTAGCCATTGCACGTCTTTCTTCCCATTTTACACCAAGGGACAATGTTTTGTGTCGATTTTTTGAGGCAATGAAACAGGATACTGTGCTCCCAAAAATCCACATGTTACATGACAAATTTAGCTGGCACAAGAGATATTTCAATAGAAAATGCAAAGTAAAGCTAAAGTAATTACAAATACTCTATCTTTTGGTATCATCAGCTTCACCCTACTTTAATAAAGGGACCCCTTTCAGAAGAGGCTCAAAATTTCCATGAAGGCAAGTAAATTACTAACCAAATAAAGAACCAGCACCAATCACTAGATTTGCTGATGTTTGCTGACACACAAGTAAAGTGCCTAAGTCAACTTCAGACTTTCAGATAAAGCTCACTCTGTACTGTATGTGACCTTCGGCTTTTGCATCACTCCCACTCCACACCAGTGTGCAGAAAATATGGTGGTTGACATGATGGTGTTGTTAATTCAGCGTATTTTCCGTGTTATAGTCTGTGTGTAGATAGATACCAAGTCATCTTGTACCACTGTTGGAGCATGTGGTATAGAGAAGGCTAGTGGAGTCTGGACAAGAGTAGTTCATTACTAACCAGATGTGATGAAGGATTGTGGCCGCTATTGTTTCATTCAGTGCTTAATTTGTAAACAAAAATTAGTGCCAAGGCCCTTGTCAGGAAGCCACTGCAGCTTCCACCACCCATTTTCCCTGACAGAGCTGCCTTTGACAGCACCAACACACTACTAATCATCACACAATTAAAAGTGTGACAATGCCAGCCCCCCAAAGCTATAAAAATGGCCTGCATGATAGGTATGTCATTTTTATTTTGCGTATTGAATTAATTAACAGCTGATGTGCTCATCTCTAAATTCAACAGACAGCACCACCATGTGGCAACCTGTCGTAAGTGCAGGTGTTGACAATTAAGTGCTGATGCCGAGCACCGGAAACCACCGGCTCCAATTAAGCACTGGTTTTGTTGCACCTATCTAACTGTCGGGTCCTCATTTGAATGGCAGCTTCAATAGCTCAGTGTTCAGAAGTTTCCCAAATCAACCATAGTTGTACTCTACCCCCAAGATAGGGATCAATTCATTCCATATGCTTGATCCCTGTACTCACTGAGAACGGCATCCAGGCAGAGATGGAAGGTCAAAATGTTCTGGTCAGAGTGCTGCTTTATGTAAGTTAGCCTGACTTTGATATGTTTACTAGATTATTCATTTAATTTGTAACCTAAGTGTTAGCCGTTCATGTTGTCTGGTTTTTAGACATTAAAATGTAGTTTGATTCTGCACTCTCTTTAATTTCTTGAAAGATTTAAAAAGCAATCTATGAAAAATCGAGAGTACAATGCCTTGGTGCCCACCTTTGGGAGAGTTGGGGTAATTGGACGGATGTGTGGAGAGAGAGAGAGACTTAACTGCACAGACTGGCTACCTGCAAACGAATCTCCTCCTTTGTTTACACTTTCCTCAGTCTACACAACTACCTGGACATTGTCCTCGGAGTATTAGGGGTGACTTGGGTAGCCAATCAAAGTCCTGCTTCATGTTTATTTTCTGTTTTGTGTGACAAATACTGCCAGGTGAATTGTTTTCTGTATGTATTACAATAAAATAATAATCCAATTGGTAAATTAAGGTGATGTATTGCTTTCTTTGATGAAAAGAAAGTACATCATGCTTGTTAAGCAGACAATGCACTTGTGGGTATAATATTGCTATTAATATGTCGAAGGACCGACCCTTCCCTCCCCTTCCTTTCATCTCAAGCCTTTCTGCTTTCTCAAGCTGGTGATATTTCGATCCAATTTTATCACATCTGACAATCTGAGTCACTTCATGTTCATTCTGATTATGCCTCCTCCAAGAGGCTTCATCACCCAGTCATAGTCAATACAAGTAGATCAGGCAAAGGGCATCACCTTTTGTGACTCTGGTCCAATCCAGTTAATTGGCAGTGATCCAAGAGACCAGTACAATTTGGATGCCTCGTGCATCATCTAAAAGAACCCTCAAAGTAAGTCTAAACTGGCACTATCTTTTTGGGACCAGCACTTATTTTCCCTCATGAGAATACGGCAGCACACCGCCAAACAAAACAACCCTTGCTAGTGGACAGAGCCTCAGGGGCACTACCATATACCCGTGTATAAGTATGCTTACATTATTAACTTTGTTGAGCAACTTCCTAGTGCCACCGAAGAAGAAATATGACCAACCCTACATAGTCCTTCAAGATGTCCCTACATCCCTAAAACCGTGATGAAACCCCTGTAACACAAAAAAGGCTTTATCTGTTAAACATTGTCAACAGCCTAAAGTAACACACAACCATTATTGTGATTCAAAGGACCATTGAAATATGGCAGTTGTTACAAACACACTGAAAGCCCTGTTCACGTTGTATTTATTTGTTAGTATCTTCTTGTTGTGGCTCTCTTTTCACGTGGGACACAGTGCACATTGCTTGGATTGTTTTGCAACGATGATGGTTGTTTGGTTTTGATAAAGGATATCCTGACTAAGGAACAATTGTTGTCGTTATTTACACTGTAGTTTGTCAGCTTGCATTGCTTATAGGAATGTCACTTTTCAGCGTTTGACAAATGTATGAAAGATACGTCATAGCCATTGTTTTTGAAGAATCGTTATATACCCAAGTTCTCATGGTTTCAGTGGTCGCTCTTGTGGCACAAATGCTATATTACAGAATTTGATTGCAGTTGAATACCACAGTCTTCCCGTTTTCCGGACTTCTCTATAAACATTGGCCCCAAACGACCTACAGTGTTGCCCTTCATTACTCAGTAACTCTGTTATATTGGTTTCCAAATCTGAATTCTTTTGTAAGAATGACAATTTTTCTTTTTTGTGTACTCTCATTACACATTGTCTTTAGGTACAAGTCGAATGAGGAGTATGTGTACGTGCGAGGCCGCGGAAGAGGCAAGTATGTCTGCGAGGAGTGTGGGATACGCTGCAAGAAACCCAGCATGCTGAAGAAGCACATCCGCACACACACGGATGTCCGGCCCTATGTCTGCAAATACTGTAACTTTGCTTTTAAAACCAAAGGTAAGCTCGTGAGGCTTCTGGGTAGCATAAGGGTAGGTGTTATAGAGGCAACATTGCCCATGTTGCTCAGAGCTCACGATGATATCCTCGACCCAGCGCTGTACCTGGCATGTTATTTATTTGTGTGTGCTTACGGATATTTTGTGCTAATCAGTCGGGGTAACACACTGCATACAGTTCTGGTCTCAGCAAACTTTAAAACTCTGATGATCTCCCACGTGGAAAAGAGTGAAGTATAAAATGTTGGTTAGTGCTGGTGTTTATGTGTCATTTCCCATTCTTAGCTAGAACAGTTTTTTAGGTCAATCTGGTCATCTCAGCTTGAAACGTTTTGAGAAAAAATTTACCAGGGCTTCCTGAAACTATGGAAATTTAGGTCAGTGAATCTTGTGAAACTTGAAGGAAACTTTGAGAAATTTCATGAAAAATATGAGGTTGTAGTTTTAAATATTCTGACAGAAAATATCAGCAAAAAGATTTTTTTCAGAAGATATAAATATTTTCTTTCAACGAAATCTGTTAAACTCAGTAGGAATTTGGTTACTTATTTTGCTGAAATGGGTACTATTCTAGTACTTGTCAGGAAAGTTTTTCTGAAATATTGTGGTTACTTTGGCACCCTAAAAAAAACCTGCAAAATTATAATAGAGGCCGGATTCTTGGTATTTAGCTTTGGATATGCTGTGCAGCTACGTTGCATAGAAATAATTATTAAAAAACTTGACGCTCTGAGCCTACTTTTCCTATCACAGTATCAGATTGTGGCATTAATATCCCTGTTCACTTGACACAAAACTTATTGATACATCTTTAGTTTTTTTTGTCCCCAGTTGCGCATTAGAAGCCGGGATATATGATTCATTGAACCAAACAGCAGCTACTTCTTCTGGACTTCTTATCCGAGATAATGTCTTGAAAATATCATTTCTTTATTTATTCCTATTTTGAACTATATTTCTTGCTTTATCTGTTAACTATAGTCAGCTCTATGATGCTGTATATGGTGCCCGAAAACTGTTTGCCCATAAGCGTCTTCTGCTGTTGGACACAGGAATGAAGATTCGTCTGTTGGGCCGCTCTTGTCAATTTTCTCCCACATTTTATGCTCCAGTAGTGCATTTTATGCACGTTTCTGGAAGTTGAGTTGGATCTCTGAAATGCTGACTCAGGATGCCAACTAATGTCACACAGCCCTGGCATTGCAGTGGATTTGACCTCCTCTCACTCTGATGATCCTCAAAAAACTTTGAGAGGATACCCCCAACTCGTCTTGCTGTGGCGATCTTTACCTAACAGCAGGCAATAGTTATGACACTGCTACCCTATATTAACTCAGAGTGGCAAGTTTAAATCATTTCAAATTTAATCAGCTGAATCGAGTAATACATGGCTCCTTGCTTCAGCAAATAATGTCCTGATGATAAGCCTTCAAACATAACGGGTCAAAACACCATTGGCAACTGCCGTAATTGGAACACATTATAAATGCGCTTTCTTGCTAACTAAACATTTTGGAGAAAGCAGCGCAATCAACAAACATATCATGACTGTTCCATTGCCTATTTGTAACACACACTGTATTTCTTTTTTGCAACTGTTTGCCTCTGTGCGATCACTTGATGAAGCAGTAAATGTTTTGGACAAGCAAAGTTTGTTGGCCATTTGTCATTGTTTATTAATGAATAACTGTGTGATCAAACACATTTTTCCACCCAGAACCACTTTTTTATATGTGTCAAGTGTCTCTTATGGAGTGTCCTTATAGCATTCATCTTCTGTAGTGCAACAGGACCATGGCATGTGGCGCTCTTTCGATGCACTGCATGCGTTTAGCCACACCTCTTTTAGCACTGCTGGTGGAACCACAGATTCCAAGGGCATTCAATGTGGTGACTGCAGTCTCCGATTGTGCAGTACGGCCCCAAACATAAACCACCCTCACCAAAACGGTGATGATAGCCCAACCAGAGGTCACTGGTGAGTCAGTGCATGCTTAGAGGTCAAAAGTCACAATTGGCGCCTGCTTGCGTAACAGTTCTTGGACTCACAGCATAAACAGGTCCGCTGGAGGTAGTCACACTTTTCAGTGCAGTGAGCCATTTTCACAGGAGAGAGTCAAGAAGACTCACTCCACTATTCAGGATACCTCCAGTTGTGTCCTTCCCAGTTGGCGGTAACCACGGCCAGCAGTCACATTTGTGATCTTTGTTGCAGAATGCTAAGCTCCACGGGTGGAGGGGGGGATGCAGGGAGACCCACACCAGCAGTCTAGTTAGGAATCCTGCTATGTTGTTCTAGCTGGTCTCGTTGTGTCCCTCAAGCTCAACCACTCATCTGGGCAGTTCTGCCCACCAACTCACTGCAGCTGAGCTGAGCTTTTCACCTCAGCAGACTTCCACCTGAAAAGGGTGCCCTCTGCTCCCCCCTCCCAGCAAACTAGGTAGACTCCTATTGAGGACAGATTCACAACTCTCCTCCAGCACTTAGGTTCATACATTCAGACGACATCACTTCACCTCATGAAGACTGGCTGTTAGCAATACCAGCTGCAGATCTCAAATATTTTTCTGTCACTCTCCGGTGTCACCTCTTCTGTCAATGAGAATTCTTGGCAGACTGTTCTCCATTCACTGTAGGGAATATTTATGTTGAGTGAGTCAATTAAAAGCTAGTGGATTGAGCAGACACTTCACCTAACCTATGTTTATATATGTGTATGTAAGTATAAGGTACAGATACATGTCCATAGTGAGGCACAGAATAAATTACATCTACTCGCTTGTCCCTCTTTTTTTGCATGTCTATTTTGCGAATAAAACAGTAATGTTCCCTACTGCAAAACATACGACATCCTTCACCGAAGAAGATTCATGTCAGCGCCAACATAAAAAAAGCATCTGAGACTAATTGGAAGTCCTAATTACCCAGCTGTTCAGATGTGGTGCTGGCATCCGGATCAAGTAATCTCCTAGAGTAATATAGTAAACGGCAGTTTAAGGTGCACACACTGAACTGCTAAGCGTGGAAGGGGCAATTAGATTGATTTATTCACTATCAGCCCCGTCAGTGATGATGATGAGATTAGGCTTGTTGTAACGTTAGTTGGACATGGAATCGGCCAATTTAATGTTCTACAAATCTAGAAGATTGGGACTGATTTACCAGTTGCAACAGAAGGCCTTGTTTTTCTTGAGTCATGAGAGCTGATTCTGAGATTACTTGACCTCCACAAGATCATAGCCAGGTCAAGGGCCTAATCGGGACCAGTTTGTCCAGCATAAGCTGTTTATAAGAGGTACATTTGAATCATTTCAAGCAGAAGTGGACTGACCCCCAGGGATACTAGGAGATATTGTAAAATGCTCTTGATCCCGGAAAACCACCCAGGTTGGATCAGAGTATGACCTTTGAAGCGTGTGTCCTTGCTCAACTTTATGATGTGCTAGTTTACTGGCACTTGACTTACACTGCGCCTCACAAGCCACCCTTTCAGAGGAATCTACCAGGTGAAGATGGTTTCAGTTCCCACAAAGCTACCCCACACCTGGCTTCATGGCTGCCGCTGGGCAGCATAAACCAATCATCGAAGATTATCGTCCCATCATTGGCCAATGGGATTAGCTATACTGGACAGTTGTCTCTTCCTCCTTTCTCCAGTCTCCCTGGGAGTTATCATTGATCTTCCTTCCATAAAAATTGGCCTAGAATTCATTCTTGATATCCAGTTGCATCACTCTGTGATGTGACTGTATTGTGCTTGATGAAACACAATCCACTATATTTACCGGTAACTTACTTTGTGATTTAAAACTAATGATTGATCTTTCCTGGTCTAAGGTTACAGAAGTAGTGGGTGATTCACCAATGGTGGTTTTGAGTAAGAAACGCAGGATTTGTTTACAGCTTGACCTCTTGGACAGTTAGACACAACGGTAATAAACCTCAGTTTTTAGGAGCAAAACTTGCAGATGCTTATGTAGTTTGAGAATTATTTGATAACTTGATGAGACACCAATAGGTTTTGAAGGTACATTGACAAATGTATTGATTGATGACTTAGTGTGTCAGAGAGAGAAGATCAATTCGTCTTTTGAGTAACTGTTCTGCATTTTGTGAATACGTTGCTTTACATACTTGTTTTGAACTAATGCAGGAATGAGATCAAGTAATAAATAAAGTGTTTCAGTTGTAATTCAGTTGTAAGTACAGTAATGTATGCTTTATTGTTTTTGAAGTTTGTTGTTAAAGGTAATTTGAGTTTCAGTAATTGCTGGCCATACCCTCTTGCATCCACCTGAACCCACAGAGGCATAGGCATGGTTAAAAAGACCTTTGAGAAAGCTCATTCGGGTAATGCAAATAGGGAGGCCTGCAACTAATTGAGTCTTTAAATAGATGGAACTCTGACATAATGCAAAGTTATTTTTCTCTTTCAGGGAATCTGACTAAACATATGAAGTCAAAAGCCCACAGCAAAAAATGTCAGGAAATGGGGGTGCTGGTCTCTTTACCATTGGACTTGGAAGCAGACGAAGGTACAGTTACATGATGTTTACAGTTGCAAGAAAACTATGGACCAACAATCAAAATATGCCACCTTTATTCCCTTTCATTTTAATTATCCTGTGCTGTGTCGCTGTAACAGGTGTTACTATATAATATGCCCTGTATATAGGATATATAATAGTTAGCCATGTAGTGTTGTTCTATTTTGTCACCGTAGAGTGGTTTTTATATGCCACAGAGCCCAGAAATCGTGCAAGCCCTTTGGGGCATGCTTTGAATCTACATGAGACATCACTGCTGGGTTCTGATCATGAAGGGGGCACCACGTATGCCTCTCCTATTGTTTTCTGTGCTGTGATCTCCACTTGACTGTGGAGTCTCTGCACACGTAATTATGCGTTTTAGTAGTAAATGTGGGAGATACAGAGGGGAGTGGCTGGAAAATAGGGAATACTAAAGACTAAAGGGGAGGGAGTTGGGGAGGAGTAAGAAGGGTTTTGGAGGAGTTAGGGAGGGGTTTAGGTAGGGATCTACACTCATGCACAAAAGAGTGAGCCCATTGCTATTTACAAACTGCACTTCTAAAATTACTCTAGCCAGACTACAGCCAAAAAGGAACACAAAGCTGAAGTAAATTA